>NW_026948525.1:18170448-18811773 GCF_035770615.1 Melospiza melodia melodia | reverse complement strand
GCTGCAGTGTCCCTGTCCACAAGGAGTCCATGTCATACAAGGACAGGTGGGGACAGCCCCCCACCCCCCATACCTCTGTGCCTCTGTCCCCACGGTGCCACCCCCACTGAGCCATGTCCCTTCTCCCTTCCAGCGCAGACCCTCGGCCTCACTGGTGAGTCCTTGGGGATGCCATGTCCCCACCCTGCTGTCCCCAGTCCCACACTGGGCCTGGAAGGCTGGTGTCTCCTGTCACCCACAGGTGCCCAGACCACCCAGCTCCTGGTGGAGCCCCCCTGGAGGCCGGCGGTGCTGTGGGACCGGGTGACACTGACCTGCCAGGGCTCAGGGACTGCCGGTGCCACCACCTGGTACAAGGACGGGAAGCACTGGGGGCAGGTGGGATGCGACCACCTCAATGTCACTGAGAGTGGCACCTACACATGTGACAGGCCTGGCAGTGGGCGCAGCCCCCCCGTGAGAGTCGTAGATGGTAAGGGGGAATCTTAAATCATCACGGTGGCCCTCGATAGGTCTGGGTGGGCTCCATTTTGTGGGTGGCCTCACACCCCCCGCATGGCGAGAGCCTGTGCCCTGCACACAGGGAAATCCCATTGCACCCCAGTGCACCTCAGTGCACCCAGATGTCCTTGGTGCCGTGGGGACCCACCTAGGACCTCTCTCAAGCCTCTCAGTGAGATGGTAGTCTCCTGTCCTACAGACGAGCTGGTGCTGCAGATGCCAGCATGGGCACTGCTGGAGGGGGACACGGTGACACTGCGCTGCCGGGGCCGGTGGAACAGCCCAGTACCCATGATGCGGTTTTACCAGGACGAGAAGGAGCTGACAGAGTCCCTCAGAGGGACTGAGCTGTCCCTGTCACCCCTGCAGCGGCACCACAGCGGCCACTACCGCTGCGAGGGCTTTCTGAGGTCCTGGCCATCACGGTCAGCACCAGTGACAGTGACAGTGCATGGTGAGCACCCCCATGGCTGGAACTCCAATCTCCTCACACCCCCAAAGACACCTCCCAGCAGACTCAGAGTCACAGTCCTCACCTCCCCTCTCCTTCCCTGAGCTCTTCCCTGTGCAAGTGCTGGAGGATCCCCCCAAACCTACTCTGTGGTCCCCCTGACTCTCAGCTGCCTCAGCACCCCCAGCCCCCTGCGACCCCGAGCCCCCCTCCTGCACATGTTCTACTGGGACGGGCAGGTGATGGGGGGCCCACAGGGGTCCCCACATCTGCTGGTGCCCGCCGTGGGGGTCTCCCACTTGTGGAATTAGAGCTGCCAGGTGCGCTCTGAGGGGGGGGCGGTGCGGTAGAGCAGCGCCCGGCTCCTCGTCACGGTGCAGAATGAGCACAGGCATGGGCACGGGAAGCCCCCACAGCCCCCTTGAGTGCCCTGGTTGGGCACCTCCATATCTCCCAGACACATTGTTGGGTCCTCCCGCCTCTGCCCAGTGTCCCCTCTCCCCTCTGAGGTGTGACTCCATTCCTGACATCCCCCACCACACCCATCCCCTCCATCCCTATCCCTTCACACCGGCTGCCAGCCCCTTTCTTTGGCCTCAGCCCTGTCTGTGTCCCCACAGTGCCCGTGGACAATGCCACCATGACACCCGGTGTCCTGGAGCTGACACCGTGGGACACAGGGACACACAGGGACGCAGGTGGGGTCACACAGGGTCACCAGGGAGTGCAGGACCCCTGGGGTGATGGGTGACCCTGATGTGTCTCCCTCTGTTACTTGCAGCGGCCGCAGGGGTGAGTGGGGCCTTTTTGTTCCTGCTCCTGCTTATGGGTGTCATTGTGGCCTGGTACCAGTGGCACCGCCTGGGTAGGTGACAATAGGGGCGCAGGGGTCCTGGAGATCAGTGAGAAGGCCCCCAGAGAAGGGGGCCATAGGGCTGCACCCACAGCCCCTGACTTGGGAGGGGCTGAGCCCCCAGTGACCATGGCTCAGAGCCCTGGGAGCTGTTGGAGGGTACTGCAGGGATTTTGGGGGTACCATAAGGGGTCCCCCTCCCTGCCGGGCTCGGGGTTCTGGGGGCTCAGAGTGTTGGTGCAAGTGGGGTGGGTCAGGGATACTGGGGGTGCATCAGGGATACTGGGGGGCCCTGGGAGGAATTGTGTGTCTGGTGGTGGTTCAGCATTCCCAAGGGTGGATGGGAGCCCCTGGGTCTCCAAACTCACCCCTCCAGTTTTCCTTTGCAGATGTCAGGAAGCACCAGGAAAGGTGAGTGCAGCCTCCAGCCATGATACACCTTTTACCCAAACTCCCAGCACCTCCCATCCCTTTCCACACACCCCCTTGTTCCCACAGGCCCCCCCTTGACCCCCTGGCACTCCCAGTGGAGGATCCTCAGGCAACGTACATGGAGCTGCAAAGGCAACCATGGGAACCCAGCGACATCTATGACAACCTACACCAAAAGTTGTGATGCTCTGGCAAGCGGGAGGAACTGGGTGACACTGGGAGTGCTCCCTCCATGGCTCCTGTGATTGCTCATCCTTCCAAGGGAGGTGGTCATGAGTCAGGGAGAGGCTACACAGGGCACCCTGTGGTCCCCATTTCCTCTCCCAGTACCCCCAAGGGCTCCCCCATCCCTTTGTTGCTACCTGCAGGGGCTCCCCAGCCCCATCCAAGTGCCCAAATGCCCTCAGGGACTGCCCCATTCTCTCCTCACAGTGCTTGCAGTGCACCCAGGGCTTCCCCATTCCCCCTCCCACTACCCCTGTCCCATCCCACTGTAAAAGGGGGAGTCAGGGAAGATTTTGCTGAAAGGTTTCTCAGATGAAAATGAAGCACAAAAGTGGCAATATTATATCTGAGAACAGTTTCTTGATAAAGGAGGATAAGCGTTTGTACCGAAGGGGGAGAGAAGGGAGTAGAACGGGAAAAGGATAGAGACAGAAACAGAAGACAGGGACAGCGTTGCTGCCAGGAGCCCGGGCGCTCTGTGGGCATCAGCTCAGCAGATGGAGTGTGTGTGCTGCATGCCAGGGCAAGCCCACATGGCTTTTGTGAGTGGCTGGGTGTGATTTCCAAGGATGGCACCTGCGTGTCTCTGGCATGGGCGAGCGATGGCTGCAGGCTGGCTGCGGGCTGGTGCTGCGGCACTGGAGGCTCTGGGCTGGCTGCCGCGGGCTGGGGCTGCGGTGGGCAGGTGCAGCAGGCTTGGTGCTGTGGGCAGCATGGGAAACGCAGCAGAGGTGGTGGGTGGGTGCAGGCAGCATCTGCTCCATCGGGGAAAGCAATGAAGGAATGTCCAGGACAAGCAGGAATGAGCAGCCTCGGGGAAGCAGCAAAGCAAGGAAGAATGGGTGCAGACAGGGAAGAAGGACTACCGTGAGGAAAAGGCGGTGTGGGGGGAGTATTGGTGATATTTTTGCCCAACAACCAGGGGGAATGATGCATCTGACACCATCTTATCAGAAGGCTAATTAATTACTTTATTATACAATATTAGTCTATATTATATTACATTACATCTAAACTGAATCTGCCAAGCACTCAATGGCACTCCACTGCACACAGTCTCATGATAGTCAGTTTACTGTCCCCCCCCCCCACACACCTGGATTCAACTGGTCAGTGAATCAAAACACTCACAACAGAATCCAATCACCAATTACCTTCAGGTAAACAATTTCCCACAATGCATTCCATTTGTGAAAAACAGAGGAGCAGAAAAGGAGATGAGAATTGTTTGCATCATTTTTTGCTTCTCCCACTGCTTCTCTCAGGTTCAGAGAATGTCAATGCCACAGGGCAGGAGGGCCCAACTGACCCTCTGAGCAAGACTCTGATCCTCCAAGAAATCCAAAGAAAAACGTTCCTGTTGTGTCATAGTTTGCTGCTTTTCTTTGCAAAGGCTCCTCCCACAGGTCAATTTCCAAGGCATTTTTTCCCAGACATTTTTCCCAGGCATCTGTCCCACCAGCCAGTCGGGGTCACTCACAGCCCAATCACTGAAGCTTTCTCTCCCCTGATTCTCTATTGTGTGAAGCCTCGCTGGGGAAGGGCTTCCCAGCACTTGTAGAACCCACAGAGTAATTTTTCACCTCATGTGTAGCATATGTTAGGACATAAAATCAGATTTGTTCCTCTTAACTTGCTTAGTGGCTCTGCAATCCGCCTCCCAGTGCACCCACTAAAGTGGCTTATTGGTGCCCATCCCAGTTCCAAGGGGGCACAGGACCTGGTTCCCTGCTCCTGGGACAAAAAAGCAGCTCTTTGGTTAAACTAGGCAGAAATGGTGTTTCTTTGTTCAGCTCAATCAAGGAAGCTGAACAAGGTGGGAACCTCCCTTACAATGGAAAATACAACCCCAATCTCTCTGAACTATTACTGCTTTGAAATTACAGGGCTTTTAGGCAAAGATGTGAGAACAGGAATAACAATTCTTTACTAATATGTATTGTGAGAAACAAGTTAATGGAAGCTGACTTTCTCTGGATATTATACAAAATGATATAACATTATTGATTATATTATTGATTAAATATTGTGATGTTGTTACTGCTTGGACAGTGATGTGTATTGTGGAGTGGCTGATGTGGTTGGGGTGGCCATCCAAGGGTGGGGCCCAGCCATGGCCCAGCCCCACTGCACAGGGATGGCCATTGCCCAGCCCTGCTCTGGCCAGCCCCAGGTGGCAGCCAGGACCTGAGGGTCCCCCCTGCCCCCTTGGCTTTGATTCTTGCAGCTTTAAAGCTGCTGAAAAGGTGAGAATTCTGTGGGTGGAAAAAGGCCTGCCTGTGGTTTGCTCAGCTCTGCAAGAGGCACAAACTAAAAAGGGAGCCCAAGCAGTGGCTCTGTGAGGGCCTTTGATGGTTTTCAAAGCAGGGCTGGCTGGAAAAACTCCCTGCAGGGGAGGCTGTGGGAGACCCAGTCCGGAAATGCAGCAATTGATCAGTTGTTCCTCTTGGTAAGGGACTGAGAGTGCTCCATCACTACTGCAAGTCTCACAACAATCTGCTCAACAAGCTCAACTGGACCCTCCTTCTTGAACAAAACCTGCAGCCTTCTGGAACCTCATGGAAAGAATATTTGGGCTCAGGCTGTGGCCATCAACAAAGAGGAAAATGTTTGAAAATATCACACAGGGGCTCTGGCCCCGGCCGTGGAGGAGCTCTGTGGAGTGACTCTGTCTGGATTCCAGGTGTCCCCAAAGCTGCTCCATCCCTGCCCTCCTCACCTGACTGAAAGCCTGAGGGTTTGCAGGAATTGTGGTGTAAAGCCACCAGAGGTGCTGTTGTGGACCCGAGACCTGCCTGGGTTAGGTGCTGCCTTCCTTCCATTCGGGATCATGGAGAGTGGACGTGGGTGTTGCGCAGGGCGTGTGCCTGGCCCCAGGACACTGCTATGCTGCCAGTGGGCACTGGGATCCAACCTGCTGCCTTGGCGGCTTCTGCCCGCTGCCGGTGGTGGTGCCGGGACCAATTGGTGCCCGTGAGTTTGCAAAAGGAGTGATTTCCCCTTCTCCCTCCCGTCCGAGGCCGCCATGGCCCCTGAGAGGATGGAGCTGGACCGGGGCGCCCCCTGCTGGCCGGGAGTACTCCCTGCAGCACCCCCTGCTGGCCGCGGTTATAACTGCCATAAAAAACAAGAGCGCTGAGCGGGAGGGAAAGTTCTGAGTTTGTGTTGTTTGTTCTGTTCTGGTTTAAAAACTTCTCACTGAAGAGCTGTTATTCCTTTTCTTACACTTTTGCCTAAAAGGCCCCATCAGTTTTGAAATTAAAAAAACTTTTTGACATGTGTCTTCTTTACATTCCAGGACAGTTCCCACTTTCCTTGGCAGATATTTCTCATTTAAATGAGTTGCCAGGGTGGATGGGACAGACACTCCTAGAGGAGACAGGGTCAGGGACTTGCCCACCTCATGCTCTGCCTTTTAAGCCAGCTGGGCCACCAAGGGCCCTCTCCCCAGGTGGTACTTCTGGTTACGTGGCCTCTCAGGAGCTGACTTTGGCAGAGCATCACTCTGTCTCCAGTGTGCCATGGCTGACAGACTGATGGAGGGGGCCCTGTCTCTTCAAAAGCAAGGCTGGACCCTCTCCTGTCACACACAGGTGTTCCAAAATGTCTCCAGACATCAAAGTTTTCCTGTCTCTGACACCCCACCCTGTGCCATGGCCTGATCCCGACATCCCTGGAAAAGAGAGATGCTCCAGAACCCCCAGAGGGTCTTTGTGACATCCTTGTGTTGGGAACACGGCAGAGGAGAAGTTTGGGACAGAGGACAAGAGAATCCAGAGCCTCCTGAAGGCCACTTTGGCTATCAGTGCAAGGAAGGTTCAGGACCCTGCCAGGTTCCTCTGGTGGAGGAAACATGCTGGGGGAAATGTCTGGGGTTTGTTCCTTTTTGGTAGCTTTCCCTGGAAATCATTCCTTATGTGACCCTTAGGACTCTGAACCTTGCTGCTGTTGGTTTTATTCTCTCTCATTGCTGTTTCAGGAAATTGTTCTTCTCTCAGCTCTTTGGGATCTTTGCGCCCCCACAAGAAGGGAGAGAGGCAGGTTTTAGTGGCAGCACATACACAAGTGGGTGCCCATGCGTGGGGACCCCCAGTGCCCTCCAGTGCCCCCTGGTGTCACAGCACATTCCTGTAGATGTCACCGGATTCCTGTGGTCGCCCCTGGGGTCCCCACAGCTCCACGTAGGTCACCTGGGGATCCTGGAGGGTGGTGGCACGGGGGGGACACGAGAGACACGGGCTGTGGGATCTGGGTGGGGTGACACTCGTGGGTGACGTGTCCCTCTGAATGTGTCCCACCCATACTCACCCCCTGCCCTCTTGGCGACCACGACGTGTGTGTACAGCATCTCCCCCTCCTCTTGGGGGGCCGGAGGATCTGGGTGAGCCCTGAGGGAATAAAGGGGATGTGGGGGAGGGAATGGAAGGCTTGGGGGTTGGGGTAAAATGAGACAGTGTGGTTTGAGCCCCCCACTCACCTTTCCTGGTACTTCCTGGCAGCTGCAAAACAAAGAGGGGAGGGGTGACTCTGGGGTCCCAGGGCCCTGATCCCTCTCAGGATTCCTGAACACTGATAAGACTCTTAATTTCTCATAGGACCCCTAAGCATTCCTGAATCACCTCAGAATTCATGAACTTCCCCAGTGGCCCCAGACAAATCACCCTCAAGAACCCAAAGCCCAACAGGGACAGAGACCCTCCAAACACTCACAGGGCCACTGAAAGAACCCCCAACATTCCTGAAGAACCCTACAGCTACTCCCCAAACTCTGCAGGACTCCCAGCCAAAGTCATAATTGAGCGTCTTTGGGTTGTTACCTATGGTTCTCCAATTTCTGAACCTCTACAACTCCCTGGGACCCCCCATCCCCCATTGTCACCCACCCACATGGTGCCACCAGTACCAGGCCAAAATGACACCCATGAAGAGGAGCAGGAACAAAAGGGCCCCATTGAGCCCTGCGGCCACTGCAAGAAACAGAGGGGGACACATCAGGATCACCCATCACCCCAGGGGTCCTGCACTCCCTGGTGACCCCACCTCTGACCCCACCTCTGACCTAGGATGAGCCAGGTGTCATCTCCAGGGCCAACTCTGGGCTCAGTGCCCGGAACATGCGGTGCCCGTCCTGTCCCAGCTGGTTGGTGGCCATGCACTGGTAGGTGCCCAAATGTCCCACATCGAAGTTCCTGAGCTCCAGGAGGGGGCCCTGGGCCACCTGCTGCCAGTTGTGCAGCCAGGTGAAGGTGACAGGGGCTGAGCCCACCTGCATCGAGCAGCACAGGGTCATGTTGTAACCTACTTGCACCTGATGTGACAGTGGACCGGGTGTGATGGTGGCATTGGCCATGGGCACTGTGGGGACACAGACAGGGCTGGCACATGGTGAGGTGAGAAGGGGGTGCTGTGGGTGAGGTCACTCCCATCCCAAGGGTCCCACTCACCCAGGATGGTGACATTCAGGGGGTCACCCTGGGCCACTCTGTCACCGTCACTGACCTGGCACTGGTACTGGCCACTGTCATTGTCCCCAATGTGGTGCAGGTCCAGGTGGGGGCTGGTGCCTGGCAGTGCCCCCAAGCCATCCCAGTACAAGGAGAAGGGCAGGGGACCTGACCCTGTGGCCACGGAGCAGCTCAGCACCAGTCGGTCCCTGGGTGCCGCCTGTCCCCCGGGGGGGCTGCACTGACAGGGACACCCCAGCAGGTGGGACCTCTGCAGGAGAGGGGGACACCAGGCAACAGTCAGGGAAACAGGGGGTTCAGGAGGGGCAGGAGGACCCCAGTGAGGGACAGGGGTCGCAAAGATTGGGGTAGTGGGTCTTAGAAAAGAACCCCGAGGGATGATGGGGGAGTTAAGGGGGGGAACACCTGGAGAGGGAGGTGAGAAACACCAGGAAGGGTATGGGGACCCAGGGAGGGGATGGTGTTACCTGGGGAATGTGCGAAGACCTCAGAGAGGGGTGAAGGCACCCAGACAGGGGTGAAGGGACTCAATATGAGATGGAGGGAAACATGAGCCAGGAATGGGGGGACCTTGGGAGGGACCCGGGGCAGTGATGGCAAGACACAAAAAATGCACCAGGGAAGGATGAGGGTACCCATGTAGGGGTGGGGGACCCGGTGAGGGATCCAAGAAAGGATGGGAGGAGTCAGGGAGAGATTTGGGAAAGGTTGGATACCCCAGAGCAGGTGTCAGGGAGGGCTGGGGGATGCCAGGCAATGTGGGGTCCCCGAGGGATCTGTGGGGGCTTCCTGTGCCCATCCCCGCACTCACTGTGCACCATGACGTGGAGCCGGGCACTGTTCTTCCTCACAGCCCTACCCTTGGAGCTCACCTGGCAGCTGTAATTCCCTGAGTGGGAGACCCCCACGGCGGGCACCAGCAGCTGTGGGGACCCCTGCGGGCCCCCCACCACCTGCCCGTCCCAGTAGAACATGTGCAGGAGGGGAGCTTGGGGCTGCAGGGGGCTGAGGGTGCTGCAGCAGCTGAGATTCAGTGGGGACTCCACAGTGGGCTTGGGGGGACCCTTCAGCACTGGCACTGAGAAGAGCTCTAGGAAGGAGAGAGCAGGTGAGGACTGTGACTCTGAGTGCACTGGGAAGTGGCTTTGGGGGTGTCAGGAGATTGGAGTTCCAGCTGTGGGGGTGCTCACTGTGCACTGTCACTGTCACTGCTGCTGACTGTGACTGCCAGGACCCCACCAAGCCCTCACATCAGTAGCGGCCACTGTGGTACAGCTGCAAGGGGGACAGGAACAGCTCAGTCCTCCCAAGGGGCCCCCGGTGATCCTTCTCCTCCCGGTAAAATCGCACCATGGTGAGAAGGATGTCCTGACGGCACTGGCAGCGCAGTGTCAAGGTGTCCCCATCCAGAAGTGCCTGTGCTGGCACCTGCAGCACCAGTGGGTCTGTGGGACAGGAAGGTCACATCTCACTGATGAGAGTGTTCTGAGGTGGGTGCCCCTAGCACTGGGGACATGTGGGTGCTCTGGGGTGCTCTGGGGTACACTGGGATGTCCCTGTGTGCAGGGCACAGGCTCTTGCCACGCAAGGGGTGTGAGGCCACCTATGGAGTGGAGCCCACCCTGACCTCTCAGGGGCCACCCTCATAATTTAAGATCCCCCTTCACCATCTACTAATGACACTGGGGGGCTGAACCTGGTTCCATGTCTGTCACACGTTTAGGTGTCACTCTCAGTGACAGTGAAGTCGTCAGGTCCCTCCTGCCACCAGCATCTCCTGTCCTTGTACCAGCTGGTGGCACTGGTGGCCCCCGAGCCCTGGCAGGTCAGTGTCACCCGGTCCCACAGCACTGCCAGGAGCTGGGTGGTCTGGGCACTTGCAAGTGACAGGGGACACCAGCCTGCCAGGGCCAGTGCAGGGCTGGGGACAGTGGGCTGGGGCCATGGCATTCCCCGAGGACTCACCAGCGAGGCCAAGGGTCTGGGTTGCAAGAGACAAGGGACAGGGCTCTGTGGGGGTGTGGCACTGCAGGGATGGCAGCACCATGGTAAACGGTGTGTGGTGGCTGTCCCCAAACTGTGGGGACAGCAGTTCTTGAGGGAAAGTGAGTGTGGATGGTCCCCAAAAGATTTGGAGAGGCAGGAGGACATGTCTGTGTCACAGCCACCCGTGCACCACATTCATGTGACACAGACACCTTGGGCACAGGGACACTAAGGTCCCCCTGGGCTGAGGCACAGTCCATGCTGGCCCAGGTCACCCCCACCAGCTCATGATCCCATCCACATGATCCCATCCCCATGGCCACATCCTCACTGTTCTTGTCCCCTTCTGTCCCTGCATCCCAGTTCCCTTGTCCCTATGCCCAGAGCTACCTGAGCCCAAAGGTGCCAGTCCCTACATTCCTGTCCCCACATCCCCATCCCCAAATTCCTGCCCCTGTTCCAGTGTCCAAAGCCACCCTACATCCCCAGTCCCACCCAGGTCCACTGTGGGTACCATGGACTGGCTCTGCTGCTATTGGGGACCTCAGGGGACCCTGCAGCCCCCCTGTCCCCCTCCCCTCCCCATCCCTGGGGTGTCAGGCCCATACCCGGGGCACTCACCCCACAGGAGCAGTGCCACCTTCCCGGCCATCCTGGTGTCTCCAGCCATGTGCACTGGCTGTCACTCGCTGCTGTGGCCACCGCTCCCCTCACTGGTGGCTCTTCGGATGAAGGGGAAGGAAGCGAGGTCAGGTCTTGACCTCATGCGTAGGTGGCCCTTGGTGGGGGCAGGGTGGGGACACAGGTGGGTGGGACAAAGTGGAACATGAGGTTCCCAGGAGTGGGTGGCTCGGTGGGTTTGGGGAGGCAGAAAGGGGGTGACTGGTGAATGGGGGTGGTGAGTAGGGGAAATTTCCGGCAATGGGGGTGCCATGGGAATGGGCATCCCCGTAGCTGGGTGGACTGAGGGATTTGAGTTCATGGGATGGGGGAATGGTGGGTCCTAGGAGGATTTCAGGGGATGGAATGAACGGGACGGGTTTCCTTGGGAATGGGGTCCTGAGCCATGGAGATCCTGGGGAATGTCAGTACCGGGATGGAGGCTGCAGAGAGGGTGGGACATAAAGAATGGGAGTCCCACGGTTGGGTTCCAAGGGGAATGGGGCTCCAGAGAT
This sequence comes from Melospiza melodia melodia, assembly GCF_035770615.1. Taxonomy (NCBI): domain Eukaryota; kingdom Metazoa; phylum Chordata; class Aves; order Passeriformes; family Passerellidae; genus Melospiza; species Melospiza melodia. The sequence goes on along the minus strand of NW_026948525.1, from coordinate 18,800,685 downwards.
GGGCAGTGGCTGGGTGAGCCCATGGATCAAAGCTCCTTTCCTGGGTGCTTCAGATTTTGGGGTGAACCACAGCCAGCACAGCTCCCACAAGTTGCCGGCGGCCTGGGGGTCTCCTCAGACAGATTCTGAGCTGCTCTGGGTCTGTGCCCCCCAGACTCCAATGACTTTTCCCTCTCTTTATTCTATTTCCATCATTTTACCCCTCAATTTCACAAGCCCCCAGTCCATGCCTTGATGGTCCTTTGGGGCACCAGAGCAGGGAACAGCTTGGGGGAACCTCAGAGTGGGGGAAGCAGGGGTGAGGGGGCTGCAGGGAAGGCTGAGGAGGCTGTGGGGGATGTGGGTGTTCAGCTTTTACCTCCCAACACTTTCACTTTCTCTCTCTTGCAGAAGATGGAAGAGACCGTTTGACACATTTCTCACATAGGGGATGTGTTCTCTCCTGGTGGGGCAGATCCAGGGGGCTCCTGTCCTGAGGGGTTCCTGTCCCAGAGGGGGGACACATGCTGGAAAAGGGGCTCCTGTCCTGCAGCATGGTAGCTCCGGGGGGGTCCAGACTTCTCCATTCTTGCTCATCCCCTGCAGGATCTGAGCCAACAAGAGCAGCTTGGGAATGGAGCCTCGGGCAGGAAGGAGCTCCCAAACTCCTGCTCCTTGAAGCCAGTGGCCATCAAAGGGTAGGGCCCAGCCATGGCCCAGCCCCACTGCACAGGGATGGCCATTGCCCAGCCCTTCTCTGGCCAGCCCCAGGTGGCAGCCAGCACCCGAGGGTCCCCCCTGCCCCCTTGGCTTTGATTCTTGCAGCCTTAGAGCTGATGGAGAAGTGAGAATTCTGTGGGGGAAAAAGGCTTCCTGTGGTTTGCTCAGCTATGCAGGAAGTACAAACCACAAACGGAGCCCAAGCATTGGCTCTGTGAGGGCCTTTGATGGTTTTCAGAGCAGGGCTGGCTGGTAATGCCCTGTAGGGGCAGCTGTGAGGGACCAGTCCGGAAATGCAGCAATTGATTATTTTGTCCCTCTCCCCAAGGGACTGAGAGAGACCCAGCACTACTGCAAATTCCACACTAATCTGCTCAACAACCTGGCCTGGACCCTCCTCCTCCTCCCTGCCTGGCCATTTATGGACAGTGGCCGGATGCCCTTCACCCACCACAGCTGCTCTCTCACTGCCATCTGCACCTGGATGGGGAGAGAAAATTGAGAAAAGGGCTCCTGGGTTGAGACATGGACTAGAAGAGATCACTCATCAAATCATGTCATGGGTAAAAGTGCTTCAGAATTACAGATATGAATTGAATTTTTTGCTGACAAAATCAGAGCAGGATAATTCAAATAAACCCTTCAATACATCTTCCCCCTGTTATGAATAACTATGTAGTCATTGGCTTTCTCTATTATATTGATTTTCCAAAATATTTTGATATAAGAAAGTTTGTAATCAGTTTTCAACTGCTTTTGATACACTACAAACTGTCAACCTTTTTACCCTAATCCCTGTGTAGACTATATATTTTAGCATCATAAATATAATATAGTTTAGGCTCTCCCAAAAAATCAAGATAGAGACAATACGCTATGTATTAAAACATTAACTGTTTCAGAAGTAGCTAATGCCTTTATTTGTGTGACTAAGTGACAATGGTGAGAATAACTCAGATAATTTTGTGAACTAGCTAATGTTGATGTAACGTACTGGTGGACTATCTCATCTGTATGAGAAGGACACATTGAAAAGCAGCAAATGAAAAAACATCAAAAGAAAGAATGCAAGGAGGAATTTACCACTGACACTTCGGACTGTCAGACCACAGAACAGGGGGGCCTTGTGAGGACATAAAATATATAAATTTAATCTGCAGTATGGTGTTCACTTTATGAAAATGAATCAAAGGTCAAACCAAGCAAAAGAATTCCCAGACCACATGAACTGGAAAGAATATTTGAATATGTTATACGTACTCTCCTGAGTATTTATTTCACCAATACAATGAAAATGTATGTATGAAGAATTGTTCTAATTATCCGTGTGCCTCTGGCAGTTGCCAAGCACCCAGCATGCTGTTTACTGTCCCCTTTATCCCTTATTAAACATTTACAAATTTTAAAAAGTGAGCCTTGTTTCTCACACAGTTTGACCAAAAACTGAATTTTCAGTACAATAAGAGGGAAAAACGTCGTGTGCTCTCCCAGCACTGGGAGGGGGAAGGAGGAGCCCCATGGGATGCTGCGAAGAGGAAGAAGAGATCCCTGAGGGGAATCAATGACCCCCAGTGCCCCCAGTGCACCCAGTGTCACAGCACGTCATCGTAGTCACGGGGGTCCCACTGTCCCTCGTGGGGTCCCGACAGCTCGGCGTTGGTCACCTGTGGATCTTGAGGAGGGGCAGGGCTGGGGGACACCTGTGGGGGCCCTGACAGTGACACCAGTCCTGGGGAACTGGGTAAGGGGATGACACTCGTGGGTGACGTGTCCCCGTCTCCCCCTGTACTCACCCTCTGCCCACTCAGTGCCCATGATGTGGGTGTTGAGCACCGCCCTCTCCTGCGGGGAGGTCTGGGGGGGGTGGAGGGTGTGGTCTGGGTGGTGTCTGGGGAGGGGAAAAGGGGAGTCCCAGCGTGAGCCCCCCACTCACCTGTCCTGGAAATTCCTGGCGGCTGCAAGGGAAAGGGGAGGGGGTGACCGAGGGGACACTGGGACCCCTGAACCTTCCTGGGACCTCAGCAGCTCCAACCACCCATGGGAGCCCAAATCCCCACTGGACCCCAATTCCCACTGGATCCCTGATCTCTGCCCCCACTGTGGGGGATTCCCCTCACTCCAGGACTCCCTATCCCCCTCAATTGTCACCCACCCCGGCGGTGCCACCAGTGACAGCCCCCGATGACAGCCAGGAGCAGGAGTAAGAACAGGAGGGTCCTCCCGACATTCACAGCCACTGCTGGGGATAGAGTGGGACACACTGGGGTCACCCTGAACCCCAAGGGTCCTGAACACCCTAGTGACCCTCTGTGACTCCACCTGTGACCCAGGATGAGTCAGGTGTCACCTCCAGTGCCAGCTCAGGGCTGAGTGCCCAGAACACGCGGTGCCCGTCCTGTCCCAGATGGTTAGAGGCCATGCACTGGTAGGTGCCTGAATGTCCCACATTGATGTCCCCAAGCTCCATGAGGTGACCCCGGGCCACGTCCTGCCTGTTGTACAGCCAGGTGAAGGTGACAGGGGCTGAGCCCACCTGCACCGAGCAGCACAGGGTCATGTTGTAACCTACTTGCACCTGGTGTGACAGTGGACCGGGTGTGATGGTGGCATTGTCCACGGACACTGTGGGGACAGAGATAGGGCTAAGAGCACAGGGAGGGGCTGGCAGCCAGTGTGAGGGGATAGGGATGGGAGGGGATGGGTGTGATGGGGGATGTCAGGGATGGGGTCACACAACAGAGGGGTGAGGGGACACAGGGCAGAGGCGCAGGGAGCCCGGGCAGGGGTCTGGGAGACATGGAGGTACCCAGGGAGGGCACCCGAGGAGACTCTGGGGGCTCCCAGTGCCCATTCCTGCGCTCACTGCGCACCGTGAAGCGGAGCTGGGCGCTGCTCTTCCGCATGGCCCCCCACTCGGCGCTCACCGGGCAGCTGTAATTCCCTGAATGGGAGACCCCCACAGCAGGCACCAGCAGCTGCGGGGACCCCTGTGGGCCCCCCACCACCTGCCCATCTCAGTAGAACATGTGCAGGAGTGGGGCTGGGGCCGCAGGGGGCTGAGGGTGCTGAGGCAGCTGAGAGTCAGTGGGGACCCCTTGGTGGGCTCAGGCGACCCTCCAGGACCGGCACCGAGAAGAGCTCAGGGGAGGAGAGGGGAGGTAAGGACTGTGACTCTGAGTCCACTGGGAAGTGTCTTTGAGGGTGTGAGGAGATTGGAGTTCCATCCGTGGGAGTGCTCACCTTGCACTGTCACTGTCACTGCTGCTGACCATGAAAGAATGGACCTCCCCAAGCCCTTGCTGCTGCAGCTGCCACTGTGGTTCAGCTGCAGAGGGGACAGGGACAGCTCAGTCCCATTTATGAGCCCCCCCAGTTCCTTCTCATCCTCGTAAAATCGCACCCTGGTGACTGTGTTCTTCAACCAGCCCCAGCAGTGCAGTGTCACCGGGTCTCCCTCCAGCAATGCCTGTGCTGGCACCTGCAGCATCACATCATCTTTGGGACAGGAGGGTCCCATCTCACTGAGGGGTTGAGACAGGTCCAAGGTGGGTGCCCATGGAACCAGGGATATCTGGGTGCACTGGGATGAACTGGGATGTCCTGTGTGCAGGGCATAGGCTCTCCCTGTAGGTGGCCTCACACACAGGGGTTGTGGGGCTACCTACAGAGTGGAGTCCATCCAGACCTGTTGGGAGCCACTCTGACCTGTTGAGATTTATGAATCTCAACAGATCCTCTCTCACCATTTGAGACTGTCACGGGGGGGCTGAGCCCGGTACCAGGTCTGTCACATATGTAGGTGCCTCTCTCCGTGACAGCGAGGCCATTCTGTCCCTCCTGCCACCAGCGCTGCCCGTCCTTGTACCAGGTGGTGGAACCATCAGTCCCCGAGCCCTGGCAGGTCAGTGTTACCCGGTCCCACAGCACCACCAGCCTCCAGGGGGGCTCCACAAGGAGCTGGGTGATCTGGGCACCAGTGGGTGACAGGGAACACCAGCCTGCCAGGGCCAGTGCAGGGTTGGGGACAGTGGGGTGAGGCCATGGCATCCCCTGAGGACTCACCAGGGAAGCCAAGGGTCTGGGTTGAAAGGGAGAAGGGACAGAGCTGGGTGGGGCTGGTTCTGGAGGGACAGCAGTACCTGGAGTAGAGGGTGTGGTGGCTGTCCCCAAACTGTCCCCATGGGAACAGCACTTCTTGTAGGAAAGTGTGTCTGGGTGGTGCTCAAAAGATTTGGAGAGGCAGGAGGACATGTTTGTGTCACAGCCACCCGTGCAGCACATCCATGTGGCACAGACATCTTGGGAACAGGGAGACTGAGGGCACCCTGGGCTGTGGCAGAACATGGGGACACTGTGGACCCCCCGGGCATGAGGACACCACAGACACAGCCCATGCTGGCCCAGGTCACCCCCACCAGCTCATGATCCCATCCCCATAATCCCATCCTCATGGCCACATCCTCACTGTTCTTGTCCCCTTCTGTCCCTGCATCCCAGTTCCCTTGTCCCTATGCCCAGAGCTACCTGAGCCCAAAGGTGCCAGTCCCTACATTCCTGTCCCTACATCCCCATCCCCAAATTCCTGCCCCTGTTCCAGTGTCCAAAGCCACCCTACATCCCCAGTCCCACCCAGGTCCACTGTGGGTACCATGGACTGGCTCTGCTGCTATTGGGGACCTCAGGGGACCCCGCAGCCCCCCTGTCCCCCTCCCCTCCCCATCCCTGGGGTGTCAGTCCCGTGCCCAGGGCACTTACCCCACAGGAGCAGCGCCACCTTCCCGGCCATCCCGGTGTCCCCAGCCATGTCTACTGACTGTCACTCGCTGCCGCTACCCTGGGTGGTGGCTCTTCAGATGAAGGCAAGGAAGTGCGGTCACGTCCGCCCCATGTGTATGTGGCCCTTGGTGGGGGCAGGGTGGCCACAAGCTGGGCACTGGCTGGGGACAAAGCTGCATAGTCTGGGGACATGGTGGGGATGGTGTTGCCAGGAGTGGGGGGCTCAGGGGATGTGGGGAACCAAGAATGGGTGTCCAGGAGAATGGGGGTCCAGGGGAATTGGGGTCTCCATGCCTGTGGGGATTCAGGGATTTTGGTGCTGTGGGAACATGACCCCTGAGGGATTTGGGGTCATGGAATGTGGGTCCCAAGGTTGGGGGTGCAGGGGAAAAAGGGGGACCCTTGGGAACAGGGGTTCTGAGGGAAGAAGCAGCCCATGGGATGGGATCAAGGCAATGGTGGTGGCCGGCAATGGCAGTCCTGGGATGGGGGTGCCCAAGGAGGAGAGACCAAGGCAATGGGGGTCCCATGGTTGGGTTGCCAGGGGAATGGGGGTGCCAGCGATGGGCAGTGGCTACATGGGCACAGGGTTCACAGGTCCTTTCCAGAGTGCCTCAGATTTTGGGGTGACTCAGAGCCCAGAAAAGCCCTATCCCTTAAGCACTCCAGGGCAGTCCTGGGAGTCTCTGTGTCCCTGCCCCAAACACCCCTGAGTCAGGTCCCCCCATTTCCTGGCTCAGCAATCCCAGGCAACACTTGAAGACCAGTTGGTTCAGACCAAAGCCATAGAAAAAACCCAAAAATCTTTCCCACACCATTATTTTCCCAATATGTAAAAACTCAATGAAAATACAACTAGCAAGGTATAAATTCTCTACTTTATAGAATCCATTACTTTCCCACTAAACCACTCACAAACAAACCACAAACAAATCACAATGAAATGAGAGTTTTCAGTACCCTTTAGGAGCCCATTGGTACATCCCACAGCAGCGTTTGCTTGTGGATAGCACAGAGTGGGGAATCTCCCTAAGTGTCCAACAGCTCCATGGGATTTTTCCCTGCCTGCTGGGTAGCAACCCTGCCCCTAAGGAAGCCTTTTTTTGGGCCTTATTTAGGAACTCTCCCCATTTTGCTCATTCCCACCCTGAAACTTGACTCACGTCCCATGGAGGAAGGGGAGAAGCTCTGTCCATCCCTGGGACAGTGCACAGGAATCTGTGGAAATGCCCGTGTGTGCCTCAGGGTCTGATTCCCTGGTAAATCCACTCCAGCCTGCCCTGAATTCCCCTGCCTGAGCACTCCCTGCTCCTGCTGTGACAACCCTGTTCCCCAGACCCTCGTGTGCAGCCCCTGCTCAGTATTTCCACACTTTTCCCTTTCTTCTGTTGTGCACATCCAGATCACAAACATTCTTTCCATGAGGTTTCAAAGGGCTGCAGGTTTTGTTCAAGAAGGAGGGTCCAGGTCAGGGTGTTGAGCAGATTGTTGTTGTCTTTGCAGTAGTTCTGAGCTCTTTCAGTTCCTTGGGGAGAGGGACAAAATAATCAATTGCTGCATTTCTGGACTGGTTCGCTCGCAGCTGCCCCTGCAGGGGTTTTTCCAGCCAGCCCTGCTCTGAAAACCATCAAAGGCGCTCACAGAGCCACTGCTTGGGCTCTCTTTGGGGTTTTGTGCTTCTTGCAGGGCTGAGCAAACCACAGCTCAGCTTATCCTGTGGGGGGGCCTTTTTCAACCCACAGAATTCTCATCTCTGCAGCAGCTCTAAAGCTGCCAGAATCAAAGCCAAGGGGGCAGGGGGGACCCTCAGGTCCTGGTTGCCACCTGGGGCTGGGCAGAGCAGGGCTAGACAATGGCCATCCCTGTGCAGTGGGGCTGGGCCATGGCTGGGCCCCACCCTTGCATTGACAGGGGTCCCCAGGATGTACCACCCCTGGGACAGGCACCTGGCCAGGAATGTGCAGGGACATTTCTGGAACTGCCAACCCCAGGACAGGACACCCCATGTCAGGATGTGTCACCCCCTGCGACAGGATCCCCTAGCTGAACTCCAGAGGAGAGACCTTAGAGGACAGAAGTCCCCTGTATGTGCCTCCCCCTAGAAACAGAGAATGCCCCCTTTTCCCATCTGACTCTCAGCACAAACAGCCTCTTCCCTCTCCTCCAGGACAAAGAAAGTGAAAGTGTTGAGCAGGCACAGCCCAGCAACTCCATCCCCCAAAGCCTCCTCACCCTTCCCTGCATCCCCTGCTCCCCATTTTCCCCATCTCCTGAGTCCCCCAACCCGTTCCCTGCTCAGGTGCACCCCAGTATGTCTGATCCAGGAACCGTGGGTGAGGGGATATGGCAAAAAGTAAGAAGAATACGGAAAAAAGAGAAATAAAGAGAGGAAAATGTCAGGGGCAGGCGAGGACACAGAGGCCGAACTACCCAGGACCCCCATGCAATGCCCGGCCAGGAAACGAACACTCCAGGCGTGATTATTCGGGGCCTAGCCTCACCCCAAAATCTGAGGCCCCCAGGGAAGGAGCGGTGACCCCGATGTTCCCTCCCACTGCCCAATCCTGGCACCCACATTCCTCTGGGACCCCAACCTTGAAACCCAATTTCCTTCTGCCACCCCTTCCCTGAGACCCCCATCCCTGGACTGCAATTCCCCAGGATCTCCAACCCCAAGGAACACCATCCCAGTAATTCCAGACCATGGGACACCGCTGCCCTTGGGGACCTTGATTCTCCCAGGACCCCCATTGTCACAGGGTCCCCCTTTCCCCTGGCACCCCCATTTTATGATCACAAATCCCAGGAGGCCACATTGTTCTGGGACCCTCATCCCCAAGTCTGAGTCTACCCAACCCTTGGGACACCCATTTACCTGGGACCCCATCCCTGGGCTCCCCATTCTCCTGGACACTCATCCCTGGCTCCCTACACAGCCTTAGACTCCAAATTGTGGCAACATCATGTCCCCACCATGTCCCACCATCCCCCACCATGTCCCCAGACTATGCAGCCTTGTCCCCAGCCTATGCCCATCTTGTAGCCACCCTGCCCCCACCAAGGGCCACCTACACGTGGGGACAGACGTGACCTCGCTTCCTTCCCCTTCATCCGAAGAGCTGCCAGCCAGGGGAGCGTTGGCCACAGCAGCGAGTGACAGCCAGTGCACATGGCTGGGGACACCAGGATGGCCGGGAGGGTGGCGCTGCTCCTGTGGGGTGAGTGCCCTGGGCACGGGCCTGACACCTGTGGGATGGGCCGTGGTGAGGCAGAGACTGGTGGGGAGGGGGCACAGGGGGGCTGTGGGGTCCCCTGAGGTCCCCAATGGCAGCAGAAGCAGAGCAGGGCATGGAGCTCACTGTGACCAAAGATTTAGGGTGGTTTTAGGGACAGAAATAGGGGAACTGGGATGTGGAGACAGGAACAGGGGGATAGAGATATGAGGACAAGGATGTGGCAGAAAGAGCCTTGGGGCTTGGGGACTGTGAAGATTGGGACAGGGGAACAGGGATGCTGAGACATGGAATGGGGCCACGTAACATGCAGATGTCACCTGGCCATGGGGAAAGGTGCCATTGGAATGGGATCATGGGCACAGGACCATGGGACTTGGCCGTGGGGACAGGTGCTGTAGGGCTGCTGGAGGTGGGCAGTGCAAACATAGGGTGTCTGCAGTGTCCCCATGACCCTCACCCAGCCCTGTCCCTTCTCCCTTCCAGCCCAGATCCTCAGCCTCGCTGGTGAGTCCTTGGGGGATGCCAGGTCCCCATCCCTCTGTCCCCAACCCTGCAATGGCCCTGGCAGGCAGGTGTCCCCTGTCACGCGCAGGTGCCCAGACCACCCAGCTCCTGGTGGAGCCCCCCTGGAGGCCGGCGGTGCTGTGGGACCGGGTGACACTGACCTGCCAGGGCTCGGGGACAGCTTGTGGCACCACCTGGTACAAGGATGGGCAGCACTGGTGGCAGGACGGAGGCGACCATTTCACTGTCACCGAGAGAGGCAACTACACGTGTGAGAGACCCGGCAGTGGGTGTAGCCCGCCCGTGAACGTCTCAGACGGTAATGGTGGTTTGTGTCCCCAGCTTGCCACCTGTGGGAGCCCCGAGGATGCTGGATGAGCTCTACTCCATGGGTCACCCTCTGGTGTGACCAGAGACTGTCCCTACACAGGGGGACATCCCAGAGCATCCCACTATGGGGGAACCCTCATGTTGAAATTGGGGAAACCTGGTGTGCTGGCTTTGACCCAATATGGGGGTCCTGATGATATCAGGACCCTCCAGACCCCTGTGATGTGACAGCATCCCTCTGTCCCACAGACCAGCTGGTGCTGCAGGCGCCAGCGTGGGCACTGCTGGAGGGGGAAACGTTGACACTGCGCTGCCGGTACAGGCAAGAAAAGTCGGCCAGTCCAGTGTTCTTCTACCGCGAGGAGACGGAACTGAGAGGGCTCCACAATGGGACCGAGCTGTCCCTGTCCCCTCTGCAGCTGAACCACAGCAGCCACTACCGCTTCAAGGCCTGGGTGAACAACAGTGTATCATGGGGATGGGAGGAGTCAGCACCGGTGACAGTGACAGTGCATGGTAAGCACCTCACAGCTGCCACCCCAACAGCCCCATAGCACCTCGTCAGGGATTCGGGGTCACCGTTCCCAAAGCCCCCCATTTCTTGCCCTTAGCTTGTTCGGGGACCAGTGCCGGTGGGTCCCCCCGAGCCCACCCAGGGGTCCCCCCTCACTCTCAACTGCCTCGCCTCAGCCCCCCCAAGTCCCCTGCGGGCTGAGTCCCCCTCCTGCACGTGTTCTACTGGGACAGGCAGGTGGTGGGGAGCCCGCAGGGGTCCCCGCAGTTGCTGGTGCCCGCCGTGGGGGTCTCCCACTCGGGGAATTAAAGCTGCCAGGTGTGCACCGAGGGGGGAAGGGCAGCGCCCAGCTCTGCATCACGATGCGCAGTGACTGTGGGTATGGGCATGGGGAGCCCTCACAGCCTCCTCTAGTCTCCTTTCCTGGGCATCTCCATATCCCCCGGACACCATGCTTGTGTCCCCTGCCTTTGCCCTGTGTCGCCTCACCCCTCTGTGGTGTGAACTCATCCACAACATCCCCCATCACACCCATCCCCCTTGTCCCTACCCACCCACACCAGCTGCCAGCCCCTCCCTGTGCTCTGAGCCCAGTCTGTGTCCCCACAGTGCCTGTGGCCAATGCCACCATCACCCTTTGTACCCTATTACACCAGGTGCGTGCAGGTGACCCCGTGACCCTGCGCTGCTCAGTGCAGGTGGGCTCAGCCCCTGTCACCTTCACCTGGCTGCACTATGGGCAGGAGGAGACCCAGGGTCCCCTCCTGGAGCTCAGGGACATTGATGTGGGACATTCGGGCACCTACCAGTGCATGGCCACCAAGCAGCTGGGACATGATGGGCACCGCGTGTTCTGGGCACTGAGCCCAGAGTTGGCCCTGTTGGTGACACCGTGGGGACACAGGGACACAGGTAAGGTCACACAGGGTCATTCAATGTCGAAGGACCCTTGGAGTTCTGGGTGACCCTGATGTGTCCCCCTCTGTTTCTTGCAGTGGTTGCAGGGGTCGGTTGGGCCCTTTTCTTCCTGCTCGTGCTCGTGGGTGTCATTGTGGCCTGGCACCAGTGGCACCGTGTGGGTGACTGACAATGGGGGACACAGGGGGTCCTAGGGAGCTGTAGAGGGCCCCAGAGTGTGGGCATGATAGGGCAGCACCCATAGCCCCAGAATTGTCACCTTGCCTGGGGATCCTGTAGGGTTTGGGGAGGTGCTGGAGGGTCCTGCAAGGATGTTGGGGGTTCTTTCAGGGGCCGTGGGGGTGTTTGGAGAGTCTCTGTCCCTGCTGGGCTTTGAATTCTTGAGGCTCAGTTGGCCCAGGGCACTGGGGATGCTCATGAATTCTGGGGGGCTTTAGAGATGCTTGGGGGTCCTGAGAGGAATTGAGGGTCCTTTGGGGGTTCAGGAATCCTGGGAGGGGTAGGGCCCTGGGACCCCACAGTCACCCTTACCCTCTTTCCTTTGCAGCTGCCAGGAAGCAGCAGGAAAAGTGAGTGGGGTCTTCAACCATGCGTGCCCTATTTCCCACATGACACAAGTCTCCATCGCCTCCCACACATTATCTTTTTCCCCACAGGCCCCCCCCTGACCCCCCGGCCCCCCCAGAGGAGGGAGAGGTTGTGTACACAACACGTTGTGAGCACCAAACATGTGCAGCGTGAGTACTGTGGATTGGGGGGACAGTGACAGTGGTGTCACCCCTTCCCCTTTGGTTCCCCCAACTGTTCTATCCTGCAGGGCCCTCAGGCATCACCGACCACCAGTAACCTTGGGTGGACTGCGTGTAGCTGCGGGGACCCAGAGGACGACCAAGAAATCCCAGTGACATCAATGAGGTTGTGCTGTGACATTGGGGGCAACTGGGGTGCACTGGGTGTCCCCACCCATGGGCACCCATTCGTGTGTGTGCTGCCACTAAAAACTGCCCCTCGCTGTGGAGGCACAAAGATCCCAAAGAGCTGAGAGAAGAACAATTTCCTGAAACAGCAATGAGAGGGAATAAAACCAAAAGCTACACCAACAAGGTTCAGATCCCAAATTTTCACAAAAAGATCAGTTTCCTGAGGAAGTCCCCAAAAGGAACAAACCCTGGAAACTCCCCTGCACAATTCCTCCACCAGAGGAACCTGCAACATGCAACTTCCTTGCTCTGATGGCCAAAGTGGCCTTCAGGAGGCTCTGGATTCTCTTGTCCCCTGTCCCAAACTCCTCCTCTGCCCTGTTCCCCCCACGAGGATGTCGCAAATGCCCTGTGGGGGTTCCAGAGCCTTCCCCTTCTTCAGAGCAGGTCAGGATCCGGCCATGGCACAGGGTCAGATGTCAGAGACAAGAAAAGTTTGATATCTGGAGACATTGTGGAACACTGTGTGTAGCAGGGATGGGTCAGACTTTGCTTTTGGTGAGATAGGGCCCCGTCTGTCCATCAGTCTGTCAGCCATGGCACACTGGGGACTGTGTGGCACCCTGCCAAAGCCAGCTCCTGAGTGTCCGGGTGACCAGAAGTGCCACCTGGAGAGAGGGCCCTTGGTAGCCAAACTGGCTTAAAAGGTAGAGCAAGAGGTTGCCAAATCGCAGACCCTGTCTTTCTTGGGATGTTTGTCTCATCCCAGGAGTTGGCAACTCATTTAAATGACAAATGTCTCCCAAGGAAAGTGGGAACTGTCCTGGAATGAAAAGAAGACCCATGCTAAAACTTTCATTAATTTCAAAAATGATGGGTCTTCCAGGCCAAAGTGTAAGAAAAGGAATAACAGCTCTTTACTAGGAAATTTATAAACCAGAACAGAACAAACAACACAAACCCAGAACTTTCCCTCCCGCTCAGTGCTGTTGGTTTTTATGGCAGTTATAACTGCGACCAGTAGGGGGTGCTGCAGAGAGCACTCCCGGCCAGCAGGGGGCGCCCTGGTCCAGCTCCATCCCCTCAGGGGCCATGGCGGCCTCGGACAGGAGGCAGGAGGGGAAATCGCTCCTTTTGCAAACTCAGGGGCACCAGTAGGTCCCGGCACCACCACCGGCAGTGGGCAGAAACCACCAAGGCAGCAGGTTGGATCCCAGTGCCCACTGGCAGTGTAGCAGTTTCCCGGGGCCAGGCACACACCCTGCACAACACCCGTGGCCGCTCTCCATGATCCCAAATGGAAGGAAGGCAGCACCTGACCCAGGCAGGTCTCGGGTCCACAACAGCACCTCTGGTGGCTTTACACCACAATTCCTGCAAACCCTCAGGCTTTCAGTCAGGTGAGGAGGGCAGGGATGGAGCAGCTTTGGGGACACCTGGAATCCAGACAGGGTCACTCCCTACAGCCCCAGCATGGCTGTGAGTGAGCCCCTGTTCGATATTTCCACACTGTTCCCTCATGTCTAGCAGCCATGGTCAGAACCCAAAGATTCTTTTCAGGCTGTTACAGAGTGCTGCAGGTTTGAGACAGGAAGGATGATAGAACTGATCAGGTTTTTGAACAGATTGTTGTTTGAAGGATATTTGGGGCTCTCTCAGAACCTTGGGCAAAGGGAGAAAATGATAAAATGCTGCATTTCTGGACTGGTTCTCCTGCAGCTGCCCCTGCAGGGGTTTTTCCAGCCAGCCCTGCTCTGAAAACCATCAGAGGCCCTTGCAGAGCCACTGCTTGGGCTCCCTTTGGGTTTTGTGTTTCTTGCACGGCTGAGCAAACCACAGACAGGCCTTTTTCCCCCACAGAATTCTCACCTCTGCAGCAGCTCCACAGACTCAGAGCCCCTTGGAATCTGTCTGAGGTGATGCCCTGACTGCTGGCACCTTTGGAGGCTGTGCTGGGCCACGAGCCTCCCAAAAATCTGAGGCACCCAGGGAAGGACCCTGAGACCCATGGGTCCGTCCAGCCACTGCCTATCCCTGGGACTTCCATTCCTTTGGAAATCAAATCATGGGAGTCCCATTCCTATATGTTCCGCATTGCATGGGACCTCTATCCCAATATTTACATTCCCCAGGATCTCCATGGCCCAGTATCCCATTTCCAAAGAACCCTCTCCTATTCATTTCATCCCCTGAAATCCTCCTTTCCCCAGGACCTTGATTCTCCAAGGACCCCAATTCCTACAGGACCCCACATTCCCCCAGCATCCCAATTGCATGACCCCAAATCCCTGCAGCCCACATTCCCCTGGGACTCCCATCTCTGAGTCCCCCCAGCCCTGGGGACCCCTATTCCCTGGTGATTCCCCCTCTTCAGGATCCCCATTCCCAGGGCCCCTATCCCTGGGATCCCCCATTTCCCTGGACACACAGCCCTGATTCCCAAAACTCTCTGAGCCCCCCACTCCTGGGAACACCATGTCCCACTGTGTTCTGTCCAATCTTGTCCCTGCTCTGTCCCATCCCTGCCAACAGCCTGTGCCCAGCTTGTTGCCACCCTGCCCCCACCAGGTGCCACCTACGCATGGGGATGAGACCTGACCTCGCTTCCTTCCCCTTTGGCCAAACAGCCACCACCCAGGGGACAGCCACCCCTGGCAGTGAGTGACAGCCAGTGCACATGGCTGGGGACACCGGGATGGCCAGCAAGGTGGCGCTGCTCCTGTGAGCTGAGTGCCCCATACATGGGCCTGACACCCTGGGGATGGAGAGGGGATGGGGCACAGGGGCCTGTGGGGTCCCCTGAGGTCCCCAATAGCAGCAGAGCCAGTCCATGGTACCCACAGCAGACCTTGATGGGACTCTGACTGATGCAGGAATTTGGGAATGGGGATGTGGGAGACAGGAATGTGGGGACTGGCAGCTTTGGGCTCAGGTAGCTCTGGGCATAGGGACAAGGGAACTGGGATGCAGGGACAGAAGGGGACAAGAAAAGTGAAGATGTGGCCATGGGGATGGGCTCATGGGGATGGGATCATGAGCTGGTGGGGGTGAACTGGGCCAGCATGGGCTGTGTCTGTGATGTCCTCATTCCCAGGATGTCCACAGTGTCCCCATGTTCTGACTCAGCCCAGGGTGGCTTCAGTCTCCCTGTTCCCAAGGTGCCTGTGCCACATGGATGTGCTGCATGGGTGGCTGTGACACAGACATGTCTCCCTGCTTCGTCAAATATCTTTTGGGGACCACCATCACACACTTTCCCACTGGAGGTGCTGTCCCCATGGGGACAGCTTGGGGAAGCCATCATGCCCTGTGCCCCAGGTGGCTCTGTCCCCACAGTTCCACCCCCACTGAGCCCTGTCTCTTCTCCCTTCCAACCCAGACCCTTGGCCTAGCTGGTGAGTCTTCAAGGGATGCCATGGCCCCACCTCGCTCTCCCCAGCCCCACGCTGGCCCTGGCAAGCTGGTGTCCCCTGTCACCTTCAGCTGCCCAGACCACCCAGTTCCTTGTGGAGCCCCCCTGGAGGCCGGCGGTGCTGTTGGACTGGGTGACACTGACCTGCCAGGGCTCAGGGACAGCTGGTGACACTACCTTGTACAAGGACAAGCAACGCCTATGGCAGGAGGAACGCGACCACTTCACTATCAACATGGAAGGCACCCACATGTGTGACAGACCTGGCACTGGGTGCAGCCCCCCCATGCCATGACAGTCTCAGACAGTGAAGGGTTTTGGGTGTCCCCAGCCTGGCATCACAGGGCCCCCAAGGGCTCTGGGTGGTGTCTGCTCCATAGGTAATCTCCTGTGTAACCAAAGCCCGTCCCCTGCTCTGTGGACATCCCAGAGCATCCGAGTGTGGAGAACCCCATGTTGGAATTGGGCACCCCTGGTGCCCTGGGTGTGACCCAATGGGGGGACCCTTATGAAAACGGGACCCCCGGTGTGACAAGACCCCTGTGTCCCGCAGCCCAGTTGGTGCTGCAGATGTTGGCACGGGCACTGCTGCAGGGAGACATGGTGACACTGCGCTGCCAGCGCTGGCGGGACATGCCACTCACAGAGGTGCGATTCTACCATGGGGACAAGGAGGTGGGGAGGTCCTGCTATGGGGCCGAGCTGTCCCTGTGCCCTCTGCAGCTGCACCACAGTGGCCACTACACCTGCAGGGGCTGGGTGGACACCGAAATGTCAATGTGGGCACAGTTGGTGCCAGTGACAGTGACAGTGCATGGTGAGCACCTGTATGGCTGAAACTCCAGTCTCCTGACATCCCCAAAGCCACTTCCCAGCAGACTCAGAGTCACAGTCCTCACCTCCCCTCTCCTTCCTAGAGCTCTTCTTGGTGCCGGTGCTGGAGGGTCCCCCCAAGCCCACCGTGGGGACCCCCTGACTCTCAGCTGCCTCAGCACCCCCAGCCCCCTGTGGCCCCGAGCCCCCCTCCTGCATGTGTTCTACTGGGACGGGCAGGTGGTGGGGGGCCCACAGGAGTCCCCGCAGCTGCTAGTGCCCACCGTACAGCTGCCAGGTGCACTCTGAGGGGCAGCCATGCAGAAGAGCAGCGCCCGGCTCCGCATCATGGTGCACAGTGAGTGTGGGGATGAGTGCAGGGAGCCCCCACAGCCTCCTTGGGCCCCCAGCACTGCACAGGGACTCCCAGCGCTCCCTGACACCTGCCCTGTGGCCCTAACCTTTCCCAGATCTGTCCCTGGCTCCCCTCCTCCTTTCTCGGGTCTTTCCCCAGATCCCCCAGCCCTACATGGATACCCCCCATCCTTCCCTGACACCTTTTCCATGTCCTGCCCTCCCTGCCCCAGGTCCCTCCCCAGGTGCCCCATTCCTCACCCATGTCTCGCTATCCCTCACCGGATCCCCTCAGTCCTTCTTGCTTCCCCCCACCCCTCTCTGAGGTCCCCGCACATTCCCCAGGTCCCACCATCCTCTCCCTGGGTTCCCATGCCCTCCCTGGTGTTGCCCCCACTCCCTCTCCAGGTGTCTCCCCTCCTGAACGCCCCATTCCCCTGTTTCCAAGCCTCCCCATCTCTGTGCCCCCTCTCCCACATTGGAGTCCTGCTGCCCCTCCCTGACTGCCCCGGGTCCCTCACTGTCCTCTGCTGTCCCCCCGTCCTACAGGGGTCCCGCCTTCGGGGGTGTTCCCCAGGATGACAGGTGGCACTTGGGGACAGCCTGGTTCTGGGCTGCGCAGAGGCCATGGGGACAGGTCCCCTGTCCTTCTCGCACCGGGAGGGCTCAGGGGCACTGCTGGGCACTGGCCCCCTCCTGGAACTGCGCCACATTGGGGACAATGACAGCGGCCAGTACCTATGCCGGGTCAGCGACGGGGACAGTGTGGCTGAGAGGGACCCCCTGAATGTCACCGTCCTGGGTCAGAGGGACCCTCAGGCTGGGGGTGACCCTACCCACGGCACCCCCATACCACCTCGCCAGGTGCCAGCCCTTTCTGTGTCCCTGCGGGGAATGTGTCCAATTTATGTCAAAAGCGCACGCTTACTGAGGAAACCATTGGCTGTGGCAACGACGTCCAGTTATGGACAATTCAGGACAAACCGGTCCAGGGACATCAGCTTTTTTTTTTATTTTCAGCACATCAGTCTCAAGACATTGGTAAACAATGGAGACAGGATGTTAACAGCTCGCTGATCCACAGGGAATGCCAAGGAGGTGTGGTATTACAGCATAGCATAAAACCATCTCAGCCTAGATTTCAGCCAATCATACATAGAACAACACATATTGACAAGCATTCTATCCAATCTTATAAAACACACGTAATGGTAGTTAAAACAAAGACTGGTTCATAAAAGACAAAGAACAGAGCTCTATTCATGCTAACTTTCTAAAGATATACATTAAATAACCTTGTTGCCATCCTTAATCCAATTCTACAGAGGCCTATTGTTATTTGTCACGTATGCTCTACTGCTTAGAAAACTTTTTTGCTGTGTTTGCAATGCTAACAAAATTTCAGTCTGAGGCCTATTCTTTTTTAACCATTTCTTAAAAACCCTCTAACATTATGAATTCCAGCATGTCCCCACAGTGCCTGTGGCCAATGCCACCATCACCCTCAGTCCCCTGTCACAGAAGGTGCGTGCAGGTGACAACGTGACCCTGCACTGCTTGGTGCAGGTGGGCTCAGCCCCTGTCACCTTCACCTGGCTGCACTATGGGCAGGAGGTGGCCTGGGGTCCCCTCCTGGAGCTCAGGGACATCGATGTGGGACATTTGGGCACCTACCAGTGCGTGGCCACCTACCAGTGCGTGGCCACCAACCAGCTGCGACACGATGGGCACTGCATGTTCTGGGCACTCAGCCCTGAGCTGGCCCTGGAGGTTACACCTGGCTCATCCTGGGTCACAGGTGGGGTCACACAGGGTCACCGGGGTGTTACTGACCCCCATGGTTCAGGGTCACCTCAGTGTGTCCCACTCTATTCCCAGCAGTGGCTGTGAATGTCGGGAGGACCCTCCTGTTCCTGCTCCTGCTTCTGGCTGTCATCGGGGGCTGTCACTGGTGGCACTGCAAGGTTGGTGACAATGGGGGGGATGGGGGGGTCCTGGAGTGAGGGGGAGACCCCAGAGTGGAGTCAGAGTTCAGCAGCACCCCGGGCCCTGAGCTGAGGGAAACTGAGCCTGCAGTGACCTCGGCTGGAGGTCTTGGGCATGTGAGGGGAATTTGGAGGGTCTTGGTAGTGCTCCAGGGTCATCGCTGGGTGGGCTTTGAGGAACATTGGGGTGGCACTGGGAACTCCTGGAGAGTTTGGGGAGCTCCTGGAAGGCTGTGCAGGGATGTTGGATTTTTGGGTCCTGGGGGAGTTTGGGGATGCCTCTCCCTGCCAGGCTTGGGTTTCCAGGGACAAAGAGGGTTTGGGACACCAGGTGATTAGGGCCCTGCGGTGGTGCAGAATTTCTGGGGGCTTCAGGGGTGCTTAGAGTGTCCAGGAAGAATCAGGGGTTCATTGGGAATTGGGGTTGAAATGGGGATTTGGGGGTCCTGTGGGTGATTGGAGCTGCTGAGATCCCAGGAAGGTTCAGGGGTCCCAGTGTCCCCTCGGTCACCCCTTCCCCTTTTCCTTGCTGCCACCAGGAAGCTCCAGGACAGGTGACTGGGGAGCTCAGGCTGGGACTCCCCTTTCCCCCTCCCCAGACACCACCAGCACCCCCCTTATCCCCACAGGACCCCCCAGGATATGTGCTCAATAACCACATTGTGGGCACCGAGTGGGCAAGGACTGAGTATGGGGGGGCAGGAACACATTTGTTTTGCGGAGAAAAGAAAAAGTACTCCACAACTTTTTGAAAGTGTTAAAGCTGGTATGTTTCTTACAGCGCTGGACGCATGCGGAGATTGCTCTCCTCAAAAAAGGCATGCGGACCTCTGAGAACTTCAGGTCTCTTTTTATCTCTCTCAAATACATATTCATACAGTTTCACAATAGGTTCATACATATTCATTTTTATGGGTTTCCTGTGACATTTGCCACTAGCTCCTTTTTATCTGAAAGAATTCCGAGGTCAGGCTGACTTGCCCTTACAGCAGTCCCTGTCTCTCTCTATCATCTTCTGTCTCCCCCCTTTATCTCTGTCCTTCACTGAAATAACTTCACTGAGCTTAGGCCTTGAAGTCTGGCTAAATAACTATGGTTTCTAACCACAGATTTTACTCGAAAATGTACATTTCACCTAAATAAAAATGGATTTCTATCTGGGAAAATTTTCATTTTGCCTCATTCTCCCCTTTCCTAAAAGGGGCAAGTAAATGCTTTTACTTTATACAAATTCTTATTTGTACAAAGTAAAAGAACAACAAGTGTACTTTAGTGCTTTACCATGTATGTTTCATAATGGATAATCTTAAACTTATTCTAACTAATATTAACAAAACTACAGTAGGATGACACAACTTATAAAAGATTCTAATTGCAGTTGGTGACTACTTAAAGACCACATCTCATCAGATGTGATGATCTGCATTTTGTTTTATTCTTTGCAGAATTCTAGCTATTTCTTTTTGTATCACATTGGACAGTTCTTTCTGCTTCTTTGAGTTTTTTCTTTAGGATCTTTAGTAGGTCTTGGTGCTTAATTAATTGTTTTACTAATCTAAGGTCCATTCTAATAGGAATAGGTGATAGTCTGTGATTCATTGTGTAATTGCTTTCAATCAACTGGTGGGATGTCACTCGCTCTAAGTATGAAAAACTACAGTTGATAATCTTAACAAATTACAAATACAGAAATTAGAATGATTTCTACTAGACAAAATAACATCATTGCTATCAATTTTTACAGCAGCACAAGCAGTTCTCAGGCACACACACTCTTTTCTAGTATATACGAGCACAGTTTTTGGTCAGTGACTGGATGAACTTTGAAGTGACAAATACTCTGTTCAGTGTCTAAACACTCATCTTGGGCATTAATAGTATTGCTTTCACAAATGAATCCCATCTATTCTCTAGTAATGCAGGACTCTAAGTTTACTGTCTGCACTTTTCATTTGTTGGAAAAGAAATGAAATTTAGCAAAGTATTTAATTATAGTGAGTTGTGTGTGAACTGGTTTGTTAAAAAGTAGTTTTGTAGCCGTTGAAAGTGTGTGTTGGGTTTTGTGTGTTACCTAGCAGGTAGTCTTAGAGATTTAATAATAATTAAACTAGTGCAAGAAAGTAAGAATGCTAACCTGTCTAGAGGCAGCATACAATGCTCTTAGAATAAGATAAGCAGAGGATTAATGATCTTGTTTGTGAACCAAGGAATGTATCACAAGGGGTCTGTGACCAGGCAAGGGGAACGGGGAACTGTTCCTTGGAGACTTTGTTGTGATTCTCATGTATAAGAGGGAAGCACCCATACGTGAATTTGGGGGGTCGGACTTTGGGACGTGAGTCCCCCAGTTCCCCGGGCCCTTAATAAAGCACCCACAAAACTTATCCGAGTTTTGTGTCATTTATCAATGGGGCAACAGTTTTCTGGCGACTGCGGCAGGACTCCGAGGGCTGCTGGGGCGGTTCGCGTCCCGATCCACTCCAAGCCGGCACCGAGCACTTCTCGGGGAGTCATCGGTCGTGCCCGACCCCCCGCGCCTGTCGGACAAACTGCATTAAGGTAAGCCCGAAGGTGCTTTATATTGGAGAAAAAGGTGATAATTGGATTTGGATTTGGTGGTTGGTAAAAAAGCCTAGGCTCTGGCCATAAGATGTCTAAGGACGCAGGACCGGAACTCGCCTCCTGTTTGTTTTAGGGAAGGATGGCGAGAAGGTATATTGGTTTAAGGTATATTGGTTTATTGGGATTAATAGTGGAATTAAAGGTTGTAATATGATGTCTTTTAAAACTTTTAAAACCTTAGTGCAAGCCAATGGTAAAATACCTGGATATACACCATTAGGTTGTATATTGAAATGGTGGAAAAGTGAGGGGTATTATCAAGAATTGGATAAAAGTAAAATGATAGATTATTGTAATCATTGGTGGCCTGAATATGAGATTGGGGAAGCGGGATGGCCGGTGAATGGTACACTGGAATTGGGGATATTGGAATCTTTGATGCAATTTTTAAGGAGGAATGAGAAATGGGATGAAATACCATATTTGGATTTGTTTTTCGTTTTATATCGGAAAGAGGAATGGCAAAAGGAATGCGGTATTTTGGTTTTAGAAGTGAATGATGAAAGGGAGTGTGTGGGATGTAAAGAAAGAAAGGAGCGTAATTTGTATCCTTCAATCGAGGAAGATTTGTCTTATTGTATAGCACCTCCAAGGGTTCCAGTTGCTCCTAATGTGCCCCCTGCTCCCCCTGCGGATATAGCTATAAAAACGGGATCTAGTGAGAGTGATAGTGATGGTGGTGACGGTGAAAAGAATAAGAGTGTTAAAAGAACTCCGTTAGCAGGGCGGACTCGCAAGGGAAGGAAGGGGCAGAAGGGGCCACAGTTAATTGCGCCGTTGAGGGAAGCTGTGGGACCACAGGGAGAAAGGATTCTTATAAAGGTGCCATTCTCCCCCGGGGATTTGGTAATATGGAAGCAATCAGCGGGGAATTATCGGGAGGTTCCTGAAAGGGTGGCAAGGGTGGTTAAAATGATAATAAAGACTCAGGATCCGGACTGGAATGATTTACAGGTATTATTAGATACTATAATGGATTCCACGGAAAAGGAAATGGTTATTAGAGCCACTAGAGAAAAGGCTCGTGAGGAAATTCGGTTGAGACAGCTAAATGAGACAGTTGATGAATTGGTACCAAGTGAGGAACCTAAGTGGGACCCAAACTCTACGGGAGGAATAAGGGCTGTAAAATGATATCAGGAATTGTTGGTGGAAGGAATTAGGACAGGAATACCTAAGACTATGAACTGATCTAAGTTGTATTCGGTCAAGCAGGACAAGAATGAGTCTCCGTCTGCCTTTTTAGAGCGATTAAAAGACATGGCTCGGAAGTTTACTAATTTAGATGTAGAAGATCAATCAGGAAAACTTCAATTGGCATTGTTGTTTATGGGGCAATCACAAGAGGATATTAGGAAAAAGTTACAAAAGCTGGAAGGAGAGGATACTAGAAGTTTGGATAAAATGCTGGAGGTAGCGTGGAAGGTATACAACAACAGGGAAAAAGAAACTGCAAAAAGACAACAAGCTAGTATTCTGGCTGTAATGCAACAGGCAGGGGCAGGAGGAAGACCCATTAGGGGTCGAGGTCGGGGAGGAGCTAATCACGGACAGAGGGGGTTGCCAAGAGGTCGGGGAGGATTTGGGTTTGCACCTAACATGGGGAGGTTGGATCCAAACCAGTGTGCCTTTTGCCGACAATTGGGACACTGGAAAAATGAATGCCCGGTTAGAGGAGGTATGGGCATGGGAAACATGGGATTAAGGACAGCCCCAATGGGAAATGCCCCTGTGGGAGGATTCACGGGAGGACCAGCAGAAGTCGCTCAAGCACTAGTTTTGGGAAACTATCAGAATCAAAGCTGACTAGAAAAGGATTTAAGGGTAGTTTTAGAAATAGATGGAAAGGATCAAGAAT
This sequence comes from Melospiza melodia melodia, assembly GCF_035770615.1. NCBI lineage: Eukaryota > Metazoa > Chordata > Aves > Passeriformes > Passerellidae > Melospiza > Melospiza melodia. The sequence continues at coordinate 18,777,744 of NW_026948525.1, read as the reverse complement.
TTATGGTAGACACTGGAGCTACTTATTCTGTACTCAATAGACGATTGGGACCTTTGAGTGACACAACGGTACAGGTGGTGGGGGCAACAGGGAAGCTAGAGGAACAACCATTTTTACAACCTTTAAATCTTAGGTTTGGGGGGAAGGAATTAGATCACCAATTTTTGTATATGCCAAACTGCCCCACACCCCTTCTTGGCAGAGATCTGTTGTCCCGACTTAATGTGAAAATAATATTTGAAGGGGGAAGGGTGAAATTGGAAATACCTGAGGAACAAATAGCAGGCATTTTTGTAATCAAGGAAGTGGATGCCTCTCCTATTCCAGAAGAAATTGAGCAGGCTGTAGTACCCTGGGTATGGGAGTCAGGGGTCCCCGGAAAATCTAAAGCTGCGCAGCCAGTAAAGGTGGAACTAAAGGAAGGGGCCCGACCAGTGAGGATAAAGCAATACCCCTTGAAACTTGAGGCAAGGAGGGGAGTAGCCCCGTTAATTAAACAATTTTTGGCTCAAGGAATATTACAGGAATGTGAATCGGAGTATAATACTCCAATTTTTCCAGTAAAGAAACCTAATGGTAAGTACCGTTTGGTACAGGACTTAAGGGCTATTAATGAAATAGTGAAAGACATACATCCAGTTGTTGCTAATCCTTATACTTTGTTAACATCTGTATCAGAGGAGTTTAAATGGTTCTCAGTGATTGACCTTAAAGATGCCTTCTTCTGCATCCCACTGGCAGTAGAGAGTAGGAAATATTTTGCCTTCGAGTGGGAGAGTCCTGATTTTGGGAGAAAGAAGCAGCTTATGTGGACGAGACTCCCACAGGGATTTAAATGCTCCCCTACTATTTTTGGAAACCAACTGGCCAAGGAGCTGGAGGAATGGAAGATAACCCAGGTAACAATATCCCCATCCTTGTATGTAGTCCTGCAGTACGTGGACGACATTTTTCTGGCTACTAAGGAAAGGGAAATGTGCGTGGAATTAACAATTAAATTACTCAACATGCTTGGCCAAGCAGGGTATCGGGTTTCTAAGGAAAAAGCTCAATTGGTCAAAAATAGCGTTATTTACCTCGGTTGTGAGATCACACAAGGGCAGAGACGTTTGGGAGTAAACCGAATAGAGGCAATATGTGCTATTCCTTTGCCTCGTAACCATCAGGAATTGAGATCTTTTCTAGGAATGGTGGGATGGTGTCGACTGTGGATCATGAATTTCGGTCTCCTAGCCAAGCCACTATATGAGGCCTTGAAGCAGCATCGGTTGGAGTGGATGACACAGCAAAAGAAGGCCTTCCAGGAATTGAAGCAGGCACTAAAGGAGGCCCCAGCCCTAGGACTCCCTGACGTGACCAAGGAATTCCAGTTGTACGTGAATGAGAGGCAAAAACTGGCATTGAGGGTCCGCACCCAGAATGTGGGATCCTGGAAGAGGCCAGTGGGATACTTCTCTAAACAACTGGATTCGGTAAGTTCCGGGTGGCCCTCGTGTTTACGAGCCGTGGCGGCAACAATAATTCTTATTCAAGAGGCCCGGAAATTGACTTTGGGGGCAACAATGAAAGTGTTTGTTCCCCATATGGTCATGGCCGTTTTGGAGCAAAAGGGGGGTCACTGGCTATCATCCAGTCGAATGTTGCAATACCAGGCCATCCTGAGAGAACAGGATGATATTGAAATAAGGACTACTAATCATGTTAATCCAGCAGAGTTTTTACGCAGTGACCAGGAAGCTGGGGGACTGGTGCATGATTGCGTAGAGGTAATTGAACAAGTATATGCCAGCAGACCCGACTTAAAGGATGAACCATTGGAAGAACCTGAATGGGAACTATACACTGATGGATCCAGTTTTGTCGAGAATGGGACTCGCTATGCCGGGTATGCAGTGGTAACATTGGATCGGGTAATAGAGGCAAAGGCTTTGTTACCCGGAACTTCGGCCCAGAAGGCAGAGGTGATTGGACTCACCAGAGCCCTGTATTTGAGCAAGGACAAAAGGGTTAATATCTGGACAGATTCTAAATATGCCTTTGGTGTGGTTCATGTACATGGGGCGTTATGGAAGGAAAGGGGGCTTTTGAATTCACAGGGAACCAACATCAAGCACCGGGAAGAAGTGCTACAGCTACTGGATGTGGTACACAGTCCCAAAGCAGTTGCAGTAATGCATGTTAGAGGACATCAGACTGCGGAAGGAGACGTTTACAGAGGAAATCGATTTGCTGATGTTACAGCTCGGCAAGTGGCACGGGAAGTATGGACTCAAATGGCATTGGTACCGGTAAGAACAAATCCGGCTACCCCATACCTGAATCAGGAACCCAAATATTCAATAGAAGATGGAAAACTAATAAACTTGCTAGGGGCACAGAAGAATCAACTTGGGTGGTACGTTACACCAATGGGACAAATAGTGGTACCTACCCGCATAATGAAAATTATTTTTGAATCAGAACATAATAAATGTCATTGGGGGGCAGAAGTATTGGTAAAATTTTTGAAGAATGAGATAATCTCTAATCAGATGTTAACAATGGCAAAAAGAGTTAATGCAATGTGCCCAGTATGTTTGAAAAATAATCCAGTAGTTAGGAGACAAATACAAATGGGAAAGTTGCAAGTCAGGCCACAACCAGGAGATTATTGGCAAGTTGATTTTTCTGAATTGTCTAGGGCACAGGGATACAGATACTTGTTAGTGTACGTATGTATGTTCTCAGGGTGGCCGGAAGCTTTTCCATGTAGAACTAATCAGGCTAAGGAGGTGGTAAAAACCTTGTTAAAAGAAATAATACCAAGATTTGGAGTGCCTTTAGGATTGTCATCAGATAGGGGTCCGCATTTTATAGCCGGGGTAGTGCAGGAATTAGCACGAATATTAGATATAACCTGGAATTTGCATACCCCCTGGAGACCTCAGTCTAGTGGGCAGGTGGAAAGGATGAATCAAACCCTGAAAAGACAAATCAAAAAGATTTGCCAGGAAGCTAAACTGCACTGGCCTCAAGCTTTGCCTTTGGCCCTACTCAAGATTCGAATTAAACCAAGGGAAAAGGTAGGCGTAAGTCCATATGAGATATTATATGGCAAACCATATCATGCAACTGTATTAAAAGGGGAGGTACATGTGAGTGGGGACCAGGCGATTGCAGAGTATGTTATGTCACTTAATAAGATCTTGAATTCTTTAAGAAATACGTTACAGTGGAATAGACCGCTCACGCTGTAGAATTCTGTCCACGACATCCAACCTGGGGACCAGGTGTACGTCAAGAAGTGGATCACGGATCCGCTACGAGAATCATGGAGCGGACCCCACCAGGTGATGATGACAACCTACACGGTGGTGAAGGTCCAGGGGATGGATGCTTGGATCCATTACACCACGGTAAAGAAGGCACCGTTCCAGTGGGAAACCCAGATAGTGTCTCCAACCCGGATGACCTTCCGCGCAAAGCCGCCTTCTTAATTATATTACTGCTAGTGATCATGAGACTATTACCCCTTCAAGGGTCTACTCTAGTACAGCTTGAAGAAACAAAGGTTACAGTCATGGAAGGGATGGATGTTCAACTAACTTGTGTTATCTTTGACAGCCAGAAAGTTGAGGCCGGTGAAGTTATTGCAATATGGCTACGGGGGGCTGAAAGAAGCCGAGGCAAGATAGGAGTCAGTTGGGATCAGGATAAACAACAAGGAAACACGGTACTGAATCTTACCAAGGTAACCACAAACGATACGGGAGAATATACATGTTTGGTCAAAATACGGGATAGTTTTGATTACAAAAGAGTGAGTATGAGGGTTTTGCCATGGACAGGGGATCGTGCTGAAAACATAAAGGTTAATCCAGTGTCAATGGCAGTGGACATGTGGGATGGGCCACCTCTCAGAATAAATTGTTCCTTCCTAGTAAGATCAAGATATCAAAGGAACCTTTGGGTCAAATGGTGGAAGCAAAATAGGGAACTGACCTGGGACAGAATAGAGGACGGGACCAGTTGAGGGGGAAGGAAGGCAAAGGTTGTAGGTGGTCGAGTGTCACTAATCCTAGAATAGGAAATGCATGGTGGAGGCATGACAGAATGATGTTATCCTTACAGAGACACGGTAAAAGGAGTAGACGGGAGGTTAATGATACAATAGAACGAAATACTGAGCAGGAAAATTTAGTGGTAGGATTAATCAGAGATTTTGGGATCATGCAGAATGTGACTAAAATAACAGCTTGCCTGCCATTACTACAGGCTGCAGGTGAACCAATTCCCTGGGGAATAATACCGGTAACCACAATGCCTGAAACATTCAAGAATGTTTCATGGTCCTGCCAGTCAGTTCCCAAACCAGTAGATGTATGGAGGGATTTGTGTATGACCATTCGGGCTATGACTAGAGAGGAATGTGAAAAGAAATCCAATCATTATGGTTGGATTCAAAATACCAGGAGGTGTTTAATTGCAACCCCAATAGATGAGCCATGCAATACAGTACAAATAAGAAAGAAATCCCAACAAAATGAGATGAGTTGTCAGAATGTCACACAGAATTTTGACACCTGGAATAGTTGGAAGACATTATGGGGACCTAGTGTTTTGGAACACTAATTACCTTGGGGAAGTACAATGGTGCATCCAATGGTCAGGAGTAAAGAATCAGTCACATTATAGGGCCCTTATCACGTCTACATCTTCCCGAGAGTTCAGACCGCAGAAAGAGGATTGGAATTGTACTGAGGTTTTTACATGTGATACACCGGAAGACCGAATTGGATTGATACCGGTGAAAATGGCATTAAAGTGGGGATGCGAGTGTAGGGGGTATGATCACATGGTTAGCAGAGAGTCCATGGATGGACCTATAGATTGCAGATATACTACTAGCCTGCATAGCCCTGGAAATTTAGTCTGGGTGTTGGGACACGGACAATGTACCACACATTTACCTCTAGATGGATCAGTAACACAAATCACCCTAGGGGTTCCCACATTGTGTCCAGAATAGATTGATCCAAAGGAAAGGACTCAGAAAGAGGGAAGAATCCCTAGAGGAGCAGTGGCATGAACCTGGCTCAGGAGTACAATTTGGATGGATATTAGAGTTATTATTCCCTCCGGTAGCGACATATCGAAACAGGGAAATGCTCAACAATTTGTTAGGACAGACAGAAAGGTTGGCAGCAGCTACTAAGAAGGGATTTAAAGATCTAAATTTGCATTTGCAAGCTACATCAAGAATGACCCTACAAAACAGAATGGCATTGGATTTGCTACTGTTAAAGGAACATGGAGTTTGTGGTTACCTGAGTAGGAGAATAGATCATTGCTGTGTACACATTCCAAATGTTACACTTGAAGTTGAGAAAGATATTTCTCAACTGGCAGAAGTGGAAACAAAAACCAAGGAAATTGAAAGGGAAGCACAGCATAATTGGATAGGAGCAGTATTTGATTCTTTGGGGCTTCACCTGTCTGGCTGGATTACGTCTGCTATACAGTATGTACTAATGTTTTTAGTATTTTTAGTGACTATATGGATTGTATATAGATGCCTCTTAGGTGTGATCGAAAAGGAAAAGAGGCAATCTCTCCGGTTGCTGAAGGCGATGACCCGTGGGCGGCAGAATGAAGAACACTCCCCACCTCATTATGAAGATGTTACTGTCAATACTGTTGATTGAGCATCCTTGCAGCAGGACTGAAGGATGCTCAAAAGGGGGGAAATGTTGGAAAAGAAATGAAATTTAGCAAAATATTTAATTATAGTGAGTTGTGTGTGAACTGGTTTGTTAAAAAGTAGTTTTGTAGCCATTGAAAGTGTGTGTTGGGTTTTGTGTGTTACCTAGCAGGTAGTCTTAGAGATTTAATAAATAATTAAACTAGTGCAGGAAAGTAAGAATGCTAACCTGTCTGGAGGAAGCATACAATGCTCTTAGAATAAGATAAGCAGAGGATTAATGATCTTGTTTGTGAACCAAGGAATGTATCACAAGGGGTCTGTGACCAGGCAAGGGGAATGGAGGACTGTTTCTTGGAGGCTAGGCAAGGGGAATGGGAAACTGTTTCTTGGAGACTTTGTTGTGAATCTCATATATAAGAGGGAAGCACCCATACGTGAATTTGGGGGGCTGGGATTTTGGGACGTGAGTACCCCAGTTCCCCGGGCCCTTAATAAAGCACCCACAAAACTTATCCGAGTTTTGTGTCATTTATCAATCGGGCAACACTGGATTGATGTTATGTCCCTTAGTGTCTAAGGGAGAGGTTTGAAGGACATAGCCCTTTTTCCTAAGATCGTTGAATCTCCTTCCGATGGCCTTTACCTATTTTTGGGTGGCTGTCTCTCCTTCTGGATAAATTCCCGTGCTATATGGGGTTGTCAAGAAGAGGAGTCCAAACATCATTTCATAAGGTGAGACTCTTATACCTGATCGAGGTCTTGTTCTAATTTGTAACAGTGCTAAGGGTAGATATTTAAGCCAACTCATCCGAGTTTCTGTAACTAATTTAGTTAACACGTTTTTGATGGTTTTATTCATTCTTTCTACTCTTCTGGAGCTCTGGGGATGCCAATGGGCTGTGCAACCTCCATTTCATTCCCGGGGCTTCAACAACTTGTTGTAAGACTTTGGCAGCAAAATGTGGACCTCGGTCAGAATCGACATTATTTATCAACCCATATTGGGGAATGATGTTTTCTAGGATTGCTTTTGTGGCTGCTTGGGCTGTCTTTGTTTTGGTCGGGAACGCCTCTACCCAATGGGTGAGGGGATCCACGGTCACTGATAAGTGTCTGTATCCCTGAACAGGGGACATTTCTGTGATGTCTACCTGCACGCTTTGGAACAGCCGCAAGGCCAACTCTCTTCCCCCAGATCAGACAGTACTCTTCTCATTAATTTCTGATTGATTTTTTGGCAAGTTAAACATCTCCTGGTAACTGCCTTTGCTATGGTACGTACTCCCATGCACATATGATCCCTTGGAAAGTGGTCACATAATCCTTGTATTCCCCAATGGGTCAACTTGTGTAACTCTGTTATCACCTTTCGGGCTAGAGCTTTATTTAAAATTTACCATCCATCAGAGGGCCACCATTCTCCATTTTCTTTTTGCTGTCCTCTCATCTTTTCTAACTCTCCTAATTCGTTCTCGTCAAAGATGGGTCTTTCCTCTTTTCTTTCTCTACTAGGTGTTCCTTCTATCTTAAGAATTTAACTGGACTTTCCTGTTCCAAAGCTACTTCTTTCACTACTTGATCAGCTAAATGATTTCCCTTTATTTCAAGGGTGTCCCCTTTTTGATGTCCTTCTATGTGACCTTTGGCTATCTCAATTGGTTTCCTTAGGAACTCTAGTACTAATTTTCTTAGCTCTTAATGTATTAAATTTTTGCCTTTAGAAGTTAGGTACCCCTGTTCTTCCCATATTTTTCCAAATGTATGGACAATTCCGAAAGCATACTGGGAGTCGGTATAGATTGTTCCTTTATCTTTTTCTAGTAAATCTAGCCCTCTCTTCAGGGCACAGATTTCACAGCACTGGGCAGACCAATTTGAGGGTAGCTTTCCTTTTTCCTCAACTTGCATGTTCTGCCCATCTATGGTTGCATACCCTGAGACCTGTTTACTGGCCACAATTCATGATGATCCATCTGTAAATAAAATTCTCCCATATGGGAGGGACCCATTTTCTAAATCTTCTCTCACTTTAGTTTGCATTTCAATCACTTGTAAACAATCACGCTCCAGGTCTGTTAACAGCTCTCCCGTGAGGAACTGGGCTGGATTTAAACATTTTGAAGTGGCTAATTCAAGGCCCTTGGTAGTTATTAGTATTATTTTATGGTTTAGTATTTTGGAGTTGGTTAGCCCCTGAGGGGCCTTGTGACTTAAAACATCTTTCACATTGTGTGGGGTATGAACCCGGATCTTCCCCTTTCAGGTTAGTTTCTGTGTGTCTTCTATTGGGGTGGCTGTTGCTGCTTTCACTTGCACACAGGCTGAACACCCTCTGGCTACTGGATCTGGTAACTTGGAGAGAGATGCGACCGGCTTCCTGCATCCTCCCCAGTCCTGTGTAAGGACTCCGCAAGCTGTCCCCTCTTCCACATTTACCAATAGGTCAAAGATCTTTTTAAGGTCTGATAGGCTCAGTACAGGGGCAGGGGACCATTTAATTTTCAGATTCCGAAGCTGTTCCTTGTCATTTGAGGTCCAGGTTACAGGCTCTGATTCGTTCAATTTGCCATATGGAAATTTAACACTTTTAGTATACTGATCAAGCCATAATCTGCAATACCCAAACAAACCTAGTAATTTTCTAACGTCTCTTTTGGTCTTTGGGGCAGGGATGGACAGAATTCCCAAAATTCTCTTGGGGCTTCACCTGTTATACCCTTGGGTGATTATATTTCCTAGATATGTTACTTCTTGTTCCACAAATTGCAGTTTCTTGTGTGATACTTTTAGGCCTTTTTCCCCTAAGAAATTTAGTACGCTGAAACTTCTAACTTTGTTTTGTTGTCCCCCGATACAAATAAATCATCAACATATTGTAAAATATGTACTCCATTCTCAGGTTTAAACTGTTCTATGAGTTCTAGAGCTTGCCAAAGAGATTTGGGGATTCTCTAAACCCCTGGGGAAGACCTGTCCACCTTAGTTGCTGTTTTCTTTTCTTTTCAATGTCCTCCCATTCAAAGGCAAACCAGTTCCAGCACTCTTCAGCCAGGGGACATGCCCAGAAGGCATCCTTTACATCCATGACTGACAACCATGCATGCTCCCTAAGTAATTGTCTTAAAAGGGTGTACGGGTTTTGTACTACCAGGTGCCTTGCAACCATTCTTTTATTAACTTCTCTTGAATCTTGTGCTAATTGATACCTTCCATCAACTTTTCTCACCGCTGGTATGGGAGTATTATGTGGAGACATGCATGGTTCTAAAATCCTTCCTTTGGTAGCTGGTCAATTACTGGGGCTGGTCCTTTCTTTCCCTCTGGGGAAATTGGATACTGCCTTACCCAAATGGGGGAGATGTCTTTCTGTATCTCTGCTTTTATTCGTGGCATATTCAAACAACCAATTTTTCCCTCCCCCATCCATGTGTTTGGATTGATTTCATCTATGTCTCCCTTTGTTAAGACCATTACTTGTACTACCATTTTTCCTTCATTTGGGATTACTCCAGTTCTCAATTTGATTTGTAAATCATGTCCTAATAAATAACAACCTAACTTGGGGATGTAAATGAAATTAGCTCAACATTTTCTTGAATTTCCTCTAATTTCTACATCTTCTATAATCTGGGCCTCCAATGGTTCTCCTTTGGCCCCTTGTACTTTGCAGACCTTTTTACCGACTGTGATTCCTGTTGTTATTTTAGTCACACATGACTTGTCTGCTCCGGTATCAACTAAAACTTCAAATTCATCATTCTGGGGACCAATCTCGAAATTTACAAAGGGCTCTTCTGGATGGTTCATTAAATTCCCCAGGGCATAGAACCCTTGACACCCCTATTCTGCATACTTCTCGTTTCTTCTTAAGATGTTCTCTAGAGCTCCTTGCTCCCAGGCTATGGCTTCATCTAATTGAAGTTTCTTACAATTTCTCTTTAGGTGTCCTTTCTCTCCACAGTAATAACAATATTTGACACTGGGTAGAGCCCTAGTCCCTTTTGGTCCAATGAAACCTTTGTCTCTTCTAAGTGGTTCTACTGGCCCATCCTTGTTGGCTCCCACACTTTCTCTGACTATGGCTACCATAATTTTAGCTTTTGTTTTTGTCTTTTTTTCTTCTCTTCTCAGATATACTCTTATGGCTTCTCTCAGCAGTTAATTATACTTTTTTCCTGCCAGTCCTCTATTCTTTCTAGCTTTCATCTGATAGCACGCCAGGATTTACTTATAAATTGTACCTTGAGAAGGACTTGACCTTCTGGGCTATCTGGGTCAAACCAGAGTAAATCTGGAAGTTTTGCTTTAGCCTATTAAGCCATGTTGCTGGGGTCTTGTCTTTTTCCTGGGTGCTGTCAAACGCTAACCTGGTATTACTCCCTCTAGGGACTGATTCTTTTATCCCTCTGGTCATCAGGGGCATGTGATCTCTCATATTCCTTCTCCCCTCTTCTTGATTAGGGTCCCAGTCAGGCTCCACTAAAGCCATTTTTTGTTACCTTGGGGGCCCGGGTTGGTTTTCTTGCTCACAAATTTTCATTCCTGTAGTTCTTATTATTTGAGTCTCTTCTGGGGAAAATAGGATGTTTAGGATGTACAATTCTCCTCATGTCTAAATATTAGGGGCTAAAAAGCGATCAATTTGATTTGCTATTCCTACTGGGTCTTCCACTAAATTTCCCGATTCTTTCTTAAAGTTTCCAAATTCAGATGCAGTAAAAGGAGCATTTACAAATCCAATCTCACTGGCCAACCCACCCATGGGAACTTCTCTGAGGGGGAACAATTTTTCCACTTCAGCCACTTTGGTCTGAGTGGTAAAACATCAGCTGTGGAGGCTGACTGGTTAATTGCTCTCTTGGGCATGAGATTCTGAGATGTTGTTTGGCTTCTCATTTGTGCTGGAGGAGGCAAAGCAGGAACTTGCTGGTGAATAAGGGGTGCATGAAATGGTAGAGGTAAGAGAACAGTAGTGAAGGTTAAAGAGAGTAAGGAGAGGGTTGAGGGGAAGGTGTTGGAGGTATAACTGGGTTAGGAGGTGGTAAAGGAATGACAGCTGGGAGAGGAGGAGGAATTGGGTCCACAGCAAGAGGAATTGGAGGAGGATTTGAGGTACTGCAAGGGTAGGAGGAGGTAGGTTGTCAAGGGGGTCCCAGGTTTTGTTAGCCTTCCCAGCCTCTTCTTCTTCTTATACTTTCCTAGCTTTCTTTCTTTCTTTTAATTTATAGACTCTTGTATTTTCCTCCTCTGAGGCGTACTTCAGCCCAAAAGGTGACGTTGTGTATGTGATGGGCCTTTTGCAGGAACTTGGGGTAAAAAAGGAAGGTGCATCACCTTTGGACAGAGAGGCAGGTAACTCAGGAAATGTGTAAGGATGTTGTTAGGTCATGCAGAAAGAAAGTTAGAGAGGTGAAAGCTTAAGGCTTCCCCAGGCCATTTCTCTGAAGGAGAATAAAAATGTTTCTATAAATACATTATTGGCAAAACGAGGTACAAGGAACAATCTCCATTCATTATTGGGGGAGATAGGGTTACCAAATATGAGGGAAAGGCTGAGGCACTTAACCCCTTCTTTGCCTCAATTTCCAAAAATAAGTCAAGTTGCCCTTGGGACAAGTGTTCTCCTGAGCTGATGGAATGGCACAGGGAGCAGAACCGCCCCCTTTAATCCAGAAGGAAGCAGCTGGGGACCTGCTGAGCCACTCAGATGCTCACAGGTGTCTATGGGAGTAGATGGGATCCATCCCAGGGGGATGAGGGAGATGTGGATGAGTTCCCCAAGCTGCTCTCCATTATTCACCAACAGTGCTGGCTCAGCAGGGAGGGCCCAGAGGACTGGAGGTGCCAGTGTGAGCCCATCCCCAAGAAGGGCTGGAAGGAGGATCTGGGGAACTCCAGGCCTGTCAGCCTGACCTGGGTGCCTGGAAAGGTTATGGAACAGATCACCTTGAGTGCCATCACAGGGCACCCACAGGATGGCCGAGGGGTCAGAGCCAGCCAGCGTGGATTTCAATGTCTGCATGGACGATCTGGATGAGGGGATTGTGTCCAGCATCAGCAAATTTGCACATGACACCAAGGTGGGTGTGAGTCTGGATCTGCTGGAGGGTAGGAGGGCTCTGCAGAGGGCCCTGGACAGGCTGGATCCAGGGCCCAAATCCAACAAGCTGAGGTTAAACAAGTCCAAGTGCCGGGTCCTGCACTTTGGCCACAACAACCCCTGCAGTGCTACAGGCTGGGGACAGAGTGGCTGCACAGCAGCCAGGCAGAAAGGGACCTGCAGGGATTGATGGACAGCAGGCTGGACATGAGCCAGCAGTGTGCCCAGGTGGGCAAGAAGGCCAATGGCTCCTGGCCCGATCAGGAATGGTGTGGCCAGCTGTTGGAATCTATAAGGTTAGAGGGTTTTTAAGAAATGGTTAAAAATAAGTATGTAGGCTTCAGACTGAAGTTTTGTTAGCATTGCAAATACAGCAGAAAAGTTTCCCATGTAAGCAGAAAAGTTTCCTAAGCAGTAGACGTGACAAACTACAAAAGGTCTTTGTGGAATTGGCTTTAAGATGGCAACAAGGTTATTTAATGTATATCTTTAGAAGGTTAGCATGAATAGAACTCTGTTCTTTGTCTCTTATGAACTAGTCTTTGTTTTAGCTAGGATTACGTATGTTTTATAAGATTGGATAGAATGCTTGTCAGTATGTGTTTTCTGTGTCTGATTGGCTGAATTCTAGTCTGAGATGATTTTATGTATTGCTGTATGAGCCCTGTTGGAAGAGACATTTTGGTGTAGATCAGTGAGTTGTCATGTCTCCATTTTGTATTTTGAGACTGATGTGCTAGAAATAAAAGCAAAAATCTCTTCACTGGTCTAGTTACAATGCTATCCATATTTAGATATTTTGCCGCAGCCTAGTGAGTTCCTTTTTTAAGGCGTAAGTTCCTGACACCATTAGACTTATACCTGTCCTGTCCCCCGCATCCTGGTGCCCCGTCTGAGGACGTAGAATAGAAAAAATAAAAAAGAAAAATCGTGGATGTCCCGGCCGCAAGGAGGACACTGTATCATCTCTCCCGCCGAAGCCAAGAAAATTGTAAGTAACTTATCTCGGGAGAGCGCTTGGGTAACGTTGGGAGAAAAAATAGAGAAAAAGAAAATTATTAAAAGAACACGAAAATGGGAACGAATTTATCAAAAGTTGAATGGGATGTTTTTCATCAATTAGAGACAATGTTACAAGAAAAAGGTCACTCTGAAATTTCAAAAACTGAGCTTAAAAACTTACTTATCTGGGTTAAAGCAAATACGCAAGATTTAAATCTGCAGTCTGCTTTTACTTTTCATTTTTGGGATCAGATAAACTGGAGACTCTATAATCTAGTCTCTCTCAAAAAAGATGAAAGCTTAAGAGAACTTATGCCGATTTGTAGAGCGCTGTTGGAGTGTTTTAAACAAACTGATAATAATAAGATCAACTTGGACTCAGAAAACAAAGCTTCTGGTTCTGTCTCATTAAATTCCAGTAAACCGGAGACTGTGTGTGTATCGGAGAATGTAACAAGTGTTGTTGCAAATGCTGAAAGTATTGCTTTGAACTCTGTTGAACAAAATCTTTCTTCTCTCTCTCTGGGAAAAAATGAGACTCTTTCGGACTTTTCTTCGCGTTGTTCTGTTAATGTAAAAATATGTGACTCTTGTAAGGGGGATGGAACAAAATGTGTAAAAGATGGAAATGAAAAAGTGACTGTACTTCCTAAAATTGTTTGTGCAGGGACACTGAAACCTGAATTGGATTCTGTTGGGCCTGGGGTGGAGGCTGAGGTGGCTGCTTCCACTCGGGAAATTGTGGTTCCGGGGAACTCTTTTTCTGTTAAGCAAAAACATGGTTGTTCTGGTGTTTGTCAATCTATAAATACAGAGAAAGAAAAATTGGCTTTAAGGGTGGAGTCCTTTGAAAGGATGGATAACTCTCAAAAACCTGAAAAAACACGGGTTGAGTTTTTAAAATGTCATGATCCTAATTCTTTTATTTTAAAACAAAACCATGTAAGTTTAAAACCTAGATTTGGGGACTCCCAAGCTGAGTTTTTCTTGGCAGGGAGACAATGTGAAACTTGTAGTAAAGTATCGAACTCAAGGCTAAATGGCACTGTTCCCAGAAGAAAGGAACACGCCTCTGTCCCGGCCCCTTTGGGTCGGGCTTCGGAGGAGGTGTGCTGTTTGTGGGAGTCCACCCCTGCTTTTTATGGCCGAGTTCCCAAAACTGGCCAAGTTCCCGGAGTTGGCAGAACTCCTGGACAAGAGTACAGTGTCCCTGTCAGGAATTTGGATTTGGGAAGAGTGCCTGGAAGGTTTGGATTTAGTGATTTTTCAGAATCAGAAAATATATTGGTTAGAAGTAAAGGTCAACCTGTCATTGATCGAAGTGACAATTTTGATTTTCCATTAAATTTACCTGATTGGTCATACTTTAATCAGAAACTAGAAAAAGATTTGGATTTAAAGGAACAATATCTTGCTTTACCAGTAAAATATGGAAGAAATGATAGAAATCCAAAATATGAAAGACTCGATCATCATGATATAAAGGATTTGCGACAGGCTTTGAAAGAGAGTGTTGAAAAACACTTTTAACTCTTATGACTTAGTTCCTGCTGATTGCAGGAATGTGGCCTCTCTGATCTTAACCAATTCACAGTACCTACTATGGGAATTACAATGGAAAAAACTACTTAACAAGTTGGTTGAAGGATATGCAAATACTGATTATGCTAATCTAGATGTTGCTCAATTAGCTGGTGATTCACCTTACAATAGGCCTGAAAATCAAGCAGCTGAACTGCCTCAGCCTGTGTTAACAGACATTAAAGATGCTGCTAGAAAGGCATTGCTTTCACTTGAGCCTCCTGGCTCTCCTTTGAATTCTTATCCACTGATCAAACAAGGTGAAACTGAATCTTATGGTTCTTTTTTGGATTAACTCAAGCAGTTGAAAGGCAATGTCCAGATGAACAAGCCCGTTCTTATATCATTCAAAATCTTGCTTCTGTCAATGCTAATAATGAATGTAGAAAAATTATTTTAGCTTTGCCTGATCAGCCTCCAACAATTACACAGATGCTAACAGCTTGCAGTAGACTTATGGGTTCACAAAATGCTGCAAATTCACAGATCAATGCTTTGGAAAAAACACTGGAACACAATTTGACACAACGAATGGATAAAATTGAAAAGCTTTTAGAAAAACAAGAAAAACGTTGGGAAAATTCTGTTAATGCTGTACAAGTAGATCCTAATAAAAAGCCTGTCCGCTTTGCTTGTGGTAAACTAGGGCACCTTAAAAAGGATTGTTGTGGGACATCAAGTCAAATTTCTATTTGCCCTTGATGCCGAAAAGGAAGGCATCTTGCTAAATTCTGTCACTCACTATTTGACATCAATGGCAACCCACTGTCGTTAAACTTCAAAAACAGCGCATTCCACCGCACTCAGACACAAATTGTGGTACCCACTGGCAATGGGTGAATACTCTCACTGGGCTGGTCATGTCACAAAAGGATTGTCATGTGTAAAGATTCCAATCAAAGTGACTTTTAACCTGTCATAGGATGTGATTGTTATGATATATATGAACTGCTAATGTCTTGTTGTAAAAGTTTTGTCCTCAGTTCACAGAAATTTCCAGGATTCAAGATTCTACACTGGATGATCTGCTCATCACAGCTTCAATGCAGACAGAGATGCAGCAAAACTGTGCTGTTGTTGGTACTGAAATCCAAAAGTGCTGGACTTGACATTTCTACAACTAAATTCCAAGGATGCAACAAAGATTCAAGACTGAGACATCAACTCTTCAAAGAAGACAACCTCATCACTGGACTTTGACTGTGGTTCGAGTTTTTCAGCTTTTCCCTCAATCTTTTAATTTAATTTAATGAATAGAAGGTCCAATTTTAAAGGATGTTAGTAATGAGACTTTACATCGTTGGCTTTCCTGTCTTTTTACAACTTCGCAATATATAACTAATCCATGCTTTGTTTCTCACATTAGGGTATTCATGTTTCCGTGGACACGTTTTCTGGTGCAGTTTTTGCTTCCCTTCACACAGGTGAAACTGGCGGCCATGCCTGTCATCATTTCCTGCGGGCTTTTGCTTCCTTGGGTGTACCCCAGGAAGTGGAGGCTGACAGCAGTCCCGCATACATGTCTCGGAAGTTGTCCACATTTTTGGATGAGTGGGGTGTTCGACACATTTTTGGTATTCCCCACTCTCTCACAAGCCAAGCAATCATTGAAAGAACACATCAAACCCTAAAACGCATATTAGATCAACAGAGAGGGGGAACAGAGATCACCCCACAGATGAGACTGAGTAAGGCTCTGTATGTTTTTAGTTTTCTAAACAGTCCAAGTGAAGGTCCGTTTTGGTTAATAATTTGGGGAAAGGGTATGCTTTTGTCTCCACAGGTGCTGGAATTAAGTGGGTTCCTGCCAAAGACGTCAAACCATATTGCACTTCAGAACCTGTTGTCGAGCCCAGAACCGAGGAAGCAAGTACGCAGACGTGAACCGAATCGAAGGATCCCCGGTCTCACCTGACACCTCTTGTGCCTGACGTTCTTTGTGCATCGGTGGAACCCATGAACTCTGATTTTGTGCCAATGTTATTTATGAGTATACTAATTGAATGCTGAATGTTTGTTTAACAAAGCTAATTTTTGGCTGAAAACTTAGGTTACTTACTGTTTTTGTATAGAAAGAATTCTGCCAAAACTTAGTTCCTGAAAGAGATGGGGCAAATTCAAATGGTATACTTGTTTTGCTTGATTTTAATTGTTTTTTGTCGTGCAGATTTGCCTGTGGATAAACCGAAAACGAATGTTTGGGTGACCTTAGCCAAGGCTGCCAGATCGGATACTATATGTTTGTCTAATTTGGAACCAGAAAAGACTTTTTCAACCTGTCTGGTTGGTGTGCCAGTGAAAGAGTTGCCTTTGGTCAAAAAACAATCTAATGGTAAACCAGGTGGAATTGACAATGGAAACAGTCCTTCCTTCCTTCAATTGGAACATTTGGTCCAAAAAACTCCTTAGGACAGCATCTGAACCTCAAGAATTAGAAATCCTTGGTTCTTTGACCATGGATTTTTGTTTTACTTTCATGACTCGTGCCTGGCGAAAAGGTGATCCCCCAAAGTTCAGTGTTACTCCTCATTATTTTGCATATAAAAATTTGAGTTTTTGGTGTAATGTTTCAAACAGTTGGGATGTGTTTCCGGAAACGGATCAATATCCACGGCAATTGCCGAAAGGGTATTGGTTCATTTGCGGAGACAGAGCTTGGCAAGGCATTCCAGCTCACCTTGAAGGTGGCCCTTGTAGCATTGGTATGCTCACTATAATTGCCCCCACTGCCAAAGCAGTGGTGAAAAAGAAACAAAGGAAAACGAGAGCTGTTCCTCATTATGATGAGAACTGTCAGAATGATTTTATGCCTTGGAATGCTGCCAGAAGGGTTTCAGCAGGTATATTTTTACCCCAATTGGCTTCAGCAGTGGCATTGTGACAATTAGATCGAGTTGGATGCTGGCTGAGCAAACAAGCTAATGCCACATCCTCCGCAATCAGTGATATGTTGACTGATGTTGATAGTATTAGACATGCTCCTCTTCAAAACAGAGCAGCCATTGATTTTCTTTTACTGGCACAAGGACATGGTTGTGAGGAATTTGAAGGATTGTGTTGTATGAATTTGTCTGATCATTCTGAGTCCATTCACAAAAGCATTCAAAAATTAAAGGATCTGACAGCCCAAATTAAAGAAGATGGAGGTTCCTGGTTGGATGATTTGTTTCAAAATTGGAGTTTTGCACCTTGGCTAAGGCAACTTTGCAAGATAAGTCTTTACGTATTAGGTGTTCTAATACTGATACTGATAGTGGTACCTTGTATACTCTGTTGTGTTCGGCGAATGATGAACAAAACAGTCCGAGAAGTTTTTGTCATTCAAGCAGGAGAATTAGGAAGTAGAAGCACGGAGAGTGTACGAAATCTCATGAAAGCAGTAGATGAAGGTATTGACATGAACGAAGCTTTTGAATGAAGGCCTTGGAATCGACCAGAGTTTTTCGAACGATGACTTGTGACTGTTGCCAAACGTGATTCATATCTCTTTCAGGGATTGGGTCTTCACAGCATTAAGTTGCTGTGCCGTAGTATAGCAATGCTTCAGTTTAGTGAAAATAGGTCTTCAACAGATAATAAGCAGAAATTTTGCAATAGAGCTATGAAACGCAAGTAGCAAGCGACAAGAAAATGAAAGCTTCTGGGTCAAACAGAGAGGGGGAAATGTTGGAATCCATAAGGTTAGAGGGTTTTTAGGAAATGGTTAAAAAAGTATAGGCCTCAGACTGAAGTTTTGTTAGCATTGAAAATACAGCAGAAAAGTTTCCCAAGCAGTAGAGCATACGTGACAAATACCAATAGGCCTCTGTAGAATTGGCTTTAGGATGGCAACAAGGTTATTTAATGTATATCTTTAGAAGGTTAGCATGAATAGAACAGATATGAAAATCAAGACCCTTCATGGATGACAATCAATCACCCTTTGTCCCTACCCCCTCCCCATCATTTCCCTCATCCAACCCCTGGCACTGAGAGCAGCTGAGGAATGGAGCTGCTCCGGGTGTCCCCAGGGCTCAGGATTTGGGCCAGTTCAGTGAAATCTCTTTATTGATGATGTGGATGATATCGCCAGCTGAGGGCTCTGCACAAATCACAAATGGAAAGGCACTGCTGTGGAACGCACTTCGAGCTGTTTTATTTTTCAGCATCAGTCTCGTTACATGGTTGTGACAATGGGAAGACGCCAGCAGCTCACATCCTAAGCAGCAGACAAAGAACTTGATGTTACAGCTTACTTTATAAGTTTTTTGACCAATCCCACAAAGCAAAAGCATATTGACAGTAGTTCTATCCAACCACTATAACCACAGGTACCTTTGGTTAAAACAATGCTTGCTTATTTTGAATACAATACCTGCTTGTAAGCCTTAAAACGCAATGCTCAGAGCTCCATTATTAAGCTTGAAACTTCCTAATATCTTGCTAGATAAACTTTTCTTTAGCTTAGGAAGTTATTCTAGACAAGCATTAAGACACAGACCATTGTTCTTTTTCTCCTTGCTTTTCTAGTTTTTAAATAATTTTTCTGCTGACCTACCTCACAGCTTCTGCTTAGCTCTGCTCACAGTTTGACTGTCTCTGAGGCCTGCCTTTTGCAGCTTTCCCAAAACCCTCTGATTTTGTGGATTCCCACAGATGAGGCCATCAAGGGCACCCTCAGTCAGTTCCCAGGTGAGCCCAAGCTGGGTGGCAGTGTGGCTGTGCTGGAGGGCAGGAAGCTCTGCAGAGGGATCTGGCCAGGCTGGAGCCATGGGCCCAGGATAATGGGATGAGGTTCACCAAGGCCAAGGGCCAGGTCCTGCCCTGGGCTCACAACCACCCCAAATCCCTGGCTGTGCCCTGCCCCTGATCCCCACAGCCTTTCCTGGTTCCTTAATCCCTGCATTGCCGGGGACTCTCTGGGACAAGGGAGCTCTGCTCTGGGGATGGAGGGAGGTGCAGGTGCCACCACTGGAGTGGGAACCAGAAATCACCAGGTTTGTGTCCTTTGGGGGTCAGGAACTGGTGAGACTCAGAGGCACAGGAAGTTTCTCTTCATGGCCAACAGACCATAGTTGAACAGGATGCAATTCAATAACAACCACGCTCTTCCCTGAGCCATGTGCAATGTCCCAGCAGTGTCTGACATGTCCACCATCCACAAGTAATTTCCATACTAAAATTAATTTTAGAAAAATATGGTTCTGTGATAGATATAAATAAAATTAAGTTGTTGTATCAGGATGCCCATCCTTGGGTAAAGGCAAAACAACCTGAAGAATTCATGTTTTGCAAAGCTATCAATGATGGATGGAGAAGGAGGTGAGGCTGCTTAAAGTGTTGAGGAAATGCTGAAACCAGCCTGACTCATTTCATCTCCTCCTGTCCTGGTTGATCTCCCCTCTTTCCCCTTCCACCCATTGGCTTTTGTCTCCCCCCAGCCCCCCAGTGAAGAGCCTGGCTCTGTGTTCTCCATCCCCTCCTGGCTGGCACTGCCAGGCTGGGATGAGGCGCCCCTCAGTTTTCCCTGCTCCAGGCTGGACAAGCCCAGCTCCCTCAGCCTCTGCTCACAGCCCAAGGGCTCCAGCCCCACCTTGGAGGCCCTTCCCAGGCCCTGCTCCAGCTGCCAGACATCTTTCCTGCCTTGGGGACCCAAACCAGGCCACAGTGACCTGCATAATCCACGTCCTTGATGTCCAGGTCACACAGTCCAGCCCCTTGTTCTCGTGTCAGGCTCTGGGGGTTGATCTTGTGGAACATCCTTGGGGGAGGCTGTGGCTCCAGGTGGACCAGGGGGATACCAGGGATAGGGACCCTGCTGGGCATGAACAGCATTGGACTTCTGGGGGGAAACTGTGAGGGGAAGCTGGGGCAGAGTGACCAAACCAGCGACTGTAGGCACACAGTTTGCGGTAATTTGGAGTGGAGCTGTGCTAAGCCTCATCCCTAAGGGGCTACAGCCATGCAGGAGAGGTGAACAGTATTAAAGGTAATGAGACATGGAGTGCCGAGGTGTACTGACCAACCACAAAAGGGTACAGAGGGCACACAGGTGCAATGCATGTAAAATGAAGGGTATAAAAGATTGTACTGAAGAACAATAAAGGGCTGATGCTTGATGCCTTTATTGGTGTCAGTTTTACCCCCCAGCTGTGACATCTGGTTACCCTTATGTGATCCTGAGGTGAGTTGGTCAGACCACTGCGGACACAAGAGCAGTTAGATGGTGGAGCCAGGCAGACTAGGAGCGTGGGAACTCAGCCAGGTGGACCAAGAGCTGGATGAGTTATAGCCAGGCAGACCTGAGAGCCTGAAAGAAATGTAGGCAGACCTGAGAGCCTAGAAGTCTGGACAATGTATGAGACACCACCCCCAAGAGGAAGGGTGCTGGATATGAGGATAGGTACTACACACTTTGCTTATTTGGTACACAAGAAATAGAGTAAGGCTATGCACTTTACTTGTTTGGAAGGAGATGGCTTGGGAGGTAACATATAAGCTGCTTTTTTTATTAAAATGTGGGAGAGTACCAGCCACACTTTCGCTTGTGCCACACCTGCAGCTCTCTGCAGGTGTGTTGGATCAAGCCCTCTGCCCCCTGCCAAGGTATGGCCACAGTCAGGTGGGGACCAAGGACGGTGCTGTGTTCCTCTGAATGGCAGTGCGGGCAGTGGGACACAAAAATGGTGCAATGGAAGTGGCAAATGGCATGGCCAACACAGCAGCCGCGGCCTCAGCAGCAGCACGGCCCCCGAGGAGTATGGGGGAGGCTTGCTAAGTTGCTGCTGCACGAGCACTGGAACAAAACCAACATCAAACTCTGAGAGGCAGAGTCAGAGCTGCACAGAAAGCACATGAGAGAAGCCTTCTGAAATTGTATGGTGGCCAACTCCACAGTGACCCGATGTGATTTGGGGTTGGCCTGTAGAGCGAGGTACAGCTGGAGAAGGAGCCTGGCATAGCATAGAGAGCAGCAGGGGGATGCTGCTTGGTCCAGACCAGACTGATTTTGACACCTGGGGTACAGGTGAGTCCCTAGGGACAGAATGGGAAATAACTTATCAAGTGAAGAACAGATTGTTTTGTCTACATGGAAAGCTTTGTTGAAAAGAAAAGGCATTTAGACTACTGACTACATGTTTTGTAGTGTTTTACTATTGGCAAAGTCACAAGATTTTGAGACTGATGCAAATATTGCTTTTAGTGTTAGAGCATGGAAAGAAGTTGTGGAAAGTCTATGGGACATGGTGTCAAAAGGGGCAAGGCATCTGCAGATTTGGCTGCCACTGGGAGATTGCTCTATGAGGCTTGAAAAGAATGGAATACAGAGCAGGACAAGAGAGGCTTGCAGTTACCAATTAATATAACAAAAACTGTAGAAGGAAGAATAGAAATATTGAAGTAGCAGTGGGAGCTGGGGACAGAGTAGCTCTATTGTTCAGCACAGTGTATTTGTTTGGTGATAAAATGTGTATTTTGTTTGTGAATTGCAGTGTTTAAACTTTGATTAGGTATAAGTGTAAAAGTCTTTATTCCATATCCATAAGTACACTCGACAGATACTGGAGTTCAGTGGGTGCCCACTCATTGCATTCAGCTTGTGTTGGATGACAACCCTCAAAGCAATGAACCTGGCTATGGCTCACTTGACTCCCTAGAATAAGCAGATACATGTAGGTGATAGGAAAATATAGACTCTCTCTTGTCCTTGTATGTTACTTTATGAAGTTGTATAGCTATTGATGTTGTTCAAGTTGTATAGCCTTTGATAAAATTGTGTAGCTGTTGACTTTGTTACTATCCTAATATATGGCCTTTAGCTTATTCTTGTGTGTTGCCTTATAAAATTGTACAATTATTGGTATCGTCAATATTCTAGAAGTGTAAGTATAAGGATTTTTGATGACAGGGGATGTAAGTTTGGGGAATAAATCAAAGTCAGCACATGGATGCATTCCAGAGTTAGTGGAATCTTGTTATGGTTTGACACTGGCACAATGCCAGTGCCCCCATGAAAATTCCCTCTCCCTGGCATCTGCTGTGAGGTGGTACCCGGAAATAAGCAAAGCAGGCCCCTGCTTAAGGAAAAAGGAAAAAAAACTTTATTAACTAAACTACAAAAAAACTAAAGCACAAAGGAAAAAAAAAACACAAGGAAAATGAAAACTACACAGAAGCACTTCCCCCTCCTCCTCCTACCAGATCCCCAGTACATTTACATTTCCCAAAATTATCCACACTCGGTCTGGCGCCACCCTTTAGAAAATCAAATCTTCAGCTCATGAAGAGTAGACAGAGTCCTTCCTTGTGCCACGGACTTCTTGTCACAATTTGCACCACCCGGAGTCCTGCTATCTCGTGACATCTTTCCATGCCAAGGTGCTCTCACCACCAGGCATGGGATGGGGCAGAGGCCCGCTTTCAGGGTGGACCTTTTTAAGGATGCCTTGTCTCGTTCCAAGCAGAGCAAAATCTCATCTCTGGGACCTTTGTCCCCCCCATTTCTTCTACACCCCCTGGGGCCGAGGGGTCTCAACACCGAACTCTCTTGGCTCTGAGCCTCCGCTTCCCCCTGCAATGCAGCCTCTGTATCATCAGGAAACAGTCCATGGATATACAACAAAAGAGTCCAGCAAAGTTGCCACTCCATCTTCCTCCATTCCTTCAACATCTCTCTTTCTCTTTGCCAGACCCCCTTACTGGCCTATTTCTTCCTTCATCCTCCACTCTTATCCCTTTCCTAGGAAAGGTAATGTTCTGTGAAGTTCTCATTATCCACAAGGGTTAAAAGCTCTCCCAAGCAGCTGGGCTGCTCGCTGCCTCCCCCCTTCTCCTCCCAGCTGTGCTGCTGGCACATGATATCAAGTTTCAAGGTAACAGTTCAAGCACAGGCTGCATTCTCTCTCTGTCTCCAAAAGGAAGGGGGGGGGGGGGGGGTAAACAGGTCGCTCGGTGCCCCTCCACCCTTCCACCGAATCCGGGCCTACAGTAGATGGGCCACGTGGCTTTCCCCTCCCCCAGCCCAGCCAGCAACTCGGCCGGGGGAGAGACCCAACTCCTTCCTGCTGGAAATCCAAAGAGAGCTCTGAAGGACAAGAGCCCTGCTTTTAACTCCTTGGGTTTGTGGTCTCAAGAGGCAGATCCAATGCCCCACTGGTCAAACCAGGTGCTCATCTTAAAATCCGAACACCCATTGGTGACCACAGCAAAAACAACATATCCCAGATGTCCCATTTCTGGTCAAACCACGACAAATCTACACAAGGGATACTTGTACCATGTTTGCTATTTCTTCTGCAAGGGCCCTGTAGAGGTATGGTAGACGTAGCATTTATTTAAAAGAAAAAAAAAGGGGAATTGTGGGTACACCGTTTTTGATAATTGGGAGTGGGGCTATGGCTAAGCCTCATTCCTAAGGGGCTACAACTGTGCAGGAAAGGTGAACAGTATTAAAAGTAATGAGACATGGAGTGCTGAGGTGTATTGACAAGCCACAAAAAGGTACAGAGGGCACACAGGTGCAATGTGTGTAAGATGAAGGATATAAAAGGTTGTACTGAAGAACAATAAAGGGCTGATGCTTGGAGCCTTTATTGGCGTTGGTTGTAACCCCAATGGCAACAAGTGATGTCACAAAGCCTTTAGTGATGTCATAGCCCTTTCTCTAATGCCACAGCCAACTCTCTCATGTCATAGTCTGCTCTGTGATGTCTGAACTCTGCCCTGTGATGTCACAGCTGGCTCTGTGATGTCACAGAGACAGTATATGATGTTGTATTTGCTCAGTGACCTCACATAACCCACTCTGTGATGTCATAGCCCACTCTGTGACCTCATATTACCAGATGATAAATTGTCTACACCACGTGAGCACACACAATGCTGGTTCTCCAAAACGTCAGGCCTATGGAAACCACACAATGCCCATTGTGTGAGAAGGGGAACTGAAATTCACCAGCCTCAGTGTCCTGCCAGCTCAGCCAGGCCCACTGGAACATTGGGGTCCAGGAGCACTAGGGACCACCAGAGAGATCCCCCAGGACAGGAGAATGCATGGGTAAATGGGAGGGAAAATATGTTAATGACTCTGGGGAAATGATTATCATATGTGTGTTTAGTCCAGGACAATCAATGAATATGTATGCAAAATACAGAATATAAACAGAGACTTTCCTGTACTCAGCATGCATGACTTTGGGAGGAGCTATCCCACCCTGTGCATCCAGCCAAATAAAGAATGCTGCTCCTTAATGCTACATTGGGGTTATGGAGTTTTATTATTTTGCCAAAGTTTTGGTATCACTCCCATTCCCAAGGAAAGCTCTTTCTGCTGCTGTTGACAAAAAATGAAGGGCTGGTGGGAGATGTGGTGGTTGGAGGCTGCCTTGGGCACAGTGGCCATGAAATAATCAAGTTTCCGATATTCTGTGAAAGAAGGAGGGGCAGCAAGAAAACATCACTGGAATTACGCAGGGCAGGCCTTGGATTCAGGATGCAGATTTAGAGAGTACAGAATCAGGTACTGATTTTTTAAGGGAAACACACTTAAAAACAAAGGTGTCCAGGAAGGATGGATATATCTCAAGAAAGGAATCTTAAGGGGGAAGGAGCAGCCTGTCCCTCTGTGCCCAAGTTGAACCAGAGAGGAAAGTTATTGTCCTGGTTGGGCATGGAGCTTTTTGTGGGAACTCAGGAAAAAAGAGGGTGCGTCACCATTGGCCAGAAGATCAGGCATCTCAGGAAGTGTTTAGGAATGTTGTTAGGTCATGCAGAAGAAAAAGTAGAGTGGTGAAAGGTCAGTTAGATCTTAACCTGGCCATTTCTGTGAAAAATAATAAAAAATGTATTTAAAAATAAGCGAATAGCAAAAGGACGGAGAAGTAGAACATCTACTCTTTATTGGATGCAGTAATGAGTAGATTAACTTAGGATAAGGAAAAGCTGAGCTGCTTAACACCTTCTTTGCCCTAGTTTTCAACATTAGGACAGGTTGCCCTCAGGACAAGTGTTCTCCTGAGCTGGTGGATGGACACAGGAAGCAGAACAGCCCCCCTGTAATCCAGAAGGAAGCAGCTGGGGACCTGCAGAGCCAGGTGGGCAAGAAGGCCAATGGCTCCTGGCCTGGATCAGGAATAGTGTGGCCAGCAGGACCAGGGCAGGGATTCTTCCCCTGCACTCGGCACTGGTGAGGCCACACCTCAAGCGCTGTGTCCAGTTCTGGGCCCCCAATTTAGGAAGGCCATGGAGGGGCTGGAGCGTGTCCAGAGAAGGGCAACAAGGCTGGTGACGGATCTGGAACGCAAGTCCTGTGAGGAGTGGCTGAGGGAGCTGGGGTTGTTTATCCTGGAGAAGAGGAGGCTCAGGGGCGACCTCATCACTCTCTGCAATTCCCTGACAGGAGGGTGCAGCCAAGAGGGGGTTGGGCTCTTCTCCCGGGGAACAGTGACAGGACAAGAGGACACAGTCTTAAGCTGCACCAGGGGAGATTTAGGCTGGACATTTGAAATAGGTTTCTACAGAAAGGGTGACTGGGCATTGGAATGGGCTGCCCAGGGAGATGGTGCAGTCACTGTCCCTGGAGGTGTTTAAGGAATGACTGGATGCGGCACTCGGTGCCATGGTCTGGGTGACA
The DNA here is from genome assembly GCF_035770615.1 of Melospiza melodia melodia. Lineage (NCBI taxonomy): Eukaryota > Metazoa > Chordata > Aves > Passeriformes > Passerellidae > Melospiza > Melospiza melodia. Next base: position 18,751,767 of record NW_026948525.1, on the reverse strand, counting down.
AGGTGGTGTTGGGTCACAGGTTGGAGTTGCTGATCTCCAAAGTCTTTTCCAACCTGGTTAATTCTATGATTCTGTGATGATTGTGACACTGCAGGGCCCTGGGGAAGCAAGGGGACATTGTGACACTGCAAGGTCTCATGGAACTAAGAGGATCACAGTGACACTATGTGCTGAAGGCATCATAGAACCAAGGCCCCATTGTGACACTGTGGGGCTGAATGGAAGCAAGGAGTCCAGTGTGACACTCTGGGTGCTCATGGAACCCTGGAGGCCACTGTGACACTGCAGGGCCTTGTTGAACCAAGGGGCCATTGTGACACTATGGAACCAAGGAGAGCCTTGTGAGACCCTGGGACCCCATGGAACCAAGGGGCCATTGTGACACTGCAGGGACTGGTGGAACTATGGTGTGGGGGGTCCAGTGCTGGTGAAATGCCAGTGCCCCCACTAGAATATACTTACTCATTTTCACTGTGAGATAGGATTAGAAGGAAGGCAAAGCAGGCTTAAGACTTTAAAGGGGTATAAAGAAAACTTTATTAACAGTAACTAAAAGAAAAAATAGTGAGAATCAGAATAAAAGTTTTAGAACACTTCTCCTCCCCCCTACAACCTTTCCCACTAACAACATACAGAAACAATTCAGTCAATTTATCAAGTCTAGAATTGTCTTTCTTCAGTTCATTTAGGGAGAGGTATCCCCCTTGTCGTTTTATGGAAACTTCTCCACAAGAAAACAGTTCTCTCATGGCTTTTAATATCCATGAACAGAAACTGTCCAGGACTCTGCAATTGTGAGTCCCTCCCATCTTTTCACAGGCTCCCCATAGTTGTGTTTATGGGCTGTGTTCACTTATGGGGTAATCATTTAGGGATGACCTGTTAAAGAGCAAAAGATTTCTTTATCTGTCTCTGAGCTGATCTTCATCTCTGGGAACGGAGGTCTTCTTCTTTTCCTGGGGCCAAAGGGTCTTCATCACTCCTCTCTCTCTCTTTTCAAGCTTCTTATGGGATCACAGCTACTTCAACATCTGCTTGCTTTAGCAGAAATGCCTTTGCTCATATCTACAATTTGAACACTTCATCCCCACATACATTCAATGAGTTACAAGGAAAAAAGAGTCTGCTATATCAATTATATTTTCTCCATAGCCTTACAAGAGAATTTCAGCCCAAGACTGAGGCATCTCCTCAACCCTCCCATCTGGGACTTGACTTCTTCTTACTGACCTTCATGTCTCTTGTTGTTCTCTACGTGTCATCACTCTGTCCTTTTCTCTCACCCTAGGAAGGTCTGAAGGTCTGTAAGCCTTATCTATGCACTGAAAGAGGCAATATCTCACCCAGGGCCTGCAGATGCTCATGTGATTCCTGCCGTGTGGTGGCTGAAGCAATCGTGGTGATGAATTTTTCAGGCTGCCCTGGGGGCTGTGTCAGGATCAGTCCCATGGCCGGGCTCTGGCCCCTGCTGCGTTCAATTCCAGGCACAGGGCCACTCTCCGTGTGGGCTACAAGGCCGCCTCTGGCCTCAGCCATATGATCTAGTGCAGGGCCACACTGGGGGGAAATGGCTGAGATCTCAGCTGGAACATGCTGCGGGCTGATTGCCTCCCCTGCCCCTGCCTGGTAGCTACTGGTGCCCGGCTCTGCTGGGACAGGGCTGGGCAGGGTCCCTGCAAAAGGGCCCGGCCCTGCAAAAGGGCCCGGCCCTGCCCTGGCCCAGCTGAGACGGGAACCAGGCTGGCCTTGTTACCTGTTCCCAGGCTGGAAAGAAAAGAGAGCATTTCCTGGAGTTTGTTCATTTTTAACATGTGGATTCATAGAGGCATGTTCAGCTTTCTAGTGGTTTAACAAGGTGTCAGTATTCAAAACCAGTCACTGATTGCTGCTTTCAGGCACAGAGGAAGCTCTCAGCAGCTCTTCTCAGAATAATAATTTCTATGGGTGGCTTCATCCCTCCTCACCAAATGTCAATTAATGCAAAACTAGCTTATAAGAGAACTATTGTGACACTCTGGTGCCCCATGGAATCAAGGGTTCCTCGTGGCACTGCAGGATCTTGTGTAAACAGGGGTCCATTGTGTTTTGCGGAGAAAAGAAGAAACCTCACAACTTTATAAAAGTTGTAAAGCCTGGTATGTTTATTTACGACGCGCACTGGACGCAAGTCCCCCAACAAGGCATGCGTGCCTCTGAAGACCTCGGGTCTCCTTGTATCCCCCTTCCAAATGCATATGCATACAGTTTCACAAAAAGTTCATACATATTCATTCCGTGTGACATTTAGCACCAGTTCTTCTTTATCAAAGGAATTTCTAAGTCGGGGGCAAATCGACCTTGTGGTCTTTTCTGTTTTTCTTTCTCTGTCTCCTTGCTGTCTCGGCATGCGAGTTCTTCCTTCAGCTTTGGCCTCACAGACTTTTCACCTCTCTTAGACACTTCACCTAATTCAGAATGGATCTTTACTCTGTCTCTTTCCCCCCTTTCCTAGGAAATAAGTAAATTCTTTTACTTAATGAAAACCTTCACAACAGTAAGTGTCTTTTAGTGCTTCACCATGTGCTTTTGACAAAGATGTTAATACAGCTATTTGTTGTAGCATTCTCCAGTTCCAAATTAACAATATAATAGATAATCCTAAGCTTACCCCAACTAATAGTAGTAAAACTACAATGGGGTGGCACAACTTATTAAAGATTCCATTTGCAGTTGGTGACCACCCAAAGATCACATCCAATAATCTTAACAAAATTACATATACAGAGATTAGAATGGTTTCTACTAGACAGAATAACATCATTGCTATCAATTTGTACAGCAGCACAAGCAGTTCTCAAGCATACCCCTTTTTCCAGTATATACGAGCACAGTTTTCTGGTCAGTGACTGGATGAATTTCGAAGTGACAAATACTCTGCTCAGTGTCCAAACACACAACGTGAGCATTAATAGTATTGCTTTCACAAATGAATCCCATCTGTTCTCTAGCAGTGCAGGATTCTAAGTTTACTGTCTGCCACTTTCCATTCATCTTTCGTGCCCACACTCCATGTTCTGAAGGATAGAGTATTGTTTTTTCATGGTTTGATCCTAGAGCAATGATGGGATGGATAACATTAACAGTGGCATTCTGTATGGTAAGCACAAAGGCAGTTGCCACATTAGAAACAGGATCATAGGTGAAATTCACCATAGTCTGCCAGGATTGAAACTTCCTTTCAATATCAATTGCATTATCCCACACAATTTCTTGAATTTCAGCTGGAAAATTACCTTCACCCCTTTCCCATATGATCAGAGCTGCTGTTGCTTGTATCCATAACTGTGCTTGTATACAACTGAAAGCTAAAGACACATTATCTTGTACTATACTAAGTGTTTCTACTATCAACTTGTCTGCTACTTGAAACACTCAGCACAAAAGTGATGCTCAAAATCCTACAGCCTGCTGCTGAGCTCTGACGGGGGGGTCTCTCTCTACCTCTTTTAAGCAGAATCCAACTGCCTCAGACTGGGACATTCACTGATCCAAATCTCAGTAGGAAAAGGGATAGCTATAAATAAAGAAAATCACCTTTCTTGCTTGGGTTAATTTACCACCTGCAGTTCAGCATCCTTTACCAGTCATTGCCTGAGTGTTCAGCCAACCGGCTTGGAAAATGACCTAAGGAGCTGTTGTTCAGTCACATTCTTTACTATGTTAGGTTCAAGTTTGGAGTTTGGGTAGAGTCTGAACTAGTATGGGGTGTATAAGGCCCTGCTGTGGTAAAAAGTGCAGTGTCCACTTTGAATTCAAATGAAAGTCTGATAGTAATTCGAGCTCAAAGGCAGGTCACTTCTACAGGCTGTATCAAGGTGAAATTACACCAACAGTCTGTTTCACTTAGGTTATCACAGACTTCCTGGTGTTCATATACACCAGGAGAGGTTCAGACACTAATTACATCTGGTCTCTCATAAGCTACCCTGTTGATGACCTGGCACCCTACTTTGATTTCTTCTCCTCTGATTCCTTGAAGTGTCCACAGTTCCTGTTCTTGCCATTCTTGCTCCTCACATATCTGATTCTCGTGGATTACTACAGTAGATATGTTTAAATCTTTTATCTCAGAAGGTTTTCCTATGGATCCAGTAAACTGATTAAATGCCAGGGACCAAGGCCATTTAGCATTACTTTGAACAGAGGTACTCTCAAGTTCTGAAACTTCAGTTATGATTACACACAATACAATTCTACAAACTAAAATATGAGCTACTCCCGACCACAATATACTCATTTTGCCCAAGTAAGTTTTAATCTCAGTTCATTGTCTCCTGGCGTCACTCCATTCTGGACCTTCTTCACCCAAGAGTGATGGATCCAGGCATTCTGCTCCTTGATTTTGATTTTGATTGCAGTGAAGGTGGTGAGAAGTACTCGCAGTGGTCTGTCCCACTGTGGTCTCTGTAAGAGACTTAACATATACATCATCCCCAGGCTATCTAACTCCCTGCTCCAAGTTCCAGCCACATGTTTCTCAATTACTCTGAGCTGTTTGCTTAATGCCACCATGTAGGTGGACATGTGGACATTCCCTTTGTATTCTATATGGTCTTCTATAAGGCATTCCAAAAGGACTCAGCATTCCTTTAGCTCAGGGTTTAGTTTGAATTTGCAATAGTGCTAGTGGAAGAGCTTGGGCTAGGGTAGATTAACTTCTTGCCCCAGTCTTATGATTTGCTGCTTAATCCTGATCTATGCCCAGATGGCTACTAATCTGTTGCACTATTTTGGAAATGAAATGTGATTCTTTATCTGAGGATATCGTGACTGGAACTCTGAAGCGTGGTATTATCCCTTATAAAAATAATCTGGTCACCTCTTGAGCTTTGACAGTTCTGGTGGGGAATGTTTCTGGCCACCCTGAAAATGTATCTATCAATACCAGTAAATACTGATACCCCCCCCCTTTTCCTTGGGAGTTCTGAAAAGTTAATTTGCCACTGCTGTACAGGCCCATGGCCTCTCCCAGTCTGACCGAGTTTTGGCCGGGGGCGTATTTTGGGGTTAGTCTGGAGGCAAGGATCACATTGTCGGCTTACCTGAGCGATAGTGGCATATATATTCCTGACAACGATACAACGATTGTTTAAATCAGATTTGTGTAATGCACTCTCTATCACTCGCAGCCTTGGTCATTTCGAAAAAGGAGCCACACTCTATAAAAGGCTTCTAAGTAGTTAGGCCCTAGTGTGTTTTCTAGTGCCCTTCCTTCACTAGTAACCACGAAAATGGGAAGGGATTACTAGCTCTCTTTCAATGGTAGCCCACCCCTTGCAGTTGTACGTCTCTTTTGGTTGGTATTATTGTATTATGGCTTACCTTCGAGGAAAATCTGTACCTCACCCTTTTCTGCTTTCTTTGCCTCTCCATCCGCCAGCTCATTCCTTTCCTCCAATTTTAAGCTCACTCTCTGGTGTGCCTTAATATGCCTTTTCAGGTAGCTGAACTGCTTCCAGCAGCTGGATTGTCTCTTCTTTCCCTGTGCGGTCAGCAGTCCCCTCTCCTTCCAGATGGCTCCATGTGCATGTATGACTCTAAATGCATTCCTTGAGTCTGTTTAGATGGTTATTCTCCTCCTTTTTTCCCTTTCCAGGGCATGGGTCAGGGCAATTACCTCAGCCTTCTGTGCAGAGGTACCTGTTGGTAAGGGTCCAGACTCGATTACCGCTCTGTAGGTGGTCACTGTGAACTTTGCCCTGTCAGTGAACCAGGTCTCTGCATCATCCGGAGGAGTGTCCCTTAAGTCTGGACGGCTGGAGTAGGTAGCTTCTGTGGTATCTAGGCAACTATGGTGTACTGCTTCTCCTTGATTCCACTGAGAAAAGAAGCTGGGTTGACCATATTAGTCACCACTATCTCTACATCGTCTTGCTCTACCATGATGGCCTGGCATTTCAGAAACCTCTGTGGTGAGAGCCAGTGGCCACCCTTTACTTCCAGTGCTGCAGACACTGTGTGGGACACTAGCACAGTCATTTTTGTCCCAGGGTAAACTTGCATACCTCTTGAATATTCAGCATGACTGCTGCTACAGCTCTGAGGCAACCTGGCCATCCTTTGGCTGTTGCATCTAGTTGCTTACAGAAGTAAGCAACTGCCCTTCAGTAAGGGTTCAAGTCCTGAGCCAGTATTCCCTGGGCAATTCCTTGCGTGGGAAAAATAGAAAGAATGGTTTACTTACATCTGGAAGTTTCAAAGCTGGAGCCGACATGAGGGCACTCTCTCTAGCTGGCGAAAGGCCCATGTGGTGTCTTGTGTCCACTGGAGATCTCTGTTTCCATTGGCAATAAGAGCATAGAGGGGTCTGGCGAGCAGTCCATAATTATAAACACACAGCTGGCACTACCCTGCCATGCCTAAGAGGGTTCGGAGTTCTTTCATTGTCTGGGGTTTCAGGGTTTGGCGTACGGCTTCTTTGCTTTAAAGTCTGCTGCTCAGCACTCACTTCTTACCCCAGGTAGATTACCTTCTGTTTCACTACCTGTGCCTTTTCTTTGAGACTCTGCGTCCTTGGAGTCCTAGGAAATTCAAAAGGCTTACCGTCCAGGCTTGTCGTGCTTCCCTCATCCGAGTGGCTACTAGAAGATCGTCCACGTACTGCAACAGCCTCCTTTCCTCTTGTGGAGCTTCCCGGAACTCTGGGTCTTTGCAAGCTGTTCTCCAATCGGAGTGGGGAATCTTGAAGCCTTCAGGCACATGGACTTTGTGAGCTTGTGTTTGAATGCAAAAATTTTCTGGCTGGCTTCGTGGATAGGGAGGCAAAAGAAGGCATCTCTTAGGCCTAAAACAGGGAACCAGGTTAGCTCAGGTGTTAAACAAGTTAGTAAGGTATATGGATTTGCTACCACAGGGTATAAATTCTGTGTTATCTTATTGACAGCCCTTAATCCAGTACTATCAGTTATTGGGCTGATTCCTTCCTTATTTTCCTTTTGAGGGTACTACTCAGTTCTCACTAGATGTGTTCTTTCCTTAAACTTGATGCTCATGGGGGAGCATCTTTCACTCTCCCTGGTACAGCAGAGGCCCATACCCTTGAAAACATTTATTTACTTATTCTAATATCTCCTTACTAATGTCTCTCTTAATTTCAGTGTCTGTTAATGTTAAGCCTAACATCTTTATATCATTTGCCTCCAGAGTAACCTTTCTCATTTGAGAATGTTTAGCAAATTGAGCGAATTGTACAAAAGCTTTTAGGTACACATAGTACACGTGTTACTTTAAAGGTTTGCACAAGTATGCCTTCTCAGACTGGCCAATTGTTCAGTTGTTCCCCACACTGCAACATAAACATTCTCCACAGGTACTAAAGCTTTATTTAAAACTGAATATATGGCCCTTGTGTCAACAAAAATTCTTCCCTTTTGGGGAGGTCATCTTTACCCTTCCTCCCTTACCTTGGGAGGAGCCTTTAGCAAATCATATGTGCTCATTTTGTGAACTGTGATTGCTTTTCATTTCAGCATGATAATCCTTGCCTGATTTCATACGTTGCTATCTTATGCTGCATGCTGAACAACATGTTTGATTTGCTTTCTCTTTGCCTTGTTTTCCCTTTTCAAGAAATCTGGGTGATTTCTTAAAACACAAAGACATTTCAGCATACAAAAACTCTATCTCATTTATCCTCCTATTTTAAAACAGTACTAACAGCAATGAAGTATTATAAATCTTTTTATTTTCTGAGCTGCTTCTACTGGCAGCCTTCTCCCAGTGAGCCCCTCCCAAAAGGGGCTAATTTAGGAACCTCTTTGCTCTGGTCAGTTCTCATTATTTATTTCTCCTTGCCCTATCTCGCTTCCACTCAAACCTTTTTACAGACCTTCACAGTAGTTTCTCAACTTTCCTCCTATACACACAGCTCCAGGTGGCAGGTATCAGATGTGGTTCCCACACACAAGTTCTAAGACCTTAGGTTCTGAATCCGCTTGACCAGAAACTTCTAATTTACATGTGCCCTGACACTCTTTAGAACAACAAAACCAGTGTTTCTCATAAACACCGCACTGCAATAATAACTGCACATCCAGCTTTTGCTCACAGGCCATTCCCGTGTTCCCTGGGGAGACGGGGCAGCCAGAGCTGTCCCTGTGCCCAGGGGACAGCCACTGTCACCTCACACAGCATGCTAATCAAAAATGTGATATAGACACTATATTCTGATCAAACAAAATATCAGTCTTTTCTAGTTCTCTTCTTGCGCAATCTAATTAAGCCCTGTGTCTACTTACACTTGTTTTACTGCTTTGCAAAAAGGCTGTGCTAGTCACAGCCGAAACTCTGATATGCCCACAGACACAAACACTCGCACCCACACCCCCCCTTTATCTCAAATTCCCTAGAGCCAAGGCTTGAATTGCTGTGAGGGGGGGAATTCTTAGAATTCCTTTAACTCTGTCGTAGTTAAGCATAAATCACTGTACTATAGTTCTCCTATGTAAAATGCCACTCTTGTTGCAACAAAATCTTAAAATCTCCACAAACACTACTATACAATCTGAGAATCAAATTACCACAATGCAGCGGAAGAAAATCACCACACAAAACCACTGGGAAAGGGCATATCTCTCAAAGTGCTCACTTTTCTCAACGCAACATAGCATACCATAATTCAGCATTTACTCACATCAATTTTCTTGGACACAATCAAAATACCATCATACAGTCTAGAGATCAAAATCAAACATCCAAGGCAAAGGAACTTTCTGAGCTCATACTCACGGTTAAAATGTATCAGATCTACACAAATCACTACATTTAAACACGATAAATACCATCACTGACATTCTTCCACTTGCTTCTCTGCGGGGCACTTCTGTCCCTGCCCCCGCAGCCTGCTGCAGCCGGCGCCTCAGGCCTCACTCGGCTGCTTCAAACACGGGTAGTACTGACCCTCCCGCACTGTAGATTTATTCTCTTTCATACACCATACACTTATACACTTGCACGATTAGAAACACAGTGCACCGACCACACAATGCACACATTAACCATACAGCAACACAGTGTCCGGACATCACACACATACAACAAAACACACACGGGCTCAACAGTTCTGCTCTATCAGAACTATGAACCCCCAACACACATACACGGGTTCACCCGGCTCACCCCCAGAGCCTCTAGCGGTTCTGCTCTATCAGAACTATGAACCCCCAACACACATACACGGGTTCACCCGGCTCACCCCCAGAACCGCTTGCGGTCTGCTCTATCAGAACGATGAACCCCATCTCTAATAAAGCTGCTCTATCAGCTGAACCCAGACGTCTCTGGGTGTTTACTCCCTTGATCTCCTTTCCCTCCCCCGGGGGCCCCTCAGTACATACCGTATCTTCCTCCGCAGGCCAGCAGGTCCTTGTCTGTCCTCGCAGGTGGCAAGTTGAGACGAGCGGAGCCCCACCAGGAAAAAATCCTAGGGCGCGCCTTGGAGGTCCGTCTATCCCCCCTTCCCCTGCGGGGACAGAGAACTCCTACCTGGCTCGCCATAATGTTTTGCGGAGAAAAGAAGAAACCTCACAACTTTATAAAAGTTGTAAAGCCCGGTATGTTTATTTACGACGCGCGCCGGACGCAAGTCCCCCAACAAGGCATGCGTGCCTCTGAAGACCTCGGGTCTCCTTGTATCCCCCTTCCAAATGTATATGCATACAGTTTCACAAAAAGTTCATACATATTCATTCCGTGTGACATTTAGCACCAGTTCTTCTTTATCAAAGGAATTTCTAAGTCGGGGGCAAATCGACCTTGTGGTCTTTTCTGTTTTTCTTTCTCTGTCTCCTTGCTGTCTCGGCATGCGAGTTCTTCCTTCAGCTTTGGCCTCACAGACTTTTCACCTCTCTTAGACACTTCACCTAATTCAGAATGGATCTTTACTCTGTCTCATTTGTGACTGTACCTACAGGGAATCCATTGGGGCACTCTGGGGCCTCATGGAACCAAGGGACCACTATGACACTGTGTGGTCTTGTGGGACCATGGAGGCCATTGCTACACTGCAGGACCTTGTGCAATGATGGGGCCATTGTGACACTGCAGGGCCCCATGGAACCAAGGGGGCAGTGTTGCTCTGCAGGGACTCATGGAATGAAGGAAACATATTTGACACCGTGGTGCCCCTTGGGACCAAGAGGCCATTGTGACACTGTGGAACCAAGGAGAGCACTGCTGCACTGTGAGACCTCAGGGAATCTGGGTTCCATTGTGTCACTGTGGGACCAGAGGATCCAAGGGGCCTAGTGACAACAAAAAAGTGCCATTGATAAAAGAGGCCATTGTAAACCTTTAGGGACTCCTGCAATCATGAAGACATCGTGATATTCTAGGGCTTCATGGAACTGTGGTGAACAACCTATGGGCTAGTGTGGATGTGCTGAAAGGTTGGAGGGCTCTGCAGAGGGACCTGGACAGGCTGGATCCAGCACCCTAATCCAACAAGGTGAGGCTGAACAAGACCAAGTGCTGGGTCCTGCACTTTGGCCACAACAACCCCTGCAGTGCTACAGGCTGGGGACAGAGTGGCTGGACAGAGAGGGCCAGGCAGAGAGGGACCTGGGGGCACTGATGGACAGCAGGCTGGACATGAGCCAGCAGTGTGCCCACGTGGACAAGAAGGCCAATGGCTCCTGGCCTGGATCAGGAATGCTGTGGCCTGCAGGAGCAGGGCAGTGGTTCTTCCCCTGCACTCAGCACTGGTGAGGCCACATGTCGAGTGCTGTGTTCAGTTCTGGGCCCTCAATTTAGGAAGGCCAAGCAGGGGCTGTAGAGTGTCCAGAGAATGGCAACAAGGCTGGTGAGGGGTCTGGAACAGAAGTCCTGTGAGGAGTGGCTGAGGGAGCTGGGGTTGTTTATCCTGGAGAAGAGGAGGCTCAGGGAGACAAGGCGGTGTCAGGGCACAGGTTGGACTTGATGGTCTCCAAGGTCTTTTCCACCCTTGCTGATTCTGTGATTCTCTGGAACCACCCTTGGAGCAGTTGCAGGAGGAGCCCTGGGCCTCCTCTTCAGAAGCTCCAGCAGCCCAGGTCCCTCAGCTTCTCCTGCCAGCCCCAAAGCCCATCCTATCAGTCCTGCAGACCCTCTGCAGCTCCTCCTCACTGCCCAGATCAGGAAGGCTCAGAGCCAGACAGAGCAGCCCAGATGTGCCCCCCTGGCCTGGGGTGCATCTGGCAAGGGAGCAGCACGAGGCACTGCAGGAGCCTGCAGACAATTCCTGCAGCACTGGTAGGATGATCCTGCTGCCCAAGGGATGTTCCCATGGTGCCAAGTCAGGAACTGCAGTGGGGAGTGGGGCCAGTGAGGAAAGGGCAAACAGGGTTGGGCTGTTTGCATGGGAGGGAACTGGGATGGGCAATAGGAAGAAATCTGTATCAGAAAAGAGGAGAAAAAGCAAAGGTGAAGCCAAGGTAATGCTTGGGGCTGTTTGAGGGTGGCTGACAGGCAGGCCTGGCTCTGAGCAATTGCATCTGCAGTGGGACAGGAAACTCTCAGCTCAGAAGAACAAACTTTCAGGCTGAGTGCAGAGGCCATGACAAATCTGAGTGGTTTCCCTGGTGTCCCCCAGCCCTTGCTGGCCCCAGGGGCTGATGGCATTTGTGCTCCCTCAGGTTCATGTCCCCATACCAACAGCATGGGGGTGCTCCCCTGCTCTGTGCAATGCAAACAGGGGCTGCTGAGCCAGTGCTGCCGTGTCTGTGCCTGTAAGGATGGGGCACCTGTGTGAGCTGGGGGAGAGGCCAGGGCTGCAGAGGGGGGATGTTGTTGGCAGCTGCATGAGGACACTCTGGGACACTGCCCTGGGCTGTGCAGCACACTGGGGATGGATCAGCCCCTGCTCTGCTGCTCCTTCCCATCTGCCCCAGGGCCCTTGCAGCGGCCTAGCCATGCTGTTTGCCCCCAGCCTGCCCACGGCCAGCCTGGGACTCCTCACAGGGCTTTTCTGTGCTGAGCATTGGCCTGGGGAGTTCTTGAGAGAGCCTGGGCAAAGAGCATGGAGCCCCCAGGCTCTGGCCTGAGGCGTCAGCGCTGCCCCAGCAGTGCCCATGGCCTGTCCCTGCTGCAGCCCCAGCACTGCCCCCTCCAGGGCTGTGCCCGGCCCTGAGAGCACTCAGGCCCTGCAGCAACACCAGGGCCACCAGGGCAGCGGGGCAGGGCCACGGCAGCAGCACTGGCAACACCAAGTGCTGCTGCTGCTGCTGGGCACAGCTGCTATGCCAGCCCTGATCTGCCCCCATCTCTGCACACGGACATTGCTGCTGCAGATCCAGAGAAGGCAACATAAGGGAAATCACCTGTGAAAACTCTGCTGGGATATCCTTTAATTCCATTAAGACCACTACGAGACCAGCTCCTCATTGACACAGTGTGAGGCCACAGTGAAGTTTGGAGAAACAAAATAAGAAAATGCAGAAAAAATGGCCTTGTTTTAGGGAGAATATTAAAAAATGAAAACAGAATAAAAAACATAACCAATCCAACAAGAAGTATCAAAGATTACTCTTATTTCAAGAGATATGCAGAAATTGGCAACCAGTTTAATGTTTCCTAAATGGTCCACTCATCAGCGTCCACACTGCAGCCTTGAGCTCCTGGTTCCTCAGGCTGTAGATGAGGGGGTTAAGTAGTGGAGGCACCACCGAGTACAGAACTGACAGGGCCAGATCTAAGGATGGGGAGGAGATGGAGGAGGGCTTCAGGTAGGCAACAAAGCCAGTGCTGACAAACAGGGAGAGCACAGCCAGGTGAGGGAGGCAGGTGGAAAAGGCTTTGTGTTGTCCCTGCTCAGAGGGGATCCTCAGCACAGCCCTGAAGATCTGCACATAGGAGAAAACAATGAAGACAAAACAACCAAAACTTAAACAGACGCCAAGCAATGAAATCCGAATATTTCGGAAGGTGGAGTGTGAGCAGGCGAGCTTGAGGATCTGGGGGATATCACAGAAGAACTGGCCCAGGGCATTGCCCTTACACAGGGGCAGGGAAAATGTATTGGCTGTGTGCAGCAGAGCATAGAGAAAGCCACTGGTCCAGGCAGCTGCTGCCATGTGGGCACAAGCTCTGCTGCCCAGGAGGGTCCCGTAGTGCAGGGGTTTGCAGATGGACACATAGCGGTCGTAGCACATGATGGTCAGCATGGAAAGCTCTGCTGACATGAAAAATGCAAAGAAGAAAACCTGAGCAGCACATCCTGAGAAGGAGATGGTACTGGTGTCCCAGAGGGAATTGTGCATGGCTTTGGGGACAGTGGTGCAGATGGAGCCCAGGTCAGTGAGGGCCAGGTTGAGCAGGAAGAAGAACATGGGTGTGTGCAGGTGGTGGCCGCAGGCTACGGCGCTGATGATGAGGCCGTTGCCCAGGAGGGCAGTCAGGGAGATGCCCAGCAAGAGGCAGAAGTGCAGGAGCTGCAGCTGCCGCGTGTCTGCCAGTGCCAGCAGGAGGAAGTTCCTGATGGAACTGCTGTTGGACATTCCTTGACTCTGGGCATAGTGGACTGTTGAAAGAAGACATTGACAAAGTGTGACTAATTCATTTGAGTCAATCCTATGTATTTTATTTGGAATATCTCCAAAATCACCTCTTTTCCTGTGAGGGAATTTTGCTAAATTTTTAGATTTTGATTTTGTGCTGCTGAGTACCTGCCTCATCTTTAGCACTGCTCTCAGCCTGAACACCTGGGAGACCCAAGGAAAACAGGGCTCCCTGTGCCCCACTGCAGTCAGTGCTAGTCCCCACACAGGAGTCCTTTGAATATTACAACTTTTCTGTTTCAGGGTGCCTGCACTTAAAAATGTCTTGAAAAATAAACTGGACTTTGTGAACACTCCAATTCAAAAATAATTTTCTCCAAATCCTTCTCTCTTTCCCAATGCAGCTGGACAGGATGGGATACAAAAGGCTGGCGTGGCTCTATGCTGCCTCGAGATGTGCCTACTGGGAGCTGTTTCTCTCTATCCAAGCCTTGTCCCTGCCTTTGCTGGCAAAGCCCAGGCCAGAACTGGGGTCTCAGCTCTGTCCTGCAGACCCCTCCCGGCACAGGGCACTGGCCAGGGGCATCTCCCTGGCACCAGGGCCTTAAGGGCATGACAGACAAACAGAGATGCTGCAAGCCAAGGTGCTGCTGCTGCTGTCTTTAGGGAGAGGAGGCTGAGGAGGCACTTTCTGAGGGAGAGCTGAGGCCCATCTGCTGATGCCCAGGGTGACAGTGCAGGAGTCTCAGTGACACAGACAAAGCTGACAGCCGCTTTCCCTTCCCTTCAGGAGAAAGCTGAGAGCAGCCCTGGCCATGCAGCACCATCTCCAGAGCAGGAGGAATCTGCCCTGATGGGGGTGGCCCCTTCCACCTCTGACTTCTCCCCTGCAGCGTCCATGGGGAGCTGCCAGACAGGCTGAGAGCTGCCCCTGGCAGGTGACACATGCCCTGGGCTGTCCAAGAGCCCTGAGGGCTGCAGGAGCTGCTCTGCAGGACAGCCCTGGGCAGCCCTGGCTGCAGCCCCAGCTTCACCCCCTGCAGCCGTCCCTGGCAGCAGGAGCCATCCTGCCCTGTCCCTGTGATGATGCCCAGGGCAGCCCCGCTCTGCAGCACATCCTCCTCCTCCTGCTCCTGTGCCACAGAGAAACTGGGAGAGTCCTCTTGATACATCCCCCAGGCTGTGGGGTGTGCTGGCTTCAGGAGATCCCTCCAGGAGCACTGGGGACATGGCCCTGCGCCCACACACTCACCATGCACAGGGCTGTGAAGATCTTTCCCCAAGTGAAGTCTCAGCTCCATGTCTTCCCAATCCTGATTGCTTTCAGCCTGTCTCTGCCTGGCTCCTGTCCCCTCAGTGCCTGCAGGCAGAGCCCTCAGCCCTGCTGGGCTGGGAGAGGAGCTGGCCCTGGGAAGAGCTGTTCCTTTAAAGCTCAGCAGCACAGACACAGCACAAGGATTTTAATGACCCTCTTGGGGATTTGGTGTTGTTTACATCAGACTCAGTCCCTGAGAGTGTCTTCAAAAAACTTCTCAAGAACTCGAACTTAAATTCAGACTCCAAAGTTCCTTGAAATTTTAATGGGTTCCACTGAGGGACACAACTGGGAAAGAGTCCCCAGGTTCCAGTTAGAGCAGAACATTGGAGACAGTGATGACAGCTGGGGACAAACAAGGCAAAGGTGTCTCTGGTGCTGAGCAAAGCTGGATGTGTTTCAGGAATGCAAAGGGCCAAAGCCTGAGCCCCAGCTCCTGGCCTGGCAGATGCTGTCCCTCCCTCCTTGCTCAGGGCTCTTCCCGGGACGGGCACTGGCATGTGGGCATGTGCAATGGCAAGGGCAGGAGCATGGGGCGGCCCCTGCCAGGCTGCTGAGCAGGGACAAGGAGGCAATGAGGCCCCAGCCCTGCAAGGGTCACTTGTCTCCTGCTCCTGCCTCAGGTCCAGGCCCAGCAGCCATGGCCAAAGTGCTGCCCATGTTGGCTCTGGCAGGGCTGTCTTGCAGCTGCTGCCCATCCCTATGCCCTGTGCAGCCCAGGCTGTCCCACGGTGTCCCTGCCCTGCGCCTCTGTCCCTGCAGGCTGTCGGCATCCCCCGGCTGCCCCACCAGACTGGGCCCTTCCTTTGCTGACAGCTCTGCCTCCTGCCTGCCTCTGCCAGCCCAGAAAAAGCTTTGGCATGACCCAGACTCCTTCTGGGGGATGTTCTGCACCATAGCCCTGCCCTGGGAGGAAAATTCCTTTCTCTTCGTGTTCTGTCTGGGCCTCCCCAGCTGCATTTGTGGTATAATTTCTCTATCTGGCTCTTTCCCACTATGGAGTAAAGGTCCACCATTTCTGACTCCCACTTTTAAGCCCTGCCAGGCCACTCCTGTTCTGTTCTCAGTCTCTTCACAACACAGACCAGACACATCAGCCTCCATATATCGGTTATCTTCTCTAGGCCTGCAAACCCCAGCCTGGGAGATCTTTGAGCCATCTCCAAGGTGCTTTCAGATGAAAACATTCTGCTCATAGTGTTAGAATATATCACAAGTGCCCAAGGCCAGGCTGAGGTGTCTGTCAATGGCAGGATTATGTCTGGGAGCAATCCTGGGATAGATGGAATTTTTTCAGCCAAATTCCAGTTTTTGCCATGGCCCTTGGACAAGGCCATTTTTTTTCCATAAGAAGGAAGGCACAGAGCCCTGTTGCTTCTGAGGTAGATGAGATGTGAACACCAGAGGCCAAGGCCAGGCAGAGGTGGCAGGTTTTTTTCTGGGTACCTTTCCCTTGCCTTCAGGAAATTTTTCAGAGGGGAGTACCAATTTTGTCCACAGGTGTTTGAAAAGAGAGACAGTTCTTTGCATAGGAAGGAAAGCATGGAGCCTCAGTATCCAGGAGCTGATAAGAGGCAGCCCTCAACATTCCAAGATCAGCTGGACCTTTCAGGTGGCCCCTGAGAGTCCAAACCAGCCAGACCTGTTACATGTTCCCTTGGTTCCACAAGGCCCTGCAGTGTCACAATGTTCTCCTTGCTTCTGCAGTGTCACAATGGCCCCGTGCTTCCATGAGGCCCTGCAGGGTCATAGTGGCCCTTTGGTTCCGTAGGGCCCCACAGTTTCACAATGGTCTCCATGATTCCATGGGGCCTTGCAATTCCACAATGTTCTCCATGGATCCATGGTACCCCACAGGATCACATTGGCCCTTTGGTTCCATGAATTCCCACAGTGGCACAATGGTCTCCACAGGAAGCAAGCAACTGAGTCCCAGTGTTGCAGGGGCAGATGAGAGGCAGTCACCAAAGGCCAAGGCCAGCCAGACTTGATTGTGTTGGCAGATATTTTCTGGGAGAAATCCCCGGATATACAGAATTTTAGAAGTAGGATCCCATCTTTGGACATGGACAACTGGACAAGAAGGATGATTCTTTTTCATAGGAAGGAAATAATGGAACACCATTGTTTTAGGGGCAGAAGCAGAGGCTGTCTGAGCCACAGGCCAGACACACTTGTTTGTCCTGGCAGCTTTTGTCACAGAGGAATCCTTGTATATACAGAATTTTGTTGGGCTGAATCTCAGTTTTGACCATGGACACCCTGACAAGAATGACAGTTCCTTTCCGTTGGAAGGAAAGCACCAAGCCCCAGTGTTTCAAAAGCAGGTGAGAGGCAGCTCCCAAGAGGCCAAGGGATAGCCAGACCTGTCTGTCCTGGCAGCTTTCACTTGAGAACAGTCCTTGGATGGACGAAGTTTTGGAGGTGGAGTCCCTGTTTCGACTGTGGGCACTGCTTGAAACGGATGGTTTTTCTATAGGAAAAAAAAGCATGAACTCCAAGTGTTTTGGAAGAAGATGAAAGGTGGCCACCATAGGCCAAGCCAGCCAGACCTTTCTCTTTTGGCACCTTTCATCTGGGCGAAATCCTAGGATGTCGGGAAATTTGGAGGTGGAATCTCAGTTTTGGCTGTGGGCACCTGGACAGGAAGAAGAGTTCTTTTCATTAGGATGGAAAGCACATAGCTCCAGTGTTTCAAAGGCAGATGAGAACCAGCTCTTCAGAAACCAAGGCCAGCCAGACATGAGTCTCCTGGCAGTTTCTGTCTGGGAGAAATCCCTGATATAGGGAATTCTGGAGGTGGATTCCCAACTTTGGCCATGGGTGCCTGGATGTGAAAGGTGGTTGTTTTTCCCATAAGAAAGAAAAGCACATGGTCCCAGTGTTTCAAAGGCAGATGAGAGGTGGCCCCCGGGGGCCAAGCCTGCCAGATCTATCAGTTCTGGCAGATTTCATCTGGGAACAATCCTTGCATATATGGAAATCTGGAGGACGAATCCTGATTTTGGCCATGGACACCTGGAGAAGAAGGACAGTTCTGTCCACAGGAAGGAGAGCCCAGAGCCCCAGTGCTCCAGGGGCTGATGAGCAGCAGCCCTCGACATGCCAGGGTCAGCTGGACCTGTCAGGTGGCCCCCAGGTGTCCTAGCCAGCCAGGCCTTGGTGCCTTGAGAGGCTGCCTAGAGCAGAGGCTGGGTAGTGTTACAGGAATAAAGTAGGGATTTATTAAAAGACCTTCAAAGGACACACCTGGGGCAGTACAAGAGCCCGGCTGAGGGTACACCCAACATGGACAATGGGTCACACATTTTCACACTTTTATAAGCTTTGGTCCATTTCCATATTCCGATTAATTATGCAATTACAGCTTCAGGTTGTGAAGTCCCATTCTCCCAGTCTGCTCTCCTCAATTCACTGTTTGCACTTTTTGGGCCTGAAGCAGCAACAGTGTCCTTGGCTCTCCTAGGTTTCTAGGTTTCCTACGCCAGTTATGGAGAAATATTTCAAAGAACTTCTAAAAAAATGCACTCCTATTTTAAAGGGTGCATTTCATTACAGCTCTCTTTGGAGCAGAGACAATTGCAGCATTCTATGATTGATATTGACCCAGGGTCTCTCCTCAGCAGCTCTGGCCTGTTCACAGAAGCTGTGCCTTGAGCTCTGACCCAGTGTGGACAACCTTGCTCCACATTGCCCAGCCCCATCCTGTCTGTCCTCACTCCCCTGGGCCCTGCTGTGCTTGCAGAGCTGGCTGCACTCAGCCTAAGAGGGGTTTTCCCTTTGTATATTTTTTTAAGCAATCTCAAACTCCTGAGTTTCCCCACTGAAAACATACACACTCCTCAAGTGTGTGCCAAGACCAAGCTGCCACAATAATATTTCCCTTACCCAAGGCAGAACTGTGCAGAAAATGTTCTAGACCTTTGGACTCCATGGTTCCATGAGGCCTTGCTCTGTGACAATGGCCTTTTGGTTCCCTGAGGTTCTGTACTCAACAGTGGTATCCTTAGTTCCAAGTGTCACCATGGCCCTTTGGTTCCATGGGTCCTCGCTGTGTCACAATGGGCTCCATGATTCCATGATTAATGCAAAAGCTTTGCATAAACAACAAGCAACACCATGGTCTCTTTGGATCCTCATTGGCACAATGAACAATGGGTTCCATGAGATCCCAAACTGTCACAATGGATATTTGGCTCCATGTGGCCCCTCTGTGTCACAAAGGACCCTTGGTTCCATCAGGCCCCACATTGTCACCGGGGTTTCCTTGGTTCCATCTGCCCCAAAATGTCACAGGGTTTTCCCTTTTCCTGCAGCAACCAGCAGCAAACCCCAGTACCAGGGTCAAAAGTCTGGCAAGAAGGAGCAAGGGGGGACATTTGGAGTAATGGATTTTGCCTTCCCAGGTCTCAGTGATGTGGGATGGGGCCCTGCTGTCCTGTAGATGGATGAACACCAGCCTGCCCATGGCAGGGGGTAAGAGACAACAGCTTCCGTCCATGGAACTGCAACAGCAGAGAGGTCAGGAGAAGGCTGGGTTTAAAAGACTCTCACCAGCACAGGAAACATCCACGTAGGACATTTTCTTGAAAGCTGACATTTTAGAGCATTTTTTATACAGACTTGGACTACCAAATACCAAGTTAAACAGTTTTGGCTTTCTCTGGGCCCTGAGACCTGTTGGAATCTTTTCAGCAGTCTGTGCTGTTACATCCTGTTTTAAATGATCAAATCGAGAGCCAAACTTATAAGAAAATTTAGCAAAGATTTATTAATTTGTCTGTGAGACCGAAGTTTGGTCGTCGAAACCACCTCAGCCAAGGGTTGGCATTGAGCCCGAGATTGGCACTGGGTGAACACGGATCTGACCTCCGAATGTCAGAGTCTCCCCCTGTTCATGAATGATGCTTCACGCAGCAAGTTCTTATACAGTATATTCTTCCCGAGGCAGAAATGACCGAATGTTCTTTGTGTCTCTTCACATGCAGAACCGTGGCTTTACATGTGCAGAGGTAGA
This sequence comes from Melospiza melodia melodia, assembly GCF_035770615.1. Classification (NCBI taxonomy): domain Eukaryota; kingdom Metazoa; phylum Chordata; class Aves; order Passeriformes; family Passerellidae; genus Melospiza; species Melospiza melodia. The sequence goes on along the minus strand of NW_026948525.1, from coordinate 18,731,927 downwards.
CAAAGACTCAGTCCAGGTGTCTCGATGTTGTCAGTCGACTCCGGGGAAGTCAGCATTCACATGCATCAGGGTGGCGCTGTCGATTATCTTGGTAGATATCACGTCCAGGTGATAATCACTCTTAGGTGGACCGGGTGACCCAGGGAAGCTGGTGATTATTGGCCTGGAAACTTGTATTCTTATGTTAAAACCCCAATGTTTATCTCAGCGAACATCCAGGAACTAGATATGAATAAGACACTGCTCCTGGCCAGGATGGTCAAAATACATAGTGTGGATTTTACAATATGTTATACATTAATAGCATGAATTATCTCTATCATATACTACAATCCCTCCCCATTTATATCACCAATTTAATTCATGCTCTCAAATTGCTAAATTTTTCATTTTCTACTTCTACCTGCCACCATTGAGGGTCTTTCACAAACAGAGTGCTCCCTTACACTGTTCTGTACTCCCCTTGTGGAACACCCTGTTATCCCGTTTTATTCACATTCATTCGCTTTTGCTTGTTTGTCGAACTTTGCCAATACTTCAGGAGCGTTGCTGGCATACTTCCTTTCTCCCAATCACATGATTTTAGATGTGTTGCCTCCGGAAGCTCCCTCTGGATCCACAGGAATTATCGCTATCTGCATTCCCTGGACCACGGAGTGGATCAGTCTAAAAAAAGCATGGAATTAGACAAGGCAGGAATAGGATTCCAGCTACTGAACAGAGCACGAAAAACATCACTTTGTTCCACCAGGCCCCATCAAACAATTTGTCCCACCATGAAGATTGTAAAATCGAGTTCCATTTTTGAACAGGGACATGGGCCACCTTTTTGATCTCAGCCGCCAAACCTCTTATGGTTTCCCCATAATCATCAATTTCTTTACAACATTCCGATTCGTTGAACTTTCCACACACTCCCCCTTCTTTGGCCAGCAAATAGTCTAAAACTATTTGATTCTGGTACACAAATGCCCGTACTTGGGTGTGCTGCTGACTAAGTAAATCCACAGCCTCAGAGGTGTGATTCGAAACAATTTCCACCACTGCCTGCAGCCGAATCAGCCAGTTCAGTAGATAATTTTAAGTCCTATACCCATAGCTTCCATCCTGGGCCCACGTGGCAGGTCCATAATAAGCAATTATTCTTGCCACCAGCCACTCTTCCTTCTCCCAGGCTTGCTTACCACTTATCACTGGTATCATCACTTTCAGGTTTCTTCTCTCCCTTCTTAGGGTCTCGTATAATGGAGCCCCTGGTAGATTACTTTTTGTTTGAGGGAGAGTAAAGAACACTGGCCAAATCATGCCCAGAGTGCATGATCCCTTCCACCTTGGGGGTAACTCACTGTATGCCTTCTTTCCACAAATCCAATAAATTCCATCCAGGGCTTTCCATCTAATGTTTATTTTCCCTGGGTCTCCCCAGTACTTTCTCAGGCTTTCCAAGGATTGAAAAGGGTTGACTCCAGGATTTTTGACCCAACACAGTCCTATCCTTTTGTTCCATTCACAATTTGTCTCATTCTTCTGGCTCCAGTACCCCGAAGGGGGTTCTGGCTGCCAGACCTTGCTTTTTGTGTTTGAGTTCACCGTCAGGGTAGACACACACGGGGTGCATCCCACCATTTCAGTGTACTCCTTTCCTTCTCGACTGGTGCATACGGTTTCAATCACCCTCTGGTCCAAAATCCATCCCTCAGGTCTCTGTGCCAATTTTGAGACCCTCGGATTGTCCCATTTCAAAAGCTGTTCTGGAGCCAAACCTTCCCCTTTCCAAGGCCATTTTTCTGCCGACTTCAGCCCCCCCCAAATCCAGCATTTTGACAATCCCAGTTCAATTGCAGTTTCTTGCATCAGGTCAATGAACAGGTTCCTGTCTGGGGAAAGCAGTTCCCCATCAGCATATTGTTTCTCCAGCAATTCATACTGTTCTCCCAGGGTTTTTAATCTCTCCTGTTCAACTCAGTTTCTCCTAATTTCTGACTCCCTTTGCTTCAATTCCTGAGTTATCTCTCTCATTCTTCCCTCGGGATCCTCACCATCTTCATTTTTCATGAAACAGACAACCCGATCATATTGCAGGCACATTGTATCATCATTCGCCTGTGCCAAATCCAATATGATTGGTTCTCTGTTCAAGGTAAATTTCCTATCAAATTTAACATTTCTTTCCATCCAATACATTTTCCCATTCATCATGCATATCCCCAGCCTCGCATTGTCATAACACAATGGATTCACCTGGTGATATGGGACAAAGATCGATTCCATTTTTCCCCCAACCCACATCGTTCGGTTACATTGGTTACAAATGGAGATTGACATTATTTCTGCATTTTGTTTTTGTATCTGGTGTTTGTGCTTATCTAACTGCCCTTTCCTTAGCCCTGCCTCGCGATTAATACACCAAATCCCTGTTTCCAATTCACACAATTTGACCCTCATGCCATTCTTCCAACAGTACCTGCCAGGTTCCCTGAGACAATCTTCCAGGGCTTGGTATGCTGAGCGTTTCTTGTTCCCTTGACAGCTGGGACCACCTGAGTGCAACTTCCACGCTCATATACGGAGCTCTCGTTTCCGCCTCTCATTGTGACCTCAGTGTGCAGACTCTGCATCCCGCACATGGCTAGGCTCAGGCCAATCAGGATTTCCACCAGGCATACTCCTCTGCCTTTGCCTCCACCCTCTGGGGTGCCACCAGTGGTGAGGAAGACCGTCTTCATGGCAGCAGGAGTATTCTTCGGGGAACACATTCTCTGCTGCACGGTACCTTGATTGATTTCCAGCATTCCACATCCAGAACCTCTGCCTTTGATCTAAGCTTTCCAAGCACCCTGTTCTGAAAAATCTGAAACCACTCCTGTAAATCTAATTCAATGATTCCTAGACTTATGGCTAGGGTTAGGATTCGGTCAGTCAGCTCAAGCTCCTTCTTCAGACACTGAGTGCACAACCCCTTCGGCCTCTGTCCCCTTCTACAGTGTACTACAAACACCTCCTGACAATATTCACACTTGAAATGTACAAACGGATAGCATACACAGTCAGACAGTATACAACCTATCCACTCGCCGTTGGTCATTTACAATGATGTTGGAGTTTAAGTTTCAAGTCGCCTGGGGAAGAAGTGACTCTCCACTCGGGCGCTTCCTCCTGGTGTTCGACTTTCTTCACCCTAGACGCGTGTGTCCAGCTTTTCTGCGCCGTCCAAATGGCCGTGTCTGTTGTCAGGAGCACAAGAAAAGGACCTTCCCAGTGAGGAGAGAGGGGTACCTCCTTCCACACTTTCGCAAGCACTCTGTCATCCAGTTTAATTTTGTTGATAGCAAATCCCTGAGGAGCACTCTGAGATACTATCCCTTGTTTTCTCAGTTCCTGTAAGTTTCTCTTTATCACAACCAAATACGGTTGAATCTGGCTGTCCTCAAGTCTGGGGTGTCCCACTGGCATCCCATGCTTATATGGCATTTCATATAGCATCTCGAAGGGTGAGAGCCCCATCTCTGAGTGAGGCATTTTCCTGATATTAAGCAAGGCTAAAGGTAGGTATTTCAGCCAGGACATCTGAGTTTCTAAGATTAATTTAGACAACTGCGCATTCAAGATCTGATCCATCCTTTCCACTTGTCCTGAGCTGTGGGGACGCCATGGAGTGTGGTATTCCCACCGAATGCCTAGTGCCTCTTCCATCTGCTTAGTAATTTTTGACGTAAAATGAGTTCCTTGGTCCTATTCAATGTAATTCACCACCTCATATCAGGGCACAATTTCTTCCAGCAATTTCCTGGACACTGTCTGAGCTATTGCCCATGGACTGGGGAAGGCTTCCACCCAATGGGTCAATTTGTCCATGATCACAAGCACAAATTTGAACCTCCTCACTTTGGGAAATTCAGTGAAATTGACTTGATATTATGTCGACGTGACCTTTCTCAGCTAACCAACTGTCCACAAAGCTCTCCACATCTGGTGACTCCGACGTGATTTGAATTTGGGGTTCGGGACCTGGGGGAGTATGTGCTGCAGAGCGGGGCTGCCCTGGGCACCGTCAGAGGGACAGCTCCTGCTGCCAGGGATGGCTGCAGGGGGTGAAGCTGGGGCTGCAGCCAGGGCTGCTCAGGGCTCCAGCTAATGCCCAGCTCATTTCTGAGGGGACTTTTCATGAACTCATTCAGGGCTGGGGTTTCCTGCTTGGGTCTCTGCTTTCCAGAATTTGTGCTCCCACTTTTCCCTGGCTCAGCTTGGTGGCCATAGAAACTCAGCTCTGCAGGGCACAGCAGGGGCTGAGACTCCTAAACCATCACAGTGAGGATTCCTGGGAACCTCAGCAAGTGCCTGCACCTTCCCAGCCTCCAGATCCATGTAGCATCACCTTTCCATGGTGCCCAGGCTGGGGGAGCTGTTCTTTAATCCCTGCAGGGCCCAGCAGCTGCCAGGCAGGGCTGACCCAGGGGCTGGGCTGGGCTCTGGCAGCTCTGGCACGTAAGGAGCCCAGGGCCACAGGAGCAGGTGGGGCTGGGACAGCTCCAGCAGCAGAGCCGTGGGCAGGCCGGGAGGGAGGCAGTGCTGAGGGAAGTCCTGCTGCAGGGCAGATGTGGCACCTGCTGGGCCTGCCCTGCAGGGCAGACACTGCCCTTAGCAGCACAGCTCTTCTGTCCCCTCGCAGCCAGCATAGCCCTCAGCCTGGGAGCTCAGGGAGCTCAGTCCCTCCTGGGCAGGCAGAGCAGCCCCAGAGATGAAGGGCATCTCTGCGGCCATGTGGCCATTCCCTGCTGACCAGGGCCTCAGGGCCACTGTCCTGCCCTGCTGCTGCCTGGCAGGGGCTGGCCAGGGCTGGCCAGAGAAAGGCTTTTCCTCAGGCCCGGCTCTCTCTCTCTCCTTGCCTTGCCCAGGTGCTGCTGGCATTGCTGAGGGGCTCTCTGGAATGGCAGTTCCAGCTGCAGGGCCAGGCCCAGCCCTTGGGCTCCTCCTATGCAGGCTGAGCACAGCCATGGGGTGTCCCAGCTCTCTGTGCCCGGGGAGCTCTGGGCAGGGCAGCCTAGGAGGCAGGCAATGAGCCCACTCTCCTGACTCTGGGAAAGGCAGGAGCCACTTTGTGTGCCAGGGATCCCTCTGCTCTCAGCATTGTCTCCTGGCGGTCCAGGGTAACAGAGGAATGCATATCAGAAAGGTGCCAGTCCAGGGCAGCTGGACCAGGAGACAGGGACAGAGCAGCTCACCTCAGTCTGCCCTAAGCCTCAGACAACCCTCCTGCCTCCCTGTACTCTGTTCTCTGCAGGTGCAGCAGAATCTCTTGTTCTGCCTCGTGCAATCCCATCCCTTCATCCAGGCAGCTCCTCTGCCTTAGGGGAACAATCTCTATCCACATCCCAAAACCAGGACTGGTCCCTGCCCTCACTATTCCCCTGCACTTACTGGGGGTCAGGGCTGACTCCCAGATGTCCTGCAGGCCAAGGTCCAGCTCCTCACAAAAGATTGGCCAGCTGCAATCAGGGCTCCAGCAGTAAAGGTGAAGAAAGATCTCTGAGAGAAAGATAAGGGGGAGGTGTTCAGTGGCAGGAAATGGTCTATGAGAAAGGGCTTTGACTTTTCTGTGAGAAATTTCCCCCTAGTTGTCCCTTTATTTTCTCCTTCTGTACGTTGAAATGTGCAGACACAGAAAATGTCCAACAGCAGCTCCATCAGGCACTTCCTCCTGCTGGCACTGGCAGACACATGGCAGCTGCAGCTCCTGCACTTCTGCCTCTTGCTGGGCATCTCCCTGGCTGCCCTCTTGGGCAATGGCCTCATCATCAGCGCCGTAGCCTGCAGCCACCACCTGCACATGCCCATGTTCTTCTTCCTGCTCAACCTGGCCCTCACTGACCTGGGCTCCATCTGCACCACTGTCCCCAAAGCCATGCACAACTCCCTCTGGGACACCAGCACCATCTCCTACTCAGGATGTGCTGCTCAGGTTTTCTTCTTTCTCTTCTTTGTGGGAGCAGAATTTTCCCTCCTGACCATCATGTGCTACGACCGCTATGTGTCCATCTGCAAACCCCTGCACTACGGGACCCTCCTGGGCAGCAGAGCTTGTGCCCACATGACAGCAGCTGCCTGGGCCAGTGGCTTTCTCTATGCTCTGCTGCACACAGCCAATACATTTTCCCTGCCCCTGTGTAAGGGCAATGCCCTGGGCCAGTTCTTCTGTGATATCCCCCAGATCCTCAAGCTCGCCTGCTCACACTCCACCTTCCGAAATATTCGGATTTCATTGCTTGGTGTCTGTTTAAGTTTTGGTTGTTTTGTCTTCATTGTTTTCTCCTATGTGCAGATCTTCAGGGCTGTGCTGAGGATCCCCTCTGAGCAGGGACAGCACAAAGCCTTTTCCACCTGCCTCCCTCACCTGGCTGTGGTCTCCCTGTTCATCAGCACCTCATTTTTTGCCTACCTGAAGCCTCTCTCCAAGTCTTCCCCATCCCTGGATCTGGCAGTGTCAGTTCTGTACTCGGTGGTGCCTCCAGCCCTGAACCCCCTCATCTACAGCCTGAGGAACCAAGAGCACAAGGCTGCAGTGTGGAGATGGATGACTGACAATTTTAGAAACATTCAATTGCCAGGCAATTTCTGCAAATCACTTGAAATAAAAGTCATCTTTGATTGTTCTTGTTGTATGTAGTGGTTGATTTATTATTTTCATTATTTTTAAATTTTTTTCTAATATTGTCTAAATGAAATGCTATTGTTTTTGCCATTTCTAATTGTGTTTCTCTCCACCTTTACTGTAGCCTCAGACTATGTCAATGAGGAGCTATGTTCTCACTGGCTTTAAATAAACTAAAGGATCTCCAGGAAAACTTTGCACCAGAGAACCCTCTCTTGTTGCCTTCTCTGGATCTGCAGCAGCAATGTCTGTGTGCAGAGCTGGGGGGAGATCAGGGCTGGCCCAGCAGCTGTGCCCAGCAGCAGCAGCAGCACTTGGTGTTGCCAGTGCTGCTGCCGTGGCCCTGCCCCGCTGCCCTGGTGGCCCTGGTGTTGCTGCAGGGCCTGAGTGCTCTCAGGGCCAGGCACAGCCCTGGGGGGGGCAGTGCCGGGGCTACAGCAGGGACAGGCCATGGGCACTGCTGGGGCAGCACTGACGCCTCATCCCAGGGCCTGGGGCTCCATGCTCTTTGCCCAGGCTCTCTCAAGAACTCCCCAGGCCAATGCTCAGCACAGAAAAGCCCTGTGAGGAGTCCCAGGCTGGCCGTGGGCAGGCTGGGGGCAAACAGCATGGCTGGGGCTCTGCAAGGGCCCTGGGGCAGATGGGAAGGAGCAGCAGAGCAGGGGCTGATCCATCCCCAGTGCGCTGGACATCCTAGGGCAGCGTCCCAGAGCGTCCTCATGGAGCTGCCAACAACATACAGCCTGCAGCCCTGGCCTCTCCCCCAGCTCACACAGGTGCCCCATCCTTGCAGGCACAAACACAGCAGCACTGGCTCAGCAGCCCCTGTTTTCATTGCACAGAGCAGGCGGGAGCACCCCCAGGCTGTTGGTGTGGGGACATGAACCTGAGGGAGCACAAATGCCATCAGCCCCTGGGGTCAGCAAGGGCTGGGGGACACCAGGGAAACCACTCAGCTTTGTCCTGGCCTCTGCAGTCAGCCAGAAAGTTTGTTCCCATCAGCTGGGAGTTTCCTGTCCCACTGCAGATGCTGTTGCTCAGAGCCAGGGCTGCCTGGCAGCCACTCCCAAACTGCCCAGGACATTTCCTTTGCTTCCATCTTTGCTTTCTTTCCTCTTTCCTGATCCATATTTTTTCCCATTGCCCATCCCTTTCTCATCCCCTGCAAACAGCCCATACCTGTTTGCCCTGTCCTCTCTGACCCCACTCCCCATTGCAGTTCCTTACTTGGCAACATGGGAACATCCCTTGGGCAGCAGGATCATCCTACCAGTGCTGCAGGAATTGTCTGCAGGCTCCTGCAGTGCCTCGTGCTGCTCCATTGAAAGAGGGGGCACATCTGGGCTGCTGTGTCTGGCTCTGGGGCTCCCTGTTCTGGGCAGTGAGGAGGAGCTGCAGAGGGTCTGCAGGACTCACAGGATGGGCTTTGGGGCTGGCAGGAGAAGCTGAGGGACCTGGGCTGCTAGAGCTTCTGAGGAGGAGGCCCAGGGCTCCTCCTGCAACTGCTCCAAGGGTGGTTCCAGACAGTCACAGAATCAACAGGGCTGGAAAAGACCTTGCAGATCATCAAGTCCAACCTGTGCCCTGACCCCTCCTTGTCTCCCTGAGCCTCCTCTTCTCCAGGATAAACAACCTCAGCTCCCTCAGCCTCTCCTCACAGGACTTGTGTTCCAGACCCCTCACCAGCCTTGTTGCCCTTCTCTGGACACCCTCCAGCCCCTCCATGTCTCTCGCAGACATTTCTTCACAGAAATCCTTTCTTTCAGATTTCTGCATCTTCTGAAGGGCAAAGGCCTCCGAAGACAAGGTAAACAATTATTATCAGATGCTGTGGAATGTAACAGGGGTTTCTTGATTGGCTCATGCTTCTTGTTTATCATTAAGGGCCAATCACAAAGTTCAAGGCCGGGGACTGAGTCCTTGGGCTACAACTTTGTTATAGATTCTTTCTATCTATTCCTAGCTAGCTTAGCAGCTCTGCAAACCTCTCTCTATATTCTATTTAACATATATATTTATATAATATATAATAAATTCAGCCTTCTGATTCAAGAAACAAGATTCCCGTCTCTCTCTCACCAGCAGCGACCCACTCAGGCGCAGTAATATCTGGTGATCCGACGTGTCAGAGCAGAAATTAATTTGATAAGACCAGAGGAGCAAAATTGCTGCACTGGGTAAAAATCCTGTATGTGTAGCATTTGATGGTTGCTTTGAAGTGACCACAAAAGTGGATTCAAGCCAGGAGCTGAAGAACTGAAGATCCTGATTTGGACAGAGTTCACAGCCAAGGCTGACCACAAAAGAGAACCTTCTTCTGGAAAACCTTCAGGAAAGATGATGGAAAAGAGCAGAAGACCTGTGGAGCTGGCCAGAGCAAGCTGGACTCTTTCAAAAGGTACTGTTCAATTTTCTATCCCTGAGGATTCAGCCCTTCGTAGTCTGTGGCTGTTCGTATGGCAGACACATGCCTTGCCAGAAGATATTCAATTCTCCCCTTCAGAGGAGAATCTCATTGCCCTCTGGAAACATTGGTGTAGAGAAGACAGATTTTTTTTTGGAAATTACAGATCTCTATAAGTTCTTTAGATGGGCAAAGCTTTTTGGGTTCTTTACCGATATCCTGTATGCTTTAGATGCTTTTGTCTGGGAGTGCATGGACTCGATTATCCAGTGCATCTACAGTCTATCTACCCAGCATTTATAAAGCTTTTCCCAGTTCTGAAGCGCTGAGCAGCTCTTTTTCCATGGATTTCTAAATGTTATGGGCAAGCACCGTTTCCACTGCCCCTGGCAGAAGACGCGGTGGGGGAGGACATTCTGCTTCCCAGCCCCCACTGCTTCGTGGCGGGGGGGGGGTGAAACTTCGCTGGGCAAAGAAGTTTTTTTTACTCTTTCTCCGGAGCATGCTCAGATGGAGCCTTCTCCTTCACCCCCTTCTCCCCCGCAGGGGGGATGGGAGTGAGCGCCGCTCAAGCCACAGCCGGCCTCTCAGACTCCGCCTCCTTCACACATGGGGACGGCACTGGTCTCTGAGGCTTCCTCCACGCCCCTGCCAGAGCCATCACTCCAGGAGATCCCGTCTCCGCCTCTCCAGGTGGTCCCGCCCACGGTTTCACCGGCCTCCCCGCCCCCGCAAGAGCCTGTGTCCGAGACTGAAGAAGAGACAGTACTTCTGGTCCCGGTTGAGCTGTTACTAGGCAACGATGAGGCTGCGTCTCCAGCTTCCGGCTCAGCGTCGCACACGGCAGAAGAGACAGTACTTCCAGTCCCGGTTGAGCTGTTGCTAGGCAACAGCAATGCTCCGCCGCCGCTTCTTCCGGCTCTGCTGCTGCCCGTGTGCGCTCCGACGGAGACTGCGACTGCGCCTCCGCAGCGGACCCCAGAGTCAACGGCAGAAAACGGCGCTGAACCCGCGGGACCCTCGGAGCAGCCCTACACTCAGCGTGATTCCCTCCCCAGTTCCGGCTTCCCCCCCGCTGCTTCCACTGGCCATCCCGGCGGCTCTGCTGTTGTCGGGGGCTCAGCCCTCCGTGTCGGCGTCAGAGACTGCCTTGGAACCAGCGGCTTGTTCGAGCCTGGACCATCCCGGACCGGCTGCCCCAGCAGCTGCCCCGGCGGGGGGGTCTCTCCTTCTGTGGAGCGGGGGCTGCCCGCCAGATGACTCTGGGGGCAGCCTGCCTGCCTGCGTTCAAGATCAGCATTCTCAGGGGGTTGGGGAGTGTTTGGTCGGTTGCTGTCCCATGGAGGCTGCCATCTCTGCCGCCCCTCTTGTGCCCTAGTGGCAAGGGGCAGGTGGGTTCTGACAAAAGTTCTGCCTTTGGTCCCCAGCCCGGTGGGGGTGGTGCCGTGAGGCAGATGGGAGACAAACCCGATGCATTGCAGAGAGAGAGGGCACAGCTGGAGGAGACCATAGCTGGTTTGCTGTGGGAAACAAACATTTTCGGACCCCAGATGGGATTGCTGGGGAAGGCTTCTATTTCCTCACTACTGGCATGCCTCAGTGGTTTTGGGAAAAGGAAGCATCTCACTACCTGGTTTGGCCTGGGCCGTTGGGCTCAGAAGGTTTCTGGGCCGGCCCCACTGCGTGGCCTCCTTATGTTTTTGGGGACTCTGATTTCTCCTACCGGTCCTGGTCCCCCTTTGTGAGCCAGTTTTGGGGTTCCTGGAACAGCATGGGCCAGGGCCCCCAGGGCCTTTCCTTCTCTGGCACTGCTCTGCTCGCCTGCTGCTCTTTTGTTTTTCAATCAAAAAAAAAAAAAATTTAAATTAAATGAAAAAGATTGAAAAAAGTGGGCAGCAGCTCTGAAGCACTGAAGGGCCAGAAAAGGACATTCTAAAAATTGTTCAAATTGTTTGAAATTGTTTTAAATTGTCTTATGACTGTCAATGGGTTTTGATAATTATTGATGGAACTCTTTTGCAGAAGTCCGTTTCAGGACCAAAAGGACTCTCAGATATTCCAAGGGAACAACTTCGGCTCTTGGACTGTTCCTGAAACTCAGCTGCATGAACTTGAATTTTCTTTGCATTGGTTTTTAGCATTTTTCTTAGACGGTAGAATTGTTTTAGTGATTTGTTAGTTATTGTATATTCTACAGGTGAAGAAATTTCCTGTTCATTCCACATCAGCATTTTTCTTTTATTTTATACAATTTAGAAAGGTGAGATGTCGAAGACATTTCTTCACAGAAATCCTTTCTTTCGGATTTCTGCATCTTCTGGAGGGCAAAGGCCTCCGAAGACAAGGTAAACAATTATTATCAGATGCTGTTGAATGTAACAGGGGTTTCTTGATTGGCTCATGCTTCTTGTTTATAATTAAGGGCCAATCACAAAGTTCAAGGCCAGGGACTGAGTCCTTGGGCCACAACTTTGTTATAGATTCTTTCTATCTATTCCTAGCTAGCTTAGCAGCTCTGCAAACCTCTCTCTATATTCTATTTAGTATAGTCCTAATGTATTATATATAATAGATCAATAAATCAGCCTTCTGATCTAGAAACAAGATTCCCGTCTCTCTCTCACCAGCAGCGACCCACTCAGGTGCAGTAATACCATGTCCTTCCTAAATTTGGGGCCCAGAAAGGGAAACTGCACTCAAGGTGTGGCCTCACCAGTGCCGAGTGCAGGGGAAGAATCCCTGCCCTGCTCCTGCTGGCCACACCATTCCTGATCCAGGCCAGGAGCCATTGGCCTTCTTGCACACCTGGGCACACTGCTGGCTCATGTCCAGCCTGCTGTCCATCAGTCCCTGCAGGTCCCTTTCTGCCTGGCTGCTGTCCAGCCACTTTGTCCCCAGCCTGTAGTGCTGCAGGGGTTGTTGTGGCCAAAGTGCAGGACCCAGCACTTGGTCTTGTTCAACCTCAGCTTGTTGGATTTGGGCCCTGGATCCAGCCTTTCCAGGGCCCTCTGCAGAGCTCTCCTACCCTCCAGCACATCCACACTCACATCCAGCTTGGTGTCATCTTCAAATTTCTTGATGCTGGACTTAGTCCGCTCATGCAGATCATCAGTGAAGACATTGAAATCCACGCTGGCTGGCTCTGATCCCTCGGCCATCCTGTGGGTGCCCTGGGATGGCACTCAAGGTGATCTGTTTCATAACATTTCCAGGAGCCCAGGTCAGGCTGACAGGCCTGGAGTTCCCCAGCTCCTCCTTCCAGCCCTTCTTGGGGATGGGCTCACATTGGCACCTCCAGTCTTCTGGGACCTCCCTGCTGAGCCAGCACTGATGGTAAATGATGGAGAGCAGCTTGGGGAACTCATCCACAGCTCCCTCATCCCCCTGGGATGGATCCCATCTGCTCCCAGAGACACCTGTGAGCATCTGAGTGGCTCAGCAGGTCCCCAGCTGCTTCCTCCTGGATTACAGCAGGGCTGTTCTGCTCCCTGTGCCCATCCACCAGTGCAGGAGAACACTTGTCCTGAGGACTACTTCACTTATTCTTGAAAATTGAGGCTTAGAAGTGGTTAAGTACCTCAGCATTTTTCTCATATTTGGTTGAACATATCCCCCCAATAAGGAATGGAGATTGTCCTTGTACCTCCTTTTGCCATTAATATATTCATAGAAACATTTTTGTTATCCTTCACAGAAGTGGTCTGATTAAGCCTTAAGCTTTCACCTTTCTAATTTTCTTTCTGCTTGACCTAACAGCATCCTTAAACATTTCCTGAGTTACCTGCCTCTCTGTCCAAAGGCGATGCACCTTCTTTTTTGCCCCAAGTTCCTGCAAAAGGCCCATCACATACAGAACATCAATTGTTGGCTAAAGTACACCTCAGAGGAGGAAAATACAAGAGTTTATAAATTAAAAGAGGGAAAGCAAGCTAGTAAAGTAAAAGAAGAAGAAGAGGCTGGGAAGGCTAACAAAAACTGGGGCCCCCTTGACCACTTACCTCCTCCTACCCTTGCAGTATCTCAATCCATCCTCCAATTACTCTTGCTGTGGACCCAATTCCTCCTCCTCTCCCAGCTGTCATTCCTTTACCACCTCCTAACCCAGTTATACCTCCACCACCTTCCCCTCAACCCTCTCCTTACTCTCTTTATCCTTCACTAGTGTTCCCTTACCTCTGCCATCTCACACACTACTTATTCACAAGCAAGATCCTGCTCTGCCTCCCCGACCACAAATGAGAAGCCAAAAAACATCTCAGAATCTCATGCCCAAGAGTGTTGGAAAAGAAATGAAATTTAGCAAAATATTTAATTATAGTGAGTTGTGTGTGAACTGGTTTGTTAAAAAGTAGTTTTGTAGCCGTTGAAAGTGTGTTGGGTTTTGTGTGTAACCTAGAAGGTAGTCTTAGGGATTAAATAAATAATTAAACTAGTGCAGGAAAGTAAGAATGCTAACCTGTCTGGAGGCAGCATACAATGCTCTTAGAATAAGACAAGCAGAGGATTAATGACCTTGTTTGTGAACCAAGGAATGTATCACAAGGGGTCTGTGACCAGGCAAGGGGAACGGGGAACTGTTTCTTGGAGACTTTGTTGTGAATCGCATGTATAAGAGGGAAGCACCCATACGTGAATAGGGGGGCTTGGGTTTTAGGGACGTGAGTCCCCCAAGCTCCCCGGGTCCTTAATAAAGCACCCAAAAAACTTATCCGAGTTTTGTGTCATTTATCAATCGGGCAACAGTTTTCTGGCGACCACGGGAGGACTCCAAAGGTTGCTGGGGCGGTTCGCGTCCCGATCCACTCAAAGCTGGCACCGAGCACTTCTCGGGGAGACATCGGTTGCGCCCGACCCCGTGCCTGTTGGACAACTGCCAAGGTAAGCCCAAAGGTGCTTTATATTGGAAAAAGGTGATAATTGGATTTTGATTTGGTGGTTGGTAAAAAAAAGCCTAGGCTCCGGCCATAAGACGTCTAAGGACGCAGGACCGGAACTCGCCTCCTGTTTGTTTTAGGGAAGGACGGCGAGAAGGTATATTGGTTTAAGGTATATTGGTTTATTGGGATTAAAGGTAGAATTAAAGGTTGTAATATGCTGCCTTTTAAAACTTTTAAAACCTTAGTGCAAGCCAATGGTAAAATACCTGGAAATACACCATTAGGTTGTACATTGAAACAGTGGAAAAGTGAAGGGTATTATCAAGAATTGGATAAAAGTAAAATGATAGATTATTGTAATCATTGGTGGCCTGAATATGAGATTGGGGAAGCGGGATGGCCGGTGAATGGTACACTGGAATTGGGGATAATGGAATCTTTGATGCAATTTTTAAGGAGAAATGAGAAATGGGATGAAATACCATATCTGGATTTGTTTTTCGTTTTATATCGGAAAGAGGAATGGCAAAAGGAATGTGGTATCTTGGTTTTAGAAGTGAATGATGAAAGGGAGTGTGTGGGATGTAAAGAAAGAAAGGAGCGTAATTTTTATCCTTCAGTCGCGGAAGATTTGTCTTATTGTATAGCACCTCCGAGGGTTCCAGTTGCTCCTAATGTGCCCCCTGCTCCCCCTGCGGATATAGCGATAAAAACGGGATCTAGTGAGAGTGATAGTGATGGTGGTGATGGTGAAAAGAATGAGAGTGTTAAAAGAACTCCGTTAGCAGGGCGGACTCATCAGGGAAGGAAGGGGCAGAAGGGGCCACAGTTAATTGCGCCGTTAAGGGAAGCTGTGGGACCACAGGGAGAAAGGATTCTTATAAAGGTGCCTTTCTCCCCCAGGGATTTGGTAATATGGAAGCAACCAGCGGGGAGTTATCGGGAGGATCCTGAAAGGGTGGCAAGGGTGGTTAAAATGGTAATAAAGACTCAGAATCTGGACTGGAATGATTTACAGGTATTATTAGATAGTATAATGGATTCCACGGAAAAGGAAATAGTTATTAGAGCCACTAGAGAAAAGGCTCGTGAGGAAATTCGGTTGAGACAACTAAATGAGACAGTTGATGAATTGGTACCAAGTGAGGAACCTAAGTGGGACCCAAACTCTACGGGAGGAATAAGGGCTGTAAAACGATATCAGGAATTGTTGGTGGAAGGAATTAGGACAGGAATACCTAAGACTATGAACTGATCTAAGTTGTATTCGGTCAAGCAGGACAAGAATGAATCTCCGTCTGCCTTTTTAGAACGATTAAAAGACATGGCTCGGAAGTTTACTAATTTAGATGTAGAGGATCAATCAGGAAAACTTCAATTGGCATTGTTGTTTATGGGGCAATCACAAGAGGATATTAGGAAAAAGTTACAAAAGCTGGAAGGAGAGGATACTAGGAGTTTGGATAAAATGCTGGAGGTAGCGTGGAAGGTATACAACAACAGGGAAAAAGAAACTGCAAAAAGACAACAAGCTAGTATTCTGGCTGTAATGCAACAGACAGGGGCAGGAGGAAGACCCATTAGGGGTCAAGGTCGGGGAGGAGCTAATCGCGGACAGAGGGGGTTGCCAAGAGGTTGGGGAGGATTTGGGTTTGCACCTAACATGGGGAGGTTGGATCCAAACCAGTGTGCGTTTTGCTGACAATTGGGACACTGGAAAAATGAATGCCCGGTAAGAGGAGGTATGGGCATGGGAAACATGGGATTAAGGACAGGTCCAATGGGGAACGCTCCAGTGGGAGGATTCACGGGAGGATCAGCAGAGGCCTCTCAAGCACTAGTTTTGGGAAACTATCAGAATCAAAGCTGAGTAGAAAAGGATTTGAGGGTAGTTTTAGAGATAGATGAAAAGGATCAAGAATTTATGGTAGACACTGGAGCCACTTATTCTGGACTCAATAGACGATTGGGACCTTTGAGTGACACAACGGTACAGGTGGTGGGGGCAACAGGGAAGCTAGAGGAACAACCATTTTTACAACCTTTAAATCTTAGGTTTGGGGGGAAGGAATTAGATCACCAATTTTTGTATATGCCAAACTGCCCCACACCCCTTCTTGGCAGAGACCTATTGTCCCGACTTAATGTGAAAATAATATTTGAAGGGGGAAGGGTGAAATTGGAAATACCTGAGGAACAAATAGCAGGCATTTTTGTGATCAAGGAAGTGGATGCCTCTCCTATTCCAGAAGAAATTGAGCAGGCTGTAGTACCCTGGGTATGGGAGTCAGGGGTCCCCGGAAAATCTAAAGCTGCACAGCCAGTAAAGGTGGAACTAAAATGTCCTGGTTTAGGACAAATTAGGGGAAATCTCCAAAAGGGAGATTACCCCAATACCGGGTTCGGGAAGGAATTTCTCGGAGAAGCAAAGTGGAAAACAAAACCTAGTTATTTACAAGTAACAAAAGAACACTCCCCAACACAAGAAAAGAAAAGAAAACAAAAACAGACTGTGTTGAGAGGGCGCCGCGCTTCTTTGCAAGCTTCAGGTGTCCTGGAGCTCTCAGGTCAGGTCTGGAGCCGGTCCAGTATCTTCAGGGGAGGGTAAGAAAGAGGGAACAAGAGAAAAGAAAAAAAACAGCACAAAAAGCAGAAAGCAAGCAAGCAAGCAAAGCGGCTAGCCAAGCCAAGCAGCAAAAGCAAAAAGCCAAAGAGGCCTGGTCAAACCCTCCCTCCTCTCCTCCCCGCCCCGCCGCGGCAAGACGGCCGGGGGGGGGGGGGAAGAGAGAAAAGGCACAGCTGCCAGACACAACACACGATATTGGGATAAAGGCTGTCAACCCACGACACTCCACCCCTTATCCCATATCGTGAATATACAATAAAAACTTTCATTTCACTTACTCACACCTTTGACACTTACGCATTCCTCTCATATTACTTGCTCAGACCTTTGACACTTACAGTTTCCTTCTGTCTCACATTCAACAAACAATGACATTCATATATGAGTCTCATCCCACAATCAGATCTCCCTGACGTACACACCGTGTTGTTCCATCTTTCTGCATTATCCACCATGTATAACCTGGTCCTTGAGCAAAGACAATCCCACGGATGGGTTTGTCTGTACTCGAGGCAGGGTTGATCCATACTGTCTTTCCCAACAAACCTCTGACATGGGCCACTGGGGCTTTATCCCCATCTACTATATTAAGGAGCTCAGACTGAGCAGGACCCGCTCGGTTGCTGGAACCTCGTGTGTTAACTAACCAGGTAGCCTTTGCCAAATGCTGCTCCCAGTCGAGATCTATCTTCAACTCCCCTATCTTTGCAGCCTGATGGACTTGCTGGTTGGTTTGCTGCTCTTCATTAGCTCTGCTTCTGGGGACATGGGCATCTACATGGCGAATCTTCACAGGTAACTTCTCTACCCGAGTAGCGATATCTTTCCACTCTTCCGCAGCCCAAATTGGTTTTCCTCTTCGCTGCCAGTTCACCTCTTTCCATCTCTTCAGCCATCCCTATAGAGCATTGGCTACCATCCAAGAATCGGTATACAAATAGAGCCTTGGCCACCTCTCTCTCTCTGCAATACCTAGGGCCAGTTGAATAGCTTTGATTTCAGCAAATTGACTGGATTCACCTTCTCCTTCAGTAGCCTCTGCAACCCGTCGAGTGGGACTCCATACAGCTGCTTTCCACCTCCGTTTCATCCCTATGACGCGACAAGAACCATCGGTGAATAGAGCATAACGTGTTTCTTCTGCTGGCAACTGATTGTATGGCGGAGCTTCCTCGACCCGGGTCACTGGCTCTTGTTCCTCATCCGCGACACTAAAGCTTTCACCTTCAGGCCAATTTGTAATTATTTCCAGGATCCCAGGGTGATTTAACTTCCCAATTCGAGCGCGCTGCGTAATGAGGGCAATCCACTTACTCCAAGTAGCATTGGTGGCATGGTGGGTAGAGGGAACCTTTCCTCTGAACATCCATCCCAACACCGGTAGTCGGGGTGCCAGAAGAAGTTGTGCCTCTGTACCAATCACCTCCGAGGCGGCTTGGACTCCTTCATAGGCGGCCAAGATTTCTTTTTCTGTTGGGGTATAGTTATCTTCAGACCCCCTGTAGCTCCGACTCCAAAATCCCAATGGTCGGCCTCGGGTCTCGCCAGGTACCTTCTGCCAAAGGCTCCAGGACAGACCATGGCTCCCGGCTGCAGAGTAGAGCACGTTCTTCACATCTGGTCCCGTCCTGACTGGACCAAGGGCTACAGCATGAGCGATCTCCTGCTTGATTTGGACGAAAGCTTGCTGCTGCTCAGGGCCCCAATGGAAGTCGTTCTTCTTGCGGGTAACCAGATAAAGGGGTCTCACAATCTGACTATACTCAGGGATGTGCATCCTCCAGAAACCTATAGCACCTAAGAAAGCTTGTGTTTCCTTTTTATCAGTTGGTGGGGACATAGCAGTGATTTTGTTAATAACATCCACAGGAATCTGACGCCGTCCATCTTGCCACTTCACCCCCAAAAACTGAATTTCTCGGGCAGGTCCCTTGACTTTGCTCTTCTTAATGGCAAATCCAGCTTCCAAGAGAATATGAATTATCTTCTCTCCTTTCTCGAACACTTCTATTGCCGTGTTCCCCCAAACAATGATATCATCAATATATTGCAGATGTTCTGGAGCCTCACCCTCTTCTAGTGCAGCCTGGATCAGTCCATGACAGATGGTAGGACTGTGTTTCCACCCCTGGGGCAGTCGGTTCCAGGTATACTGCACTCCCCTCCATGTAAAAGCAAACTGAGGCCTGCATTCTGCTGCCAGAGGGATGGAGAAAAATGCGTTAGCAATATCGATGGTCGCGTACCACTTTGCTGCCTTGGACCCCAGCTCGTACTGCAGTTCCAGTATGTCCGGTACAGCCGCACTCAGTGGTGGAGTCACTTCATTCAAGGCATGATAGTCCACAGTCAATCTCCTTTCTCCGTCAGATTTTCGCACAGGCCAGATAGGGCTGTTAAAGGGTGAGTGGGTTTTACTGACCACCCCTTGGCTCTCCAGCTCTCGGATCATTTTGTGGATGGGGATCACGGCATCTTGATTCGTCCGGTACTGCCTGCGGTGCACTGTTGAGGTGACAATTGGCACTCGCTGCTCCTCTACCTTCAAGAGTCCTACTGCAGATGGGTTCTCTGATAGTCCAGACAAGGTATTCAATTGTTTAATACCCTCTATCTCCACTGCAGCTATTCCAAAAGCCCACCTGAATCCCTTAGGATCTTTGTAATAGCCATTCCGGAGGAAGTCTATGCCCAAAATACACGGAGCCTCTGGACCAGTCACAATCGGGTGTTCCTGCCATTCCTTCCCAGTCAAGCTCACCTCAGCTTCCAACAAAGTCAACTGTTGTGATCCCCCCGTCACTCCAGCAATGGAAACAGGTTCTGTCCCCACGTGTTCCGATGGCATTAAGGTACACTGTGATCCAGTGTCAACCAATGCTTCATAGTCTTGTGGCTCTGATGTGCCAGGCCATCTGATCCACACCTTCCAAAAAACCCGGTTCTCCCGTGCCTCTTCCTGGCTGGAGGCAGGGCCCCTCTAAGCCAGATTGTCCTTCTTTCCTTGGGCGTATGCCTTAGAAGTTCCTTCAAGGGGATCGGACATGTCATCGTCATCAGCATACTTAACATCTCGGCTACGAGCGACCGGAGCTGCTATCCTTTTGGTGATACTTCCTCTTTTCTTCAAATCACGCACCCGTTGTGCCAAAGCAGCGGTGGGTTTTCCATCCCATCTCCTCATGTCTTCTCCAGACTCACGCAGAAAAGCCCATAACTCAGTCCGTGGGATGTACCTTCTCTCGCCATCAAAGGAGCGCCAGCGTTGGACACCAGGACCTCTAATTTGTACAGCTGAGATTTGAATAAGGTCCTCCTTAATCTCTTCCCGGAGTTTCTTATGATTCTCCTCAATTTTATCCTCTAGTTTCTGCAGTCGGGTTTCCACTGCTGCAATTCTGGCATGAGTTGGGCCATGCACAGCATCTGCATACGCTCGAAGCTTCTTTGCCATATCGAGCACAGTCTCATATGTATCATCCCGTTTCATTATTGCTACGGCAGAAGCGTATTCAGGTGGCCCAAGTCGCACAAGTTTCCTCCACATTACAGGTGTGCATGGTACCAGGTCCGGATTCCTAGTTGTTGTATCATCTGAGAAAATGAGCTCTGCCACCGCCATCTCTCTCAGGCGTTGGATCCCCTGTTCTATGGTCTTCCACCGTGTCTGCTGCATATAGAGATCATCCGTACATAGGTATCATTCTGCTACGCTTCTTAGGACCCGTTCCCAGAGGCTGTGAGAGTTAGCCCCCCTCATCATACCTTGATCGATGACAGGATCATGTGACAGGGATCCCAAATGCCTCGCTTCGGTACCATCCAAAATCGTAACCTCCCCTGCAGCATCCCAAAGGCGGACTAACCAACTAAATATAGATTCGTCAGGTTGTCGTCTGTAATCCTTTCTTAGGCCTCTGAGGTCCTTCAGAGAAAAGGAGTCAATATTAGCTCCAGATTCTGTGCCCCTTGATGTGGCCTCTGATTTTGGTGAGGGTCCTTCTCCTGCATCATCATCATCATCATCCTCCACCTTTCGATTGGTCTTGCCTTTACACTTTCCACCTCTTGTATTAGCTGCAACAGCCATGGTTTGGGGCCTATTGTCTGATTCAGCTGCTAGCCTGGAGCCTGGGATGTTAGCTGCAGCCTGGGTCACTGGGGTAGTAACTAATTTATCTCCCTGTTCCCTTTCTGCTATCTGCTGCTCCACAGTATCTAGCAGAGTACGGTAAACAAATGCCAAGGCCCAGCTCACTGCAGTAATCCTTTCTTCCTTAGTATTACCATGGCACTTCTCCCTCAAATACTTTGCCACCTCGACTGGATTCTGAATTTGATCAGATGGAAAGTCCCAGTCTATAGGATCAGAAAATCCCTTTAAAGTCTGGCCCATATCCTCCCATTTCCCACTCCAGTCAAGATTTTCCCTGCTTTGTTTTACTCCTGAGTCAGGAGTGTCTCTAACCCCTCTAGAAATTTCAGCTTTCATTTTATACACACTCCAGACAGTATAGAAAAGGCTTAATAAATTAAATGCCAGAAAGATGGTTTCTTTCAAACTCAGGGGAAATTCAGTATTTTCTAATAGAGATGTCAACAGTTTGGAGGAGAAGAAGGAAGACACAGGCTGAAAAACCCCTTCCCCTTCTTCTCCCCAAACAAACTGAGTACACAGCCATAACAACAATCCATACATTCCGGACCGACACATCATCACACATAAGACCAGCACAATGACTATTCTGGTTAGTGCCCCCCACTTACAAAATCTACTTGTTAGGGACAACACCAGAGCTATTTTTGAGTAAGGAAATAACCCCAGGGACCATAAGGGTAGCAAAACTTCAAAAACCCCTAGAGACCAGAAATACCGGCAAATTTCCACTCCAAATGACATTATGAATCACCAATATGCCCACAAAATAACCAAAACCAAAATATTATTGTTATAGGTTTTTTTCCACTGGTTTTTTTTTTTGGTTTTTTATTTTGGCCTCGTTTCCCGGCCAACGCACCAAAAATATACTGTCCTGGTTTAGGACAAATTAAGGGAAATCTCCAAAAGGGAGCCCCCCAAAACAAAACAAACCTCCAACCACCCCTCCCCCAATACCGGGTTCGGGAAGGAATTTCTCGGAGAAGCAAAGTGGAAAACAAAACCTAGTTATTTACAAGTAACAAAAGAACACTCCCCAACACAAGAAAAGAAAAGAAAACAAAAACAGACTGTGTTGAGAGGGCGCCGCGCTTCTTTGCAAGCTTCGGGTGTCCTGGAGCTCTCAGGTCAGGTCTGGAGCCGGTCCAGTATCTTCAGGGGAGGGTAAGAAAGAGGGAACAAGAGAAAAGAAAAAAAACAGCACAAAAAGCAGAAAGCAAGCAAGCAAGCAAAGCGGCTAGCCAAGCCAAGCAGCAAAAGCAAAAAGCCAAAGAGGCCTGGTCAAACCCTCCCTCCTCTCCTCCCCGCCCCGCCGCGGCAAGACGGCCGGGGGGGGGGGGAAGAGAGAAAAGGCACAGCTGCCAGACACAACACACGATATTGGGATAAAGGCTGTCAACCCACGACATAAAGGAAGGGGCCCGAGGATAAAGCAATACCCCTTGAAGCTTGAGGCAAGGAGGGGACTAGCCCCGTTAATTAAACAATTTTTGGTTCAAGGAATATTACAGGAATGTGAATCGGGGTATAATACTCTAATTTTTCCAGTAAAGAAACCTAATGGTAAGTACCGTTTGGTACAGGACTTAAGGGCTATTAATGAAATAGTGAAAGACATACATCCAGTTGTTGCTAATCCTTATACCTTGTTAACATCTGTATCGGAGGAGTTTAAATGGTTCTCAGTGATTGACCTTAAAGATGCCTTCTTCTGCATCCCACTGGCAGTAGAGAGTAGGAAATATTTTGCCTTCGAGTGGGAGAGTCCTGATTTTGGGAGAAAGAAGCAGCTTACGTGGACCAGAATCCCACAGGGATTTAAAAACAGCCCTACTATTTTTGGAAACCAACTGGCCAAGGAGCTGGAGGAATGGAAGATAACCCAGGTAACAATATCCCCATCCTTGTATGTAGTCCTGCAGTACGTGGACGACATTTTTCTGGCTACTAAGGAAAGGGAAATGTGCGTGGAATTAACAATTAAATTACTCAACATGCTTGGCCAAGCAGGGTATCGGGTTTCTAAGGAAAAAGCTCAATTGGTCAAAAATAGCGTTATTTACCTCAGTTGTGAGATCCCACAAGGGCAGAGACGTTTGGGAGTAAACCGAATAGAGGCAATATGTGCTATTCCTTTGCCTCGTAACCATCAGGAATTGAGATCTTTTCTAGGAATGGTGGGATGGTGTCGACTGTGGATCATGAATTTCGGTCTCCTAGCCAAGCCACTATATGAGACCTTGAAGCAGCATCAGTTGGAGTGGATGACACAGCAAAAGAAGGCCTTCCAGGAATTGAAGCAGGCACTAAAGGAGACCCCAGCCCTAGGACTCCCTGACCTGACCAAGGAATTCCAGTTGTACGTGAATGAGAGGCAAAAACTGGCATTGGGGGTCCTCACCCAGAAGGTGGGATCCTGGAAGAGGCCAGTGGGATACTTCTCTAAACAACTGGATTCGGTAAGTTCTGGGTGGCCCTCGTGTTTACGAGCCATGGCGGCAACAATAATTCTTATTCAAGAGGTCTGGAAATTGACTTTGGGGGCAAAAATGAAAGTGTTTGTTCCCCATATGGTCATGGCCGTTTTGGAGCAAAAGGGGGGTCACTGGCTATCATCCAGTCGAATGTTGCAATACCAGGCCATCCTGAGAGAACAGGATGATATTGAAATAAGGACTACTAATCATGTTAATCCAGCAGAGTTTTTACGCAGTGACCAGGAGGCTGGGGGACTGGTGCACGATTGCGTAGAGGTAATTGAACAGTATATGCCAGCAGACCTGACCTAAAGGATGAACCATTGGAAGAACCTGAATGGGAACTATACACTGATGGATCCAGTTTTGTCGAGAATGGGACTCACTATGCCGGGTAGGCAGGGGTAACATTGGATCAGGTAATAGAGGCAAAGGTTTTGTTACCTGGAACTTCGGCCCAGAAGGCAGAGGTGATTGGACTCACCAGAGCCCTGTATTTGAGCAAGGACAAAAGGGTTAATATCTGGACAGATTCTAAATATGCCTTTGGTGTGGTTCATGTACATGGGGCGTTATGGAAGGAAAGGGGGCTTTTGAATTCACAGGGAACCAACATCAAGCACTGGGAAGAAGTGCTACAGCTACTGGATGCGGTACACAGTCCCAAAGCAGTTGCAGTAATGCATGTTAGAGGACATCAGACTGCGGAAAGAGACGTTTACAGAGGAAATCGATTTGCTGATGTTACAGCATGGCAAGTGGCATGGGAAGTATGGACTCAAATGGCATTGGTACCAGTAAGAACAAATCCGGCTACCCCATACCTGAATCAGGAGCCCAAATATTCAATAGAAGATGGAAAACTAATAAACTTGCTAGGGGCACAGAAGAATCAACTTGGGTGGTACGTTACACCAATGAGACAAATAGTGGTACCTACCCGCATAATGAAATTTATTTTTGAATCAGAACATAATAAATGTCATTGGGGGGCAGAAGTATTGGTAAAATTTTTGAAGAATGAGATAATCTCTAATCAGATGTTAACAATGGCAAAAAGAGTTAATGCAATGTGCCCGGTATGTTTGAAAAATAATCCAGTAGTTGGGAGACAAATACAAATGGGAAAGTTGCAAGTTGGGCCACAACCAGATTACTGGCAAGTTGATTTTTCTGAATTGCCTAGGGCACAGGGATACAGATACTTGTTAGTGTACGTATGTACGTTCTCAGGGTGGCCGGAAGCTTTTCCATGTAGAACTAATCAGGCTAAGGAGATGGTAAAAACCTTGTTAAAAGAAATAATACCAAGATTTGGAGTACCTTTAGTATTGTCATCAGATAGGGGTCCGCATTTTATAGCCGGGGTAGTGCAGGAATTAGCACGAATGTTAGATATAACCTGGAATTTGCATACCCCCTGGAGACCTCAGTCTAGTGGGCAGGTGGAAAGGATGAATCAAACCCTGAAAGGACAAATCAAAAAGATTTGCCAGGAAGCTAAACTGCACTGGCCTCAAGCTTTGCCTTTGGCCCTACTCAGGATTCGAATTAAACCAAGGGAAAAGGTAGGCGTAAGTCCATATGAGATATTATATGGCAAACCATATCATGCAACTGTATTAAAAGGGGAGGTACATGTGAGTGGGGACCAGGCGATTGCAGAGTATGTTATGTCACTTAATAAGATCTTGAATTCTTTAAGAAATATGTTACAGTGGAATAGACCGCTCACGCTGGAGAATTCTGTCCACAACATCCAGCCTGGGGACCAGGTGTACATCAAGAAGTGGATCACGGATCCGCTACGGGAATCATCGAGCGGGCCCCACCAGGTGATGATGACGACCTACACGGCGGTGAAGGTCCAGGAGATGGATGCTTGGATCCATTACACCAGGATAAAGAAGGCACCGTTCCAATGGGAAACCCAGATAGTGTCTCCAACCCGGATGATCTTCCGCGCAAAGTCGCCTTCTTAATTATATTACTGCTAGTGATCATGAGACTTGTACCCATTCAAGGATCTACTCTAGTACAGGTTGAAGAAACAAAAGTTACAGTCATGGAAGGGATGGATGTTCAATTAACTTGTGTTATATTTGACAGCCAGAAAGTTGAGGCCGGTGAAGTTATTGCAATATGGCAACGGGGGGCTGAAAGAAGCCGAGGCAAGATAGGAGTCGGTTGGGATCAGGATAAACAACAAGGAAACATGGTACTGAATCTTACCAAGGTAACCACAAACGATACGGGAGAATATACATGTTTGGTCAAAATACGGGATAGTTTTGATTGCAAAAGAGTGAGTATGAGGGTTTTGCCATGGACAGGGGATCGTGCTGAAAACATAAAGGTTAATCCAGTGTCAATGGCAGTGGACATGTGGGATGGGCCACCTCTCAGAATAAATTGTTCCTTCCTAGTAAGATCAAGATATCAAAGGAACCTTTGGGTCAAATGGTGGAAGCAAAATAGGGAACTGACCTGGGACAGAATAGAGGACGGGACCAATTGGTGGGGAAAGGAAGGCAAAGGTTGTAGGTGGTCGAGTGTCACTAATCCTAGAATAAGAAATGCATAGTGGAGGCATGACAGAATGATGTTATCCTTACAGAGACACGGTAGAAGGAGTAGATGGGAGGTTAATGATACAATAGAACGAAATACTGAGCAGGAAAATTTAGTGGTAGGATTAATCAGAGATTTTGGGATCATGCAGAATGTGACTAAAATAACAGCTTGCCTGCCATTACCACAGGCTGCAGGTGAACCAATTCCCTGGGGAATAATACCGGTAACCAAAATGCCTGAAACATTCAAGAATGTTTCATGGTCCTGCCAGTCAGTTCCCAAACCAGTAGATGTATGGAGGGATTTGTATATGACCATTCGGGCTATGACTAGAGAGGAATGTGAAAAGAAATCCAATCATTATGATTGGATTCAAAATACCAGGAGGTGTTTAATTGCAACCCCAATAGATGAGCCATGCAATACAGTACAAATAAGAACGAAATCCCAACAAAATGAGATGAGTTGTCAGAATGTCACACAGAATTTTGACACCTGGAATAGTTGGAAGACATTATGGGGACCTAGTGTTTTGGAACACTATAATTACCTTGGGGAAGTACAATGGTGCATCCAATGGTCAGGAGTAAAGAATCAGTCACATTATAGGGCCCTTATCACGTCTACATCTTCCCAAGAGTTCAGACCGCAGAAAGAGGATTGGAATTGTACTGAGGTTTCTACATGTGATACACCGGAAGACCGAATCGGATTGGTACCGGTGAAAATGGCATTAAAGTGGGGATGCGAGTGTAGGGGGTATGATCACATGGTTAGCAGAGAGTCCATGGATGGACCTATAGATTGCAGATATACTACTGTGCACAGTCCTGGAAATCTTGTCTGGGTGTTGGGACACGGACAATGGACCACACATTTACCTCTAGATGGATCAGTAACACAAATCACCCTAGGGGTTCCACATTGTGTCCATACTGGAAACAGAATAGATTGATCCAAAGGAAAGGACTCAGAAAGAGGGAAGAATCCCTAGAGGAGCAGTGGCATGAACCTGGCTCAGGAGTACAATTTGTATGGATATTGGAGTCATTATTCCCTCCGGTAGTGACATATCAAAACAGGGAAATGCTCAACAATTTGTTAGGACAGACAGAAAGTTTGGCAGCAGCTACTAAGAAGGGATTTAAAGATCTAAATTTGCAATTGCAAGCTACATCAAGAATGACCCTACAAAATAGAGTGGCATTGGATTTGCTACTGTTAAAAGAGCATGGAGTTTGTGGTTACCTGAGTAGGAGAATAGATCATTGCTGTGTACACATTCCAAATGTTACACTTGAAGTTGAGAAAGATATTTCTCAACTGGCAGAAGTGGAAACAAAAACAAAGGAAATTGAAAAGGAAGCACAGCATAATTGGATAGGAGCAGTATTTGATTCTTTGGGGCTTCACCTGTCTGGCTGGATTACGTCTGCTATACAATATGTACTAATATTTTTAGTATTTCTAGTGACTATATGGATTGTATATAGATGCCTCTTAGGTGTGATCGAAAAGGAAAAGAGGCAATCTCTCCGGTTGCTGAAGGCGATGACCCGCGGGTGGCAGAATGAAGAACACTCCCCACCTCGTTATGAAGATGTTACTGTCAATACTGTTGATTGAGCATCCTTGCAGCAGGACTGAAGGATGCTCAAAAGGGGGGAAATGTTGGAAAAGAAATGAAATTTAGCAAAATATTTAATTATAGTGAGTTGTGTGTGAACTGGTTTATTAAAAAGTAGTTTTGTAGCCGTTGAAAGTGTGTTGGGTTTTGTGTGTAACCTAACAGGTAGTCTTAGGGATTTAATAAATAATTAAACTAGTGCAGGAAAGTAAGAATGCTAACCTGTCTGGAGGCAGCATACAATGCTCTTAGAATAAGATAAGCAGAGGATTAATGATCTTGTTTGTGAACCAAGGAATGCATCACAAGGGGTCTGTGACCAGGCAAGGGGAACGGGGAAACTGTTTCTTGGAGGCTAGGCAAGGGGAACGGGGAACTGTTTCTTGGAGACTTTGTTGTGAATCGCATGTATAAGAGGGAAGCACCCATACATGAATAGGGGGGCTCAGGTTTCAGAACGTCAGTCCCCCAAGCTCCCCGGGTCCTTAATAAAGCACCCAAAAAACTTATCTGAGTTTTGTGTCATTTATCAATCGGGCAACAAGAGTGAAGTTACCCAGTCAGCCTCCACAGATGATGTTGCAACACCCGGTCCAAAGTGGCTAAAGTGGAAAAATTGTTCCCCCTCAGAGAAGTTCCCATGGGTGGGGTGGCCAGTGAGATTGGATTTGTAAATGCTCCCTTGACTGTGTCTAAAGTTAGAAACTTTAAGAAAGAATTGTGAAATTTAGTAGAAGACCCAGTAGGTATAGTAAATCAAATTGATCCATTTTGAGGCCCTAATATTTATACATGGGGAGAATTGAACTCCATCTTCAACATCCTATTTTCCCCAGAAGACACTCGATTAATAAGAATTGCAGGAATGAAAATTTGGGAGCGAGAAAACCAGCCCAAGTCCCAGGGTGACCAAAAAATGCCTTTGGTGAAGCCTGACTGGGACCCTAATCAAGAAGAAAGGAGAAAGAATATGAAAGATTACAGGTCCCTGATGAGCAGAGGGATAAAAGAATAATACCAGGTTAGCGTTTGACGGCACCCAGGAAAAAGACGAGACGCCAGCAACATGGCTTAATAGGCTAAAGCAAAACTTCCAGATTTACTCTAATGTTGACCCAGATAGCCCAAAAGGTCAAGTCCTTCTCAAGGTGAAATTTATAACTAAATCCTGGCCAGATACCACATGAAATGTAGAAAGAATAGAGGACTGGCAGGAAAAAAGTATAATGAACTGCTCAGAGAATCCGTAAGTGTATATCTGATAAGAAAAGTAAAAAAGACAAAAACAAAAGCTAAAATTATGGTAGCCATAGTTAGAGAAAGTGTGTGAGCCAACAAGGATGGGCCAGTAGAACCACTTAGAAGAGACAAAGGTTTCATTGGACCAAAAGGGACTAGGGCTCTACCCAGTGACAAATATTGTTATTACTGTGGAGAGAAAGGACACCTAAAGAGAAATTGTAAGAAACTTCAGTTAGATGAAGCCATACCCGGGGAGCAGGAAACTGTAGAGAACATCTTAAGAAGAGATGAGAAGTATGCAGAATAGTGTTGTCAAGAGTTGTATGCTCTGGGGAATTTAATGAATCATCTAGGAGAGCCCTTTGTAAATTTCGAGATTGGTCCCCAGAATGATGAATTTGAAGTTTTAGTTGATACCGGAGCAGACAAGTCATGTGTGACTAAAATACCAACAGGAATCACAGTCGGTAAAAAGGTCTGCAAAGTACAAGGGGCCAAAGGAGAACCATTTGAGGCCAAGATTATAGAAGATGTAGAAATTAGAGGAAATTCAAGAGAGTGTCGGGCTAAGTTCATTTACATACCCAAGTAAGGTTGTAATTTATTAGGACATGATTTACAAATCAAATTGAGAACCGGAGTAATCCCAAAAGAAGGAAAAATGGTAGTACAAATAATGGTCTTAACAAAGGGAGACATAGATGAAATCAACCCAAATGTGTGGGTGGGGGAGGGAAAAATTGGTTGTTTGAATATGCCACGAATAAAAGCAGAGATGCAGAAAGACATCTCCCCCATTCGAGCAAGGCAGTATCCAATTTCCCCAGAGGGAAAGAAAGGACTAGCCCTAGTAATTGATCAGTTATTAATACTAGCGGTAAAAAAGCTGATGAAAGGTATCAATTAGCACAAGATTCAAGAGAAGTTAATAAAAGAATGGTTGCGAGGCACCCGGTAGTACAAAACCCATACATCCTTTTAAGCCAAGTACCTAAGGAGCATGCATGGTTCTCTGTCATCAATTTAAAGGATACCTTCTGGGCATGTGCCCTGGCTGAAGAGTGCCGGAACTGGTTTGCATTTGAATGGGAGGACATTGAAAAGAAAAGAAAACAGCAACTAAGGTGGACACATCTTCCCCAGGGGTTTAGAGAATCCCCAATCTCTTTGGCAAGCTCTAGAAGAAATCCTAGAACAGTTTAAACCTGAGAATGGGGTACATATTTTACAATATGTTGATGATTTACATGTGTCAGGGGGAGAACAAGACAAAGTTAGAAGTTCTAGCATACGGTTCCTAAATTTCTTAGGGGAAAAATGTCTAAAAGTATCACAAAAGAAACTGCAATTTGTGGAACAAGAAGTAACATATCTAGGACATATAATGGGCCAAGGGTATAAAAGGTCAAGCCCAAAGAGAATTTTGGGAATTCTGTCCATCCCTGCCTCAAAGACAAAAAGAGATATTAGAAAAGTACTACATTTGTTTGGGTATTGCAGATTATGGCTTGATCAGTATACTAAAAGTGTTAAATTTCCATATGACAAATTGACAGAATCAGAGCCTGTAACCTGGACCTCAAATGATGAGGAACAGCTTTGGAATCTGAAAACAAAAATGTCCTCTGCCCCTGTACTAAGTCTATCAGACCTTAAAAAGATCTTTGACCCATTTGTAAACGTGGAAGAGGCGAGACTCCGAGCTTGCGGAGTCGTTACACAGGATTGAGGAGGATGCAGGAAGCCGGTCGCATCTCTCTCCAAGTTACCAGATCCAGCAGCCAGAGGGTGGCCAGCCTGTGTGCAAATGATAGCAGCAACAGCCAAGCTAATAGAAGACACACAGAAACTAACCTGAAAGGGGAAGATCGGGGTTCATACCCCACACAATGTGAAAGATGCCTTAAGTCACAAGGCCCCTCAGGGGCTAACCGACACCCAAATAGGGCCTTCAATTAGTCCCTTCAAAATGTTTAAATCCAGCCCACTTCCTTACGGGAAAGCCGTTAGCAGACCTGGAGCATGATTGTTTAGAAATTATTGAAATGCAGACTAAAGTGAGAAAAGATTTAGAAGATGGGTCCCTCCCATATAGGAGAATTTTATTTACAGATGGATCATCATGAACTGTGGCCAGTAAACAGGTCTCAGGGTATGCAACCATAGATGGGCAGAACATGCAAGTTGAGGAAAAAGGACAGCTACCCTCAAATTGGTCTGCCCAGTGCTGTGAAATCTATGCCCTGAAGAGAGGGCTAGATTTACTAGAAAAATGTAAAGGAACAATCTATACCGACTCCTGGTACGCATTCGGAATTGTCCATACATTTGGAAAAATATGGGAAGAATGGGGGTACCTAAATTCTAAAGGCAAAAATTCAATACATTCAGAGCTAAGAAAATTAGTGCTAGAGTCCCTGAGGAAACCAATAGAGATAGCCGAAGTTCACATAAAAGGACATCAAAAAGGGGACACCCTTGAAATAAAGGGAAACCAGTTAGCTGATCAAGTAGTGAAAGAAGTAGCTTTGGAACAGGAAAGTCCAGTTAAAATTCCTAAGATAGAGGGAATACCTAGTAGGGAAAGAAAAGAGGAAAAACCGATCTTTGACAAGAAAGAATTAAGAGAGTTAGAAAAGATGAGAGGACAGCAAAAAGAAAATGGAGAATGGTGGACCCCTGACGGACGGCAAATTTTAAATTAGGCTCTAGCCCGAAAGGTGATGATGGAGTTACACGAGTTGACCCATTGGGGAATACAAGGATTATGTGACCACTTTCCAAGGGCTCATATGTGCATGGGAGTACGTACCATAGCAAAGGCAGTTACCAAGGGATGTTTACCTTGCCAACAAATTCATCAGAAAGTAATGAGAAGAGTACTATCTGATCTGGGGGAAGAGAGTTGGCCTTGCAGCCATTCCAAAGTGTGCAGGTAGACTTCACAGAAATGCTCCCTTCTCAGGGATACAGACACTTTTTAGTGATCGTGAATCACCTCACCCATTGGGTAGAGGTGTTCCCGACCAAAAGAGAGACAGCCCAAGCAGCCACAAAAGCAATCCTGGAAAACATCATTCCCCAATATGAGCTGATAAATAATGTCGATCCTGACTGAGGTCCACATTTTACTGCCCAAGTCTTACAACAAGTTGTTGAAGCCCTGGGAATGAAATGGAGGTTGCGCAGCCTATTGGCATCCCCAGAGCTCCAGAAGAGTAGAAAGAAGGAATAAAACCAACAAAAACATGTTAACTAAATTAGTTACAGAAACCCAGATGAATTGGCTTAAATGTTTACCCTTAGCACTGTTACAAATTAGAACAAGGCCTTGATCAGGTATAAGAGTCTGACCTTATGAAATGATGTTTGGAGTCCCCTTCTTGACAACCACGTAGAGCATGGGAATTTAT
Organism: Melospiza melodia melodia; assembly: GCF_035770615.1. Classification (NCBI taxonomy): domain Eukaryota; kingdom Metazoa; phylum Chordata; class Aves; order Passeriformes; family Passerellidae; genus Melospiza; species Melospiza melodia. The sequence goes on along the minus strand of NW_026948525.1, from coordinate 18,699,879 downwards.
CCAGAAGGAGAGACAGCCACCCAAAAATAGGTAAAGGCCATCGGAAGGAGATTGAAAGATCTTAGGAAAAAGGGCTATGTCCTTCAAACCTCTCCCTTAGACACTAAGGGACATAACATCAATCCAGGGGACTGGGTGTTAGTTAAATCATGGAACTCTGCACCTTTAACCTCTAAGTTTGAAGGTCATTTTCAGGTCCTACTCACCACCAATACAGCCATACGACCCAAGAGAAGGGATGGAAACATATAACCCAGATTAAAGGACCTGGACCACCTCCCACTGAAGAGTCAAAACCAACCACATCCCCTACTAAGTCTTCTAATGAATGGATTATGACTAATCACTCAGACGATGTAAAGGTAACCCTCCAGAGGAGACCTAAAGACTATTATAGACTGTTTATAGTCAAAAACTTAAGAACTGTTAAAAATTGCAGTTAATGTTATTTATCTTTTGCTTTTGAGTTTGAAAAGTAGATACTTTCCTGTTGCATGTATTATTACTTAGTGTTTATTAAAAAATAAAGAATTTTTAGTTTGTGTTGGAGCCTTTGTCTGTTTTGGTGTATATTATGATTTTGTAGGATTAGGCATAAGGTGTATTATGATTTTGTAGGATTAGGCATAAGGTGTATTATGATTTTGTAGGATTAGCATAAAATCATGATTTTGTAGGATTAGGCATAAGAGTAAATACCTCGTTATTTGTGTGGTGTGAGTATTTTATCTCTCATTTTGGATACTGAAAATTCTTAAAGTCATCTGACCATTGAGTTCAAGGTTTTTAGGTCATGTTTTCATGTGAAAAAGTTTAAATGCCCCAGTTAACTCCAATCTTAGTGTACAAAGCAATCTCCTATAGAACATCCCTCAGGGCAAAAATAAATTAGTAAAGAAAAGTCAAATGTGTTGACACTGAGAGAATAAAAACTCTGTACTAAAACCAACGAGCTCTTCTGTAGGAGAAAAGCATAACCAGGAGGCAAGGCTGGGTGAGTCTACAGTCCGCCTAAAAACAGCCACTCCAATCACTGGGTGCAGCTCAGTAGTTGTAGAGTTTAGGGGAAAGCCTCATACCAGACTCCTGGGAATGCTCTTACTGATCTAACTTGTTAGCAACACACTGGGAAGTCAGAAGATCCCATGTGCTAAATGTTACTACCCCCTTTACAGAGGGGAAGAAACTGGATCTTTAATACGAGTACATACAAATTTAAACTTAAACTGTGCCAACCTCTCTCTGTTAGCAACCTGTCAAGGGCATGGGAAGACTTATTGGATTTCACAAAATATAGCCACTTACCAGCAAGGACTGCCTGGGGAGTGTCCTGTAGGAGATGCTTGGCTTTGCTTTGAGCATAAATCCAATCAAGAAGGCACAGCAGACTTAATAAAAAAGAAGTAACAAAATCAATAAATGAGAAAGAAGACCTAGAAACATCTCATGGGAAAAACTTGCTCACAGATTTAGAGGAAAAGATCAAAAAATATTTACATTTAACTAATTGCTGGATCTGTGGAAATACACAAAAGGCCAAAGTCTGGCCTTGGGAAGGGATCAGCTTAAGACCAATAGATATCTTAAAATGGACAAAAACAAGACAAAAAGTACCAGCTATTGGACAAAGAGGAAAAGAATTGTGGGAATTAAAGTCTGAAATATTTGGAGAAGAGTAGTGTATATCTTGGAAAGGGAAAATGTAAAAAATGTATAAATTTATAAAACCCCAGGAGAAATGTCCTGTGAGAGATATTTAAAAATAAAACATCCGTTAGCTGGGTAGCTCCCTAGAGAACCCAATAGGTACTGGAGTATTATTTATAATTTATTATTTATTAGTGATTATTTATATACTGGAGGTAGTATTTATTATTTATATACTAGAAGTAGTATTTATTAAATAAGAAAGAAAAGTATTGTTAATTTATCAAAATACTATTTATTAAAAAATAAGTAATATTAATTTATTAAAATACTATTTTAATGTTATAATAACAATTCAATACTACCAATACTAATACTAACAAAATTTTGATAGTATATAATAATATATAATATTAATTAATAATTAATATAACATACATAACATATATAATATAATATTATATGTTATAGTATGTATATTAATTAATATTATAATATATTAATATATTCATATATTATAATAATAATATTATGACATTATAATATTAGAATAATAATCAATGTTATATATTAAAATATAAAATGGTAATTATCAATATAATATATATTATATTTTATATAACTTAACATCATATAATATATTATATATTATATATTAATACATATATTATATTATATATAATATATTATTTAATAAATCTAATATATAATATATAATGTATAATCTAGTATTTTTATTAATATACAATATACAATATACAATATATTTTTAAGTATTATATTAATATTATCATTATCATTATTATCATCATTATTATTATTGTTACTATTATTATTGCTACCATTATTACAATATTAAAATAAGAAATTAAACACTGAAAATCCATTGGGAAGAAAGAAACGGGGTGTATCTGCCAAGAAGGATCAAAATTCCATGAGTGTACTGGTAGTATTCATTAAATAATAAACATTATTATTAGTTTAATAAAATATTATTTATTAAATAATAATAAGTAAGATTATTTTTAAAATACTATTTTAATATTATAATAATTATTTAAAAATAATTTGGAATGAATAAAGGAATAAACCCATTCTGGGCCGTGAGAGAAATATCCAAGTACTGGGAATTTCCAATGGCTATCAGTGATGCTTCTCAGAAAGCTCCAGAAAACCTGGTTTGGGTATGTGGGAATGTGGCTTACAGTGAATTACCCAGGGAGTGGAGCAGGACTTGCACTGTTGGAGTTATTAAACCGTCATTTTTCTTACTCCCAAAAGAGTCTGGATCAAACCTAGGGGTCCCAGTATATGATGATTTGAACAAATCTAGCTGACCAAAAAGAAACTTAATTGAAATTGGAGGAACAGAGACAAAGAAAAACACAGGAAATAATTTGCACTTATGGACCGGCAACCTGGACTCAAGATGGGTCCTGAGGACACCGGACCCCAATTTATACAGGGTTAAATCGGATTCTGAGGTTACAAGCAGCACTCGAGATGGTATTGAACTGAGCCTCTCTGGCTTTAGACCACATAAATGACCAACTCTCCCAGACTAGAGCTGTGGTGTATGAAATCAGACTAGCAGTAGATTATTTATTAGCTCATGAAGGAAGCACATGTGGAAAATTTAACTCCTCGAGTGCTGCTTAGAAATGGATGACCGCAGTGAAGTCATTAGAAATATCTCAAAGGAAATCCAGAATTTAGTCTATGTTGGAACACAAGAGTGGACCCCTACATTCAATAACAGCTGGTGGGACAATTTCTGGTCATTAAAAGGAAACTTGTGGAAAAAAACAGCCTTTTTCATCATATGTGAAATTGCTAGTTTGATCCTCCTACTTTGCATGCTCCCCTGTATAATCCGAGTTGTAACATCTGCTGTACAACAAAGTGTAATGATATCAAAAGAGCTTAATAAGAAAGAAGTAAAAGCATTCATGATAATGAATGATCAAGAACATCAAGATGCCAAGCAAATTTACAACCAATATTAAAAATTGTACTTTCAAGAAGAAGTAATTGCTAATTGAAGCAGGCTTGAACCCGATTGAACAATTTGAGGGGGAAATTGTGGAAATTGTAGAGAATGCATTGTTAAAGGAGTTGATATAATGTTCACTGTTAAAGGAGTTAATATAAAGTTCCAATGTTATTTATAGATTGTTTGTTGAATGTTTAACAGTTATGTCAAGTTCCAATGCCAGTTAAAGGATTTATAATTATGTAAATCCCCTCACTGTCAGGTGTTCCCCCTCACTGCTCCTGTCAGCGTTCAGAAGCACATAATCACGAGAATGATTCTATGCAGGTGATTTTATTGAAGAGCTCTGGGTGTCAGGGGTACAAACCCAAATCTGTCTCCAACATGCATTCGGGATGAACATGTTTTTATATTCTATCGTTATATAACTTTCATGTTAATTATTAAACTTATATTGTTCTATTGGCCACATAGATTTCAGCCAAGCATGGGCTCCTCATGACCCCCCCCTCAAACTTCTAACATAGTTTCTCATTATTCTTCTTATGATTATACAATAATTATATTTAATTACTAAGCAATCATCACATTGAACAATTATATAATTTATCATATACTGCTTAAGTAAATGCAATTTCACATGATCTGGCAAACACAAAGCCTGACATTTTCAGAGTCTATTTTTAACATTTTTCCAGGCCCCCACTAAGTCCAGCTTCTTTCTAATTCCTCGAATTTTATGATTTTAGAACCTTTTACTATCACTCCCACTCTCATCTGGGATGGCAAACTACCCGACACCATAAAGAAGAGGATTATGTCATAATAACCAAATATGAAAATCCCATAAGACCTAACAGAAAAGAATGACCTAACAAAAACCCCTAAAAAAACAAGCCACCTTGCAAATGAAGAATTAAATAACACCTCTAACCAGAGAAAACATAAGACAACATCAGGGCAATGGTCAGAGCTTTCTGCCTTTGTCACCCTAACCAGAGGAGGCCAAGAGCAGTACAGGGACCATGGACCTGAAACCAACAGTGTCTACCCAGAGACTCTTGAAAGGAGAGAAAACCCAGCCCTGCCAGGCCTTGCTCAGCACTGCAGTTCCCTGCTCAGAGCCTTGGGCTCCCTGCAATCCTGGCCTCAAGGATCTGCTCTCAGCAGGCCCTGGGCAGCCTTTGGCACTCCCTGCCCTCACTGGGGCCCAGCCATGCTCCAAGGCACTTGGAGTTTTGCTTCAAAGACTCCTTGAGCAGCTTCTCCATCCTTCTCTGCGTGCCTGAGGCTCCTGGAGCCAGCCTGAAATCCAGCGTGGGGCTGATTGAAATACAGAAAGCCCTCAGGAGCTCTTTGTCTCCCTTCCATTGTCTTTGAGACTCCAGGGCTTGTGCAGGGATTAGAGTCAGTTTGGAGTTGTCTTCAGGAGGAAGATTCTAAAGTGCACATCATGATTTTTGGTTTCAGTCAAGGAAATATTTTTTTACTTTTCATTTCAGCGAAGAGGGGATAGAAGCATTGCCCAGGTGATCTTGATGCTGAATGTGTCCTTAGGAAGGTCTGGGCAGGGAGAAGAATGAGCCCCTTGCAGGCTGAGCCTGTTTGGCCAAGCTGCTCCTCACCCCCAGCCTCACCATGTGTGACATCACACACCTGGGTCTGACATCCCAAAACATTTAAAAACTTCAGCATTTTACTTGAAAATTAGAATATGATAATTAGTAAAATTATAGTAATATTTTTCTTATTTATTATATTCTTATTCAAAATTCTTATTACCCAATTTCTAAAGTGATATGAAAAATCAATGCGTTTTTAGCAACCAAAAAAATTATTCCTCATTCGTTCTAAGTCACAAAATTCCCTTCATTAATTGTCAGCTATCAGCTATTGATTTCTCCTTCTTTATTCAAATAATTTAGCACTCTTGTCATCTTTTGTCCTATTTTCTCACACAGACTCAAGGGAGGAACTTTGGGGTCCCTGGAGACATTTCTGGGGCACATTTGGGGCAGTTCTGGGTCGGGGAGGAAATTCAGAGAGAACTTGAGGGTATGGAGGCCACTTGGGGGAGCCGGGTGGGCACTTGGAGGGGCACTAAGGGATTGAGGGACAGTTCGGGATCCAGGGACAGCACTTGAGGGTCCAGGGGGGCCCCTGGAGGTCAGGGAGGGGAATTTGGGGCCCTACGGGGTCCGGGTGGGCCCTTGGGGGGCTCGAACGGTGCTGTCTGGGGCGCGTGGGGTGATGGGAGTTGTAAGCGCGGGTACCATGCAGTTTGATGGCGCCGCGGAGCATCACGGGAGTTCTGGGCACAGCTGCAATGGCTCTCGGTGGGGCGCGGGGCATAACGGGAGATAAAGTCCCGGCTGGAATAGTGCTGTACAGGCGCCGCAGAGGATGATGGGAGCTGTAGTCCCACAGGTGTTTTGGAACACGATGTTTGGGGGACCAGGAAGGCGCTTGGGGGACACTTTTGCGTCCGAGACGCGAGTTGAAGTCCTCGGGGAAACTTAAACGGTTCGGGAGCCCATGGGGGGAGCTCGGAGAGCTCTAACCAGGCTCTTTAGGGCACGGGTCACAGCAGGAGTTTTAGGCACGGGACTGTGTTCTGAGGGGCTCTGGGGCCGCGGGGGATGAGAGGAGATGAATTCCCAGAAGTTGATGTACCGGGCATCTGTGGGGTTGGGAGCACTCAGGGGATCCGGGGACGCTTTTGGGGGGGTCCAGAATGGGCACTGAGGGGGCACTGAGGGATCCTGGAGGGTCTGGAGGACACTTATGGGACAGACGGGGGCGGATGCCACAGGTTCTGTGGAGCGCAGGGCATGACGAGCGTTTTAGTTGCGGCTCCAGTGGGGCTATATCCGGCCGCGGGGCACGATGGGAGATGTAGGCAAATAAAAATATGGTGCCAATATAGGCACCGCCCATAGTCCTGTATCCCAGTTGCTGATTGACTGCGAATGGTGATGGGCAGGAGCCTCGGCAAATGGGATGCGGTGGAGGCGGGAACAGCCAAATCACCCTCCTCCAGTCCTTCCCACTACAGCCCAGTTCATTACCAGTACAGACCAATATAACCTCAGTAAAGCCCAGTTCATCCCAAGTAGAACCCAGTTCAACCCCAGTGCCCCTCCAGTTCCTCCCAGTGCAGCCCAATCTATCCCAACACACCCGAGTTCATTCCCAGTTGTTCCCAGTTTCTCCCAATGTCATCCACAGGCTGCCCCAGTGTCCCCAATCTTCTCTGCAATAACCCCAGTGTCCCCAGTATGTCCCAGTCCCCCCCACTGTCACTCCCAGTTTGTCCCAGTATCTCCCAAAGCGTTCCCAGTGTTCCCAGTATGTCCCAGGCCTCCCCAGTGTTTCCAAGGACAGTTTAATTTCTCACAGTGGCCGTGGCAGCCAAACCCAGCAGTGGGGTCAGTGCAGTGCCCATGGCCACAGCCCCTTGCAGGGGCCCAGTGCAGCTTGGGCTGATGATCCACCCTCACAGCTGGCCCAGGGCAGCTCTGCAGTGCCTTTGGTGGCACCTGGGGCTGGCACATATCTGAGCACTGTGTCTGTTTGCAGTGGGGAAAATCAGGAGGTTCAGATTGCTTCAAAAAGCCCCCAAAAGTGAAAACCCCTCTTAGGCTGGGTGCAGCCAGCTCTCCAAGCACAGCAGGTCCCAGGGGAGTGAGGACAGACAGGATGGGGCTGGGCAATGGGGAGCAAGGTTGTCCACACTGGGTCAGAGCTCCAGGCACAGCTCCTGTGAGCAGGCCAGAGCTGCTGAGGAGAGACCCTGGGTCAATATCAATAACAGAATTATGCAATCAACTCTGCTCTAAAGAGAAATAAAATAAAATACTTTATATAAAATAGGAATATGTATTTCATACAAGTTCTTTGAAATCTTTCTCCACAACTGGACTAGGATAAATTTAATGATTCTCACAGGGCATTGATGTTGTTTACATCAGACTCAGTCCTTGAGAGTGTCTTCAGAAAACTTCTCAAGAACTCAAAATTAAATTGTAACTCTGAACATTCTTGAAGTTTTAATGGGTTCCATGGAGGGACACGACTGAGAAAGTGTCCCCAGGTTCCAGTTAGAGCAGAACACTGGAGGCAGTGTTGACAGCTGGGGACAAACAAGGCAAAGATGTCTCTGGTGCTGAGCAAAGCTGGATGTGTTTCAGGAATGCAAAGGGCCAAGGCCTGAGCCCCAGCCCCTGGCCAGGCAGATCCTGTCCCTCCCTCCTTGCTCAGGGCTCTTCCCGGGATGGGCACTGGCATGTGGGGATGTGCAATGCCAAGGGCAGGAGCATGGGGCGGCCCCTGCCAGGCTGCTGAGCAGGGACAAGGAGGCCATGAGGCCCCAGGCCTGCAAGGGTCACTTGTCTCCTGCTCCTGCCTCAGGTCCAGGCCCAGCAGCCATGGCCAAAGTGCTGCCCAAGTTGGCTCTGGCCGGGCTGTCTTGCAGCTGCTGCCCATCCCTGTGCCCTGTGCAGCCCAGGCTGTCCCATGGTGTCCCTGCCCTGCGCCTCTGTCCCTGCAGGCTGTCGGCATCCCCCGGCTGCCCCACTTGGTTGGCCCCTTCCTTTGCTGACAGCTCTGCCTCCTGCCTGCCTCTGCCTGCCCACACAAAGCCTTGGCCTTGATACCAAAAGGATTAATTCAATTTTTACCCTGCCTGTGAACTTTCAGCACAGGAACAATCATGCAGTGGCTGCTTTCCCAGCAAGGATAGTTGGAAGAGGAGAAGACATCTGGCTCAAGGGGGCAGGAATAGAGAAAACAAGGAGTGAATCTGGGAACTTGGGGTGGATTTTATGGAAATGGGTAAATTGTAATTCACATTTAGGGACTGTATATAAGCAACATACTGGTAGAATTCCATGTCCACATATGGTTAGGAGTTATCCCATGTTGGACCTTCAGCCTGAATAAATGATTGTCTCTGAAATAGCAAATTAGTGTTTGGGAGCCTTAGTCTGATATTTCAGAGATTTGGTGACAGTGGTTCCTCACAGAACCAAGGAGTCAGCTGTGACACTGTGCAAACTCATGGAACAAAGGGTCCATAGTAACACAGCAGAACCCCATGGAACCAAAATCCATTCTGGCACACTGGGGCCACATTGAACCAATGGTCCATTGTGATATTGCAGATCCAAGGAGACCATTGTGACCCCGAGAAACCTCTTGGAACCAAGGGGCCATTGTGACACAGCAAGGCCTGGTGGAACCATGGCTCCATTGTGACACTGCAGAACCTCACGGAACCAAAGTGACCGTGTTACACTGTGGAACTTCATGGAACAAAGGGTCCATGGTGACACTGCAGAACTAAGGAGACTGTTGCTGTCAGTGTGAAAGATCATGGAACCAGAAGTCCATTGTGACGCAGCAAGGCCTCGTGGGACTAAGGGTCCCTTGTTAAACTGTGTGGCCTCATGGAACCATGAGCCATTGTGACACAGAGTGGCCACACAGAGCCAAGGGACCACTGTGACCCTGTGGATCCAAGGAGACCATTGGGACTGAGGAACCTCATGGAACCAAGAGGAGCACAGGAACAATCCATTGTTCCACTCTGGGGCCCTGTGGAACCAAGGGGAGCACAGTGACATTGTGGGGCCTCATGGAGCAATGGAGACTGTTCTGACACTTTGGGACCCACTGGAACCAAGGGGCCATTAGAGCATGGCAGGGCCTGTTGGAATGGAGGAGACCGCAGTGAACACTGTGGGTGTCCATGGGATGAAGGGTCAATTCTCACACAGTGAAACCAAGGATACCATTGTGACACTCTGGGCATCATGGAACCAAAGGTCCATTGTGACACAGCAGGGCCTCATGGAACCATGGAGGCCATTTTTCTTCTTGGAGGCCTTGTGGAACCAAAGGGCCATTGTGGCACTTCAGAGCCTTGTGGAGCCATTGTGACACTGTGGGGCTCCATGAAACCAATGGTCTGTTGTGACACTGCAAGGCCTTATGGGATCATGGAGACCATTGTGACAATACAAGGCCTCATGGAAGCAACCATTGTGACACTATGGAGTCTTGCCAGGCCAAGTAACAGTTGTCACATTGTGTGGCACCATGGAACTAAGGAGGCCATTGTGACACTCCAGGGCCCCATGGAACTAAGGATCCATGAACAGTGCCGGATCCCATGGAACCAAAGGTCCATTCTGACATTGCAGGGCCTCATGGAATCCTAGAGGCCATGATGACACTTGGAGGCCTTGTTGAATCAAGGGGCTCTGCAGGACCTCATGGAACCAAGGAGACCCTTCTGACATTGTGAGTCCCCATGGAACCAAGGGTCCATTGCGATACTGCAGCACCAAGGAGACCCCTGTGACACCGCCAGGCCTCATGGAAGCAAGGGACCATTGTGACACTGTGGGCCCCTTGGAAACAAGATGCCAGTGTGACACATCTGGGCTTCATGGAACCAAGGATCCAATATGACACCATCACTGTGACTCTGCAGGACCCCATGGATCCCAGGGAACAGGTCTGGTTGGCTTGATCTGACTGCTCCAACTGCCCTTGGCATGTCAAGGGTCTCTTCTCATGTACCCCTGAAGCCCTGGGGCTCTGGGCTTTCCTTCAAATGGAAAAGAACTGCCCTTCTCATTCAAGCATCCATAGTCAAAATGGGAGTCCCTCTCCAAAATTCAGAATGTCCAGGGATTGCTGCCAGACAAAAGCTGCCATTGCCAACATATCTGCCTGACCTTGTCTTCCTCATACCTGGGTCTCACCTGCCTCCAAACACTGGGGCTTAGTGATTTCTCTCCTATGGAAAAGAATCATCCTTCTCCAAGCCCTGATTGTTGAAACTGGAATCAACCTCCAAAAGTCCTATATCCAATGATTGCTCCTTCACAAAAGCTGTCATTACAGATGGGTCTGGCTGGCCTTGGCCTCCTTAGGACCAGCTCTCACCTGTCTTCCAAACACAGGGGTTCTGTGCTTTCCTTTCTGTGGAAAAGAACTGGCTTTATGCTCCAGGCACAAATAGCTGAAATTGGGATTCAACATTCAAAATTCTGAATATCCAAGGGTTGCTCCCAGACAAAGCTGCCAGGACAGGCAGGTTTTTCAGTCCAGAGGCCTTTGTCTCTGGTCACTGCAGTTCATCAGCCCCTGAAAGGCTTGGGTACCACGGTTTCCTTTCCATGGAGACAATGGTGACACTTTGGGGCCCTGTGGAAACAAAGGAACACTTTGACATTGTGGATATCATCAATACCAGAGACCATTGTGACACTGTGGGACCTTGTGGCACCAAGGCCATTACTGTGGCTCTGTTGGGCCACATGGTCCCAAGAGCCCTGTGTGAAGCAGCAGGGCTTTGTGGAACCAAGAGGCCATTGCTGCATTTCAGGGCCTCGTGGAACCAAAGGGCCGTTGTGATTCTGCAGGGCACTGTGGATCCATGGAGAGCATTGTGGAATTGCAAGGCCCTATGGAATCATGGAGACCAGTGTGACACTGTGGGGCCCCAGGGAACCAAAGGGCCTCTATGACCCTGCAGGGCCACATGGAAGCACGGGGCCATTGTGACACTGCAGAAGCAAGGAGTACATTGTGACACTGCAGGGCCTCCTGGAACCAAGAGGACATGGAACAGATCTGGCTGGTTTGGCCTCCCAGGGGCCACTGGACAGGTCCAGCTTATCTTGGAATGCTGAGGGCTGCCTCTCATCAGCCCCTGGAGAACTAGGGCTCTGGGCTTTCCTTCCTATGGAAAAGAACCATCCAGCTGTCCAGGTGCCCACGGCCAAAAGTGATACTCCTCCTGAAAATTCCCTGTATGGAAGGGTTCTCCCTGACAAAAGCTGCCAGGACAGATAGCTCTGGCTGGCCTTGGCCTCTGAATTCAAGGAAGCCCTGAGGAAAGTATTTGAACAGGTTTGACTACTGGAACATCAATGTTCCTCTGAAAACCTCAGAGGCTCTTCTAATAATATATGCCTTTTTTTCTCATTATGTATTATGCTTGAAATATATTTTTTAGCTACATAATATTATTCTTATCCCTCTATCAGTGTTATCTGACACAAAACACCTTGTCTAGATATGGATCCAGGTCACCTCTACAGGCACAAGAAAGAATGCAGCAAGAATGATTTGTCTCTGCTCCCATCTGTCCCATCTCCTCTGGAGCTGGAGGTGCAGCCCCAGCACTTGGCAGGGCTCAGGGGCTCACAAGCTCAGCTCCCACCCAGAGAACTTGCAGACACTGGGCTACTCTTCTTGGCTCCTGCACGCTCAGGCTGAGATGGACACTGATGGTTTCTGGACCAGGCTCTCTGAGCCCAGCCCAGCTCCCTGCAAGCTCTGCCAGCTGCCCTGAGCTCTGGGCAGCACCAAGGGCCTCTCCCCAGCCCAGCCCAGCCGGCTCTGGCCCCACAGCTCTGCTCAGGCCAGGCTGCTCTGGCCACTGCCCCACGGCCTCAGCCCCTGGCAAGGGCACAGCAGCTGCAGCTGCCACAGGACTCAGCCCCAGCCATGGGGGAAGGTGCTTGGCCAAGGCCACAGGAGGCTCCCTGGCTTCCCTGCTCCCCTCGGGCTAAGGTACTGAGAGCTCTGCAGCCCCTGCTGCCATCCCATCTACCCAGGGCAGCGCAAGAGCCCCGGTCTTGGGGTCCTCAAGAGCTGCTCCTGCTCCAGGCCCAGGGCCCATCCCAGGGCTGGGGCAGCCACAAAGCTGTGCCCATTTCTACTCATTGCTGCTCTGATGAGGATGGTTCCTCAGAACCTTGGAGCTTGGTGATGAATTTTACTTTGCCAGAGGCCTCTTCTTTCTTGAGCTCTTCAGTTCAGGAATTGAGTGGCAAAGGCTCATAAACATTTGTTCAAAACACCAAAACAAGACAACCCCATGGGAATAATTCAAATCTTCAATTCCTCTGTGGTTAATTAGGCAGATTTCAGAAGTGTATTCAAAGTGATTCTACGATATTGAAAACAATGCAGACAGAATTATTTTGTCCTGTTTAGTTTTCTTTTCCTGTTATAGATTGATATCCACAATCCCCAGTTGATATTGATCCCCAGCCCCTCCTCATGCAGTCTGAACAGATATGAAAATCAAGCCCCTTCATGGCTGACAATCCATCACACTTTCTCCCTACCCCCTCCCCACCATTTTCCCCATCCAACCCCTGGCACTGAGAGCAGCTGAGGAATGGAGTCACATGCAGGCGTGTCCCCAGGGCTCAGGATTGGGGCCAGGTCAGTGAAATCTCTTTATTGATAATTTGGATGATATTGCCAGCTGGGGGCTATGTACAAATCACAAATGGGACAGGACTGCTGTGGAACGCACCTTGAGCTGTTTTATTTTTCAGCATCAGTCTCATTACATGGTTATGACAATGGGAAGATGCCAGCAGCTCACATTTCAAGCAGCAGACCAAGAACGTAATGTTACAACTTACTTTATAAGTTTTTTGACCAATCCCACAAAGCAAAAGCATATTGACAGTAGTTCTATCCAACAACTATAAGCACATGTACCTTTGGTTAAAACAATGCTTGCTTATTTTGAATACAATACCTGCTTGTAAGCCTTAAAACAATGCACAGAGCTCCATTATTAAGCTTCAAACTTCCTAATATCTCACTAGAAATACTTTTCTTCAGCTTAGGAAGTTATTCTAGACAAGGGTTAATACAGAGACCATTGTTCTATTTGTCCTTGTTTTTCTACTTTTAAAATAATTTTTCTGCTGACCTATCTCATGGCTGCTGCTTAGCTCTGCTCACAGTTTGACTGTCTCTGAGGCCTGCCTTTTGCAGCTTTCCCAAAACCCTCTGATTTTGTGGATTCCCACAGATGAGGCCATCAAGGGCACCCTCAGTCAGTTCCCAGGTGAGCCCAAGCTGGGTGGCAGTGTGGCTGTGCTGGAGGGCAGGAAGCTCTGCAGAGGGATCTGGCCAGGCTGGAGCCATGGGCCCAGGATAATGGGATGAGGTTCACCAAAGCCAAGGGCCTGGTCCTGCCCTGGGCTCACAACCACCCCAAATCCCTGGCTGTGCCCTGCCCCTGTCCTGATCCCCACAGCCTGTCCTGGTTCCTTAATCCCTGCATTGCCAGGGACTCTCTGGGCAAGGGAGCTCTGCTCTGGGGATGGAGGGAGGTGCAGGTGCCACCACTGGAGTGGGAACCAGAAATCACCAGGTTTGTGTCCTTTGGGGGTCAGGAACTGGTGAGACTCAGAGGCACAGGAAGTTTCTTTTCATGGTCAACTGACCGTGGTTGAAGAGGACACAATTCAAAACCAATCATGCTCTTCCCTGAGCTATGTGAAATGTCCCAGCAATGTCTTACATGTCCACCATCCACGAGTAATTTCCATACTAAAATTATTTTTAGAAAAATATGGTTCTGTGATGGATATAAACACACTTAAATTCTTGTATCAGGATGCCCATCTGGGAATGGGGGGGCAAAAAGCCTGAACAATTCCTGATTTGCAAAGCTTTCAGTGGTGGATGGAGAAGGGACTCAGGCTTTTGGTGTTGAGGAAATGCTGAAACCAGCCTGACACATTTCATCTCCTCCTGTCCTGGCTGATCTCCCCTTTTCCCCTTCCACCCATTGGCTTTTGTCTCCCCTCAGGCCCCCCGGTGAAGAGCCTGGCTCTGTGTTCTCCATCCCCTCCTTGCTGGCACTGCCAGGCTGGGATGAGGCGCCCCTCAGCCTTCCCTGCTCAGGGCTGGACCAACCCAGCCCCCTCAGCCTCTGCTCACAGCCCAAGGGCTCCAGCCCCACCTTGGAGGCCCTTCCCAGACCCTGCTCCAGCTGCCAGACATCTTTCCTGCCCTGGGGAACCCCAAACCAGGCCACAGTGACCCGGGTAATCCACGTCCTTGATGTCCTGGTCATGCAGCCCAGCCCCTTGTCCCCATGGCAGGCTCTGGGGGTTGATTTGTGGAACATCCTTTGGTGGAGGCTGTGGCTCCAGGTGGGCCAGGGAGATACCAGGGGATAGGGGACCCTGCTGGGCATGAACAACTTTGGACTTCTGGGGGAAAACTGTGAGGGGGAGCTGGGGCAGAGTGACCAACCCAGTGACCTCACACAGCACTGCTGTGATGTCACAGGCTGCTGTGTGATGTCATAGCTTATTCTCTGATGTCGCTAAGCTTGTCTTTGATGCTACAACCAACTCTGTGCAGTCACACAGCCCCCCTGTAATGTCACAGCTTTCTCTGTGATGTCACAACACATTAACTAATGTCACACATCTGATCTGTGAGTTCACAGCCAACTCTCTGATGTCATAATCTGCTCTGTGATGTCAGACCTCTGCCCTGTGATGTCACACCTCTATCTGTGATGTCTCAGAGGCAGTCTATGATGTCATAGCTGCTCGATGACCTTACATAACCCACTCTGTGATGTCATAGCCCACTCTGTGACCTCATGTCACCAGATGATAAATTGTCTACACCACGTGAGCACACACAATGCTGGTTCTCCAAAACCCCAG
Source organism: Melospiza melodia melodia (assembly GCF_035770615.1). NCBI lineage: Eukaryota > Metazoa > Chordata > Aves > Passeriformes > Passerellidae > Melospiza > Melospiza melodia. The sequence goes on along the minus strand of NW_026948525.1, from coordinate 18,684,726 downwards.
GCCTATGGAAACCACACAATGCCCATTGTGTGAGAAGGGGAACTGAAATTCACCAGCCTCAGTGTCCTGCCAGCTCAGCCAGGCCCACTGGAACATCAGGGTCCATGAGCAGCAGGGACCACCAGAGAGACCCCCAGGACAGGAGAATGCATGGGTAAAGGGGAGGGGAAATATGTTAATGATTTTGGGGAAATGATTATCATATGTATGTTTTGCCCAGGACAATCAATGAATTTGTATGCAAAATACAGAATATAAGCAGGAACTTTCCTGCACTCAGCATGCACGGCTTTGGGAGGAGCTATCCCCCTGTGCATCTGGCCAAATAAAGACTGGTTCTTCTTAATGCTACATTGGGGTTATGGAGTTTTATTATTTTGCCAAATTTTTGGTAACACTCCCACTCCCAAGGAAAGCTCTGTCTCCTGCTGGTGACAAACAGAGAAGGGCTGGTGGGAGATTTGGTGGTTGAAGGCTGCCTGAGGCAAAGTCACCATGAAATAACACAGCTTCCAATATTCTATGAAAGAAAGAGGGCCTGCAACAAAACTTCATCACTGGAAATACAGAGGACAGACATTGACTTATTCAGGGTGCAGATTTACAGAGTACTAAATCAGATACTGACTTTTTAAGGGAAACAGTCCTTAAAAACAAAGGTGTCCAGGAATGATGGGCACACCTCAAGAAAGAAAACTTGAGGGAGATGGAGCAGCCTGTGCCTCTGTGCTGAAGTTGAGCCAGCTAATTATTGTCCTGGCTGGGCATGGAGCTTTTGTGGGAACTGAGAGAAAAAAGAGGGTGCATCACCTTCGGACAGAAGATCAGGCATCTGAGGAAGTGTTTAAGGATGTTGTTGGGTCATGGAGAAAGAAAAGCAGAGTGGTAAAAGGTCAATTAAAACTTAAACCCAGCCACTTCTGCAAAAAATATTAAAAAATGTTTTAAAACGAACCTAATAGAAAAAGGAGGGATAAGTAGAAAATCTACTCTTTATTGGAGGCAGTGGGCAATATGATAAGAAAGATAAGGAAAAGATGAGCAGCTTAACACCTTCTTTGCCCCAATTTTCAAGAATAAGTCAAGTTGTTCTCAGGACAAGCATTCTCCTGATCTGGTAGAAGGGCAGAGGGAGCAGAACGGACCCCCTGTAATCCAGGAGGAAGCAGCTGGGGACCTGCTGAGCCACTCAGATGCTCACAGGTGTCTCTGGGAGCAGATGGGATCCATCCCAGGGGGTTGAGGGAGCTGTGGATGAGTTCCCCAAGCTGCTCTCCATCATTTACCATCAGTGCTGGCTCAGCAGGGGGGTCCAAGAGGACTGGAGGTGCCAATGTGAGCCCATCCCCAAGAAGAGCTGGAAGGAGGAGCTGGGGAACTCCAGGCCTGTCAGCCTGACCTGGGTGCCCGGCAAGGTTATGGAACAGATCACCTTGAGTGCCATCACAGGGCACCCACAGGATGGCCGAGGGGTCAGAGCCAGCCAGCGTGGATTTCAATATCTGCATGGACGATATGGATGAGAGGATTGAGTCCAGCATCAGCAAATTTGCAGATGACACCAAGCTGGGTGTGAGTGTGGATCTGCTGGAGGGCTCATCACAGAGCCCTGGACAGGCTGGATCCAGGGCCCAAATCTAACAAGATGAGGTTTAACAAGACCAAGGGCTGGGTCCTGCACTTTTGCCACAACAACCCCTGCAGTGCTACAGGCTGGGAACAGAGTGGCTGGACAGCAGCCAGGCAGAAAGGGACCTGCAGGGACTGATGGACAGCAGGCTGGACATGAGCCAGCAGTGTGCCCAGGTGTGCAAGAAGGCCAATGGCTCCTGGCCTGGATCAGGAATGGTGTGGCCAGCAGGAGCAGTCCTGATCTTCCCCAGCTCTGAACACAGACATTCCTTCTGCAGCTCCAGACAAGGGAACAAAAGGGGCTCTCTGGTAAAAACTTTGCTGAGAGATGCATAAGTTCATTGAAAGCCACTGAGAGCAGAGCTCCTCATTGACACAGTTTGGGGCCACAGCAAGAGACAAGAAACAAGAAATGGCACAAACGATGGTTCTATTTTGTGAACAAGGTAAATAGACTAAAACAAAGGTAAAAAACACCCACAACCAATAAAAAAAGGAATTATTACAGATTACTCATATAATGACATGAAGAAAGTGGCAAGCAGTTTAATGTTTCTGAAATCATGCATAAATCAGTGTCCCCACTGCGGCCTTGAGCTCCTGGTTCCTCAGGCCGTAGATAAAGGAGTTCAGGGCTGGAGTCACCACTGAATATTGAACCGACAGGGCCAGATCCAGGGATGGGGAAGATTTGGAGGGGGGCTTCAGGTAGGCAAAAAATGAGGAGCTGAGGAACAGGGAGACCACAGCCAGGTGAGGGAGGCAGGTGGAAAAGGCTTTGTGCCGTCCCTTCTCAGAGGGAATCCTCAGCACAGCCCTGAAGATCTGCACATAGGAGAAAACCATGAACACAAAACAGCCAAAAGCTAAACAGACACCAACCAATGAAATCCCAATTTTTCTGAAGTTGGAGTGTGAGCAGGAGAGTTTAAGGATGTGTGGGATTTCACAGAAGAACTGGCCCAGGGCATTGCCATGGCACAGGGGCAGGGAAAATGCATTGGTTGTGTGCAGCAGAGCATGGAGAAAGGCACTGGCCCAGGCAGCTGCTGCCATGTGGACACAAGCTCTGCTGCCCAGGAGGGTCCCGTAGTGCAGGGGTTTGCAGATGGACACGTAGCGGTCGTAACACATGATGGTCAGGAGAAAATATTCTGCTGCAATGAAAAAGGCAAATAGAAAAACCTGAGCAGCACATCCTGAGTAGGAGATGGTGCTGGTGTCCCAGAGGGAATTGTGCATGGCTTTGGGGACAGTGGTGCAAATCATGCCCAGGTCAGTGAGGGCCAGGTTGAGCAGGAAGAAGAACATGGGCGTGTGCAGGAGGCGGCTGCAGGCTACGGCACTGATGATGAGGCCGTTGCTCAGGAGGGCAGCCAGGGAGATGCCCAGCAAGAGGCAAAAGTGCAGGAGCTGCAGTTGCCGCGTGTCTGCCAATGCCAGCAGGAGGAAGTGGCTGATGGAGCTGCTGTTGGACATTCCTTCACTCTCGGCATCATGGACTGTTGAAAGAAGACATTGACAGTGTGATCAATTTCTTTGAGTCAATTCTATGTATTTTACTTGGAATCGGTCCAAAATCACCTCTCTTCCTGTGAGGGAATTTTGCTAAAGTTTTTTTGATTTTGAGTTTGTGCTGCTGAGTTCCTGCCTGATCTTTAGCACTGCTCTCAGCCTGAACACCTGGGAGACCCAAGGAAAACAGGGCTCCCTGTGCCCCACTGCAGTCAGTGCTAGTCCCCACACAGGAGTCCTTTGAATATTACAACTCATCTGTTTAAGGTTGCCTGCACTTAAAAATGTATTGAAAAATAAGCTGGACTTTTTGAACACTCCAATTTAAAAATAATTTTCTCAAAACTCTTGTCTCTTTCCCAATGCAGCAGGACAGGATGGGATACCAAAGGTTGGCATGGCTCTATGCTGCCTCTAGTTGTGCCTACTGGGAGCTGTTTCTCTCTATCCAAGCCTTGTCCCTGCCAGTGCTTCCCAAGCCCAGCCCAGCCCCGGGGTCCCAGCTTTGCCCTGCAGACCCCTCCCAGCACAGGGCACTGCCCGGGGCATCTCCCTGGCACCAGGGCCTTAAGGGTAGGGCAGACAAACAGAGATGCTGCAAACCAAGGTGCTGCTGCTGCTGTCTTTAGGGAGAGGAGGCTGAGGAGGCACTTTCTGAGGGAGATCTGAGGCCCGTCTGCTGATGCCCAGGCTGACAGTGCAGGAGTCTCAGTGACACAGACAAAGCTGACAGCCCCTTTCCCTTCCCTTTAGGAGAAAGCTGAGAGCAGCCCTAGCCATGCAGCACCATCTCCACAGCAGGAGGAATCTGCCCTGATGGGGTGGCTCCTTCCACCCCCAACTTCTTCCCTGCAGCATCCATGGGGAGCTGCCAGACAGGCTGAGAGCTGCCCCTGGCAGGTGGCACATGCCCTGGGCTGGCCAAGAGCCCTGAGGGCTGCAGGAGCTGCTCTGCAGGACAGCCCTGGGCAGTCCTGGCTGCAGCCCCAGCTTCACCCCCTGCAGCTGTCCCTGGCAGCAGGAGCCGTCCTGCCCTGTCCCTGTGATGATGCCCAGGGCAGCCCCGCTCTGCAGCACATCCTCCTCCTGCTCCTGTGCCACAGAGAAACTGGGAGAGTCCTCTTGATACATCCCCCAGGCTATAGGGTGCGCTGGCTTCAGGAGATCCCTCCAGGAGCACACGGGACATTGCCCTGCACCCACACACTCACCATGCACAGGGCTGTGAAGATGTTTCCCCAAGTGAAGTCTCAGCTCAATGTCTTCCCAATCCTGATTGCCTTCAGCCTGTCTCTGCCTGGCTCCTGTCCCCTCAGTGCCTGCAGGCAGAGCCCTCAGCCCTGCTGGGCTGGGAAAGGAGCTGGTCCTGGGAAGAGCTGTTCCTTTAAAGCTCAGCAGCACAGACACAGCACAAGGATTTTAATGACCCTCTTGGGACTTTGTTACTGTTTACATCAGACTCAGTCCCTAAGAGGGTGTTCAAAAAACTAGACAAGAACTCAAGCTTAAATTGAAACTCTGAAGTTTCCTGAAGTTTTAATGGGTCCCACTGAGGAACACAACTCAGAAAGTGTCCCCAGGTTCCAGGGAGATCAGAACACTGGAGGCAGTGTTGACAGCTGGGGACAAACAAGGCAAAGGTGTCTCTGGTGCTGAGCAAAACCTGGATGTGTTTTAGGAATGAAAAGGGCCAAGGCCTGAGCCCCAGTCCCTGGCCAGGCAGATCCTGTCCCTCCCTTCTTGCTCAGGGCTCTTCCCGGGATGGGCACTGGCATGTGGGGATGTGCAATGGCAAGGGCAGGAGCATGGGGCGGCCCCTGCCAGGCTGCTGAGCAGGGACAAGGAGGCCATGAGGCCCCAGGCCTGCAAGGGTCACTTGTCCCCTCGTGGCCTCAGGCCCAGGGCCAGCAGCCATGGCCAAAGTGCTGCCCAAGTTGGCTCTGGCAGGGCTGTCTTGCAGCTGCTGCCCATCCCTGTGCCCTGTGCAGCCCAGGCTGTCCCACGGTGTCCCTGCCCTGCGCCTCTGTCCCTGCAGTCTGTTGGCATCCCCCGGCTGCCCCACCTGGCTGGGCCCTTCCTTTGCTGACAGCTCTGCCTCCTGCCTGCCTCTGCCTGCCCACACAGAGCCTGGGGCTGACCCAGACTCCTTCTGGGAGATGTGTTGTGCCACAGCCCTGCCCTGGGAGGGAAATTAATCTCTCCTTGTTTCCATTCTGGGTCTTCACAGATGCACTTGGTGACATTATTTCTATCTCAGGTTCATTTCCACTATGAAGAAGAGGTCCAATATATTTGAATCCACCTTTGTCATCCTCACAGGCTATTCTTGTTTTGTCCTCAGTCTCCACCGAACCCAGGACTTCCAGTTCCCATACAGTGATCATGTTCTTGGGGCCTCCAAATCCCATCCTGGGAGATCTCTGGGCCTTCTCAAAGGTGCTCAGCCCTGGAGATGTGATTTAAGTCCAGGAATGGCTGAGTACATTTTTGCCCAAGATTGTATTGGGGAATATAATACAGAATAATACACTGTATCTTTTAAGTGACTGAGGGCAGATTTAGATTTTCTGTAAGGATGAAATATTTTTTGATGATGGTGGCAGGACACTGGCAAAGGCTGCCCTCAGAATTGAAACCCCATCACTGGATGTGTTTAAGGTCAGGGGCTTTGTACAACCTGAACAAGTGAAGGCGTTCCTGGGTAATGGGAGTTTTACCAGAGACTCTTTTCGGTCTCTTCTAACTCAAACCATTTTACACTTCTTTGGTTCTTATATCCCAACTGCTTCTCCACAGGGCTGCAAATACCTATGCACACCCTGCCAGCATTTTAATGTGGCCTAATTCCCAACACTTTCATAAAAAGGAAAGAATTGCCATATTAGGGACATGAATTGCCATGTTTATGGAGGAATCATTAAAAGCCCCAAAAGTAAAGAAACTGAAAGGAAGGACCAAAATCTCAGTGTGAAAGATTCACCAAGTGGGATACTGGCAGAGACTCTGATGGTGACCTCCCAGCTGACGATGGGGGTTTCTGCCTTGGGGTCTGAGTATCAGGATGGAAGGTCGCTCCCAGGAGGAGTCCCTGTGCATTTTCCTCCCCCATGGCTCTGCCCTTCCTGATCCAGCAGCTGTGGGGCAGCAGAGCAGGGGCAGTGCAGGGACAGGCCTGGTTCTGACAGGGCTGTTGTGGTTTAGGAATGGTGCTCCCAATTTACTACACCTACTACCAAGACCACGTGTCGCCCCAGATTTATATTCCCACCATTGCCCCCCCACACCACAGGGGCTTTGCCTGGCCTGGCCCTTGTGGGATCTCAGCACCTCAGGACTGATGTGCAGAGAGACCGAGACCACCCTTGGAGGGCTCGGGAGTCCTGGAATGTTGCAAGAAGTGTCTGGTGGCTGGACTTTGATCCTGCAAGAGAGACGACACCTGTATGAGGATGGGAGGGTTTCACTGGGGTAAATGGTGAAGGGATAAGTTAATTAGAGTGTAAAACACAGGGTTTAGGATTTCTGTACAGGGGGGTTTAGAGAAGTAAGATGGAGGAATTGGGGCGTGTCCTGTCCTTCTTCTTCTTCTTCTTCGCCTCCATCTTCTGTGGTGATGTTGGCACTTAGGGATTGGTTATTACTAGAAGTGCACTGATCAATAAGGGTGACAAGTATTGGAGGGAAAAGGTAAATATTGTATACGTAACTTTGAGTATAAAGATAGGTGACCGCCCTGGGGGCTCTCAGTGTGCTCATGGCTGACATGCTGTGCAGACCTCTGTCGGGCCGAAAGAAAATCTTTTACATAAACAACTAATAAATACTGAAGATCGAGAAAAAACCTGAAGTCTCTTCTCGTCCTTTGAAGCGCGGGCTGTCCAAGGCCATCTCCGAGCCTTTCCAGGCCATAAATCAGCCGGGAGAAATCCGGCAGGCCCTGATTGATCTCAGCCCATGTTTCACAGTCAGGGATAACCTGGAGATGGTGTCCAGGGTTCACCCTTGTGTGGCCAGTCCAGACCCCCCTGAGGCACTTTAATCCTGGCCGCCCCATCCTCCTGTCTGTTGTTGTGATGCTCTTCAGTGCCCAACTCTTGGGCACGTGAGCACCCACAGGAGGGAGTTTCACAGTCAACTTCTCCCCCAGACAGAGATGTCTTGCCCCAGTCCAGCAGCCCAGCTGGGTTTTCCTCTGTGCTCCCAACTGTCCTTTTTCCATGGTTCCAGCCACCCCAGAGAGCATTTCCCACCATCCCTGAGTCAGTGCAGAGGTGCAGCGCTGGCCATTTCTCTTGCTCAGAGCTCCAGGGATGGTCACAGTGCTGCAGTGACTGCAGGAAAGGGGACCCCACAATGGGACATTTCTTGGTCAGATACAGACAGGAAGAGTGACAAACTGTCTGTGACTCGGGTTTTGGCCTTGCAGCCCCCGCCGTGGTTTGCAGGGAGCTGCAGTGTGGCTCGGCCTTGGCTGTGCCAGGCAGTGCTGGCCTGGGAGAAGGTGTTGGTACCAGCTGGCCCAGGGAGCTGCAGCGTGTGGGGAACGAGTTCCTCCTGGCCTCCTGCCCCAGGGTGGCACTGCAGGGCCTCATGGAGCCAAGGGGCCATTGTAGCTCTTCAGGGCCCCATGGAATTAAGGGGACTCTTTGGACATTGTGGGGCCTTGTGGGACTGAGGCCATCGTGACACTTTAGAACCAAGGGGCCACTGTGAAACTACAGGGTCTTGTGGAACTGACACTGAAATCACCCAAAAAGAAACTTTCTAATAGTTTGAGTATCAAAAAGCATTCATTTTTATTGCAGCACTGATCACTTGGAGGATCCTTCCTCCATTCGAGTGCCCCAAACATCATGCGAACAGAGGTTTTATGACACACACAAGTTCCATATTTATAAGCTATAGAGGTTTTATGACACACACAAGTTCCATATTTATGAGCTATTCCTCTGTGATGCTCTACATCTGGCCTGTAGGCCACACAGTATAAATAATTCCAACTTCATAAGTGATTTATTATATAATTACCTTGCTTATGTAATTCGACCAGTAAGAGCAGGCCCAGGCCATTGGAGACTCAGGCTGCTATTGGCTGGTTAGCTGAGTAGTAACTGGCTCAGCCAATGAGGATTACCTTCATGGGCCTTCTTATCTATATAAATAAGTTAGATCTCAATAAAGCTGCCTGTTGCTGCATGAACATGTACAGTCTAGTCACTTGTCTCCACGGGCAGGAGTTACTCCACTCTCAGGTATGCAGAGTGCTGCCAAAACCTGGCACCACTGAGCACCAGGATGGCCTTGCTGGTGCCAGGAAAGCTCAGCAGCACCTTTTTCTCCCAGCAGCATAACACTGGCACAGGCACTGAGCAGCCATGGGCAGCTGACTACTGCTGGGAGACAAAAACCCCAAAACTGGGGGGTTTAGATGGCAGAAAAAACGTGGAGGCACTTTTCTGATGATGCCTACTCTCATCAAGGCTTCATCCAGCAAGAGGAATAGATAAGCTAAACTTATTTCTGGATAAACCACGTTATTTCCACCCTGAGGACCTGAGGCTAGCACAGGAGCCAGCAGAGGCCTTTTAGACAGCAAAACATTTTTGCCCATTTTCCCAGGCTGGCTCACGGTCACACCTCACCCATGTGGCTCCAGAGCTCTTGCTGCGTCCCACGGGCCCTTCACATCTGCTCTCGCAGGCTCCAGTGCCCTCCCGGAGCGCCTCCCTGGCTGTCCCAGCACAGCTCAGCACAGCTCAGTTCGGGGTTCCACACGCGACGGGGCCGGGGCACCTCAGAGCTGCTCCTTCGGGCAGGTCACCGCCATCGGTCATCGGCTGAAGGCCTAAAGAGAGGACAGCAGAAACATCACAAATAAGCCATTATTCCATCTGTATTCACAAAGCTCAACAGCAGCAGCCTGGCTTGTGGCAGAGGACAAAAGCCAGCACACCGAGCGAAAGGCTGAGGAATTAATTCTGAACCGCACAGCCGAGCAACATCCCCAGTCCCCCGGCCGAACAGCTAAATAGGAGGCAGTGAGTATTTCAGGTGGCGCCTTCCTGCCCCGGAGCCCCAGTCTCCAGCCCCGCTGCCGCCGCCACCCATGCCCTGTACCCCGCCCCCCCTCACCTCATGGCGGCGGTGGCCCCTCATGGCGAGGGAGCTCGGCCCGTCAGAGCCGCTCCTTGCCCTCATGGCGGCGAGCTGAATGAGCCTGGCCCGCCAGAGCTGCTCCTTGCCCTCACTGCAGCGAGCTGAACGAGCCCAGCCCGCCAGAGCTGCTCCTTGCCCTCATGGCGGCGAGCTGAAGGAGCCCAGCCCGCCAGAGCCGCTCCTTGCCCTCATAGCAGCGAGCTGAAGGAGCCCAGCCCGCCAGAGCCACTCCCTGCCCTCATGGCGAGGGAGCCCGGCCCGCCAGAGCCGCTCCTGGCCCTCATGGCGGCGAGCTGAAGAAGCCCAGCCCCCCAGAACCGCTTCTTCTCCACACGGCGGCGGGGGCAGAACAGGAGCAAGCTTTCCCACGCTGCCGAGGTGATTCCACAGACACCGCCCCGCTCGCTTCGGCCGCTCCCCCCGGGGCGGGGAAAAACCCTCGGTAATCAGGCACCGGGAGGGACTTTAAGATCGTCTCGTCCCACTCCCTGCCATGGGCAGGTACGCCTTCAACTGTCCCAGGTTGCTCCAGTCCCTGTCCGACCTGGCCTTGGACACTTCCAGCATACCTGACAGAGCCGGAGCAGGAACACGATCTGTGGAGCTGAGAGAACTGAACTCAAGCACCGGCTCATGGGAAGCAAAGGGCTGGTGAGCTGCCTCTGCTTGCTCCTGATGTGTCCCACTTCGGGCACAGGAGCTAGAAGTGTCAGCTCAGAAACAGCTGCCAGCAACAAAAATCCAGCCCCGAAATAAGCAGAGAAAAAGCTGTGGTGCTGCCAAGTGCCTTGCTGGGAGAAGCACAATTCCACACCTTCCCTCACCTCCACTGGATGCTGTAACATCAGCCCAGTGCTCTGTGTATCCATGTCTGGGCACAGCAGTGTAACTGTAACTCCCTCGCTGGGGATCCATTCAAAGGAAGTTTTTCTCTGGGCTTTGTACTCCATTGAGACACTTGAAGGCCTTTCCAGAAAGCCTGGCATCCCTCCCCCATGCTCCTCATGTGCTTATGCTCTCAGAGCTCAGCAGTGAACTCAGCTGGAACTGCGCCTTGCCTCAGGCAATCATCCACTCCAGCTCTGTCTTCTTCAAATGTTTCATGGTCTATTTTCAGCCCAAGCAGGCAGCTATTCTTCCTGCATGTGGGGTGCTCCTCTCCAGCTCAGCCTGATCCTGCCTTGTCCTGGGAAGCTCCGGGCTTGTTGTGCCCAGGACACTGCTGTGTGCAGGGACAGAGGCTGGTGCTGAGCAGGAGGAGCTCGGTGCTTCCCCTGTCACTGATGAACCTGGTGAGGAACAGGTTTCCCAGCTATGCCCAGTGCACACAGCAAAACCTGTCTGGGGAGAGACAGGTAAGAGCAGACACAGAACACTTCATGCTCTTGTTCCTGGGGGTCTCGCTGCCCATGGCCAAGGGCACGTGCCCACACAGGCATGGATGATGACTCTGCCAAGACCCTAAGCCACAGCTTCAGTTTAGAACTGTTTAATTCATTAGCCCAGCATGGGGCCCAAATTAATATGCTTTGTCTCTTTAATAAGACATTTTCAGCAGGATTGGGGAGATACTTCAAAAGCTTCCTGAATGCCAAATACCAGAACTCAGCAACTCTCAGTGCCAGGACCAGTCTCTCACTTCCCAGTACGGATTCCCTCTGTGTGCACAGCTTTTTCTCTGCTTGCTGGCCTTGGAGGGGGGCTCAAACAAAGGCCTGCACATCATTTGTGAACTTTGGGTGAAAAGCATCAAACCAGATGAAACACAGCAGAGCCGCTCTACCATGGGGGTGAAGCCCTTTTCTGTCACAGGAATGTGCTCTCTGCATTAGCTGCAGCCAGTCCCTGTTGTTCATCTTGGCTTGCTGACCACTAAACAGAGCCTCCTTTTCTCCTGCAAGTGTCCTGGCAAGGCCTGAAAGGACTGAGAAGCTTTGTTCCAAGCCAGATTAGAGATATGAGTTACTACAAAACAAAAGCCCAGCAAGCCTCCTGGAGAGTTCCTCTAGTCTAGACACAGCCTCCCCTGAGCTCCCTGCATCCCAGCACAGCCCTGCAGCTTGTGTTCAAAGCAACTCAACTGGCTCCAGAAGCCTGGGTAACCTCTGTCGAGTGAATGTTCAGTTGCAGCATAAAGGAGGAATCACATCTGAGTGATTTTGCTCCCATAAATTAGCAGGATGGGTTAAACCAGGACATGAGCACTGTCTGCTGGCACAGTGCATCCACTCAAGAGATCTGCACTGGCATGGAGCTGTAGTGCCTCAAAAGACGTGTGCTCCAAGCCTGGGGTGGGACATCCCCCATGTAGCTGATGTCTGCAGCTCCTGTGGCAGCAAGAGAGATCCTTTACTGTCACCTCAGCCCTGAACACACCCGTGCCCAGGGCTCACTGCCTGCCCCCCGTCACTGCTCAGCTCTGGCACTGCAGGGCTGGTACTGTGATCCTTCTGTACCAATCAGATTTTGGCTCAACACCATTTGGCCACACTGTCAGTCACTGGAGAAAAAGACAGAGTAGTACCGTGGGAAGAGGAAGAAAATTCAGTAAACCTATGGAAGAAAAGATCTGTGGATGTACATCATCATTTACCATGGTGGTCACCTCCAGCCCCACAGCCAAGCACGTTCAGGCTTTGGTGAGAAGAACTTTTATCCCCCTGGTGTCTGTCATGGCTGGGGCTCGTGATGATGACACCTCATGGGTATTGGTGCTTGCACTGCCCTGTGAGTGACACCAGCCTTGCTTGGCTCCCACACAGCAGAAGGCAGGGCAGCCATGGCCTCGATGGTGCCTTTTCCTCTTTGAGGTGCTGCACCCAGGTCAGGGATACCCCACACATGAGCACAGACTGGGAGAAGAGCTCATTGACCAGCAAAGAAGGACTTGGAGGATATAATGGATGAAAAGCTGGACATGAGCCAACAGTGGCAGCCCAGAAACTCCCCTGTGCTGGGCTGCACCCACAGAGGAGTGGGCAGCAGGTGAGGGGGGGATGGTCCCCCTCTATTCTGCCCTTGTGAGATACCCCTGCAGAGCTGCTCCAGCATCAGAAGGACCTGGAGCTGTTGGAGCAAGTCCAGAGAGGCCATGGAGATGCTCCCAGGATTGGAGCCCCTCTGCCATGGAGCCAGGCTGGGAGAGCTGGGGGTGCTCACCTGGACAAAAGAAGGCTCCAGGGAGAGCTCAGAGCCCCTTCCAGGGCCTAAAGGGGCTCCATGAGAGCTGGAGAGGGACTGGGGACAAGGGATGGAGGGACAGGACACAAGGAATGGCTCCCACTGCCAGAGGGCAGGGATGGATGGGATATTGGGAATCAGGAATTGTTCCCTGTGAGGGTGGGCAGGCCCTGGCAGGGTGCCCAGAGCAGCTGTGGCTGCCCCTGGATCCCTGGCAGTGCCCATGGCCAGGCTGGACAGTGGGGCTGGGAGCAGCCTGGGACAGTGGGAGGTATCCCTGCCATGGCAGGGGGAGGAATAAAATTATTTTTATGGTCTCTTCTGACCCAACCCATTCTGTAATTCCATCATCTCCTCTGCCTCCACAGAGGGGCCATTTCCACTTCCCCACTGCCATCACAAGATGGCATTCCAGACCTAAAAGCTGAGCTGGCTCAGCTGATACTTGGAGATCTTTTCCAGGCCCTGGGGTGTCCAACCCCAGAAGAAGCTGTGGATTTAACCGTGCCTGCTGAGCTCTTCTGCCAGGTCTCAGCCCTGACACTGCCTTTTAATCACATCCTTTAACACCAGGGCTGTGCTTTAATCAGCTGCACTGAAACACTGCTGCCGTTCCTGTGTAACCTCTGAGCCATCTAATTGCACTGAGTTAAGCCAGTTACAGCTTTGACAGTGAATATCATGCAGAGCACTTTAATCTTGACCTGCAATACCTCGGGCTCTTGCAGGGCCTCCTCTGCCTCCGAGGACACGCTGCTAATCAGACCGAGCCAGGATGTAGTTTAAGACATGGACAAAGGGAGCCAAGGGCAAATCATGAGCAGAACGAATCTGACTCATTTTGTTACAAAGCAGTGTTGAAGGTGTTGAAGGTAGAGCTGCCTTTTCTTTGCCTCAGAATGATTTGTGAGAGTAGTGAGAATAATTTGTTTCAATAATTTATAACTTCAAAATAATAACAAAAAAAAAAAAAGAGAGAGAAAAATCATTCTTCTTAGATATGTTTTTTAAAAAGAAATCTTATTTTGAGTTAGGTGCATAAAGCACTAGTGCAATGTGTTATCCCCTGTGTCTGCTCCCACGTGCGAGTGGGTGCTCCAGGCTTCACCCACCAGTTGCTCCCTGCAGGAAGAACCCATGATCCAACCATCTCCTTCCCTGGCCAAGGGCCTGCAGCCTTCCACCGGGGCTTGGTGCCATGTCCTGGGTGCCAGCTCTGCCAGCACAGCTCCCCGGGGGTGGCAGTGGGGCAGGATCTGCTGCTCAGCTGCCTCGGAGGCTGGGGCTGGCTGTGTCCCTCTGGGCAGCTCAGTAAAGGCTGCTCCAGCTGTTCCTTGCAGGGAGCTGGAGCAGCAACCTCACTTGATCGGGGGAAAGAGCAGTCAGGAAAGGTTACATAACCCCGATCAGGCTGCCAGAGGGGCGCTGCAGCAGCAGCAAGGGCAGTGCCACTCTGAATGTGGCTAGGCAGGAGCGTGGCCTGCCTGTGGGACCCTGCCTGTGGGACCCTGCAGCCCCTCTGTCCATTCACTCTTGCCTGTGTCTCCTGGCCCTGTCAGAGCTTGCTGATTTTGTTGTTCAAAATGCCCTCGGGCAGCTCGAGGAGCCCGTGCAGTTCCCTCTGTTCTGGGCTGAAACTGCTGCACAGCAACTCCTTTTTCCATTTCATCTCTGGCAGAGCCCTTGAGCTTTGCTCTTCCTCTTCCACCCTCCTCTCCTCCTTCTGAGCTTCTCCTTGGCCAGAGGACAGATCACAAACCACAAGCTCTGCTATTCATCTACCAGATCCCAAGCCACTGTCTCAGTGTGATAAAGGTGATCTGCTAATCGTGTGGAGAGGATCCCCCAGGATGCAAACCCCTGCTGGGATCTGTGGCAATTCCATGGCATCAGCCACAGGGTCAAATGTACAAGGTGGGGTTGCAGCTGCCTTCCCGAGTGTGGGCACCACAATCAGCCTGCCTCAGGAATTGAGACCTGCACAAGGCCCACCAAACACACCTGTGTCCTTCCAGTGCCCCACCAGGTCTCCTGGCAGCAAGGAATTTGCTTTAGTTCTGTGAGTTTTATAAAGCCTGACTCAAACCCCAGGGATTTCAGGCAGTGCTGACACGCAGAGTGGGGTGGTGTGAGCACAGCCCTGGGGTCAGGTGCTGGGGCAGATGGGTGGGCACGTCAACATCATCCCAATGTTTTAGAGCAGAGCTAACTAGGAACAGCTTATTCCATTAAGAAAAAAAGAAAACCAATAATCATTCTTAATTAGGACAGAAACCTCCAGATAGGCTTTTTTAAAGAAAATGCCTAAAAATACCATTTTTGCTTTGATTTGAAAACTATTTTTTGCTCTTCAGACTGTAAGATAAAAGAATTTGAATTGATGATGCATTTCATAGCAAAAATACATCCCTTTTCATCTTGAAAATGCTGAAATGAGTTGTTACAAAATTTTCAATGTTTACCCCCTTTCTTAAAAAACAAAATTTTTAATTTAGATGAAATATCTTTTTTTTTTTCCTAATGGAAACTCTTGATTACATTTTTACCCAACAATTCTAATTAGAATTAAAAATTACAGCTGATTCTTGGTGGGGTGATAAACAGCTGAACTGCACAGCCCTCTCCACTCTGGGACTTCCAAACAAGCCCCAGCCCTGGCAGTTTAGCCTTCTGCAACATTTTAGACTTGTCTAGTCAATGGAATTTATTTTTCTTTCTTTTTTCCCACCCTTTCTCCTCTGAGGGTTAGATTTTACCAGTGCAGCATCTCTAACAGTCAGGGAACTTCACAGTGAGTTGAGATTGCATTGATTTCTCAAGGAAGAAGCCGCATACTAATTTTTCGTGTTTTCCTCCCTTGAGGAACACAGGTAACAGCTCCAGGAAGGCAGCTGGGTTTGTAGATATTATGTTTACCCACTGGCTGACAGGGAATTCTGAGGTCTGTGGGACCATCATGGGACACAAGGAGACTTTGGCTGGTCTGGTGCAAGGCTGGATTTGCTGAGAAAGAATGTGGGATTAAAGCAGAAGAGGTTAAACCTGAGAGAAGCATCAGGTGAAGGTCAGGGGATGGATCAGTCCATGCTATGCTGCCAGAGCTTCCCCCTGCCTCCAGGATGATCCTCACAATCCAGCTCTGCAGGGCGAGGAAAGGAACACTGGAGCAGTGAATGAAGAGGAAATGACTGTGGTGGAGGGGAAGGGAAGATGTCAGAGTCTGCTCTTAAACCCCCAAACCCTCTATTCCAGGCACCCAGGCAAGTTTATCCAGCCTTTGCAGGCAACCTCCAGAGAGCCAAGAGGCACTGGGACATCCTCTTTCAGGGGACTGGTGTCCCCAGTGCCACTGTGACTCCTGGACTGCCATGTCCAGTGCTTTTCATGCCTGCTCATCCCTGGGCTGGCTCCACGCTGTTAATGGCTGATCTCTCCCTCGAAACAAGCCCATGGCCTTTGCCTGTCCCACCTCGCCCCTCCCACTCCCCTGCCAAACAGTTATGACCTTCTTGGACAAACCTGAGATAGTATTAAACGAGAGGGAGGTTTTCATACACATATGTCCCTGTGATTAATGGATTAAGAGATTCTGTGCAAATTAAAGCCTTTCTTCATGCTTTGCACATCCAGCTCTTCAGATGTTGTTCTTTCCCTTCTAGTCCTTTACAGAAGTCCCTGTGGGCCTTGCTTGCCCCATTCCTTTTGCTGCAGTTTTCTCCCCACAGTGACCCAGGGATTTCCCCCAAATCCTTGTGCCCACTGAGTCCTGGGCAGACCCTGCTGCTCCTGAATCAGCACTGTGGAGAGGAGGATGCTGTGAGCACAGCTTGTTTATACACAGAATCAGCCCAAGAGAGGGGCTGTAAATGCCTCTTTATTTCCATATTTATCATTGCAGCTCAGATGGATGAGGAACCCAATGAAAAGTTTAGATGAAACAGAGAAGAAATGAAAAACTGTTGGCAAGTGGCGACTCAGCTGAGACTGGCAGCCTCAAGGGCTTCCAGAAGGTAAAAGGCTTTCAATTCCTGCACTGCTGCTCCATAACAACCCAATTCCCCTGCCAGGCCAGGAGGAGTGGGGCAGCTGAGGAACCCTGCCCTCCTATGATCCCACCCCAGGGAGATAGACCTGAGACCCCAAAGCAGCACGTTTGGTCTTGCTGATGTTTGGCAGGGCTGATTTCTTCCCAGAGCAGCAGCAGAGTGTGGGTATGGAGGCTCCGTGAGGATCTCCAGGTGATGGGCACTGTGGTCACCCATGCCATGGTGGAAAGGAGCCACAAAGGCTTTGCTGGACACCTTTGGAACATCCAGTGCTGGGTGCTGGTGATGGATGATGATTTAAAGCCCATTTGTGCAGGGAATAATGGCTCATAACCATCCCCTCTCCTTTAGTGGTGTGACACTGCTGAGATGGGTGGTCTCATTTCCACCTTAGGGGAGGCGTTTTATTAATTGTCCCTGGCCTTGCTCCTGAGCCCGTGTGTGCTGTGATGTGGACGTGCTTCAAATGCAGTGACAAGGAGGTGGCAGCCAGGATGTGGCTCCTGGGGGAGGCAGCCAGAGAGGCAGGGATGGTGCTGCCCACAGCTGTCCAGTGATCTGAAACCTTCAGCCCTGGGAGGGAGTGACTGCTCCAGGCTAAGGGAGTCTGACTTTGCTGGGGGATAACCAGGACTGTGTGTCTGTGACTGGGCTCTGTTCCATGGGGAGGAGGCAGGGGATTGAATTGTCCCCTTGCTGCCTGCATGGCCCTCTGTGCTGGCCAATTTTTCACCTAAATCCTGGCTTGAGCACCCATAAAGGCCCCTGCCCAGATCATCTGGCATGATGGCTTCTAGAAAAGCGTCCCTAGGGTCGCTGTCCCTGCCTAGTCACAGCTGAGCTGGTGGCACTGAAAACTTGAGTTTCCATTCACATCCCTCCTGTACCTGCAGGTCCCTGTGCCCTCACTCTGGGCTTTATTCTCCTCCCTGCTTTCCCCTCATTTGTGCCCGGCTCCGGAGGAGAGCACTGGGAATTGATCACTGTGTTGGCTTCGCTGATTTAATCCAAATTTAACCAGGCGAGGGAGCGAGCAGGGAGCGAGCGAGGGCAGCCCGGGGGCCCGGCATGCTGTGAAGAACCCGTCGGTGCCAAGCGGTGCCGTTAATAACGGGGGTGAAAGGCGGCAGCCCCCCGGCATCGCCCCTCTCACCCTGGCACAGCTCCCACAGGGACAGAGCTGTCCTGGGGACACGGCACAGGGACTGTCAGGAGCTGTCACCCGGTGGGCGCTGAGCCCTCAGTGCCAGGACAGAGCTGTGCTGCGGACACGGCACAGGGACCGTCAGGGGCTGTCACCCAGCGGGCACTGAGCCCTTAGTGCCAGGACAGAGCTGTCCTGGGGACACAGCACAGGGACCGTCAGGGGCTGTCACCCAGCGGGACTGACCCCAAGCTGTGCCAGGACAGAGGTGTCCTGGGGACACGGCACAGGGACTGTCAGGGGCTGTCACCCAGCGGGTGCTGAGCCCTCAGTGCCAGGACAGATCACTCCTGGGGACATGGCACAGGGACTGTCAGGAGCTGTCACCCGGCAGGCCTGACCCCGAGCTGTGCCAGGGCTGCATGGGCAGCAGCTCACCCGCGAACCCCGAGCTGCATCCCCGCCGGCAGAGCCCTTCTAGAGCAGGGATGGCCCCGGGCTCATTGCATCCCACTTATGGCTCCAGAGCCCCCGAGGGACTGATGGCAAAAGCCTTTGGATGAGTCTCTTATTTTGGCAGTGAATGAAATAGGATTTGTGCTGCTGGTGATAAGAGACTGCAAGATGGACTCATCTGATCCTCACAGCAATTCAGAGAGGCTGATGCTGACATGGCAGAACAGGTCCTACAATAGTGTTCATGTCCCAGCACACAAAATGGGTGAGAAAAAGCATTTTTAAAAGTGACTGGGGAAACTCTGCAGTTATGATGCTATCCTATCTCAAGCCCAGGGTTCCGCTCCGGCCTCTTTGGAGTCACAAGTACTTAAAAAATGTTCTGCTCTGAACTCAGGCTGGGTCATGACTCATGTCTTGGGCTGTAAAAATGCATTTCATTGTGACAGCAGGAAAGTGGCTGTGGGCAGCGCTCTGGCAGCGGTGAGGCTGGCTAGGGCAGGCTGTTCAGCAATTACACCCGCTGGAGCCCAAATTCCATCTCATATTTTGCTACAGCACACAAAAAAGGTTCAGGGGAAGGAAAGGCTGAAGGGGAAAAGTGTTTCACTTAAAAATCCTGGTAGGACTCTATGCAGTGGCTTGTCTGGCCACAAATCCATCTGTTTTGGTGCAAGTGCAAAGCCTGGACCTGCCACCTGGAAATGTGACCTCAAGAGTCTCCTGTAGCCTGTGGAGTTGCTTTGTACCCAGAAGAGACACCTCTCATGCTCATCCTGGCATCCTTCCAGAGAGAAAAGGGCAACTGAACCCTCTGGATGTCTGTGCCTTGCTGTGGGCCTTGTCTCTGGGTCTTCCCCCAACCAAAACTACTTGCAGGTACTTTTAGTATGAACCCATCACCAAAAACTAAGTTACCTGTCAAGGGCAGCACTGTGAGGCTTCACAGCATTGGCACCTTGGGACTTAATTTTGCTTGTGGACTTAAATGTCCAATTATGTATCTGGGAGTGTTTAGCTGTTGTGACCAAATTTGGGACACATTGCCACAACTGAGTCACTGGAGAAGCCAAACAGCCTTGAGAGGAGAGGAGCCTGGTGGCTCCAGATGAGCATATGGCAGTCCTGGGAGCAAACTCACACACCTTTGCCAGAGGAACATCTGGATTCCTTAAAGGAAGGGGTTTAGCCAGGAAGCATCAACTCCATGAAGAAAATCTGGATTCCTTAAAGGAAGGGGTTTAACCAGGAGGGATCAATTCCACAAAGAAAACTTGGATTGCTTAAAGGAAGGGGTTTAACCAGGAAGGATCAACTCCATGAAGAAAATCTGGATTCCTTAAAGGAAGGGGTTTAACCAGGAGGGATCAAATCCATTAAGAAAACTTGGATTGCTTAAAGGAAGGGGTTTAACCAGGAGGGATCAATTCCAGGAAGAAGATCTGGATTTCTTAAAGGAAGGGGTTTTCCCAGGAGGGATCAATTCCATGAAAAGCAGCTACCCTGTTCCACTGCTGTCCAGGACAGAGCAATGCTGTGGGACTGGGACAGGGGCTCAGTGCCTGTTAAAGCCCTGGGCACTAAGGAAGCCCAGGAGCAGCTGCAGGCAGAGGCAGCTGAGGGATTCCTGCTGCCTCCCACCAACGCTGCCGCGATTCATCAATTACCTATCTGCTCAGTCCTTTTCTCCATCCTTTTACAATCTAAATAGCACATTTTATAGTTGCTGCTAAGTGATGTGATCAACATCAATTACCTACTAAAAGAGAATCAAGTCTTGATTTAAAATTAAGTGCTGCATTTTCCCATGTTCTTTATATGTAGCCAACAGAATAATTGCAGTGACATAAAAACTAATTACACAACTCCACAATTAGGCCTCCCTCCTAGTGCTGTGATTGTCTTTAAGTATACTGATGAAAAATTACTCCCAGTCCCAAATTACTCTCTCACACCCATCTTCTCTAATACCTTTTGAAAAAGCCCTTCATCCCATCAGACCAGAGAGAGGAACTCCAGATGCAGAAGGTAATACATGCAGAGTGTATTTTCTTATCTCTTAGATGTGGGAGCAGTTTCAGATGTGGGATTTAGTTGGGATTGCCCAGGGATGCAGCAGTGCTCCTCTCTGGATGGACTGAGCATCTCAGTGAGGCTTCCCAAAGTGCCTGGTGTGCAGCAGCCTGAGACAAGCAGGGGGAAAATCCCCTTCTCAGTGCCCCAGCTGACATTTGGCTCCTGGGCTGCAAGCAGAGAGACCAGTCCTGCCTGGCTGCCAGCCTTGGCTTGGTGTGTGGAGCCCAAAAGGAGAAGGAAGAGGATGATGTACAGCAGTACTTCCTCCATCCAAAAGTCAGGAGTTACACCCAGGCAGCAATCACATAGCTGCCTGAGAAACTATAAACCTCAACAAAAATCATAAACATCTATAAAGCTCTGGTGCACTCCTGACAGGCTTTGAGGGATTTGATTCCAGATTATGTTTTTGAGATGTTTACAACCAACGTGGAAAGATTGAAAATATTCAATTACTGGCAAGGAGAGCTGAGATTTGCTTACAGTCAATCTCCTGCCTCCAGGATCTCTGTGGGTGCCAGCAGTGAAACACAGCATGGGTGAGCAGAGCCGTGGGGACAGTGGCCCAGGGACAGGTCCCCTGATGTCACTGAGCATCTTTAACTAGATGATTAAGCATTGCAGGTTTAATTTTGGGGCTGGCACGTTGGTTTTGGCTGCTGTGCAGTGGATCCCATGGCCTGTTCCTCAGCCACAGCCCAGCCCTCACCTGGGAGGGCTGCACAGCTCATGGCTGATTTTCCATCATCTCTGCAATGCCATCACTCAGTTGCAGTTGGGAGAGGGGTGGGAAATGCTTTGGCATGATTTTAATCAGCAGAGGGCTTTGAGTGAATGAGGTGAGGGGACCAGTGAGCTCCCTGTGCCTTCTCTGACTTTCTCACCTCATTTCAGCATCAACCAGGGGTGCCAAGACTGAGAATTTACACCCTAGTGTTTACCTGAAACCTCACTACTTTCCTCAAAACCTGTGAAAAATAAAGGGGGTGCTGAAGTAGCCTGTGGCAGGGATGATGTGATGTGTAAAGCCAATATATCAATAATTGCAAGATCATTGCAATTATTCCCTCCTGATCCCAGGCATCCATCCCAGATATTCCCACCTTGTCACCAGCCCAGAGCACTGGGCGCCACCTCCAGCCCTTCCTTGGACATGTGCAGGGCAGGAGACTCCAACACCTCCCTGGGCAGCCCCTGCCAAGGCCGGACCACCCTTTCCACGGAGAAATTCCTCCATTAGTCCAACCTAACACGATGCACAGAGGCGCGCCAAAGCAGGCATTCACTCCTGAGGGACAGATCCTCCAGGATGGGGTTGCTGCCCGGGACACGCCGCTCCCACAGCCAGGGAGGCTCCTGCAGCCCAGGGCAGCGGACACGGCTCAGCCCGGCTAACCCAGCCCGGGACACGGCTCAGATCGGCCCGGGACACGGCTCAGGCTCAGCCCGGGACATGGCTCAGATCGGCCCGGGACACGGCTCATGCTCAGCCCGGGACACGGCTCAGGCCGGGACACGGCTCAGGCTCAGGCTCAGCCCGGGACATGGCTCAGATCGGCCCGGGACACGGCTCATGCTCAGCCCGGGACACGGCTCAGGCTCAGGCTCAGGCTCAGGCCGGCGAATCCAGTCCGGGACACGGCGGGGCCCAGACAGCGCCGCCACCGCCGCCTCACAGGGAAGAGGCGGGGCCAGGATCAGGGGGCGGGGCCAGGACCAGGGGACGGGACCAAGGGCGGTGGTGACAGACAGGCACGGGTCAGGGGGTGTGGCCAAGAGTGGGGCCGTGCTGAGTGAGTAGGGCGGGGCCAGGGGCGGGGCCAATGGCAGGAGCTCGTACAGGAACGGCGCTGATTGGCTAGAGCGGGGCCGGGGCGGGGCGGCTGGGGCCGGGCGGCGCGTGCGCAGTGCGGAGCGGTGAGTCGGGATGGGCGGGTAGCAGGGGGCGGTGGTGCTGGCGGCTCGTGAGGGCCGGGGCGCAGCTCCGGGTCGGGGATCTGCGATCCGGGACGGAGCCCTGGTCCCGGTCCGGGGGTACCCACTGCTGCCTCCCTGCTTTGCCCTCACACGAGCGGACCCGGCGGTAAGGCCTTGCCGGGTGGAGGCTGCCCGCCGGCCCGGTTCCCCTCATTGGCTGTGGCCGGGCCGTTGGGGACGTTGCGTGTGCGGCCCCGGAGGCTCGGCAGCCCCGGCAGGACGGGCAGCCTGTGCGGCTGGAGTGCTGCAGCAAACGCGTGCCCTGTGAGGGGCACTTAGGCACACAGTCGGAGCAGGGCAGGGGTCCCTTACACTCAGGGCTTTTAAACAAAAATCTTACACGTGAGTTTCCCCCAACGGGCACAGTTTGGATCCTGCCTGGAGCACGAGGCTGCGTGACCTCTGGCCTACTGTGTGCCCAGGCTGCTGTGGAATAAAAACGTGCTGGAAAAATTGAAGTAGCTCTGGGATATTAAAATAAATGTTTCTTCAGGGTGTGCGCTCTGTAACACGAGGTATGAATTTTAAAACTGGTTTAATTGTTTTGGTACAAGCCCGCATATGGTTTTCTGGCAGGGGAACTGGTGAAACGATGCATTCCACAAGGCCAGGAAGGACAACGCTGAGCAAATGGGACTTTGTATATAAACACTGTTTGCAATGTTGCCTTAAAATGTTTAAGTTCAGTGGTTGACTAACACTTGCATTAGGAGTGAGCTTTGACAGAGCTCTGATGCTGCCCACCTTCAGGAGGGTCTGGGTTTACACCAAGCTCTATAGACACAATTTCTTAAGTTATTTATTCTGCAGTGTTTCTTTGCTAGAACTAACCCTGTCTGAGTGCAGCGCAGAGGCAGAGCTGCCTGCGCTGGTGCTGCTCAGTGTGCCTGCCAAAGGAGGGTGATCAGCAGAGGCATTTCTGTGGTGGAGCTGTCTGTGGAAGAGGCTGGTCCGTGCACAGCCTGGCAGGAGCCTTTTAAGTGCAGATAAGTGTCCAGAGGATGTTAGAAGATGGTGACATGCCCTGTCATTTACCCAACCTGCTGCCGCAGTGCTCCTGCACCCTGTGATCATTTGAATTAATTTGTTCTCTGGGAGTAGCACTGTTAAGGGATGCACTTCTAAGTTTCTGTCTTTTCTTTCCCCCAATCCTGCCTTAAAATGACCCAGCCTGATCCACTTTTTCAGTTTTTCAGCAGCCTCTAGGGTATTTCTGTGGTGGAAGTATCCAAAATGCTGTCCCAGAAACTTCAGTGTAGGAGTCCAGCTACCAGAGGTGGGAGAGCAGTGTTGCGAGTTCCTGGAGGCTGCAGTCTGTGTGACCATGTATTTACTAAATTTGAAAGGATACAAATATGATTCTTGGTAAGAAATCAGCTGGAAACAATTCCTGGTGAACTGTCAGAACAGCCTTTGAACCCACAGTGTTGTCCCTGTGTCCTGAAGCAGCACAAGAGCAGGGCTGGTGCTACTGCCACCACCTTATTCATTTTTACAGTGGAGAATTCCTTTAGCCTGAGCAATAAAACACCTGGCAAACTCCAGCACCCCCACACCTGTGTCTGCTTCTGCTTGGGTTGAGCAGATGGGGTTGAATGCACAGCAGCCATACCTTGAGAATTTGTGAGGCAGTGGATAATTTGGATAAATTTAGGGATAATAGTCAGCCTTTCCATGTGTTAATCCTCTGTGCTACTGACTCCCTCCGTGGCTTTTGTAACCCACCTCAGCTCTTACACCCAGCGTTCTCCTCTGAGAAATAACGCTCCACTCGGGCTCGTGAGGGAGGTGAATCAGCTTTAATTAAGATTTGTTGAGCACTTTGTTGATAAGTTCTCAATAGCTGGTTGCTATTTTTTATGAGCACGCAGATATTCTTAGCACCTGCAGTGGGAAGTGACACAAGGCTGGGGATCTCCGGGAAGCAGCCCTGCAAGGGAGACGGCGCCTGCTCACCGTGAGATCCATTCTGGCTGTGGTTCACGAGGCAGCTCAGCAAAACCCCAAATCCCTCTGAGTCTTTGGGAAATGTGAAACGTTCCTGAGAGCTAAGCCCTGCTTTTGCATGAGATTTGTAGCTTTTGCCCCCTCGCTGGGTTTCTCCCAAGCTGCTGGTTGGGTTTGGTGCAGCTGTGTTCTGGTGTCACCTGCTTTGTAACACCTTGTGGCAATGGCTTTTAACAACTGTCCCCTCAAATTAAGGTGTCTGGGGTGGGCAGGGCTGGGTGATGGCCCCTGTGGGCTTCAGGCATTGCAGAGGTCAGTGGGGTGGAAGGGAGGAGGGAAGCTAGGAAACCATGCCCTCCCCCAGGGCAGCATCCCATTCCCTGCTGGCTTCTCTGCTGCAGCAGCAGGTGGCAAATGAAGCTTGATGAGCTCTGTTAGTGAGGGATAAGGAAGGCGTGAATGGAAACGGCCACAGCAGTGCTGGCTCTGTGTTGTGTGGGTGCCCCTCAGCAGGATGAGGAGCTCTGTTGTATTTTGGGGAAGAGAAGGCTGTTCATTTGGCTTTGTCACTGCTGTAGGAGTAGCCAGATGGAGGATGCTGAAAGGAAATACAGGGCTGGAACAGCCTCCTTGTCCGTGCCCCTGTCCTGAGCCAGGTGAGAGATGCTTGGCTCCAGGCTGGGCAGCGGTGGATGGTAGTGCAGATCTGGACAGGGCCCAGTTCCCTCTGGGCCTTGATGGAATCCCACTCTCAGAGCCTGACAGCCCATCTAACTTGTCCTTGCAGCAAAGTGAGCAGCCAGTTTGTGTCTTGCCTTCATAGAGTGGGGAGTCCTGTGGCTGGTTTTCCTTGTGAGTAAACCCTGTTAAAATCTGAGAGCTGGGACTGGCCCTGGAGGGAGCAGGGATGGAGAAACCCCTCCACAGCTGGTGTAGGGCAGCATGTTTTATACTGCTGACTGCTCTGCTGGCTGCCCAGACCCTCTGGTTCGTGTGTACCTCAGAGCTGATACCAGCACAGAGCCCAGAACTGGGTATTTTATGTTTCTGGATCACAGAGGGGAGTTCAGCTCTTTGGAGCTGTGATGTCACAGTGCTGGCACATTTAGTCTGGTCCCCAGTTTTCCCTAGGTTCCCTCTGTCTGGAGAACTTTCCCCTGGACTCTGTTTGTGTGCTTGATCTCTGTTTGTGCTGTTTCCAAGTACACTTCTTTGCATTGTTTTCTTAGCTTTTCTTTCTATTGATTTGTTGGTGTTTTGGGAACTTTTCTTCAGTTTATCAATTCTGATCATGACCTCCAGAGTGCCTCCAGCTCTTAACTCCTGGGCATCTGTTATGGTTTGGGCCTGGCAAAGCCAGAGCCCCCATGAGGACACCTTCTCCCCGGTGTCTGCTGCGAGATGTGACCAGGAATAAACAAAGCAGGCTCCAACTTCAACATACAGAAAAGTTTATTAACTAAGCTACATACAAACAATTACTAAACTACACACAAACACTAAACTACACATACACAAAGGAAAAAAAAAAAAAAATCACAAGGAGAATGAAAACTACACAGAAACACTTCCCCCTCCTCCTCCAGATCCCCGTACAATTCATCTCCCAAAATTATCCACACTCCCAAAATTATTCACACTCCGTCTGGCACCACCCTTTAGATTGGTCAAACTTTCAACTCCTCAAGAGGAGAGGGAGTCCTTCCATGTGTCGTGGTGGCCTTTTCCGTCCTTGTTCCGGTGCTCTCACCACCGAACAGGGATCAGGGCTGCTTCCAGGGTTGTCTTTTTAAGGATGCTATGTCCAGTTCCAGAAAAGCACAGTATCTCACCTTCTCATCCTCTGGGACATCCGTCCCCCCCATATTTTATATACCCCCTGGGGCCGAGGGGTCCACACACTGACTCTTCTTTGGCTCTGGGACATTTCTCCCCCTGGACTCAGTCTCTGTATCTCACGGAAACATAGCTCTGTCCATGACTACACAAAAGAGTCCAGCATTAAATGCCACTCCATCTTCTCCATTCTTTCAACATCTCTCACTCTCTCTCTCTCTCTGGTCCAGACCTCCATCACTCGTTCATTACCTTCATCCTCCTCCTCTCTTATCACTCGTCTAGGAAGGGTTAATGTTCTGTAAGGCCTTCATTGTCCAAAAAAAGGGTTAAAAACCTCCTCCAGGCGGCTGGACTCCTGGCTACACCCCCCCCCCCCATCTCCTCAGCTGGGCTGCCTGCTGCCAGGACATATTTACTGAGTTTCAAGGTAACACAGGCTGCACTCTCTCTCTCTCTCTGTCTGTCTCCAAAAGGGGGGGGGGGGGGGAATGGCTGCCCGATGTCTCTTGTTGCTCTCCACCCTTCCATCCTCCAAGGCCTTCTCACTCCCATCTCTGTCCAGGCCCAGGCCTACCGCATGGCTTCCCCTCCCCCGCCCAGCAGCAGCGGCTGGACAGGGGAGAGCTCCGACCTGCGTCCCTCGAACCCGAAGCTCTGCTTTTAACCCCTGGGTGTTCTCGGAGGTGTGTCCTAAAACCCACTGGTTATCCCAGGTGCCAATATCAAAATCCAAGCACCCATTGGTTTGACCACAACATCCCAGAATTCCCACTTCTTCCTGGTCAAACCACCACAGCATCCTTTCAGGTTTTATAAAAGTGCTTTCTCTTCTTTGTTCAAACTATTAATGGAAAGGTTGAACAGAAGCAGACCTGGGCTGAGCTCCCAGGGCTCATACACAAGGATTTCTCTTGTGGTGACAGGGAATTGCTGATGGCTACCCCTCAAGTGTGTGGGGTTGAGTTGCTTTGGTTGGTCTTTTTTTTTCTTATTAATGAGCACTGGGCCTCATGAAGGTGAGCTTGCCCAGACCCAGCTCCTCTGGCTATTGAAAGCATCAGATGGATAGAGTGAAAATCCTGCTTTGTGCTGGTCAGAGGTGTGATGGGCAGGTCTCTGTAGGGGAGGACTGTGTTGTGCTCTCCTTCGGAAGGCTGAGGTGATTTTTTAGAGCTTTCATGAACTTTGTTCACCTGGGGCTTCTTGCTGATGCTTGCTGGGGCTGTCACAGCTCTGGGACAATCCTCAGCCCTGCTTCCCGTTCAGAGCTGCCTCAGCAGTGGGCTGTGCATGGGGGAAGTTGTGTCCAGCATCTCCTGCTCCCCTTTTCTCTCTATAAGCCTCTCCTCAGTGAGAGCTGGGCTTGTCTGTATGTGGCTAAGGTAGCAAAAATGCATTTTTCTCCTCAAGCAATTCCAAGTTCCTTGTGTGGTTGCTCTTCTCTGGAAAAGATAAAACTACCTGCTCTGGAGAAATTAATGACACTCATTTTTATTCCTAAACAGTGTGTCATGGTGGGTGTGGTTGCAAAACACCTCACTGCACCAGGCCTCTGCTGTCACCTCAGTGCCAACTGCT
Organism: Melospiza melodia melodia; assembly: GCF_035770615.1. Lineage (NCBI taxonomy): Eukaryota > Metazoa > Chordata > Aves > Passeriformes > Passerellidae > Melospiza > Melospiza melodia. Next base: position 18,657,180 of record NW_026948525.1, on the reverse strand, counting down.
TAAGGAAGAGCTGAAATAGATTTCACTGGAGCAAGCATCTCTGCCTAGCTCTACCCTCCCTGAGTTCTGTGAGTACTGAGCTGCTGGGCTCAGCTGCCTGAGGTTCAAGAATTGGTCCTTTTCTGAAGTGCTATTCCATCTTTCTTTGCACATGGGTGTAACTGTGGGGCGAAATTTGGGCCCCACTGAATTTAAGGACAACACAGGGTGTTCATGTCTTCCTCCTCTCCAGGCTGGTAACTTGTGGTACCCAGCTGTTCAATCCAGCTGTGCTTCAGGGACACCATCAACAGGATGGAGATGCTGTGCCCTCTTTCTATTGGTCTGTGGCTGATGGTAGAGTCATGGAATCATGGAATATTCTGAGATGGAAGGCACCTACAAGCATCATTGTGTCCAACTTGGTGGATGCCCTGACCTAATTTCAGTTCCAGGGCAGAAAATTCAGTCTCCCTAAAACCTTCCTATGGCTTCTGTTGGATTCTTCCTCACTTTTCTCCAGGGGGCTGTGTGCTGTAGTTAAATATGGATGGAAAGGTTGTGTTCCACTCTGGATTACAGCTGAATCTCAGTGGTGGATAAATTGCATCCCAAGTCTAGTTTGCAAAGCCCTTTGGGCTTCATGGGGTGCAGGAAGCTGTATTTTATTCTGGATGTGTGTTTGCTGATAATTCTATAGGATTTGCAGACAGCAGGTTGTAAAAGCCCTGATTATACTGGTTCCCTGTGCAGTCAGACTGCCCAAATAATTCAAGTGCCTGCTGCAGAGAGAGGGAAAGGAAGATGGAAGGATGATTTAGAAATCTCTGGAGTAGATGGGAAAAAGATGCATATGTTGATCTGAAGGAGATACCAAGCCACATATATGTCTTCCAGCATCTAAATAAAAGTCAGGATTTTTTAAATGGTTGCCTACTTAAAGCCCAAATAATTCCTTTAACGGCAGGTTTTAAAGGTTTAACCTAATTTTAGAATTTTTATTTCAAGTGTCCTTCCATAAAATTAACTTTTTGAATGCAGAATGCTTTAATGTCTTCCGTGTTGGTGCTCATTTTCAAGAAATCTCTGCACAGTTATTTCTTATGTACCAGTTAAATCTATCAGCCAACAGATGTCAAGTGTAGCAAAAATGCTATAATAATATTATGGCCTAATAATAGTTATAATGATTCTAATTACCTGGTGCAGCTTTAAAGAGAGGCAGATTCAGAGATGAGTGCAAAGGAGGTGTTTAACCTTGAACTGCAGAGGCAGGGCTCTTCCAGAGGTGCCTGTGCTGCGCCCTCTCCTCCCCATCAGACATTCCCCTCCTGTGCTGCGCCCTCTCCTCCCCATCAGACATTCCCCTCCCTCTATTTCCTCCAGCAGACTGGGAGCAGCACTCTGGTGTGTTTGTAATGTTCAGACCTCATTCTGGCTGTGCTCAAAGAGTGCTGGTGAGCTGAGGATGAGCACGTTTCCTGCAGTACCTGGGAGTGTGAAGCCTGCTCGTGTTCAGCCTCTGTCTGCCCTGCTCCTGGCGTGCTCCCACAGCCTGATGATTGTGGCACTCGAGGATTGCTCCCACCCTCGGGAGCTGCAGAGCCTCAGCAATCTCCATCCTCTCTGCAAGCTGCTTGTGCTGCTCTTAACCATTAGGGGTGGCTTTGCCACAGCCTGGGAAGCACAAAGCCAGAGTCTCCTGATGGAGATCATTGGGGGTGTGCAGGTGAGTGGCTGAGAGTTGTTGATCCCTACAGAGGCTTTGCTGTGGGGCTAGGAGAGCACTGGGCTGGTGCTTGAGTGCTGTGCTTGCCTTGCCTTCGACAGGCTGGCCCCACAGAGCCTTGTCAGAGTCTCCTTCCCCAGCTGCTCCATGTGTCAGCCCTGTTACATCACTCCCAATGCCCTTTCACCACTATTTTTCCTTTAGGAATGATGCTGGGCTGCATTTGCTGTGTTCCTGTGGTTTTTGCCCGATGTTGCTGAGTGCTGTTAGTGCCTTGAGGTGCCAGTGCTCATTGTGGCTGTAGTGTAATGGATCCCCTCGTGTCACAGCTGCTCATTTAATCCTGTGACATGAGGGGTGAGGAGTCCCTGGCTCACAGACCAGCAGCCTTTCCACAGAGGAAGCTCTGTGTGGACTGGAAGTTGACAGCTTTCAATGATTATATGCTGAACCTTCTTCCTATAAATAATTGATTCACAGGCTGATGAGAGCTACAGGAACTTGTCTCTCAGTTGCTGCTCCCTGGCATGGACAGCAGCTGGAAATGTGCTGTTTTCCTATAAAATGGATCCAGAGGTGCCCTTGCTAGGTTTTATTTCCAGCCTGTTGATAGGCTGACCTGCTCTGCTTCTCAGGGAAGCCCTGCCTGCCAACACCTGCAGCACACCTTGTGCCAGGCCTGGTGCTGCTGAGAGCTCTGCCACCTGCAGCCTTTCCCTGGGGGCTGTTCAGCCTTTCCCTTGGGCAGGTTCAGCCTTTCCCTTGGGCAGGTTCAGCCTTTCCTTTGGGCAGGTTCAGCCTTTCCTTTGGGCAGGTTCAGCCTTTCCTTTGGGCAGGTTCAGCCTTTCCTTTGGGCAGGTTCAGCCTCTCCCTTGGGCAGGTTCAGCCTTTCCTTTGGGCAGGTTCAGCCTTTCCTTTGGGGAGGTTCAGCCTCTCCCTTGGGCAGGTTCAGCCTTTCCTTTGGGCAGGTTCAGCCTTTCCTTTGGGCAGGTTCAGCCTCTCCCTTAGGCAGATTCAGCCTCTCCCTTGGGCAGGTTCAGCCTTTCTTTTTTGGGAGGTTCAGCCTTTCCTTTGGGGAGGTTTGCCTTCTTGCTGGAGTCAGTGTGTGTGTGTTTGTTGGTGCATCACCATGGAGATGAGGCCACAGGAGCTGCAGGGCGCAGCCTTTTCCAGGCTCACGTGAAGAAGGATGCAGTAACGGGCTCCTCTTATTTAGGGAAAATGATTTCTTGGAGTAAATAAATTGTCAAAGAACACTTGGCATCAGCTCAGGTGCTATTAAGGAGAAGATCTCTTGAAGCCAGAGCTGTAAGGCTCATACAATATTCACCTGCTTTGCTGTGTTCCACATCAGGCATTGCTGCTGTGCCCAATGCTGACTCACTGACCCACTTGTGCTTTTACTTACCCCGAGATAACAAAGCTCCTGTTGCTTTTCTCCTCCCTGTGTAGGTATTTGTCATCCTGCCACAACAGCACCTTCCTGGATCACTTTCCTTGCCCACTGAGTGTCCAGGCTTTCAATGCTTTGAGTGGTTACAAGGCTTCACCTCCCATGGCTGTTGCTGCTTTGGCCGGGTTTGGGGAGGACGTGGAGGGTGTGTGGCTGCAGTGAGTTCTCCCCCATGCAGAAACACCTCTCTGGGCTGAGCACACCCCAAAACCCTGTTCTGGTCATGCAGACATTCTTGGGGGGTTGGGACACTGCCCTTTCTGTGTGCCTGCCCCTGGCACACTCTTTCCTTTCTAGTTTCTGGTACACAGAACCCTCCCAACAAGGTCTGGAAGGGCCCTGTGGCAACTCTGCCTCATTGCCTCCACGTCTTATTCCAGACTTCATCTGTAAACATCTCTTTGCCCTTGCTAAAAACACTGTCTCTTAATTTCTCTCTGCAGGAGTATTATTTAATTTGTAACAGTTTTAGGACGTTATTTGAAAAATCCGATATGAAGCTGTATTTCATTTACTGTAATGATCCACTAATGCAGGCATATTTCAAAGGCAGGCAATGCAGTACTGTGGGGTTTAATTGAATTTTGTTTTTCAACTGAGCATCAATAGACAGACAATAACAAATGGTGGACAATATGCATACAGAATGAAATATCTTCATTTTCCTTTTCAAGACTGTGGAAGTGAAAATGTGTAGCTCTTAAAATGGACTTGGCCTGCTCACAACTGCTGCTTTAGTGTATTTAACTCACTTCAGGAGGAGTTTTTTCTTCTTACTCTGCCTTAATTAATTTTCTTGCTCTCTTCCTGCCCACAAAATAAACTCTTACACTGTGGAAAATTTCTAGCAGGAGCCGTGGGTGATCGAAGTGCTTCTGCAAGTTCTGCATGTAGTTTTGAATACTGTGTTGGTACCTAGTGTGTGATGGCTCCTCCAGATGGGCACTCCTGAGGGTGACAGAACAGAAGGGCTGGGTGTGAGGTTCCTGTCTCTGGGAACTGGACATGGCATGTGCCAGCCCTGGAGAGGGAGGGAAAAATGGTGTTGCTGCCATGGTTGTACTCAAATCAGGAGTCAGTAAGTGGCTCTGGAGTGCATTTTGTTCCTCTTCTCCCAGCAAGCATGGGGTAATCAAGTACAGAGTGTATGTGGGGAAGCTCGGGCAGTGTTCCACATCAGCAGGAGGTTTCTGGGAGCCATCTGAGTGCTCACAGCGTGGCACTTGGACACGTGTTCTTGGGTAAAGAAATTTGTCACGGGTGCTGTTAATGGGCTCCTTTGTTCAGATTTGAGGAGCAGGGTGAGATGGGCTGGCTGAGGCAGATTTGGTTTCTCCAGGTGTCTGGAGAAATTACCATTGTTCAGGAACAGAACCAGAGTTTGCTGAGGAACCCGATGTGAGTGTGACTCCCACTGCACTCCAGCCCTTTGATTCTCGCAGAAATCTCCCAAAGGCAGAGAGCTGAACAAAGCATTAATTTTTCAGAGGCAGAGTCTCCATTCAGAGATGTGAGTTCAAGCCATGTCCTGGGTTGATGTCTAAGGCTTTGCCTGCTTAACCTGCCTTCAAAGGCTGGGGACAAGGGCTGTGCCTGGAGCTGGCACTGCTTTCCACCACTGAGCTGGGCTGGGTCACAGTCCAGAGAGCTGCTGGCTGGAAACTGGAGCGTGCAAAGGCTGGGAATCTGTGGGAACCTGACTCCTGATGTCTGTGCAGCTGTACCTGCCTGAAAAGCATGGCTGGAAATGACAGACTGGAGGCCGTAACCTCCTCCTCCTCCCTGGGATCTCAGTGTAACGCTTGCCGTGTTCCAGGCACAGCCTGTGTTGTTTGCTCCTTGCTGGAAGCAGCACCGTGAGTCCTTTGCAGCTCTCCTGGTGCCTGGGCCGGCTGAGGGTTGTGTTCTGAGCTGGGTGAGAGGCTCCTGGAGCAATGGATGGGGTCCTGTGCTCCTGCCAGTCCCTGTGGCTGGAGAGGAGTCTGGGTACAGATAGAAGGGGTATAAATAGAACTCGTCATCAGGCACCGGATGCTGTTTAAATAAACTGGAAAAACGCCTCTCAGCTGAGGTTTGTACTGGCCCTGCTAATGCTGGGGGAATGCTCCATGCCTGAATCCTTGTTCTTCCCTTGTTCCTTGCTTTAGGCTGCCAGATTTCCCATTTGCTCACTTTGTTGATAGGCAGTGTCAAGGCTCTGTTGCTGGGGTTTGGGGCAGGATGTTGCTTTCTGGTGACTTGAAGCAACACGTCCAGCTTCTGCTGTCCTTCCTTTGCATCTCCTGCCTTTCTGCCTGTGGCTGCTCTCACTGTGCCATAAACTAATCTCCTTCCAGCTAGGAACTTCAGGCCTCTTGCAGACTCACTTTTATGGGGCCATTATCCATCATCTATAGAAGGAGAGGCTTTCCTGGCTGTGGCAGGGCTCAGGTGGCTGCTCCCAGATGGAGCACACTGGATCATCTGGAGCCAGTGGCTGAGCCCTGGGCTGAGGGATGTGCCCTCTGTGCAGACCAGGGAGTGCTTGAGCCTGGTCTTTGCACGAGCAGGTGAGTGATTTGAGATCCTCACAGTACTGCTGGCATGATTTATTCTTGCAGAAGTGCCCACAGCAACTTCAGGGCTTTGTTCTGCCCAGCAGGATCACAGACAAGGACATGCTTGGGCCCTGTGCTTTAGTGGCTCTTGCAGGACTATGCAGCAAACAGGACCTGCAAGGGGCCTCAGCACAAGGGCACAAGCCCAATGCACGGGAAACTACAGTGGTGCTTGGGAGTGAACAAAAATAAGTCTATTTAAAATGAAAAAGTAGTAATCTGTAATGCAGTTTTGAGGGAATTATTGTAGCAGGAGAGCATGTGCTGGCTGGGAGGGGAGAAGCACTTGCTCAGACAAGTGATAATCCATTGCAGCCCATTCCAGACACCTGGCAGATACCAGCCTTCCTCAGGCCTCCCTGGGATGAGCGATGTGCCGTGCCACTGGATGAGGAATGTGGAGTTTCTGGACTATGTGGAGTGCTAATTTAAACACCAAACCCTTGTTCCTGATGGGAGCTGCTGGTGTCTGCCTGGTGTGGGGTGCTGCACGGGATCTGCAGTCTCACAGCAAGGAGCGTGCTGGGCTCCTCAAGCACTCGGGGCTGACACGGCCGGCTCGCTTCCTTGGATTTCTCCTCTGGAGTTTGGCAGCCGTCTGCTTCAGGGAGCACAGTGGCCTCATAAGAGTTTATTTGATCTGACACATGACAAATTGTTTCTGCTGGCGGCTGCTTGAGGCACAGTCTGTTCGCTGGCAGCCGCGGCTCTGCAGGCGCTGGGAAGTGGAGGAAGGCAGCCCTGCCTCCTCCTCTTAGGAAACATCAGTGCAGAGAGCGTTGCTGTGACCCCCCTGCCATCCCAGCCTCCTTTCTGCTGCTTGGTAACGGTGCTGCTGGCATGGATTATTAATGGTGTTTGTGTGCTGGGTGTGTCTGCAGGTGCTGGTTGTGGCTCCCATGGCGGGGCAGAGGAGAACCTGTGTTCTGGAATCAGACCCAGTTGCCACTAAAAACACTTTGTTAAGTTCCTTTTTTAGGACACCCTTTTAGCTCTGCAATGAGCAGCAGAATATTACATTCCTCAGCAGAATAAAAAGTACATGTCCCCTGTGAGATAGCGTAAATACATTTTATCTGTTCTATTACCTGCAGTTTTCAGAATATGTCCCCTAAGCATTTTAATCTTGTTTTCCAGAGTTGTCTCAGAGTGAGGAATTGCTCCTATTTGCAACTTTGGGAATGATTACTTGTTCATTAATTTCTTCCCTTTCCTGCTGTCCATCTATTATTGCTTCCAAGAGGAAAAAAAACCTCTCTGTAAATCTCCTCCAAAACAGGGCTAAGTGCCTGATTAGACAGAGAGTTATGTGTGCTGGGAATGTGTTCCCAGGAGATCATCCTGGAGCTGTGCATGGAGCCCTGGGTGCTGCTATTCTGTGCCCTTGGCACACAGAACTCACCAGGTGATGCCTTTTCCTTGGTCTTAAAATGAGGAGCCAGACACAGTTAGGGGATAAAGGGTTTTTATCTTGGTATTTAATAAAGATCTTTATGGTGCACCACTTCACCAAGGTGGAATGTGGTGAAATGCACACACATGGTATACAATTTATAGACCTTGCAAATTAGCATATTTAACAAAGATGCCTAAATGAGAGGCTTGAAGGAATAGCCTGATATCTTCCTATTTCAAAGTATTTCTCACTAGATGGGCCTAATTTTAGTTTACAGGATGTATTTTAGAGGGGATCTTGGTTTCTCAAGATAGCTTAGGGCTTTCTGGCCTCCAGCTGAGAGGCCTTTTGGATATTTGGTTTTCTGACCTAACAGAATGCCAGGCTTATGGTAAGTGATCAGACATAAGGAATTACAAGTGTGCATATTAGGGGCACTGAGAATACATAAAAGGTACATAAAAGAATGGTAAAAAATCCTCATGGCATCATGGGTGCCCGGACTGGCTCCCTGCTCCTTGCCCTTGGATGAACAAGCCCAGCAGGCAGCACATGCCAGGGCAGCCAGGCACACCTGGAGCACACCTGGAAACACCTGGAGCACACCTGGAGCACACCTGGAGCACACCTGGAAACACCTGGAGCACACCTGGAGCACAGTGGCAAGGCAGGAGCTGGAGTCAGGGCAGCTCCAGCACCCAAGCAGGGCTTTGCTGCTGCTGTGCTTTGCCTGCAGTGCCGAGGCTGCTACGAAACAGGAACGAGATGGGACAATACAGAGCAGTTCCTGCTGCCACGCTTTTGTCCAGCAGCTAAAAGCCTGTTCAGAGGGTTTTGTGGAAGCCTTGTTTGCTTTGGTCTTTTTTTACTCTTTCTTTAAGTACAGACTTAAAAGAGCTGGAGACTGGAGGCCACTGTAGTTATTGTTTCTTCCTGAATAGCACAATAAATGTGCCATTTGTCAGGGTCCTTGCCTCAGAAAACATGTGGCCTGTTCCCACTGCTGTTCCCTTTGACATATGAGGAACTGCCCCTGCCTGCCTCTGGGTGCGTGGAGATTTCTCACTCCCTCATTGGGGTCAGTGCTAAACTTGTCTTGACGTGTGACGTGTGTGGTCACTGGAAGTCACTGTGGAGGCTGTCACTGAAACAGCCTGGATTCACAGAGCAGCTTCATTTAGATGGCAGCTGATAGAGGAGCTCTGCAGAATGGCTGGGTAGAAAACCTGTGTGCAGGAGGGGACAGCTGAGAGCTGCAGTTATCGTGGGAGAAGCTCAGACATGTACAGACGTGGTGTGGCAAACCTGTGTTGGATGTGCCATGTCCCACCTCCCACGGCACCACCAGGATGCACAGGCAGCTGCTCAGGATGTTCTGGTGTCTCACAGCAGAGAGGAAGGTGCTGCAGGTGCCTCTTGGATCAGAGCTGAGGGTGTGTGAGGGAACAGCCTGCTGCTCGCTCTGACAGCAGATTTCGAGCTCTTGGCTTTGCCAATCACCTCACAGCAAACACCAAGACATGGGAGTGAAAGTCCCTGTGTCCTTTGGCTGCTGCTTGGGTGTTTGCAGAGCCAGCAGGTCCAGTGACAGCCAGGACTGTCAAAGGAAGAACCCTCTGTGGAGCAGTGCTGCTCAATACTGAGATATGCCAGTCCATGAAATGGCTCTTTATAGGGTGTCTCACCAAAAGGATTTTCCTTTTGAGTGTCTGGATCTCCTGCTGTTGGTCTGAGCTCCAGATGAGAAACAGTGCTTTCACTGGAAGGTACTGAGGTTACAAACAGAGTAATTGTCCCTTAGAAGAGAAAATTGTGGAGGAAACCCACTCAGAACACGTCTCTGTTCTTCCTCAGAGCAGGTTTAGGAGTGCTGTGGCTGAGGGGCAATGGGGATGGAGCTGAAGTTCTGCTGAGTGAACCCCATGGCTCTGAGGAGCAGGGAGCCTGGTCATGGAGCCCAGGAGGGACCTGGGAGCTTTACTGGCTCTTTAGTTCTCTCTCCACAACCCGTGAATGCAGATGTCCTGGGGCAGCAGAGCGTTCCTTGTGAGGGGAGCCCTTGGTGCTGCGGTTCCAGTGGCACATGCAGGGTCCCATGGCAGTGCAGGCAGTCACAGGAAAGTCGTTTCATAACCTCTGCTGGGATTCATGAGATGTTCAGAGACAGGTTCTCCACTTAGTCAACGTTTTATAAAGATTTAAGGCTGAGGAGCTCTTTGAAGCACTGATGCAGCTTGTTCTGCCATGACAAGGTGGAGATGAACGCTGGCGTGACTTCCATTCCCAAGGAAAATGCTCTTTTGCACAGATCACAAGCTGTGACTCTGCTGCTGTTTGAAGAGACCTGAGGAATCTCAGATCCAGGCACTCTGTACCACATCAAAGCCTTCCCATCTGAAGGTGAGGTGACGGGGAGCTCCAGCTGCATGTCCTTTGTGTTTGGGCAGCAGAAGGAAAGAAGGTCCCTGAACCAGGAGTTGCTTGGAGGATCAAAGCTCTGCTTAGCAGAGGCTGACAGGGCAAAAAGCCAGGATGGCAGCAGGAAGGACAAAGCCTGCAGAAGATCTGGGCCATCTGATAGCAGACCTCCAGAGGGGCCTGGGAGACCTTCTGCTGTGCTGGAGGAGGCAGACCTGCAGTGTCCTGGGCTTGACTGGAGCCATTCCGTGGTGCCTGAGGGATTGTTTAATTAAAAAGAATGCTGCACCATCACATTTCAACCGTTTTCTCCACACATTGCTGCAAGTAACATCTAAAATAGCTCTAAAAGGCAACAAACCATTCCCCAAAGCAGGGGTGGCAGATGAACAACATGAGAGGGAAGGAATTATGTTCTCTTTCTGCTTTCTGTGTCTGTGCATTTGCTTCTGCATTTGCAGGCCTTGGGGCTTGTTTTAATTTCAATTTCCTTAGGAAAAACCCTGTTGAAGGAATGCTGCCTGCAGTGGCTGGCTGTTCTGCTTTGGCTTTGTCCTGGGGAAGCTTTGATGGTTGGGAAGCAAGAGTTGCTTTTCAGTCTTGGTGGGAAATGCCTGGATAGAGGAACGGCAATGACCACAAGAGTAACTTCTGGATGGTGGGACTGGCAATCTCTCAGCTCTCCCTTCATGCTCATTCCCGTCCCAGGGCTTATTTAATTGCTTAACAAAGGCATCCTCTGCAACCACTGAGAAAGGCCCAGTGCAGAGACGGAAAAAAAGCAAACTTGCATCAAGCCTTTGATCCAAGCACAGGGAGCTACTGCTGCTGACGTCAGTGTTTGTAACCATGGTGTCAGTGTTGGAATGGAGCAGCTGAGCCCCAGCGTGGGCACTGATGTGTCCAGATTGATGCAGGGACTGGGGACAAAGCCAGGACTGGTCCTGAGGGAGCCTGTGTGGCAGCAGGTTGTGTTCATCCCCAGAGAGCTCCTTCCTCCCCTTCAGGGGTGGGTTTGAGATTGGCTTGTTAGGGCTTTATTCCAGGTTTTGCTGCCAGTCTGGCAGCTCCTGACTGGGTTTGACCCATGAGGTGGATCCCAGTGGCCTGTGCCTTTTCATGTGGGAGCTTGCCACAAAACTGGAAGCATGTGAAAGCCAAGCCAGGGCTGGACATCCAGCCAGGCATTCCATGAGCTCAATCCACAAGCTGCTATGCCATGTTATTCCTGTGCACATACCCAGGGCATGCAGCAGGTGAGCCCCACGTTTGCTGCCCGTGTGCCATCCTGCTCCCTGCTGCTCCCTGTCCCCTGGCTTGTCACAGGGAGTCAGAGCTGTCACCACCGACTGACGCTCTGTGGAGAGGTGAGAAAATGCATTTTTCATGAAGCTCACAGCTCGTGGCTCCTGGCAGATCAATAGGGCAGCTGGGGGAGTCCTTTGCGTGCCCACTGTTGGGGCAGCTCTGTGCCAGTGCTCTGCAGGGACTGGCAGGGGTTCCTTGGCTTGGCACTCCCCGTGGGAAGGAAACCTGCAGGCTGAGCTGGGGCTCCTGACTGAGATTCAGCCAGGGGCAGGGATGGTTGTGCTGGGCAGGCAGTGTGGTGTGGCTGCTGCTGTGGGAGTCGTGTGCTGGATCCATCGCCGCTGGATTTCTGTAACACTGAGCAGGAATTTTTTTTTCGTGGTTTCTTAACCTCTTAATTGAGTTTCTTTATAGGGAAGCTGGCATCTGACAGGGGAAGGAGGTTGTTATTCCCTATGAGAACCATGGGTGAACAGCAGGAACTTGGAAAATACAAAAAGCTGTTTCCAGAGAGGCTGGGAACAAGCCAGTTAAATCTTTGGCAATTCGTGGGCCCAGCTGCAGTGGGACATCAGGATTCTCTGGGACCTTGTTAGTGCAGCATGTGCTTTCTTTCCTGTTAGATTCTCCAAGCTTGGGAAAGCAGAGGGGATAAAAACACACGGAATGCTGGGAGACTCCTGGGATAGTGTGAGGCAACGTGTCACCTTGCAAATAGGAACTGGTGGAAAGGATAGATCTGAGGGGGGGAGAAAACATCACTTATATTGTCTGTGCTGTGCATGGGAAATTGCAGCAAGGAGTGGGAGAAGGGAATAGGTATGGGTAGGATGAGAGGTGTTTTGGCTGGGATTCGGGGTGGTGGGGAGGTGAAGAGGAAGGGAAAAGCTGTTTCATGTGGTGGAGGTCAGGCAGTGTGACAGCTTTCAGAAAGATGTTTGTCCTGAAGGTCCCTGTGCACTCTCATCTCCAGGCAAGTCCTGAAGTCCTAAATTGGAGCAAATCAGCACCAGTGCTGTGGTGTGGGCCCAGAGGTCCCTGCCAACCCCAGAGCTCTGAGGAGTCAGTGTCATGTGGTGTGCAGGCAGAGCAGAGCCCTGCGAGAGCAGCTGCCAGAAATTCAGAGAGATGCGCTGCTTATAAATAATAAATGATAAATTCAGCCTCTGATCTCCGAGGCACGCTCTGCTTCTGCACGCTCCATGCTGGCAGAGAAGATTCCTCGTGCTGGACTGAGCAGTCTGTCTCTGGCGTGGAGGGTCTGGGGGAGGCAGCTCATGGAATTGGGGTCGTGCTGAGCCCCGGTGGAGCGTGGCCCCTTCTGCCGGCAGCACTAATGAGCGTGGCCCCTGTGCCACGGCCGCTAACGAGGGTGAGGGCAGCCTTGCTCAGCCTTCACACCACCCCAGCTCAAAGCTGTGCTCCTGCCCTCTGGAGAGCAGCGTTTTGTGTGAATGCAGCTTGCTGAATGAATGAATGAAGTCAATTTAAATGATAGACTAAACGATGCTTAGTGTTAAACTGTGCGAGCTGTATAAACAGCAGGGTCAGGGTTGCTATGGCCGGGTAGAAGGGGCGGTTCTGGCTTTATCCAACACACAACAACGCCTCCCTTGCTCTTGGGGGAGCTGTGGCAGTGCTGGTGAAGCTGCTGGTGCCAGGAGCTGCCCCCACCGTGCCCAGGCACTGCTGGGCTGTCTCCTGCTGCTGGACACATCCCTGTCCTGCTCCTGGCACCTGGCAGGGCTGTCGGAGCTGTGTTGGGTGGTGCCATGGCCAAGCTGCTGCTCGAGGGGCTGATGTGAGCTGATGGCTGCGCAAGTAGCCTGGAGGGGTTATTAATATTTATTGTTATTATTTGTTAGCAGCGGTTGCAAAGGTTGCATCAGTGCTCAGTAGATGCCAAGCTCTGTAAACATGTGTTTGTGCCATGGTTATCCTGCCCCTGCCACCCTGTGCCCGTGTTACAATTCCCTCCTGTGGGCTGGTTCAAGTTTGGAGCAGGACCTGCTGCCCCTGCTCAGGCTGGGCCCAGCCAGCCCAGTTTATTCCTACCAGCCTCAAAGTGTGGCTTCCTTGCTGTGTGGGTTCTCTGTAGGCAGCAAGAAGGTGTTCCCACAACTTTTCCCTTTGTGTAGGAGTGTTTTTAACATGCCAGAGCAGAGTCCTAGTAGGAGTAAATGATGAGGAGCAGGCAAGAAGAATAAATGGTTTTTTAAGCCATTTCATAGGCGACATGAATGGAATGGTCTGTGTGGCAGCTACACCCTCTCCACTGGGATCCTGGAGGTGTGAGGGGGCTGGCAAACAACTGCGGCTCCCTGGGCTGCCCTGCCTGGCTGGGGCTTTGTGCCCAGGTGGGACCCTCTGGCAGGGCTGGGGGCTCTCACTGCAGTGGGGCTGGGACACCCACTGGAGGCACAGGGGTGCTTTCCTGAGGACAGGATGCCTGGAGGAGCAGAGCTGCTGGGATCATCCTGGGCATTGGCCTCGGGTGATGGTGTGTGCAGGTTGTCCTGTGTGAAAGCACAGGGTTGTGCACACCCAGCTAGTGGCTGGGGAAGGGCATTAGAGTGTGGCCTCCCAGTAATCCTCTGTGGCCTCCCAATAATCCTCTCTTTGCTGTCCAGCTGTTTCTTGTCCTAGGCATAGGCTGAATTTCAGCTCCAAGCCTCCTCTTTCTCCTGCTGGTGTAGCTGTGCGGTTGGCAAGCAGGAGGGACAGCTGGCCACAGGGTGCTCCCCAGGTGTCTGTAGCACACCAGCAAACATGAGTGCTCCTCACAGACCTGGGGACCCTCTTGCTCAGAGGAGGGAAATTGCAGGTCAGGTCAGCTGCATTTCCTTCTCTTTGTCTGTGGCACTGCACATCACTCAGCCTGTCACAGGGGCTCGGCCCTGGATGCCACCATTGGAAGGACATTGTGTGTGAAGGGGATCTCAGCTCGCTGTGAGTGCACTCTGTGTCCTGAGAGCCTCTCCAGTCCCACAGCCCCCGTGCACGGCTGGCTGGAGCTCATTCCCTGAGCTGCTGTTGCCCAGGGAACTTCTCCTTCAGCCTCAGAGGCTGTGAGTGCCGCCAGGCTCTGTGCCCTGCTTCAGCTGGAGGTGCCTGGGGGTTCCCGTCCCTGCCCTGCTCTCACTGAGGGAGCTCTGTTGGTGCTTTGTGCTGGATGGCACAGTGTGCTGCTGGTGCTCCCCTTGCCATCTCAGTGAGGCTGGCTGGACAGAAACCTGCCCTGAGTTAACCTGCAGACAGTTTGTAAGGCTGTAATACCAGTCCTGCTCCCTCAGGTCATCCCTAGGTGAAAACAAGGATTAGCTTATTGGTATTGCATATTCTTGGAGATAATTGGTGTTTTTGTATCAGCACTGGGGTGGCAGCAGGAGCAGGACAGTGCCTGTCCCCTGTGCTGGCACTGCTGAGGGACCTCCAGTCTTGTGACCAGTTCTGAGCTCTCATGGCAAGAAAAACCTGGAGGGGCTGGAGCATGTCCAGGGAAGGGAACAGAGCTGGGAAGGGGCTGGAGAGTCCCAGCAGTGTATGGAACGGTGAGGAGCAGCTGGGAAAGGGGCTCAGCCTGGAGAAAAGGAGGCTCAGGGGAACCTTCTCCAGGAGGGAGGAGCCAGGTTGGAGTCAGGCTCTGCTCCCAGGGAATGAGGGACAAGACAAGAGGAAATTGCCTACAGGCTCAGTGTGGGCACAGCAGGAATTTCCCCATGGAAAGGGGGCTCAGGGATTGGGAGGGGCTGCCCAGGCGTTTTGGAGTTCCCATCCCTGGAGGTGCCCAGGAAGGGCTGGAGGTGGCACTGAGTGCTCTGGGCAGGGGACGAGGTGGGGATCAGGCACAGCTTGGACTCAATGGTCCTGGCAGTCTCTTCCAAGCTCAGTGATTCTGGAATTCTGCTTCCAGCTGGCTGCAAAGCCAGAGGCTGATGTTTGGGCTGAGGGGCTCTGGGGTGTCTGTGTGCTCTCCTGGAGCAGCATGTCAGGGCTCAGATGAGGCTCCTGGAGGATTTGTTGGACTGGCACAGGACGGGCAGTGTGGGCTCTGTGCTGGGCTGTGAGGGCAGTGCTGCCAGCAGCAGGAGGCATCAATGACATGTGCTCCTCTCACTGGCTGCCTTGGGGCTGTCACCTGTGGCTGTGGGAGCTGCATTCCCGGGGCTGTGCAGCCCCCTGTGCACAGCTCTGCCCTCACTGGAATGTCCCTGCTAATGGGGAGCACAGCTCTGGGCTGTTTCTGCTGCTGTTGGTGCAGACCAGGATTTCTGGAGCTGTGGAGCAGAACCTCCCAGCCAGCAACATCCCCATCTCTGACAGGAGGGTTACTGCCAGCAGAGGAGACTTCTCGGAGTCTGACCCTTTGCTCTTTCCATAGTGCCTGATTTTGTTTGACAAAAACGATTATTGAGAAAAAACCAGCCCCTCCACTCTGCACAAGGGGAATTTGTGACCTTCCTAGTCCAGTTTTGCTGCTGCCTGGCTGCTGTACGTGCTGGATCCCCAAAGATGCCCTCAAATCCAAGCAAACATTCCGTGTGCAGGTGGGGTCACCACGACCACCCTTTCTGCTTCACAGGCTGTGAGAGTTGTTTCTGGAAATTCACTGTATCCACAGAACATTCTGTGTGGAAATCCTCTCCTGCTCTCATTGTATCCACAGAACATTCTGTGTGGAAATCCTCTCCTGCTCTCTGTGTGTGTCTGTCTGTAAGGAGATGTCAGCCTGTGCAGGAGCTCCTCTCCAGGAGCTCCAGAGCCCCTGTTGCACGTCGGCTCCTCCTGCCTACCTGGGACTGAAGCAAAGTGCTAATTGTTGTGCAGATGTCATCTGCCAGGCAGGCAGGAGGCTGGAGGCTTGGAAGAGGCTGTGCTGTCATTTGCTAGCGGCCTCCTCGGTACACGTGAGCTCTATTTTTATTGGGAGTGTGCCTTTGCTTTCAGCCACTGCTTTGTTGAATTTCTCTTTCTTTTTTTTTTTTTTTTTTTTTTTTTTTTTTTTTTTTTCTCTTTTTATTTCCAGGCTTGCAGATAAAGTTTGAGGGATACATCTATTTTTCATTATTCCGGTTTTGCTGCTTGTTTTATAACTGAAAAAACCTCAATCAAACCAAGAAACCTGTTCCTGTGTAAAAAGCTTTAGTTTGTTCTGAGGTGAGAGGGAATTAATTGTGTGTTGTGGTCACACTGGACTGAGGTCAGGACCGTGGGACTGTCCAGAAGGGCACAAGGATCAAGATCTGGGATCAGAGGGAGTCTGAGGCTGTGCATTGTGCTCTGGGTGTGCCAGCTCAGGAGACTGGGTGTTGGTTGTAGCCTGGATTTGCTTGGCCATGTCCCAGGAGAGAGCTGGAGGCTCTGGCCACAGGTTGGCTTATGAAAACAGGGAGCTTTTCTTTTACTCCAGCTGTGGTTTAATAAGGGCTTGTGGGCCCTTGAGGTGGTTCTTTGACCCTTTAGGAAAGAGGAGACACTGAAGTAGGAACTGGGAGGTGATGCTTTCCTGAACTGTGTGAGTTAAGCAGGGGGATGCTCATTGCTCAGGCATGCTGTGGGTGTCAGAAATCCAGATCTGTTCCAAAACCAATTAATGAGAAAAATCCAGTTTATGTGGTTGAGGTGGCTCAAAGGAAGAGGCTGCTGCTCAGGAAGACCCTGGCTCAGGAGTTTTTGGAGGCTGCAGAAGCACATCAGGTGCACTGTTACCTCTGCTCTGTCCCTCTCCTGGTTTCCTCTTCCTTTTCTGGCAAAAACCAAGCAGGGAGAGGAAGAAATA
This sequence comes from Melospiza melodia melodia, assembly GCF_035770615.1. Taxonomy (NCBI): domain Eukaryota; kingdom Metazoa; phylum Chordata; class Aves; order Passeriformes; family Passerellidae; genus Melospiza; species Melospiza melodia. The sequence goes on along the minus strand of NW_026948525.1, from coordinate 18,640,521 downwards.
ACAAAGTGGAGTGTAGGGACAAGGTACCAGTGAAAGGGTGGAAGGAGAGGAGGCTTCCCTCCTCGTCCCTGAAGGCTTCTGGGGGCAGAGGCTCTTTGGTGCCAGGAGCTGGTGGTGGGTGCTGCTGTGAGCAGGTTTTCTGCTTTGTGGGACACAAAGTGATTGCTTCAGTGAGGGAGAGCTCTGCTATCTGATGTGCCACCCTGATGGACAGCAAAGCAAGATATTTCAGACTGTGTGTAGGGGAGGAACTTCTTTAAAACCTGGATAGGAGCAGGAGCAGACTTGATGGAGGGATGGGTAATGAAGGAGTGTTTGAACAGAACTAATCAGTCCTATCTTCTTTCAAAAGACCTCATTTAGTTTAATTTAGCAGCGTGTAAATTTAGAGCCAATCACAGGAAATACTTGTGCAGCCTGTGTGCTGGCAGGCTGCTGCACTCCCTAGCCCAGCAGAGAGCTGAAGGCTGCAGGTGGATCCCGAGCCTCGTGTGAGGCTCTGGGGGCTCACGTGTGTGTGCTCACACGCAGGGTGGGCACAACTGCTCTGTGCCCGGGCACTGGCACCCACAGCAGCAGCAGCAGCCTTCATTTCCCTGTGATGTGCTCTGTGCCCCATCAGGGTGGCTCTGTACCCATCAGGGTGGCTCTGTGCCCCATCAGGGTGGCTCTGTGCTCCATCAGGGTGACTCTGTACCCATCAGGGTGGCTCTGTGCCCCTTCAGGGTGGCTCTGTACCCATCAGGGTGACTCTGTACCCCATCAGGGTGGCTCTGTACCCATCAGGATGGCTCTGTGCCCCTTCAGGGTGACTCTGTACCCATCAGGGTGGCTCTGTACCCCATCAGGGTGGCTCTGTACCCATCAGGGTGGTTCTGTGCTCCATCAGGGTGGCTCTGTACCCCATCAGGATGGCTCTGTACCCATCAGGATGGCTCTGTGCCCCATCAGGGTGGCTCTGTACCCATCAGGGTGGCTCTGTGCCCCATCAGGGTGGCTCTGTGCCCCATCAGGGTGGCTCTGTACCCCATTAGGGTGGCTCTGTGCCCCATCAGGGTGGCTCTGTACCCCATTAGGGTGGCTCTGTGCCCCATCAGAGTGGGTCTGTGCCATGGCTCTGCTCCCTGGAACACCTGAGCATGGTCAGAGCCAGCTCCTGGCCCCATGGCTGGGCTGAGCCTCTGCTCTGAGCAGCAGGGAAAGCCTTGTGCTGTAGGAACCACTGAGTAAACCTTGCTGACCTCTGCAAAATGTTGTTTTCCTCAAGAAAAACCTACATATGGATTAGATGAACCCCTGCTCCTTGGACAGCTGGTCGTTTTGTTTAATTTGAATTAACGCAGCTACTTCAGTGCTTAAAATGAGGCACAGGCATAAAAAGCCTTCACGGGATTGCACGGCTTTTTATTTTTCCCTCCAGTTGTCATCCATGGCACTGACACAGAGATTTTAAACAAGTCTTGCAGGTCTCCTCATGTTTTCCAGGAGAGATATCATCCCCTGTGGGGTCAGTATGAGTTCTTGGCATTTCCTGTCACAAACCCCATTAGCAGTGAGCCCCACGAGTCCCTGTGCTCACACCTCGAGGTGTTGTGCCTCCTGCCGTGTCACACCCCTGATCCCACGCTGTGTGGCAAAGTGTTGTGTAAAGAGTCCTGAAACCTGCAAAAAATGGAAAAAAAATACAGTTGGGTTTGTTTTACTTTGCATTTCAGGCTGGTGGCAATGTCTCCTTGGGCCAGGCTCCTCTCCAGCACCTCCAGGGTCAGCCTGCTGCTGCTGCTGGGCTCTGTGCTCCTCTCCTGCTCCAGCCTGGGACAGAGAGTGCCTGTAAGTTTTGGCTGCTCCACTTGACTTCAGACTGATAAAACACAGATGCTTTTTGCCTTTAAGGAAATGCCCATTATTCTTTAGGAAATGTCTTTCTCCTGCTTGAATTATGAAAACAAAGCAGAAAGGGTTCTGCTGATTTCTGTGTAAATGAAGAATCGCTTGTGTGGTGCTGCCCATTTTTGCTAGAAATGCTAATGAAAATGGGGTATTGCAAAGCAGCTGTGGCCAGGCAGTGACAGCAGCACTTAAATGAACCAAGTCACATCCTTTTATCCTTACTGAGCGTTTAAACCCCACACTTTTCCTGAGCAGAGCTGGTAAACATCAGCTGTCTCCATTATGTGTTTGAACAGATCCAGCACTGGGAGGCCTGGTGGTAAATTTACAATAGCCTGTATCACTAACTCCCTCTTGGATAATCACAGAGCTGTGGAAATCAGCTAAGTAATAACTGCTCCACTCACTCTTTTTTAGTCCTGTTGAGTCTTGGCTCAGAAAATGTTAACATTGATTTTCATCTGCAGAACCTGGGCTTTTATGGCTGTGATTGTTCCTGAGCTTTAACCATTTGTTATAATTTAAACAATTCCAAGCCCCTGATGCACTCAGCAAAAGCAGGAGTTAAGATCTGGTTCCTCGTGCATTTCTGAAATCGCAGTCGCTTTCCACAGCTGAAATAAAAACATTCTATAGGTTTGTCAGCCTTCCTTGTGTGTTACCACAATCATGGAATTGTGCAATTGTGTAGGTTGGGAGAGACCTTTGTGATCATTGAGTACAACCTTTAACCCAGTGCTGCCAAGGCCACCACCAGCCCACGTCCCCAAGTGCCACATCCACACTGTTGTTGCTACTCTGCGTGTTTTGCTCAGGTTGACATTTCTGTTGCTCAGAAAGACTCTTCTAGGCTGGAAATGGATATTTATATGCAGAGCATCCAAATTCTGACAGAAAATGTGCATGCATTTTTTCCCAAAGAGTGGAAGAACTGAAGGCAGAATGTGTCCCAGAATTTCCCAGTTAACCTCTGAATTTACTTACATTTTTCCCTGTGAAAACATCCTAAGGATTAAGAACCAAACACTTCATGAAGTGAGCTGTAACTCCATCTTAATTGCCAACAATTAGGACTAATCATTCCCTGTAGAGTGGTTAACTCAAATTCCTCAGTGGTGACTGAATTGGTGATCTCAGAAGCTGAAAATATTCCCTTCAGCAGGCACTGAGCTGTGGGGATGATGAGCCTGGACCAGTTCATCTGTTCCTGCTGGAACCAGAACAGCCCAGACCCAGAGTCAGTGCCTGGTGTGAGAGTACAGGTCATTTCTGTGCACTCTCCAGAGTTTTTTGTGACTCCCACCAGCTCCCTAGGGAGGCTTTCCATTGAACACCAAGGTTTCCCTCACAGCAAGGATTTTTTTCCCTGCTGTTCTTCCCTTGGTGTAACATCGAGCCGCTCGTGCTGGCTGCTCTCCCACACCTCTGCCAGCCTCGTGCTGCACTTGCCATGGAGGTGGTGATTTAATCCCTGCCTCATTGTTTTAAAAGCCTTGGAGAACACTGGAAGAGGGTGGAGAAGAGGATCCTCACATTTGTATCATGTGGGCAGCTCAGTGTGTTTTTTCTTGTGTCCTATTTTGGAAACAGTTGAACTATTTTAGGTGAAATCTTCTCCAAGCCTGAAATAAGTGCATTTAAGAAAAAGAAAAAATAAAAACAACCCAACAAAACCGAAAAAAACCCACCAAACCCCAAACCAACCAACAAGCCTTGAGGCATTCCACTCGTGTGGAAAATTTCAGCTGAAAAAGTTAAAAGTTTGACATATTTTTAGGCAAGGGAAAATGGGGTCTTACAATGTTATACAACCCTAATAATAGCCCGGGCTCCTGCCTCTGACAGGAGGAAATACAGGTAAGGCTCTGTGAGAGCTGGTTTGAAACCTGCAACCTGCTCTGGAATAGGAAATAAGCTGCGTTGCTTTGTTCAGCATAAATGTCATGCTAGTTATGCATGTTTAACCTTTAATATACTTTAAATCTAAATTTAACCATGTGGAAAGAATCTCAGATGTCAAAAAAAAAAATATCTGCTGGCGAGGGAAAAAATTTTGTATTCTCAGCCAGCACTAAATTACCCAGATGCAATTGCTAATGAGCTGAATCTCTTCTCTCCAAAAGGAGTTTGCCCTTACAAAAATAGAAGAGAGCGACATAAAAGATGGCAGTGGGAAGGTGCTGGGGACAGAGGATGACGCTGATCCTGAAGACCTGGAAGTGTTTTACCCCACGGGTCAGTGGCAAACCCTGCATCCAGGTAACTGCTAATTATAGCATGCCTCTGGAACCCACCTGCCAGCACTGACAGGAGCCTTGCAGACGCTCCAAGAGCTGTTTGTTCCCATGACAATGTGTGCTTTTGCTGGTGCTCACACAGAGAGGAGGACTCGTGACCCAGTGCAGGGACTGGAGGTGGTGAGCAAAGCGTCCAAGGAGGGGAGAGGTTGCTCCAGGGCTTTCAGGTCACTGGAGCAGGAGGAGTGGGCTGCCAGCCCCCTGTGGGTGGGGGGCTGTCTCTGTCACTGGCTCCACAGCCCTTTCTCTCTTCATTTGTCAAGGGCCAGGTTTTATAACGTTTGTTGGCATGTGGATTCCCAGGTCTGCTGTGCTCCGGTGTGGCGCTGCTCAGTGGCAAGCTGATTAGGAGCTGTCACTGGAGCACTGCACAGCTTTTTAATAATGGCTTTTCTGTTCCTCGCCTGTTTGAAAGCTAGCTTTTATTTCCATCTGTGCAAACCACAAAAACTCTCTTCCCTTTCTTTGGGTTGGTGTCTTTCATTAGACATGCCTGGGACTCTGTGGTGAGAGGAGCCCAGCAGAGCAGCTTGGCCTCTGTGTGCTGAGAAGGCTCTGGAGGGGCCAAACCCATTCAAACACACACAGATGCACATGTGCATACATATTTCAACAATTAGCCTGTCTCTGGGATCCTGAACGAGCTGTTTAATCCACTTGTGCTTTGGTGTCCTCATGTATATGCAGGTGTAATACTTTCCCACCTCACAAGGGTGAACTAAGTAGTAATTAATTTTTATAATGTGCTCTGAATTTAAGAGCTTTATCCTGTGCTCAGTATTATCATTGAAAGAATAAGTATGGGTTCCATTTGTCTTGAAATTTCTGCCAGATATAGCAGAATGACTTTTCCAAATGTAAATCTTTGTATAACATAAATGGCTACAAAAGCCCCTGCGTTCCACAGAGCTGCAGTATATACTTATATTCCATTTCTGTACCATTATGTATGGAAGGCGTGTGGTGTCCCTGCTCATTATTCAGCCTGGCAGATCCCCACCAGCTTTGTTGGAGCAGAACAATCATTAGAAACCTCATTGCAGGGTTTGTTCACAAGCACCTTCTCCACTGCTCGGGTGCCTTATTCCGCTTCATTTTTGTAGTTATTCCATGTTGGGCACATGCAGTGAAGGGCTTGTGGAAGTGGAGAGCTTGTCAGTATTCACAGAGGAGAGTAATTTTGGTTACTCTTGTAAAGACTTAAATGGTGTCCTGCCTCATGTTCTGACTACAGACCCCAGCACTGGGGACGTGGCACAAAGAGGAGCCGGCCTTGGTCTCCTGCTGCCAGCCTGGGTTTCTGTCTCCTGGGGTTCTTCTGCAGTGAAATCCCTGTGAGGACTGGCACTGACACTTTCAGCACGTGTTAGCCAAGGCTGGGGCCCTGCTGCCAGCATGAGCCCATCCCTGCAGCCTCTGGCCACACTTTCCCAGTGTGAGCTCAGCTCTGGCTGGCAGGGAGCTGACCTGGCACAGCTGCTGCTGTGGCTGCACAGGGATTCACCTTTTGGTGCTGCAGCAGAGCCACGCAGCTTGGCAGCGTGTCCATCCCACTGGTTCTGCATGTTACCATGTTTTCCATGTGGCTGCACTCACTGGCAGGTGAGCAGAGCCTGGCTGGGCTCAGGGTTTGCCTGCTGCTGCCCATGTCTCCAGAACACCGCCACTCCCTCTCCCGTTGTATCCCTGTGGCAAACTAGGCCAGTCTCTCTGGGGGAAGCAAATTCAAGTGTTTGAATTTAGAATTTGGATCTACAGTTCTGAGCACTGGGAGGGAGCTTGGAGCTGCGTTTGCCCCATCTCACTCCTCTTTCAACTTGTTCCTGTTCTGAGCTCACGCAGGATTTTGTGCTTCTCTACAATGGTGCAGCAGCTCATCTTTTATAGATGTGTTCCCAGTTTTCCTCTGCTGAGTTTCCAGTTCCCTGTTGCTAATTGCATCAACCCACATTTCCACCGGGACTGCAGCAGTGTCATCAACCTGTAACCTGTCAAATCCCTCCCCAAATTCGATTGTTGTTGTGTCTGTAATGCTTTGGGCGCTTGTTCCTCGCTGTCTACAGTGTGAGCTGGATTTTGATCAAGTGCTTCCTTGCGCTATGAGCACACTTCAAGCTGCTGGAGGTGGCTGGATGCAAACACAGAGAGACAGTTGCCCTAAGAGCTGTGCTGCCTGTGATCTGGAAGCAAGATCAGTTGTCTCTTCAGCCAGGCAGCCGGAGCTGACGGCTCTGGAAAGGTTGGTGAAACTTCCCAAAGCCCTTTAACACTTCGTTAGGCATTGCTTCTTTCTCACTTGGCACTAAATAATGCACCAGGTGCAGGCTCAGACTGAAGGGAGATGTGTGCCCCAGAGAGGCTTCCAGCACCTCTGCTCTTAGACTTTTGGGCATCATCTGTGGGGCTTTTCCTTCTGTCCATGTTTGGAGTCCACAGGAACCTGGAGGTTTTTTGGGGTTTAGTGAGTGGGATTGCTGTTTCCTCTGAATGAAGGTTCACACCCCTGCTCTGACTCCTCATGGTCAGGTAACAGAGTTTGTTTGAAGTTGTGCTTCCTCTGCAGTCTTTTTTCTTTCAGAATACACTTTCTCCATGTGACAGTACCCTTGGGAGCTGGAACATATTTTACTTTTGTTATTTGGGCACCAAATTTCCCAATATTTTGTTCAGCATTCCTGATGATGATTGGAAGTTGGATTTCTCTGGCCATCTAGTTGTATCACTGAGCAGCAGATTTTCCACCCAGCAGTGGTGGGAAATTTTCCACGCAGCAGTGGCGCCTCTGGGGGGAGTTTGCTGTGAAGATTCAGAGCAAGGATATTAGAGGCAGGGGTTTAATTGGGAAAGGAAAAGGGCATTAATCACCCCCCAGCAGTGATGAGTGGAGAGCTGGGGCTGCACAGGGCTCTGCTCTGCCCATCCCCGTGGCAGCAGTCCTTTGCTGCTCCCTAATGTGGCAGAAACCCTCTGGCAGCTTTTCCAGCTGACAGTTGGGAGTTAATGAGTCCAGTTTCCAATTCAGATGGACAAGTGAGAACCTCCACTGCCCAGATATCAAAATATTTACAGATTGCTCTGCAGAGAGGTGGCCGTGGGGCACAGAGGCTGCCTTTGCTGCAGAGCAGCTCCCTGCAGACTGGAGGGATGGAGTAGAGCCTGGCACTGTGACTGGCACGGTGCAGTGTGGATCTCTCTGGGCTTTGGATGGATGTCTCAGGGCAGAGCAGGGAGCTCAGCTGGCCTGCACCTTCAGCTGTGGTTAAAGCTCTGCCTTGCAGAGCTGAACCTGCAGTGACTCCCCACTGTTTGTGCTGCCCAGAGTAATTTTCTGCAGTGCCCAATGATTTCCCAGTTAAAAACCAAGGAGCCACAGCTGCTGCTGCTGGTCAGGCTGCCAGAATGAAGCTGATGTGAGCATGCTGTTAGTGCTGCTTCTGCAAAGATGAAACCATCTCATGTTCAGCAGGGAGCCAGTGATACATTGCTTGGCATTTAAATATCCATGGCTGCAGCTCCCAAGGATCCTCAGGCTACCTTTGCTGCTCCTGCTTGTCACAGGTCTTCTCCCGTCTCATTTGCTGCTCAAACAAGGTTTTACACCTGTGGGAGCCCAGTTCTGCAGGCAGCCACGGCAGGGAGGCGTTTTCAGGGCTGCTTTGAAGGGCTTGTTGTGCAAGGACAGGGCTGAGGATGGGCAGTACCTCGGCCCAGTTTCACTGCCAGTCTGTCCTCCAGGGGATTCCAGTGGCCAAATGAGGCAGCACTGATTTGGCTGACAGGAGGTTCCTGAGGCAGGGGAGGCAGGAGGCAGCATGATCTGTGCCAGGCCTGTGCCACAGCCTGTGGGGGTGACCTGGCTCTGCTGAGGGTCCCCTCACACCTTGTCTGCTCCTGCTGCTCGCTGGGATGTCCTGAACTGCAACAACTCTTGCTAATTGCTCTGCTGAATTCATCACTGTCCAAACCATTGGCTTCTCACTGACCCAGACCTAACTGAGACAGTGGTGGGCAGGTCTCTGAAATATTTATGGCAGCACAGTCAAGAGAGGGCTGTGAAATACAGAGTGAAACCACCAGGGTATGCTCGTTTTTGCAAAGTTTGACATGTCTAATCCAGGAAATAGGAGCCTCATCAGATCAGCACGGTTTTGCTTACAGAGGGAAGGCAAATGGAATTTTAAAAACCTCATCTATACTAGATGAAATGCTTCTTCTCCACGTTTCTTTATAAAACAACTTGTTAGTGATGTGCAGATGGGAGGAATCTCGACTCTGGAGTTGTTAGAATCTTGTCTGGCCAGCAACAGGAGAGCTGGAGGATGATTCCAGCAGGTAGGAAAGGCCAGGCTGACTTGAGAGCAAATGTTCAGTGCTTGGAAGCTGAGTTATGGTCCCTGGTAGTTCTCCCTCTACTTGTTTTCAATCTGACTTCTAGCATAGGAGGCTTTCCATCTCCTTAATTTATCTCCTGCCTGTCCTTTTTATTGCCAGCTGCCTTCATGGGCTCCTCTCTCAGCTTCCTACCCTTGTGAGCTTCCCTTTGCCCCTCATCCTCACATCACAGGCAGCACAGTGTCCCTAACACTTGTGCCTAATTCCAAGTCCTTGGCAGAAGTGCCAGGGCTGAAGCTCCAGGTGCTGCTCCTGCCCGGCGTGTGGGGCAGTGCCAGGCAGGTCGGGCTCACCAAGCACACCCTCCATGCCCTGGTCCTGGTCTGGGTAAGAGGGATGGTGATGTTTCCCTCCAGCTGTTGGTGAGAGACAGGACTGGGGCTCAGGAGATGCTGGGACAGTGAGCAGACAGGGGTTCCCAGCCCCCTGCTCCAGCAGGAGGATGTGTTTGAAGGATGCCAGCTCTGGGCAGGGAATCACAGCACAAATGTCCTGCCCTGCAGCTTGGTTTCAGCATTTCTGTACAGAATTGGGACCCCCAATTCCATGAATTGGGAGCCAGCTTTTGCTCCCCAAATGCAGGTAAAACTTCTCTTCTGTCATGTGCAGAAGTGGCAGTGTCCTGGCAGCACTGGTGTGGTGAGGAAAAGCCCTACAATGCTTGCTCAGGTTTAGGAGCAGAGTGGGCTTGGGATGGGTTTTTGGTGTGTCAGGTCAGTCCTGTCCCTTGCTGGCCATGATGTTCTGGTTTCAAACTGGTTACAAAAGACTTTGGCAGGGATGCTCCTTCTGCCAAAAACTAACTGTGCTTCTGAGCAGCCAGAATAAAATCTGAGCTTCTGTAACACAGAGCCATGGGCTAGGCTGTGGGCACTGCCAAAACAAGGGTGCAGGGCTGTGTTTCCATGAGCCAAGCCATGACTCCTGCTAGTGGTTTGTGGAATTCTGACCCTGCAGGGTATTCCAGGTGGTCAGGAGTGGCCATAAACCAGGGGATGAGGTGCTGAGAGTCAAGCAGTGGTTTTAGTGCAACAGGAGGAGGTTAAGTTGCAGCTTTCAGAATAATTTCAAACTTCACTTTAATGATGCTCAGGCTGCTGGTGGTGTAATAGCAGCAGACATCAGCAGTGGGATCCATCCCCGTGGTTAAATGTACATTGTTTGGTGGGGGAAAAGTGCTTTGAAGGAAGAGAGACTGTTTCCCAGGGAAGACATCTCTCATTCCTTGCTTTTATCTCCTCCCTGCCAAGCTGGGAATGCCGTGAGCCTGTGAGCTGCTGAGAGGTGCTCAAATGTGTGCTGGGTGATGAGGAATATCTTGCTCTGGTTTTTATGTGCAAGTAGGCTGGATTTGCTGCAATAGCTCCAATAACCTTCGAGTGGCTGTTTAGAAGGATGAACCTCATTAAAGAAGAGGTATTTAATAACAGGCCTATTTTTATCTCTCTCTTTATCTAACAGTCTGCACATTTATTTCAAGCTTGTAACAGTGCTTTGGAAAAAAAATGTTTTCCCTCCTCTGAAATGTTTTGGCAGTGCCTCCAGCCTTGGTTATCTTGAATTTCCAGTCTGGCTAGCATCTCTCCTCCTTCCAAAGCCAGCAAGCCACAGCAGGCCCAAAGCTCCAACATTTTCCTTGGGAAATGGGAAATTCCTGGGGGAATATGTTTTCAAAACATGGGACTTGGGTCCCAGGGTCACTGAAACAGTTCTGAAGGTTTGATCAAACAATCACAGCAACTGCCTCACGCTTCAAATGTGTGATCTTGTGTGGGACAGGCACTGCAGGCACTGCAGTGTTTGGTTTTTGCTGCAGGATGTGACTGACCACACGCTCTGGGAGAGACTGGCAGCTCTGGGGTCAGGCATTCCTGCAGAGATTTTTTTGTCCTAAATTTGTCAACTTTATTCTGTAATGTCATAAATTCGGCCCTGACCTATAGATATCTTGCAGACATTGTGTGTTCAGCCCACTCTCCTGTGTTTGCTGTCATTTGCTGGTGGTGAAGGAGGCAGCCCCAGCCCTGAGGGGTTGCACCATCTTTCCACCTCCTTCCACATCTGTCCCTTTGGCATTGCTGTCTCTGTACCCAGACCCTGCCCTGACTGAAGGTTTGCTGGAGCACAGGTGTCTGAGCCTGTGGCCAGGATGACCATTTCTGAGCCCTTTTCCCAGGATACTTGTGGCCATATGCTCCAGGAGATGCTGGATTTGGGCCTTGGGATGTGTGTGGCAGTTGTTACAAAAGAACTTGGCTCTAGGGGCTAATCCCTGGTTTTTCCTTGCTGTTCAGTCTGCATCATATACATCCCTTACCCACAGTTTTGCAGCATTATCTTTTTCCATATTTAGGGAGTGTTTTCCATGGTCTTGCTCAGGCCCTTCCTCCCTGCAGTTTCCCCTGTGGGTTAAGGCCTGACTTACTGAAACTTCCACAGAGCTGATTCTGGGCGGGCAGGGACAAGGCCAGAGGGTTTTCAGCAGTCAGCACAGTCAGATGGCTCCTGTGAGGAATATTTCACTTGCTCCTTCACAGCTCTTGCCTGCAAATTGTCCTCTTGCTCAGATGGGGCTCCAGTTTCTTTTTTTTTTCTCCTTTTTCTTTCCTAAGTTATTCAGTTTTCCACACATTTATTTATAGGGTCACACATGCAACAGGTCTGCTTTTTCCACAGATCCTTCCAGAGCCACGTGCTGTGCCTGCTCCATTCTGGTGCAAAAGCACCTTCTCCTCTGAGGAAAACTCAGAATATCCCTCCAGCTGTCTTGACTGAGCGAGGCATTTTCTCTGAACCCTGCCCTCTGTTCATTTCAGAATCTGCAGGGAATTTGGGACATAAATTAAAAAGGTATTTGATGCTCCTTGAGGTCTAGAAGCTGGTTTTGCATTTGTTTTTACTTGAATGCACACTGAGATAAATGGCTCTGCTTTACTGAAGCTGCTTCCTTTGGCATCCTGAGGAAGCTTCCTAGCTAAAAAATAAATATGGCTCTGTTTTTCCAGCCCTGCTTTACCAGCAAAAGCTGGGGAAGGAAATGTAATCTCCTTGGGTCTGTCCTGATTTTTTGTACAGCTAATTCCCATTTATTGAAAGAACTCTTCCATGCCAGATTAACGTTTAATTTTTTATTATGTGTTTACATTTTGGAAGGAGTAAGGGTGGTGGTGTTGGAAATTCTAATGAGGGACAACATTTCTGATTGAAAAGACTCAGGCTCCTCTCTCCTGATTTTTCTGCCTGGTCCTTCAGACTGCAGGAAGTTTTGCTTGGGTCATTCACTTGCAACAGGATGTTATGTGAATACAGAAGTGATGTGTGCAGCCTGTCACTTGGAATTGCTGCTGTTCCGCTGCTGGAGAGCTCCCGTGGTTGCAGAGTCCTTGCAAGCAGCAATAACAGGAATGTGCCAGTGATCCTGCAAAGCCAGAGGAGGAGCAGGGAGCTGCAAGTCTCCCCCATCACTGCGGGGTGTGAATAAATAGATCTAATCAACAATTTACATGTTAGCCCTGGACCAGGGTTTATTTTCCGGATGTGTCATTCAGCCCAAGCAAAACCTCTGCATCTCAGGCTGGTGGTGTTTCTAAAAGCACCTCTAAGTGATCACTGAGGCTGGATTTTGAGCTGCATTTACATTTTGATAGAATCTGCTGCTTTCCTTATCTGAAACAAAGCCTACCTGATCTTCATTAATTACACTATCATTTCACCTAACCAGGGTGCTACTAATTACAGTTATCTGTCTGTTCTTCACCAGATAATACACAAAAAAATTGTTATCCCTGGCTGTATCTGGATTAGCTGGAGCTGTAAGGGGGGTGCACATGGTGATGGGTTTTACAGGTGGAGTGCAGGTATTTATAAACTGTCTGAGGAAATGCTGGATGAGTGGCTGCTGCCCCACTGGCTGTGCTGCCATCCCAGCAGCAAAACATACAGAAAACACTGCTTAAACACAGAAAAATGGTTACTGCAGGGTGGCTGGAGCAGGCCATCTCCACAAGAGAGGTGATGGAGTCCTGGGACATCCCAGACCCACCTGAGCACAGCCCTAGGGCTGGAGGGGACACTGCTGGAGCAGAGGTTGATCCCAGAGGTGTTTCTGGGCTCAGCTATCAGGGACTGTCTGGCAGTGCCTTTTTTGAGACAGAAAATCTCACGGGGGCTTCACAGAGGGCTGCAAGCCCTGGTGGTGGTGCTGACTGCTGCCCCACTAACATCAGCTGCAGTCTGAGCAGGGCAAGCACAGAAAGGGCTCCTCTGAAAAGAGGCAGCAGGAAATGTCTGAGCTGCTGGGGAGCTGTGGGTCCAGAGGGCTGGAGCCGGGAGCCAGAGGCTGCAGGGAAGGGGGTCCATGAGGGCAAAGCCTTTGCTGGAAGAGAAGCCAAGGGGCTTTCACTTGACTTCTGTTTCATCATCCTTCCACACACTGATCTCTTCAGATGCTCTCTAAACCTTTGGTTTGCTTTCTGAAGGGGAAAGGACTTGTCCTGGAGGAGGAGCAGAGCCAGGCTGCTGAGGAGAGCTGGTGGCTGTCAGCTGGCAAGAGGGGAGGGACATGGAGGCCAGAGAGGGGGACACTGGGTGAGGAGATGTTCACACTCATCTCCATCCGCTGCGAGTGCCAAACACACCTGCACTCCTGTTTGTACGGCTTGCTGTACTTGATAAACTGATATATGTGAGTTTGGGGGTTTTTGTTACCTTTTTGTATTCTGAAGAGAACTAAAGATGGTTCACATGATTTTTTTTTGTGCCTTCTGCAGTGCAGGTGATACAGGCAGGGATGGAACAGCAGCATCTTTATACTTGTCAAGTCTTCATCCACACCTACGGTACTGCCTGAAGCTCAAAGTGATTTTCTTGCAGGCTTAGAGCTCTACACCAGCAGGGAGAGCAAGAAACTCAGTGGAGATTATGCTCCAGAAAAACTGTATGCGTGGCCCAAAAGCTAAATATGGAACCATGGAAGTGCACACTGCAGTGGTAGGGGAGGTGGGAATGCTGAATGGGGAGGTTTCCTGCCCTTCTGACACCAGGAACCAGGGGTCCTCTGGTTCTCTATGGTTCTCCTTGAGGATCTCTGGTTCTCTATGGTTCTCCTTGAGGATCTCTCGTTCTCCATGGTCTTCCTTGAGGATCTCTGGTTCTCCATGGTTTTCCACGAGGATCTCTGGCTCTCCATGGTCTTCCATGAGGATCTCTGGTTCTCCATAAGGATCCCTGGTTCCCCATGGTTCCCCCCAGGGCTGTGCTGGTGCCTTGCCCAGAGCTTGCTGTGTCAGCAGGCAGCAGTTTCAGGTAGGGCTGCTCTGCTGGCAGGGCCTTGGTGTTCCCAGCAGGGCAGGGCAGGGATGCTCCTGTCCCAGCAGGACACTGGGCATGCAGGTACCACCCTACAGCAGCTGCTCCTCCTCTGCATCACTTCCAGGGACAGAACTCCTGTCCTGCTGCGTGGCAGGGAGCCCTGCAGAGCCAGCACGGAGGGGACAGGCTGGGCAGCAGCTGGGCAGCACTGGTTTAATCCTTTTTGCCTGTTCCTGCCATGGAAGCTGTGTACTGGGTGAGATGTGTGTGTTTGGGGAGGGCTGGCCCGGCCATTAGCCTGTCAGGGTTTGCAGCACTGGCAGCTGGGGAGAAAACTGTTATTAAGTGTAACGTGGCACCTTGGAGACGGAAGCATGGGGAGACAATAAATACAGCCTTCCAAAATGCCATTTTATGGTGTCATTCTTCAGAATTTATTAAGACTTAGTTGCAGCCATGCCTGCAGCCTCCTGTGCTGGAATCCATAAATTGTGTTCATTATCTCCAGCACTTGCTCTGACCTGCTGTATTTTACAAGGGGGGAGACACTGGAGGCGTGGGGACACCCCAGCTGCTTTCTGCAGCCATTCCCCTGGTGCCAATCCAGCTTTTCTGGGATTGCTGGGACACCCCAGGCAGTGCTTGGCTGCGTGGATGGACCCCAGGTGTGATGTGGTGGTTGAAGAGAACACTGAGGGACTGAGGAGTTGCCAAAATCACCACAGCTCCACGGGGAGCAGGGAAGGAGCTGGGTGAGGGGGGAGCCATGGGCATGTTGGAGCACACTGGCACATTTGTCACTCCACTGTGGGGCCACCCCAGCAGTCTTGGATGTGCTGAGGATGCTAGAGGTGGAAAAGGGTTCACAGGAGCTCCCTGAACTGCACACAGGGAGATGCTACACCCCTGCTTGGTGTCCTCTTGCACCAGTGTTCTCAAATGAAAACACAAATGAAATTGTGCTCCTTTCGCCCACTTTTTGTCATGACAAATCTCAGCAGCAGCATGTTTGTGTACCCTCATCCTTATCCTCAGCATTTAGGTCCAGGATGGAGGAAAACAAGTTCAAGCCCAACCTCCTGATAATTTATTATGTTCCTTATGCTTAAAGGCAAAATTTAAGTTGCCAAATGCAGATGTTTGCATGCTCATTTTTTAGCTCTCAAAGTACTTTCTGTGTGCTTGATTGATGGATATCCCTGTTACATTAATAGCTGTGCTTTGCAGAAAGCTGTTATTACCAGGACAGTCTGGTGTGGGTTTCAGTTTTTCTTCTTGCATTTAAAATCCATTATTAATGTCTTTCTGAGGGAAAAAAAAAGTTTCAATTCAGGCATTTTGCTTTGCTTTCTCAGGCTTCTTCTCAACTGTCTTTACAGTGGTGCTTTAAAATCAATATTACAATTGTTCTTCATATTTTACTGAGTGGTTGAGGGTTTCTGCATCTTGTTATTGATTTCTGATTGTACTGCAGGACATGTAGGTGCACACAGGTTGTTCTGTGGTGGATAACTTCATATGTGTCTTCCTAATCATCACTGAGTTGCCTTCTGCATGTTCCCTGTTGCTGGATGCGGCTGCTGAGCATGGAAGGCACCAGGAGAGCTCTGAGTGCAATCCTGAGACACCAATCTTGTGACTTCTCATTTAATTCAGTTTGGTTTTCAATCAGACACAGGGGTCACATGAGGCTTGTGGGGTCTCCTCTTTTGTGTAATCTTTGCAGAGTTCTTCTGCCCTGGCTTTTCAGGCAGCTTCATGTTCTGTGTTGTAGGAGCAAAACAAGTCATTGTCCTGGCTTTGTGTGGGGTGGTCATAATGCACCTTTAGCTTCCAGCACTGACCTTGGCCCTTGGGGCAGCTCTGCAGGCAGATCTCAGCATTTCAGAGGTGCAGAGTCATTGGATCCCAGAATGGTTTGGGTTGGAAGGGAGCCTTGAACTCATCCAATTCCAATCCCCTGCCATGGCAGGGACACCTTCCACCATCCCAGGCTGCTCCAAGCCCCAGTGTCCACCCTGGCCCTGGGCACTGCCAGGGATCCAGGGGCAGCCCCAGTTGCTCTGGGCACCCTGTGCCAGGGCCTGGCCACCCTCCCAGGGAACAATTCCTGATTCCCAATATCCCATCCATCCCTGCCCTCTGGCAGTGGAAGCCATTCCCTGTGTCCTGGCACTCCAGGCCCCTGTAAAGGTTCAAGTCTCAATGAAGCAATGCAGAAGCCCAGTGTGCATTGGTAACTGCTGTAAAGCTGGATTTGCAGACTGAGGCTCTTGGAGCACATCAGCACTGATGGCACAATCTGTGTGAGAGCTTGTTGGCACCAGAGGAACCTGTGAGGAGTGACAGGACTGTGGCCAGCACGGGTGCTCCAAAATGCTTCCGTGGCTCCAGGTGAGTGTACAGGGGAAGAGCTCTGTGTGTGTGTGGGCACAGTCCTTCCCAGCTCTGCATGCCCTGGCACAGGCTCCACATCTGCCAGGGGCTGTGGCTGTGCCAACAGGCACTCTGCAGAGGGCTGGCTGTGCACAAACCTCTGCTGGCTGGACTGGGCTGTTTGCTCCTCAGGCTTATCCTGGACAGGCTCCTGCACCTTCACACATGGAGGCTACACCTGGCTTCTGAGGAACTGGTTGTTGCAGTTTGTCTGTCCGTGCTGGGGACCAGGACAAGCACTGCCACAGGAGCTGGTCCTGTGTCCCCGGGGTGGCAGGGCTCGGTGGTGGCAGCACTGGCAGGAGACACGGCAGAGCCAGGGAGGGGACAGGGCTGGCACCCATAACAATGGGCAGGCTCTGACACTGCTGTTGGAACTCACTTAGCAATTCTGTTGATGTTCTGGAAACGAAAATATAATTCAGGCCACCTTCTCCTCCAAGCTGACCCTGAGAATCTGGGAGAAGAGCTACTGAATAATTAGGGGCTTTTTTTTTCTCCCCCCTTTTTGCTGGAGTTACTGCTCAGTGTTGAACTGTCCTCTACAGTGTCATCACTTCCCTTGAACTTACTGCTCCGAGTGTACTTAGCATTAATGTTATTACATAAATTGCAGTCTCATTAATCACTGGGGGCTGGAGCACATCCTTGTTGTGCTGTTTTGTGGGTGACTTGGCTGGTGGGAACCCCTGGCCAGGGGTGGAGGCTGTGGCTGGAGCACTCCCCCTCTGCTCCTGAGCCTGGTTTAGCTGAGCTTTGTGTGTCTCACCCTGCAGGATCTGGAGTGTTTGCCAGCACTGCCATGATTGCAGCCTTGCTGCTGCAGAGGAGAAAAGGGAAAGGTGAGTTTGTCCCAAGGGAGTTTGGCTGGACCACATCCCTGCTGCTGTCCCTGTGATTTGGGTCTGTGGGGTCCCAAAATGCAGAGCCCAGCCTTGTGGCTTGGCAGTGAACACCCAGAGCCCGTGCTCTGTGCAGGGTCTGCTGCAGGGCTGTTTGATGATGCTGTGCTTCTGTCTCTGTGGCAGAGCTCTCAGCCTTCGTGGCAACGTAAATTCTCTTGGCTGCATACTAAAATTACACTGAGTTATTGATTTATCTTTGAGAGGATTTCCTTCCCGAGGGACATTTCTGGCTGCTGTAGTGATTTAGTTCTCCTGCAAGGGCAGAATCCGTGGCAGAGCAGAGCCACCCTCCTGCCCTCGAGCCTGCAGCTCAGGGTCGCGCTCCCTCAGGCTTCCTCTGCAAGCTGATTTCTGTTCCAAGGCTGGGACAAGGTTACATGGCTGTTATTTCAGTGTAACAACTGCAAATAAAAGGGCATTTTCAACTTTCCACTGCAGAAGCTGCAAGTCTGGGACAAGCCTTTGTGCCATGGCACCAGCATTATCTTGCACATGTCTCAAACCCAGCTCCAAGGCTGGCACGTGGGACTTGTGGAGTCATGCCAGCCTTAATACACTTGCACTCCTGGGAATGTTTTAGTTCCTCAGAGTGGGGTATGATGGGAGCAGGAGCTTGCAACACTTTTCTCCTAAAGCTTCAGGGTACAGCCTCTCTTTTCTTTGCTTTCTATTGACTCACAATGGAGCATCTCTAAAAACCAGGCCAGGTGAGTTCCTGCTGCTGGTCCTGAGGAAGCCAAGACAGTTCTTTTCTTCTATCCCCAGTTTTCTCCCCTTGGCCCTGAAAGCCCCCCCACCAACTATGGCTCAGCTGGTGAGCACCATCAGTAGAAGGACCTGACCCTTCAGGACATGGCTCAATGTTTCAGATATTCTGTGGCTGGAAAATGCCCAGCTCTGTGTCCTTGGGTGCCCATTTGAAGCATGTCCCTGTGGGTTCCTGTATCTAATCCCACTATCTAGTGGATTTGGCACCAATCTCAGCTGCATACTGATAAAATGGGAGGCTGCTCGTGCATGTGGTGTTATAAAACAGCATCCACCAATTAGGCCCAGGGAGAACATCAATTTATTTTCCTGTGAACCAAGTGTGGCACAGCTCCTTCCTTTCCCAGTGATCTATCTGTGAGATAAAACACATCTTTAGTGTCTATCTTAAATACTGCAGTGTTGGCAAGTTCTCTTGACAGAAATTAGGCTAATGTCCCTTACGACTGCGTTAGCTATAGAAACAAGGCTTTAAATTGAAGCTTGGCAAAGCGCTATTCCAGCGCCCTCTCCAAGGCATCTCCTTATTCCAGCTTTTATTATCCAAAATTGTTCTCACTCTGCCTTGGCAGCAGGGCTGGCAGGCAGCTCTGCCCATCCATCCTGCTGGTCTGGCAGCCAGGGGTGGGAGCAGCACCTCCAGGCTGGCCCGGGCAGTGCTGGCCAAGCACCGCGGAGCCCTCGGCCCCGGGATGCTCCGGCTTGGGGGGCACCACTGCTGGGACGGGGCTGGGGCCTGGGTGAGGGGAGGCAGCTGACACCCATCGAGCACAGAGGGGATCCAAGGCAGTCAGCTGCACGCCCTGACAGTGGCACAGCGTGTCCTGAAACGGTCCCACTGCGAGCTGGAGCTGGGAGAAGGGAGTTTGTGTTGTGCGTGTCTCATCCTTGCAATTTCAGCGCTGAGTTACAGACTCAGAAGCTGAGGACAGGAATAGGGAGTGCTGAGGCCTGGTCATGAATCCCCTTCTTGAGCTTCCCAGCCTTCCCCTGGAAAATAGTTTCCTTTTATGCTCCTTTACCCTCCTCAAGTTGAGCCCTTTTAGCCTTTAACTCCTTGTTTCCAACAACAGATTAACCAGGGCTGTTTTAAACCTCCTGATTCTCACACTGGTGTCGGTCCTGATGGATTATCCCTCCCTATTGTGTCCTTTCTGTGCCTCCACATTGCCAGGTTCTTTGGTGGCCCTCTCCTGAGTCGCTGAGAGAGGAGGAAAGGCTGAGAGTGACACATGTGGGAGACACGATGGTTGATGATGTTCTGGAGGTGCTAACCTCCATCATAGTAAAGAAGCCTCTCTCAAAAGGTATTAAATGCCTAAAATCCCACAAAATTAATATCATCCTCAGTTCCTTTTGTCAGGTTCTCAATTCTCCTGGTCAGCTGCCTTGTTCTTCTCTGCCTACATCCTGCATTGATCTTCTCTGAACGTAGCCAAGCCTTCAGCATCCCAGATGGGCTTTCTGGAGTAACAAATAGACGTGAGGAATGACAATTATTGAATGGATTGTAGCATTGGCTTGGGGATAAATATTGTAGAGAGTTGGAAAGGGATTAAGACTGGCATTTGTAAGTAAGCTTCTCATGGATGTTGACTTGGGGACATGGTGAGACAAAGGTCACTGCAGTGTCTCTGCAGCCTGGTGTGCCATTTGAGAGATGAAATATCAATGTGGCTGGATATGTTTGGTCTCTCTGTTTCTTCTGCTTGGACCTTTGTGGGATTAAACTCTCTAAACTGCTGCAGTTCACAGACTTCAAACCCAGTATCAGAAGAAAAAATAAATCAAGTGCCTTGTATTAAATCCTGAGCACATGGCTCCTGCTGCACCCAGGGCTGTGGTAACTCACTGCAGTGCCTGCCTTGAAGCTGGGGAGAAGGCTTTGCTGGCAAAGTGAAAACACGTTGTGCCCACTCTACAAAAGGACACCCCTTCTTTTTCCTGCCCTGTGGTTATTTTTTCCTGGTGTGTTTGCTGCTGTTGCACTGCAAGGCAGAGCAGCCCTCCCAGCAGGGAGGTGGAGAATGGAGCACTTGTTGGAGGAGCTCTTTGCCACAGGAAGCATTTCCCTCCTGCAGCAGCAGCAGCAGCAGCAGCAGCAGGTACATCAGCAGATGCTGCAGCAGTGCCTCCATCAGAGGCCCTGTATTTCCCCCTGGAGCCCTCCTGTCATCCCTCCTTCCCTGAGATCCCTCCTCCCCAGGCTCCTCGCTGGCTTCCACCTTCAATTCCATCACTTCCAGACTTCCCAGGGGGCCCAGGCACCTCATGGGAGGGCCACGCTCTGCCCTGTGTGTGACAGACACCCCTCCTGCCCTTGTGGCTCCCCTGCACGTGAGGGATGAGGTTTGGTGTGTGTTCAGCAGGCTCAGCTCTGGGCATGAGGCTGGGCCCCCTGGTGTGCCACCACCATCATCATCGTCACCTTGGCTGCCATGGAGGGTGGGTGGCAGTCACAGGGTCTGCTCTGGCACTGCCAGCCAGGCCCTGCCTGTCCCCACATCCCTGCCTGTCCCAGGGGCTCGCCTGCCCCTCCTTCCCCCTTGCTGCAGGAGCTGCAGGAGAAGCCAAGTGGATTTGGCAGGCGGTGTGAGGAGAGAGCCCAGCCCAGCCTCCCCCACAGGGTGCCTCTGTTTGAATAGCAGCGTTCAGAGCACTCAGCACCCACTGATCAGCTGGGAGAACATAAATCCCAGTGCCACAGGAGAGCCCTGGCTCAGGGAAAAGGGCCAGTTGTGAGTGCTGTCCAGCCCAGTGTCCAAATGGAATGGTGCTTTCACATCTCTTATCAAGGGTTACTTAGTGGAGAGCCCCTTTCTTGTGAGGCTTTGTTCTCTGCTAGCTGTGGATTGAATCACAGGAGGAGGGATTGGATTCTGGCATCATTTTAAAAACGTTTTCATTCTATTTGCTGAGGGGACCTCAGAGAAGACCTCTCAGCACTGTGACAAAAGAGTGGCTCTAAAACCCTTTTCAGCCAAACAAGTGTTTGAGTTGAAGGCTGATGGATGGTGCTTAAAGATGTGGTTACTGCAGCAAGGTTGGCATTAAAAATCCCTGGGTGCAAGAAAGTTCTCCCAAGGTTACTGTGGAGGTTGTCTCCCTGTAATCATGGTGTGAGCAGCCCTTAACACCCTGAGTCCACCAGTGAGCTCTGTGGCATCAGCCATGGGAGAGCAGCAGCACAGCAAGCACCAGTGGGTCACTTGTCTCTTGCTAAATGAGAAACTGCAATGGGATCAGCCCTTTTGGGGTGGCATCACTGTGGCAGGAGGGCTGGAACTGGATGATCTTTAAGGTCCCTTCCAACCAAACTGTTCCACAATTCTTTCCCTGTCCCTGTCCAAGTGGGGTTCAAGCAGAAAGCAGAGCTGCTGCTTTGGGACCTGTGAGGAGCCTGGGCAGGAGCACACCTGCTGTTGGGATGTACCAGAACAGGGTGGCTTTGGAGCTTTCCCAGGAATGCCTTTGCTGCCAGCAGCTGTGCTGGATGTTGAACAGGGGACAGATTCACCCTTGGCAAGCTTGAAAGCATTTCAGATGGCTTCTGTCCCTGCTCCAGTGCAGCACAGAACAAAATCAGATGTTGGAGAAGATGTCATACTTAGACATCACCATTCTGACAGGTCAATTACCAGGATGTTTATTAACATAGCTTGGAATGTCACAGAAAGGTTTGTCAGATAAACTAGCCAACTGAAGTTCTTACATGAGACTTCCTTGGTTTTGTTGAGATGCTTTGAACTCTTCATTCAATCTCTCAACAATTCATTCCCTTCAGGCCTTTCTGGAAGAGCCTCTGCAAGGTCTGTGGCTGGGGGATCAGGCCCTGCCTGCTCCCTGTGTGTCTGGGTGTGGAATCCTTTGAATCCCTCAGGGCAATCCCCAGGGCTGTGCCCTGGAAGAATATGCTATAGAGTCTCCACCTAGGCTGAAAGGGAAAATTTCCCCATGGAGCCTTGCACAACACTATGAACCACCCCAGTTCCTTTCCCATATGTCCCAAACTCTGGTAGTTTCTCCTTTCCCTGTTCCCTCATTGGCTGTGGTATCCCTGGTGCCTGGCTCTGTGTCTTCCCTGTAGGGCAGTGCCCTTTGCCCTGCCCTTTGTGCCACCCCAGTGCCTTTGGACCATTGGCCACTGACCCCTAATTAACCCTGTGCACACCACATGGCCAGCTCTTTTGTCTCTGATTCCCCTTTGGCGTGCTGGAATAAACCTTTGCTGGAATTTGTCATACAAAAGGCCCTTCTGCCTCTCGTGGCTGAACTAGCCATGGTGAGTGTGGTGTGTGGACTTGGCTGCTCTCCCTGAATGTTCACCCAAGCAGCTTTTCCAAGGAGATGCTTATTGGGAAATAGGCAGCAGCATCCACCATCCAAACCCCTGTGTTGCTCCATCTGGGTGCCCTGGGAGGCAGAAGGAAGCAGCAGTGCCAATTGTTTGCTCATGCTGTAAGGACAGAACTCCTCTCTGAGGGTTTCCTCTGCAAGCCCAGGAAGAGAAGGACACTTCTGTTCCTTGTCAGCCCTCTGGGCAATGATCAGACAGAACAGTGCTGAAACCAGGCTGGCAGCACCAGGGCTGGTCACTCGCAGGCAGAGGCAGCCCAGCTCCTCCAGCCCGAGCTGGGCAGCGCCTGGGAGAGGTGGCACCGTGGCACTGGGCATGGTGCATCACCCCAGGGGTTCCTCCTGCATCCCATCCCCTGCAGAGCCCCTGCTGTCCCTGGTTACCTGAGCAGTGGAGAGGCAGTGCCCAGGCTGGTGCTGCTCTGAGGAGATGCTGCACTCAGCAGGCAGCTCTGGCTCCCCAGCAGTACCGTGGGAGGAGGAGCTGCCCAGGGAGTGCATTTGTAAAGCATTTCTTCCCCAGGAAGATGAGTTTGTCACAGGAGTTTGTACTTGGGATGTGCACACAGGTGTCTGAGCTTCCTCCCTGCCTGAGGTGGGGAATGCTGGGGGTGCTGGGGCAGCTGCTGGGAGAGCTTCCAGGCCTGGTGCTGTGAAACCTCCCCACCAGCTATCAGGAGGAGGTGACACAGAGCATATTAATGACATTTTCCAGTGGCACTTAATTGGGAGGAGCAGTGAGTATCAGACAGTGAACTAATGCAAAAGGCTATAGCTGAGTGAAGAAGGGAAAGAAAAAGAAAGGAAAGAAAGAAAAGATAGGAAAGAAAGGGAAGAAAGGAAGAAAGAGAGAAAGAGAGAGAGAGAAAGAGAGAGAGAAAGAGAGAGAAAGAGAGAAAGAAAGAGAGAAAGAGAGAGAGAGAGAAAGAGAGAGAGAGAAAGAAAGAAAGAAAGAAAGAAAGAAAGAAAGAAAGAGAGAAAGAGAGAAAGAAAGAAAGAAAGAAAGAAAGAAAGAAAGAAAGAAAGAAAGAAAGAAAGAAAGAAAGAAAGAAAGAAAGAAAGAAAGAAAGAAAGAAAGAAAGAAAGAAAGAAAGAAAGAAAGAAAGAAAGAAAGAAAGAAAGAAAGAAAGAAAGAAAGAAAGAAAGAAAGAAAGAAAGAAAGAAAGAAAGAAAGAAAGAAAGAAAGAAAGAAAGAAATGAGATTCAGGCTCTGGGCCTCTTCTTCCCATTAGTAATCCATCTCATCCTTACCTGTGTCTGTTACATGTCTTCCTTTTGTGTGTACAAATGTTCTGTTTTGAAGTAACAAACAATCTGGAGAGCCTCAGCTGGGTCCCCAGCCCTGGCACTGGTGGCTCCTGGAGCTGGGGACGCAGCTCTGGGGAGCTCTGCTGCTCGCTGGGATTTGTCTCCTGGTGGTTTTTAATCATTATTTTATTAAGGGAGAAGGTGTGGTGCCCTCAGATAACTTATTATGGATGCTCTGGCAGTGTGATTATTTCAGTACTGCAGCACTGCCGGTGTGTTTTGCTGGAACATTCACATATTGATTCCAGATTCCTTTGTTGCCTGTACTAGAAAGAAAGTCCCTTTTCCCTCACTCCCTGCGTGGAGAGAAACAAAGAGTAAAGGAAGGTAGATGCTATCTGAGGCTTGCTCACACACCAAGGTAATTTTTGAGAGCTGCAGAGCCACTTACTGACTCATAACTGGGGCTTGTTTTCAAACCCTTGATAGATTTTGAATTCTCTTACAATGGCAAACAAGGATGCTCACTTGGGGACAAGCCAGGAATCTGCCTCAGTGAGCTGGATCACCTTTGTTCTGCTTCCTCCAGCCTTCCCAGGGGACATTCCTGTGCCAGGGGGGCAGGGTGGTGCTGCAGGGGGAGAGTCTCCTGTCCCTCTTGGGCTCCTCTTGATGGGCAGTCAGTGGCTGTCAGCTTTGTCCAAGGGGTGGGGATGGGATGGGATGGGATGGGATGGGATGGGATGGGATGGGATGGGATGGGATGGGATGGGATGGGATGGGATGGGATGGGATGGGATGGGATGGGATGGGGAAGCCACTCTCAGGAGTGCAGTGAGTTACTGCACAACCTTGGTGGGAGGTTTGCAGGTGAGTGTGTGATGTACAACTTGCCAGCCTGTAGCTGTGCAGTGAGTTGGGGCTCAGCCCTGTCCCCATGCTGGAACACAAACCCACTTGTGGAATGTGGAATGATGTGCTGGAAAGGAGTCCAGGATGAGACCTTTCTCCTTTAGTGAGGAAAACACAGCTGGTCATTTGGTTGCTCTAGAAGAAGAGAGATGGGGTTCTTTGGTTATCACTGTGTGCTGCATATTCCACCAGCAGCCCTCTGCTTTTACTAATGCGGTGCACAACGTGCCTGATCCTCCCTCAGTTGTGAGCCTGGTGGAAGCATGTCCTGTTTTCCATTTGTTTATTAATTTATCATCTTGTTTTTAGCCTCTGCAAAGCTTGATATTGGTAGAGAGCCTGGGAAACGTGCACAGAGCAGAGTAACAGATAGTTGTGATTTGGTTACAAGGCAATAATTTAAGTGGACAGGTTTAGCTGATAACATAAAGCACACGAGACAAATCGCTTTGGTTTATAAATGTCATCAGAGCCCCTGTGAGGGAGCTGCTGCCTGGTGCTGCTGCTCCAGCCAATATATTATAAGGAGATATAAACAGATGTTTGAAAAAATCTGGCTGACCAAGATGAAAAGAATGGGGCTATAAATTAAAGTCTTCCTCAGCGTCTCTTTAAGCATCTTTATGGACAGTGCGCATCCAAATGGAGGAGTGCCAGTGCTCAGAGGGACCTCCAGGTTCTTTGGGCTGCAGAGGCAGCACCCAGGGGTGGGACAGCTTGTGGGGACAGCAGTGTCCGTCAGAGCATGGGAGACCAAAGCCTGTCCTGGTGCTTCTGCAGCTGATAAAGGGATTAAATCAGGAGCAGGAATAACACCATCCCTGCAGCGTCGCCAAAGGATCAGTGTCTCCTGTTTGGAAAGTAAATGCTGTTGCTCTGCTTTGACATTTATTCCCAATAAAGACCTTGTCATTTGTGCAGTGGCAAGGATTTTATCATTTGGGAGTACTTTTCCTGTTGGACACTGTCTTTTTGGGTGTGAGGCAGCTGAGTGACTGAGGAGCAGGTGGGAGGCACGTCCCCAGCAGCGGCATTGGGAGCTCTGCTCACACCCTGGGGCTTTCTCCTGATCCATCATCCCAAGGCAATGCAATAACACCTATTCCAACTGAGAGCAGGTTCAGATTGGATACTGGGGAGGAATTGTTCCCTGTGAGGGTGGGCAGGCCCTGGCACAGGGTGCCCAGAGCAGCTGTGGCTGCCCCTGGATCCCTGGCAGTGCCCAAGGCCAGGCTGGACATTGGGACAGTGGGAGGTGTCCCTGCCATGGCAGGGGGTGGCACTGGATGAGCTTTAAGGTTCCTTTCCACCCAAGCCATTCTGTGAGTCTGTGATCTTATTTTTAATTGATTTTAATTTATTTTAGTTGTGGTTAAAAAAATCCCAAGAGTGGGATATTTTTTAATTGGTAAGGGTTCCAAACCAATTGTGGGAGCAGGAATTTGCTGCTTCCCTCTCCACAGCTGGAACCCTTCTGGCAGGTTTGTGGAGGGGATTTCACAGCTATTTCTACTCACTCGGTAGTTGATTTAGAGCTGAAAATCACTTGAATGGAAACTCTTCTTTCCCTTTATGAGGAGCAAGGGATGAGGTCTGGCAGCTGTAGGATTTGCAGCTCTCAGGGAAGAGGGACTATTCAGTAACACATCTGTGAAGTGCCTACCTGTGGATACACATATTTTATTTGTCTGAGGTGTCAAGGAGAAAAAATGTTACGAAATGGCTTAAATGAAAGCGTGGTTTTGTATTTTTTCAATTGAGTTTCATTTCTCAAATGCAACTTAATGCAAACAATAAGTAAAAAATTAATTTCTCTCGGGAAAAAGGTATTAACAGAATGGTTCTGTTTTAGCAGCATGTGAAGCTGTGTAATTGCTTACACATGTATTGCTCCAGTGTGTGCTCCCAGTTGTTGAATAGTATCAAATTATAGGAATCAAAGAGAATCAACTATTTTTAAGGGAAATGTCTAGAAGCTACATACTGAAACATGATTAAAATTCAGTATTTCCAGCTTACTTGTCTAAATCAGCAATTTTAATCACATTATTCAAGCCAACCCACCCTCAAACACACTTTTGACTTCAAAATACCCCAAACTAAATAAGACAGAAGACCTTCCTTGAGCAGCTGTAACATTTTTATGTGTCAGTGTCAATCTTTTTGTTGAAAACAGAGATGTTTTTCATGGTTTATTTATTAAAGCAGCGCATTTGTCCTGCTGTGCCATGAACCTGGGCTGCTGTGCTGGGTGGGGAGGGGAAATCTCTGGAGCACCAAGAGCTGCTTAAACACATCAGGGCTGTGAGTTTTGCTCTGGGGTTCGGATGCTCCTGGTTAAATCCCATTTAGTGTGCAAAGGAGGAGCAGGAAGGGTTTGTGCCTGGGCTGATGCAGCCTCGGGGATTTGACTGTGCTGGGGGTGCAACTCATGAGCACCAGGCCTGGGTTTGGTTTTGTTTTCTGCTTGCTGATTAGACAGATGAGTAATGCCATGGTTGACTCTCACATTTAAAAGGCAAATGTTAACAGAAGTTTTATAGTTGTGTTTTACCCCCTTGTGTTGTTATCAGGGATGCCCTGGGTTTGGGACATTCAGGAGGGTCACTCATTCCTGTGGCAGCACCTGAGCCCCACTCACGGTGTCCGGAAGGGATTTCCACCCCTGGGCAGGGAAGGAGGAGTTGATGGACAGAACTTTGGGGGGACTAAAGGGTTAAAAGGTGAAACCTCCCTGGTGTGGGTGAGCACATGGTGGGAAAATCCTCTGCTCCCAGCGCTGTAATCTTTTCTCTATTCCAACTGCTGTTGTATTTCTGATAAGGTTTTAATAAACCTTTTAAATTTTTTGGAAGTGAGTAGCATTTCTCACACTGAGAACAGAAACAGGAGGGCTGGGCCCCCCAGTCCCCCACCCTTCTGGAGCCTGCTCCTGTGCTTTCCCTTTGGGTGATTCCCTCGATGGGATTCCATCCACCTCCTTCCCCTCCCTGGCAGGCTGCTGTGGCTGGATGCAGCTGGAGCTGTGCTGTGCTCCCTGTCAGGGGCCATTCCCGGCTGTGTGACAGCCCAGAGCTGCCACAGCCACTGCTGGGGCTGTGACCTGGCCTGCCCAGCGCTGGTGGCACGGTCAGGAACGCTTTGGGTTTGGGGGGAGGCAGCCGGGCCCTGGCTGTGTCTGCAGAGGAGGGGATCGTCCTCCCACCTCCCGTTCAGCCCGCGATGGCATTTCATCCTTCAGAGCCTGGCCTGGAAGGGACCTCACAGCTCACCTTGTTCCACCTCCCTGCTGTGGGCAGGGACGTCTCCCACTAGAGCAGGTTAGCATTGGCTGTGTTTTCGTTGCTGGCAGAGCCCTGTCCTGGTGTTGCCCGAGCCAGGCACAGGAGATGTGATGTTGGCCTTTTCATGGAGATCCTACAAACTCCTTTCTGACCAGCACTCCACCGCCAGCAAGGGGCACACATTGGTGAGGGCACCAAATTCCTGCAGAGCCCGATCTCTCAGCGTGGGAGGATGCTCCCATAGATAGACAGAGATTAAAGGTCCTGTGTATCACAAATTTAAGGAGCAGGAGAAGGTTGGGATCTGTCCATGGAAAGCATTCCAAGTGTGGAGGAGGAACATGTAGCCTATCCTCCCCTAAAATGGGGAGATAATCACACCTGTCCTCTCACATATGCAACCAATGCAGCTTCCAGTGGACAGGACTGATGGAGAGAAAGAGAGTCTACCAGAAATACAAACCTTGTTTTAATAGGAAATCCTCCAAGATGGATTTTCCTGCATTTTCTAAAAGCATTTATACCTATTGGATGACTACAGGCTTTGAAATGTTTGTGTGTGAATTGTGACAAACATCCCAGTCTTACACAGGAGGGACCAGGTCCTTTGATCAGGGAAATGTCTCTTTGGTCTTGAACAGCGAGGGATCGATCCATTTGTTCCCAAGATCAGAGATTTTATCTGTGAGTACATGTACTTATTCTACAAAATAATTACCCTTGCCTTCACTTCCCTTTGGTAGGAGATGCTCCCTGTCTCCTGCAAGCTGTTACTCTATCCCAAGTATCTTTTTAGGTAAAAGGAAGAGAGAAAGTAAAGGTTGAATAAGAAATCCTCCTCAGAAGGGGGAAGATGAGCAGCTTTGGTCTGTCTGTCCATCTGTGAGCAGCTCTGTGGCTGTTCACCTGCATCCTTGCTGTCCTGGGCAGGCAGAATTCCTGCATTAGGAGAAAAAGAAATGCCATCAAGAGGTAGCAACAAAATATTGCCTCCCTTTGATCCCAGTGCTGGGCTGGCCATTGAGATGTGTTTGGTGAAAACCACTCTGAATTTCCTAACTTTTCTGCATTTAAAACTGAAGGTTAATGTATTCTGTGTATTTTTGTTGGCAGATAGTAGTGATCATAAATTCCTTTTAATACAGTATTTCTACACCAGCACAGCCTTGATGTGCAGCATACCTGGCTGTACTCTGCGGGATGCTTTGATTTCCCTTTGGCAGCTGCATTTTATTCTGTCTGCCCTAATCAGACACAATTCACTTTTCTCCATGTAGCCTCCAAATCCACTCCTAGTGTGGAGTTTTAGTGCTCTGCTAGGACCTGGGCTAGAAGGGAGGGAATCAGTGTCTGCTGGGCTCAGGGTTCCACCTCCACTGTGGATCAGAGCCAGCCCGGCAGTGGAGGGACACCTTGGGTGGCTCAGGGTGGCAATTCTGGGAGGGAAAAGCAGCACTTCAGGGCTGCTGCTGCATGGGAGGAGGTCAGTGGTAGATATCCCACTCCTCACTGTGCAGGATGGGGAGGAGCTGCTCCCAAGGAGGAGCACATGTCTTCAGTTCCCAGTTCCTCCCCAAGCTGGAGCAGTGAAGTGCTCTGAAATAACGTGACCTTTGCTTGCAGGTCAGGCTGT
The DNA here is from genome assembly GCF_035770615.1 of Melospiza melodia melodia. Taxonomy (NCBI): domain Eukaryota; kingdom Metazoa; phylum Chordata; class Aves; order Passeriformes; family Passerellidae; genus Melospiza; species Melospiza melodia. The sequence continues at coordinate 18,611,090 of NW_026948525.1, read as the reverse complement.
TCCTGCAGGGTCACATGTGCAGCTGAACCTGCAGACAGGAGAGAGAGAAGCCAAACTCCCGGACAGAGAATATGGGGAAGGTGACACGAGAGAAGAGAGAAGAAGAAAAAGGTACAGTTATACAAGGCTTTGGGTTGGGTGGGCTGTGGTATTCATGCCTTTTATTAGAGGCCAGGTTCCCTGGTACACTCAATTCCTGCATCTTCCAGAGGCTTCATTGCTGGATGAGGAGCTCAGCAGTGCTGAAAGCAGAGGCCTGTCCTTTGTGTTCCATTTGGGATGGCAGTGGAAGCACCCTGAGTGCACTTTCAGAGCACTTCATGGCTTCTCATGCCACGACATCAAAACAGCTTCCACACAGCCTGTGGAGTTCTGCAAAGTCTTTGGGTTGTCCTTGATTGGCTGTGTTTGGAGTGTGATGGTTCTCTTTGCGCTTTTTAGGCCAGGCTACTTCCAGGACACTGTCTTTTGGAATTTATCTGCTGCAATCTAAAAACCTTTCTCCCGTACTGCGGTGATGACATCTTGTACTGCAACATGCAAAATGATTTGAGCTTCTGCTCAAACTAATGTTGCCTTAGCTAGGCTGGCATAAAGGTGTAAGAATATCCTAATGGTTGATGCCTCGGCCATATGTGCAATGGTACGGTTTGGGGAAAGTGACATGAGGGATGAGAGAAAGAGGAAAAAGAGACATGCAAGTCATTGGGTTAGATAGCCTGTGAAATTTATGCCATTTATTGCAGTCCAGAATCTCTGGAGCACATAATTCCTCCTCTTCCTGAGATTTCATTGCTGGGTGAGGAGCCCAGCAGTGCTGAAAGCTGAGGCCTGTCTTTTGTGATCCCTTTGGGATGGCAGTGGAAGTGCCCTGAGTGCACAATCAGAGGCACCTTCATGACTTCTCATGCCACGACACCAATACTAAATGTGCAAGGTGGCTTCCTTGAATGACATGTAGTCCTTTGAAATATCTGCAGGCAGTGGTCTGAAACTGCTTTCTGAGCCTGCTCCTTGGTGTCATCTGTGAGGGGCTGAGGGCTGGCCTGAGCCTGGTGCTGTGTCCCACTGGGAGCAGCCGCACAGGCTCACGTGCAGAGCAGGCACTGCCAGAGGCCCTGGAGATCTCACCTGCTCTGCAGCCACCATTGTCAAGGTGCTGTAAACATCAGCTGCTGCTGACTTTCCCCTTGGACCCCTTGGTTTAGTCACTATGGGGAATTTCTTTCCTGAAGCCCGTGGGGTTTCCCGCTGACAGCTGTGCTGGGGATGCTCGGGGAGTGTGGGGCTTTGGGGGCAGCTGCCCGGGCAGGGGCTGAGCTGGGGGCCCTGTTGGGCCCATGGCCCCCAGCAGCAGCAGCAGCAGCAGCAGGCGCAGGGCCCAAAGCCCCGTGCCCCCTGGCCAGCAAAGGCTGCCCTGTCCCTGCAGCTGTCACCCGAGTGGGGCCCAGGGGCCAGTGGCCGCTGGCAGCAGCAGGAATGCGGGCAGGGTGAGGATGCCCTGGCCTGGCTTTTGTCTCTGGAACAATGCGGGCTCAGGGCAGTGCAGAGCAGGCTGGGAAGCAGAGCCCAGGGCCTTTGGAGGCTGCAAGGCTTAAAGATCAGCCCCTGCAGCAGCCCAGGTGCAGGTGGCCCAGTTGCCAAGGGCTTGAGAGCGTGCAGGTGGATTTTGCATGGCTGTGGCCTGATGGAGGTTCTGGACCCAGGAATGCCTGTGTCTGCAGCAGGAAGGGTGGCTGAAGGTTTGCTGCCTGCTTTGGTGGCATGGCTGCAGGGGCCAGTGCTGTGAGAGCTCCCTGTGTGAGAGTTGGTGAGAGCTGAGCTCTTGGGGACAGCGCTGTGCCCCAGGCCAGGAAGAGCAGCAGTGCCCAGTGGTAGGAGTGGTGTCAGTGGGAGCCCCTGTGCACAGGGACCCCCAGCCCCGGTGTGGCCGTGCCAACACCCCCAGGGACCTCCAGCCCCGGGAACGCGGAACAAGTGGAACCCACAAGTGTGCAAAGGCTGCCTGTGCCCAAAGGAATGGCCAAGAGAAGTCAGGTTTTAAAAAGAAACAGTATTTATTTGCCAAAGATCGGCAAATCTCGGATTTACACAACATGTGTCATTATAACCATTGTTATAACAACAACAACACCAACAATGTACAGAACATATTTACACGGGATCCGATGGGCTAACAATCTTCAAAACGTATTTACAGAGAACTTCAAACGGAAGGAACGTATTTGCAGAAATCTTCTAAACTTTCAAACGTATTTACAGAAATCTTCAAAAGTTTCAAACGTATTTACAAAGGCGTGGCATCTGTGCCATCATGTGTATCAGTCCTGGAAGAAAGGAAGCAGCAGAGCTGGACTCAGCCGGCAGCACTGGGCCCAGCAGGGCTGGCAACTGGGCCCCAGGCGCTGGGCCGGGCCTAGCAGGGCTGGCGTGGCCCCAGGCAAGGGCAGGGCAGGCCGTGGGCTGGTGCTTGTGGCAGCACAATCCAGGCCCCCTGCGGGCACCGTGTTCCTGAGCGGGGCCATCCAGCCCAGCCCCAGCCTGGCGTCAGGGGACCCAGTGTGTGTGTGGGAAGGGCGTGGGAAGCATCTGCCTGTCTTACCTGGGGGGCTGCATCTTCATCCAAGGACCATGGGCTCCTCCTCATCCTTTATGTCAACTTCCATCTCCTCTGTGTTATCCTCCTCATCCACCTCCATCTCTTCGATGTTGTCCTCCTCGTCTACTTCCATGTCCTCAACAGTGGAGGACATGGAAGTAGAGGAGGAGTCCACCTCCATCATCTCTTCCTCATCCAGGCCCAGGTCCACTTCCATGTCCTCCACAGTGTCTCTGTCAGTCTGCAAGGGGCAGCACAATCTCCCAGTGGGCTTCCTGTCCCACACCATCCATTGCCACATGGCTGCAGCCTGCCCAAGCTGGGTGCTCCCTGCCTGGAATGGCACTGTACCTCCATTGGCACAGCAGAGCACATTGTGCTGGGATGGGCGCTCCGGAGCAGGCGGCAGGGAAAGCCCAGGCAGCAGCAGCAGCTCAGCGCTGAGGGTCAGAGTGCAGGGTGAGCAGCAACTGACCCTTGGCAGCCGTTGCAGTGTCTGCTGTGCTCGTTTCCAGGTCCTGGACGTTCCACCTGGAACCCTCTGGGGGCTGTGATGTCACTGAAGTTTCAGGGGTGCTGTGCAGAGGGAGATGGGGACTGCAGAATGATCAAATCCTTGAATGGTTTGGCTTGGAAGGGACCCTTAAGGTGATGTGGTTCCAAGCTGAGCAAGCTCCCAGCAGAGCAGGTTGCTGCGGCCTCTGTCCCACCTGGGCTTGGACGTTGCTGGGGATGGGGCATCCACAGCCTCTCTGCACTGGCCCCTGTGTCAGAGACAAGCACCCTGAGAGTAAAGAACTTCTTCCCATCATCAAATCTCTTCTACCTCTTGGAGTTTGATCCCATTCCCCCTTGTCCTGTCACTACATTTCCTGACCAAGAGTCCTCTCCCACTTCCCTGTGGGTCAGGCTGTTCCTGCAGGGTCACACGTTTGGCCTAACCTGCAGACAGGAGAGAGAGAAGCCAAGTTCTCAGTCAGAAAAAATGCAGAATGTGGCTTGAGAACTGAGAGAATAAGGTAAAAGAAAAGACATGCAGGGATTTGGGTTGCATGGGCTGTGGGATTCATGCCCTTTATTAGAGGCCTGGTCCCTGTTGCACTCAGTTCCTGTGTATCAGCCTGCCCACAGCAACGTCTGTGAGGGACCTGCACTCGCAGTGGTGGGAGTCGGCTTGCTTGGATGGGTGATGGATGAGGCAAGAGAGGGATCGTTGTGTGGAAATTGACATAGTCTGGATTGTGCTGAAGAGGGTCCTGGAATGGAGACAAAATGGGGCTGGGCACACAATGTGGGGGTGAACAGCGCAGGATCATTACAGTAAGCCAGGACCAAATTGATACAAGAGAGTTGGAACGTTCTGAGGGAGAACATATAAGGAAAATGCAGCAGTTGAACTGGGTGATGCCAGCAAAACATGCTGCATCACCATGAGCCTGCAAATGCCCATGGGCGACACCATTGCATTCAGAGCGGCGACTTTTTTTACCTTGGTCACTTTGCCCTTAGGTATTACAGTTTCAGTGGTAAGCCCCTGGGCCCTCACATCTCCCCCTTTTTGTTGTCTATAAAGAAGGCTTCTGCCATAGGCTTTTGGAGGTATTAAGCAAAAAAGGATAAAATAACCAACCCAATGAATACAAGAAACAAAGCCCACACAACAGTCTTAACTAAAGGTGAAAGCCAGCCTTGCACCCCCCTGTGTTTGCAAAATCCAGTGAACCAGTCGTTGTTGCCTTCTATCTGGATCTTGTTTCCTTGATCTTTTAGCAGCTGGATGCCTTGGTGTACTGACTCCCTATGTGACAGCAGGTAGAAAAAACACCTGCCTTCAAATGCCTGACAGCCATGGCCATTGTGGCTTGTCTGTGGAAGCGCCCAGTTGAAGGCATGTGGCTCAGTAAGGAGCATCCAGATTCCTGCTGCAGCGACTACAAACGGCTGCATCCTCTGACTTTAGCTGATTTATTTTCTGGAGGCTTGGATTGCCTAAAAGTAAACAGATAAATAGATTAGAAGATGAAACTTAAGTTGTGTTCCCACTAAACTTTCTCTTCTGTAAGCCAAGGGTATGAACACAGCTTATTAGAAGAATCATATATCAATGCTTAAATATAATTTTTACAAAGGTTAATTCATATATCCTGGTTAGTGGTGTCTGAGCTATCTTGGTTTTGGTGTGTGTGGTCAACGCTGCTTAGAAGATCTTCTTCTGTCCTTCTCCTTCTTCTTTTCCAGGCAGCCACTGTCTCTCTTAGGCTTTCATTCTGTACTTCTGATGGTGGCTCTGGTGTTTGCCTCACCGTTTCCAGAAAGAGTTTTTATGTATTTTGCTGGGATTCCAACTCAGGAATGTTGCTGTAGAGACAAGGGCAACTTCTCTTCCCCAAGTAAATAATGGAAAAGGGCCCATAAATTGTTTAGATTCAGGGTCTTTGATCAACACAGGTGGCTGTTCTTTTAATTGGGCTGCAGTTGAATTAGTAAAATGCATGATGATGGGGGGAGTTGGCTCCATAAATGAGTTGTTCAAAAAGTTGAATATGTAAAAGGCCTTGGCCAGTCTCTCAATGGAAGATAATATCTGCACTCCCCAGATCAGTTGATCAAGGATCCTTTTGATGGATCAGTTGGCCCTCTCAGCTATGGACTGTCCTGTGGTGGAGTGTGGCATGCCTGTGACATGTTTTATACCCCAGTGGTGAGAAACTTGTTGGAATCAGTGTGAGGTATAAGCAGGAGCATTATCAGTTTTAATTTCCTGTGGAACTGCTAAGGTGGAAAAAACAAAAAAGTAAAGTTTTATAGCATCATCTTTTGATTTTTCACCAGCATTGGCAGAGGCAAAAATCCCACTGGAAAAGGTTTTGATTGAGACATGGATGTATTTTCATCTGGCAAAAGAGGCTGAGTGTGTGATGTCTGATTGCCAGATGTGGAGACTCTCTAGTCCTCTTGGATTGACTTCAGCTCTGACAGAAGCAAGGCCATGTTCTGACAATTTGGGCAGGTGGCTACAATGGATCTTGCCAGGTCTCGGGTAATTTTGAACATCCTGTGCAGCACAGAAATGTTTTGATGGTAGAATTGGTGGCTCATCTTTGCCTGTTTAAAGACTGTCTAAGGCGTATTGCAGTGGTTCAGATGTTTGAAGTAGGCAATTGAGGTGCTCCTGAGTGAGAAGTAAGTATATATTCACAAGGTCTCTTCCTGCAAGGGAGCACTGATGTTTTCTACCTTTCCTGATTAGTTGTGCAATAATTTTCTGTGGGGTTGTTATCATTTTAGTAGGTTGGTGAGATCTGAAAACACATTCAATTATTATCAGAGGATCTGAGATAGTTGAGTCCCACTGAAACAAAAATATATGGAATTTTGGACTTACACCAAGGATTGCCAGGGAGAAAGGAAATGTAGTGTGGTATCTGTGTGCCTGTTTAGTTTGAATCACCCTGGATACTTTTGTACAGCTGCTTCTGCCTGTGGTGTCAGTGATCACGGGAATCGAATCCTTCACTGCCTTTAAGGAGCAGGAACAGTGGCATGAGTTCTTCTGTGGTGATTCCCAGCAGTGAACTGACCCAACTGATGCTTCCACAGAGTTGGTGGAGTTCTTGCAGAGTCTTTGGGATGTCCTTGATGTGCAGTGTTTGGGGTGTGATGGTTCTCTCTGTGCTTTTTAGGCCGAGTTGCTTCCAGTGGGCTGTCTTTTGGACTTTATTTACTGCAATCTCAAAACCTTTCTGCTCTACTGCCGTGATGACATCTTGTACTGCAATGTCCAAAATTATTTGAGCTTCTGCACAAACTAATTTATGGTCCATATAATGAAAAATGATAGCATTAGGACATCTTTTCCACCTGGGCGAGGGAATTTAAGCTGCAAGGCATTGACAAGTAGTTGGGCTCTTTTCCATTTCTTTGAGGCAACGCAGTCCGTGGGTTCCTCTGTTAAGGTGCTTGTCGATTTGGGGACGGAAAAGGCAAACAAGGGGCTTTCATTGGGGTGCAAGCAGAAGTCAAATGAGCAGTCATTTAGATGTATAACAACCATCTGCCAAAATTGATGTAACTTGGAGGCTGAGGGCAGGCTGGACTGGAGGGCACCCATGTCCTCAATGACCTCATTGATTTTCCTGAGGTCCTGCAGGAGCCGCCTCTTGTCTTTGCCAGGCTTTTTTATGTCAAACACAGGCGCATTGCAGGGGCTAGTAGATGGTACAACGTGGCCCACAGACAGCTGCTGCTGCACAAGGGACTGCAGGGCCTTTAACTTTCTGCCTGGGAGTACCCTCTGATCCACCCATATGGGGTCGTTGGTCTTCCAGGTTAACTGAAGTGTGGCGTGCTGCTCGATTGCCCCATCTAGAAATCTTGAGGTGTTGATATGATCTCTAGCCTTGTCCCCCTTTGAGACAAGAGGTCTTTTCTCTAATTGTTATTGGTGCCCAGGTGACGAATGATCTTACTGTACCACTGTGCCGTCAGGACCTTCCATGCACATGGTACCTTGACTCCAGAAGCTGGTAGTGGCTCTCCCAATGCCAATAATCAATTCAGAAGCTGGAACCAGTGGCCATTCTTTTTGCCAATCAGAGAGGGAAATTATGGTGATGCCAGCTCCTGTATCTAATAGTCCTGAAAGACATCTCTTTCTCCCTTTACATGACAAAGCACACTTTAGAATGGATCTATTTCTGCCCATAATCTGTGCCCACATCACCATTGGATCAGCTGGTGTGGTGTTCATGTCCCGTGGGAGGTAGGCTCTGGCTATAACTGTTCCTTTTGGAATGAAAAGTGCGGGTAATAAGCATAAAGCCTGGACAGTTATCTCCTGCAAAGACGTCAAGGCGAGTATCTCAGGTAGTACAGTGAGTGTCTCCATCCCTTCCCCGGTGTTGGTTTAAATCAAAATGTCTCTGGGCCGTTCTTCAGGCCTGTATTTGCTTATGGGAATATGGTGAGCATAAATATCGTGGATTGGAATTGAAAAGGCTCTTAGCAGCTGCCTTTGGGTTCCAGGGCAGAGCTGTCTTCTGTCGAGTTTTCTGCAGCGATCGAGCTGTCCTGCTGGATCTGAGAAGGGCCCTGTGCTGGTTCTCCACGATAATGGGTAGAGTAGGGCAGAACAGCCTCGCATTTGGTGTCATTGCGCAGGGCCTTTCTGCATCTGTGTGGGGTTTCCTGCAGGCCAGTGGTTTAGCTGGTGTTGGAAAGCGTGTGGACGAGGGGGGCAGTGAGGACAGTGGCTGTGACAGCTAGAAGGTCCCTGCTAACACCCTGTATTTTTACGATTCTGTCAAAAATGCCTCATCTCCCCATCTCCCCAGATTTAAAGCAAGGTCCTTTTTCATGTGTATGTCAGGGTATAGCTTGGGAGGCTACTAGCACCTCTACTACCCTCTACCCTCTACCCTCACTGGTAGCCTTATGTAGGCTGGCATCACAGTGTAAGGATGCCCTAAGTGTGCATGCCTCGACCATTTGTGCGATGGTAGGTTTTGGGGTGAGGGGTAGAGAGGGTAATATGTCTTTTCAGGTGTTGTTAAGATTTGTTTCAGCAAGGGTAGGAAGTAGTACCTTCCTGAATTTTAGATGTTCAACTTGCTTCTCTATTGCTTGTGTAAGGCGGTCACTAAAATTTATAAAGTATTCCCAGGTCCCTGCAGATTGTCTGTGAAATCTAGAGTAGGTGTTGCTCCATTGGGTGTCTGCATGAGAGCTGTGTTTGCAGCACTTTTATCTCTTCTAACACAGCTCAGGAAGGTGTCTTGCGTGATTCGCAGGTTTAATGAAATATTCCTCCCTGGCTAGATGGACTAGTGTTAGGTGTGCCCGCCTGTCTTCCCTAGCATAGTGTTTTAATAGTTGTTGTATTAGATTTTTCCCCATTCCTTCTCACAGAACAAATTCAGTGGAGAAAGTAGGATGTGCATAAAATGGTGCAGATTGTGAGCCCCATTACATGTGAAGCAATGACTCCATTTAAGAAATTATTAAAATACAGTGAGCCCGTCCCATGGTCTTTCGCTGCTTTATAACGGTCTTTCATCTCCCGTGTGTGACAGCTTCCCATTGGGGGTTAGCCCCCCTCTGGTACTGCACCGGTGCTGCTTGTATTTTAGCTACCAATTCCCAGTCCCCCTCTTCAGCTGCCAGCTTCTCCATCCTCTGCCAAGAATCCTCAGGCTCATGCTGAAGGTGAGATGAACCTTCCCTCTCCTCTCCAGAAGAGGGAACTTGGTCTCTGGCAGAGGAGCGGGGCCTTGGGGTGCCTGGCCAGGCCCGGTTTTGTGGGCCTTTGGTAGCCAAGATGGCGGCCTTCCGGTTACCGCCCCTCACACTTCCGGCTCTGACAGTGTGGGATCCGCAACGGGGCTGAGTTGGAGGGGATAGGGCAGCGGGAGTAGGCGAGGAAGCGCTGGATCCCAATGCAGGGGTGGTTCCTGATGCAGGGGTAGGACCCAAACAGGGGGAAGACCCGATGAGAGAGCTGGGGGTGGGAGGGAGTTTGACATTGACAACCCCTTCCAAAGGAGGGACTCCATTTTGTGAGCTATCTGAGGGGGATCCAGGGAGGAGAGGTACTGGAGAATGGGTTAGGGTAGAATCCAGGCCTGTGTGATCAGTACAGACCTGGGCAGGGGGTAGAGAAGGAGGGAAGATGTCAGACAGCAGGTGGCTTGTATGTGCTTTACAGCAGTTTCCGTCTCTCATCCTTATCTTGGTATCAGTGGGGTCAGGAATTCCAGGGGCAGAAAAGAGTCTGGGTTGAATATTAGAACTTTGAACCTTTCAGAAAACTCTATAAATCATATGAAAAAGTGGGGAAAATTTTGCAACTCTTCTAACACCCTGAGTTTTCTAAAAATAGAGACTTTCCCTAACTCAGTCCCAGAATGCTATAAGATGAACAGAACACACGAAAATGACTGGGAACTCTTTAAAGAGCCAATGAACAAACAACTTCCAACTTCCCTTAGCAACAGTCTTCCCCTCTAAAAGGAGAACCTCCCTAACTCGAAATTATGTATCCCTCTCATCTTTGGATAATTTGTTACCCAGAGCTGCCCATGATGTAAAGGGTGGCCCACCCAGAGGACTAAAAAATCACCCAAGGATGCTGCACTGCAGGCGGCTGTCTCCCCATTGATTGCTCTGGTGGCTCTGGATGCAGAGGTTTCAAAATGTCCCCTGAGCTTCAGCAGCTGAGCCAGCCCTCATCCCTCATGCTGCTGGAGGGTGCCAACGGTGCATTCAGCAAGCCTTGATAAAACTGATAAAACATTGTATTTTGAGGGCTGTCTCACTTCACTTTAATTTGTCATTTTTGTCGTGAGGTATTATAGTTCCAGTAACAGGCCCCTGGGCCTGCAAACCCTGCGTCCTCCTGAGATATCATTGCTAGTAAGGAGCTCAGAAGTGCTGAAAGCTGAGGCCTGTCCTTTGTGCTCCCCTTGGGATGGCAGTGGAAGTGCCCTGAGTGCAGATTGAGAAGCACCTTGATGGCTTCACATGCCACGACACCAATACTAAATGTGCAAGGTGGCTTCCTTGAATGACATGTAGTCCTTTGAAATATCTGCAGGCAGTGGTCTGAAACTACTTTCTGAGCCTGCTCCATGGGATCATCTGTGAGGGGCTGAGGGCTGGCCTGAGCCTGGTGCTGTGTCCCACTGGGAGCAGCCGCACAGGCTCACGTGCAGAGCAGGCACTGCCAGAGGCCCTGGAGATCTCACCTGCTCTGCAGCCACCATTGTCAAGGTGCTGTAAACATCAGCTGCTGCTGACTTTCCCCTTGGACCCCTTGGTTTAGTCACTATGGGGAATTTCTTTCCTGAAGCCCGTGGGGTTTCCCGCTGACAGCTGTGCTGGGGATGCTCGGGGAGTGTGGGGCTTTGGGGGCAGCTGCCCGGGCAGGGGCTGATCTTGGGGACCTGTTGGGCCCATGGCCCCCAGCAGCAGCAGCAGCGGCGGCAGCAGCAGCAGCAGCAGCAGCACCAGCTGCAGGGCCCAAAGGCCCAAAGCAGCACAGGCTGCCCTGTCCTTGCAGCTGTCACCCGAGTGGGGACCAGGGCCAGTGGCCGCTGGCAGCAGCAGGAATGCGGGCAGGGTGAGGATGCCCTGGCTTGGCTTTTGTCTCTGGAACAATGCGGGCTCAGGGCAGTGCAGAGCAGGCTGGGAAGCAGAGCCCAGGGCCTTTGAAGGCTGCAAGGCTTAAAGATCAGCCCCTGCAGCAGCCCAGGTGCAGGTGGCCCAGTTTTCAAAGCTGTGGTGGCCTTGAGAGCGTGCAGGTGGATTTTGCATGGCTGTGGCCTGCTGTCAGCTCTTGGCCCAGGAGTGCCTGTGGCTGCAGCAGGAAGGGTGGCTGAAGGTTTGCTGCCTGCTTTGGTGGCATGGCTGCAGGGGCCAGTGCTGTGAGAGCTCCCTGTGTGAGAGCTGGTGAGAGCTGAGCTCTTGGGGACAGCGCTGTGCCCCAGGCCAGGAGGAGCAGCAGTGCCCAGTGCCAGGAGTGGTGTCAGTGGGAGCCCCTGTGCACAGGGACCCCCAGCCCCGGTGTGGCCGTGCCAACACCCCCAGGGACCTCCAGCCCTGGGAACGCGGAACACGTGGAACCCACAAGTGTGCAAAGGCTGCCTGTGCCCAAAGGAATGGCCAAGAGAAGTCAGGTTTTAAAAAGAAACAGTATTTATTTGCCAAAGATCGGCAAATCTCGGATTTACACAACATGTGTCATTGTAACAATTGTTATAACAACAACAACACCAACAATGTACAGAACATATTTACATGGGATCCGATGGGTTAACAATCTTCAAAACGTATTTACAGAGAACTTCAAATGGAAGGAACGTATTTGCAGAAATCTTCTAAACTTTCAAACGTATTTACAGAAATCTTCAAAAGTTTCAAACGTATTTACAAAGGTGTGGCATCTGTGCCATCATGTGTATCAGTCCTGGAAAAAAGGAAGCAGCAGAGCTGGACTCAGCCGGCAGCACTGGGCCCAGCAGGGCTGGCAGCGGGGCCCCAGGGGCTGGGCCGGGGCTGGCAGGGCTGGCGTGGCCCCAGGCAAGCACAGGGCAGGCCGTGGGCTGGTGCTTGTGGCAGCACAATCCAGGCCCCCTGCGGGCATTGTGTCCCTGAGCGGGGCCATCCAGCCCAGCCCCAACCTGGCGTCAGGGGACCCAGTGTGTGTGTGGGCAGGGCGTGGGAAGCATCTGCCTGTGTTACCTGTGGGGCTGCATCTTCATCCAAGGACCATGGGCTCCTCCTCATCCTTTATGTCAACTTCCATCTCCTCTGTGTTATCCTCCTCATCCACCTCCATCTCTTCGATGTTGTCCTCCTCGTCTACTTCCATGTCCTCAACAGGGGAGGACATGGAAGTAGAGGAGGAGTCCACCTCCATCATCTCTTCCTCATCCAGGCCCAGGTCCACTTCCATGTCCTCCACAGTGTCTCTGTCAGTCTGCAAGGGGCAGCACAATCTCCCAGTGGGCTTCCTGTTCCACACCATCCATTCCCACATGGCTGCAGCCTGCCCAAGCCGGGTGCCCCCTGCCTGGCATGGCACTGTACCTCCATTGGCACAGAAGAGCACATTGTGCTGGGATTGACGCTCCGGAGCAGGCGGCAGAAAAAGCCCAGGCAGCAGCAGCAGCTCAGCGCTGAGGGTCAGAGTGCAGGGTGAGCAGCAACTGACCCTTGGCAGCCGGTGAACTGTCTGCTGTGCTCGTTTCCAGGTCCTGGACGTTCCACCTGGAACCCTCTGGGAGCTGTGATGTCACTGAAGTTTCAGGGGTGCTGTGCAGAGGGAGATGGGGACTGCAGAATGATCAAATCCTTGAATGGTTTGGCCTGGAAGGGACCCTCAAGATGATCTGGTTCCAAGCTGATCAAGCTCCCAGCAGAGCAGGTTGCTGCGGCCCCTGTCCCACCTGGGCTTGGACGTTGCTGGGGATGGGGCATCCACAGCCTCTCTGCACTGGCCCCTGTGTCAGAGACAAGCACCCTGAGAGTAAAGAACTTCTTCCCATCATCAAATCTCCTCTACCTCTTGCAGTTTGATCCCATTCCTCCTTGTCCTGTCACTAAATTTCCTCACATAGTGTGGTCTTCCACTTCCCTGTGGGTCAGGCTGTTCCTGCAGGGTCGTATGTGTGGCTGGACCTGCAGACAGGAGAGAGAGAAGCCATGTTCCCAGTCAGAAATGATGGGGAAAGTGGCATGAGGACTGAGAGGATAAGGAAAAAGTAGAGACTTGCAAGTCTTTTTTTTGGTGGGTTGCCGGATTCGTGCCTTTTATTAGAGGCCAGGTTCTCTGTTGCACTCACTTCCTGCATTGCAGCCTGCCCACAGCAACCTCTGTGTGTGACCTGCACACGTAGAGCTGGGAGCGTGCTTGCTTAAACTGCTGGTGAACGAGGCGAGAGAGGGATCTTTGTGTGGAACTGGAAACACCTGAGTGGATTGCACTGAAGAGCGTCCAGGAACGGAGACAAAATGGGGCTTGGCACTCAGAGGGAAAATTGGGGGAAAAAGCAGGGGACAGTGGAAAAAGCCAGGACTAAAACTTTACAGCAGAGGTGAGGACATTCTAGGGGGAATACATATAAGGAAAATACAGCAGTTGAACCGGGTGTTACCAATAAAACGCCATGAACCTGAAAATGCCCATGGGTGAGACCGTTGCATTCAGAGCAGTGTCTCTCTTTTTCCTTGGTCACTTTGCCCTGAGGTATTAGAGTTCCAGTGGTAGGCCCCTGGGCCCTCACTACTCCCCCCTTTTTGTTGTCTATAAAGAAGTCTTCTGCCATAGAGTTTTGCAGGCCTTTAGCAAAAAAGGATAAAATAACCAACACAATGAATAAGAAAAACAACACCCACACAACAGTCTTAAGCAAAGATGAAAGCCAGCCTTTCATCCCCCAGTGGTTGCAAAGTCCACTGAACCAGTCGTTGTTGCCTTCTATCTGCATCTTGTTTCCTTGATCTTTCAGCAGCTGGATGCCCTGGTATGCTGACTCCCTATGTGACAGCAGGTAGAAAAAACACATGCCCTCAAATGCCTGACAGGCTTGTACATAGACAAGAATTTGTGGCTCGTCTGTGGAAGCGCCCAGCTGAAGGCATGTGGCTCAGTGAGGAGCATCCAGATTCCTGCTGCAGCAGCAACCAACGGCAGCATCCTCTGACTTTGGTAATTTAATATCTGGAGGTTTGGGTGTACTAAAAGTAGACAGATGAAGAGATTAGAAGGTGGAACTTAATTTGTGGTCCCACTAAACTTTCTCTTCTATAAGGCAAGGGTGTGAACACAGCTTATTAGAAGAACCATATGTCAATGCTTAAATATAATTTTTACAAATGTTAAGACATAGAACCTGGTTAGTGGTGTCTGAGCTATCTTGGTCTTGGTGTGTGTGTTCAACGCTGCTTAGGAGATCTTCTTCTGTCCTTCTCCTTGTTCTTTCTCGGGATGCTGCTGTCTCTCTTAGGCTTCCATTCTGTTCTTCTGATGGTGGCTCTGGTATTTGCCTCGCGGTTCGCAGAAACAGTTTTAATGTATTTTGCTGGGATCCATCTTAGGAGTGTTGCTGTAGAGACAAGGGCATCTTCTCTTTCTCAAGTAATCAATGGGAAAGGGCCCATAAATTGTTTAGATTCAGGTTCTTTGGTCAACACAGGTGGCTGTTCTTTTAATTTGGCTGCAGCTGAATTAGTAGGATGCCTTATGACTAAGGGAGTTTTCTCCATAAATGAGTTGTTCAAAAAGTTGAGTACGTAAAAGGCCTTGGCCAATGTCTCAATGGGAGATAATATCTGGACTCCCCCTCTCAGTTGATCAAGGATCCTTTTGATGGATCAGTTGGCCCTCTCGGCTATGGACTGTCCTGTGGTGGAGTGTGGTATGCCTGTGATATGTTTTATACCGCAATGGTCAGAAACTTGTTGGAATCAGTGTGAGGCATAAGCAAGAGCATCATCAGTTTTAATTTTCTGTGGATATGCTAAGGTGGAAAAACTTAAAAATTAATGTTTTATAGCGTCTTTGATTTTTCACCATCATCGGCAGAGGCAAAAATCTCACTGGAAAAGACATCGATTGAGACGTGGATGTACTTAATCTGCCGAAAGGGGCTTAGTGTGTGATGTCTGATTGCCAGATGTGGAGACTCTCTAGTCCTCTTGGATTGACTTCAGCTCTGACAGAAGCAGGGCCATGTTCTGACAATTTGGGCAGGTGGCTAAAATGGATCTTGCTGGGTCTCAGGTAATTTTGAACATCCTGAGCAGCGCAGGAATGTTTTGATGGTAGAATTGGTGGCTGATCCCAGCCTGTTCAAAAACTATCTAAGCCATATTGCAGTGGTTCAGATTTTTGAAGTAGGCAATTGAGGTGCTCTTGAGTGAGAAGTAAGTATATATTCACAAGGTCTGTTCCTGATAGGGAGCACTGATGTTTCCTACCTTTCCTGATTAGTTGTGCAATAATTTTCTGTGGGGTTGTTATCATTTTAGTAGGTTAGTGTGCTCTGAAAACCCAATCAATTATTATCAGGGGATCTGAGATAGTTGAGTCCCACTGAAACAAAAATATATGGAATTTTGGACTTACACCAAGGATTGCCAGGGAGAAAAGTAGTGTGGTATCTGTGTGCCTGTTTGGTTTGAATCACCCAGGATACCTTTTGTACAGCTGCTTCTGCCTGTGGTGTCAGTGATCACGGGAATCGAGTCCTTCACTGCCTTTAAGGAGCAGGAACAGCGGCATGAGATCTTCTGTGGTGATTCCCAGCAGTGAATGTACCCAACTGATGCTTCCACAGAGCATTTGGGGTTCTGGCAGAGTCTTTGGGATGTCCTTGATGTGCAGTGTTTGGGGTGTGATGGTTCTCTCTGTGCTTTTTAGGCCGAGTTGCTTCCAGTGGGCTGTCTTTGGGACTTTATTTACTGCAATCTCAAAACCTTTCTGCTCTACTGCTGTGATGACATCTTGTACTGCAACATCCAAAATGATTTGAGCTTCTGCACAAACTAATGTATCACCCATGTAATAAAAATAATAATGTTAGTATGTTTTTTCCGCAAGGGTGAGGGAATTTGGGCTCCAAGCCGTTGACAAATAGTTGGGCTCTGCTTCATTCTTTACTGCATTACAGTCCACTGGTACCTCTGTAAAGGTGCTGTCGATTTGGGGACAGAAAAGGCAAACAAGGGGCTTTCATTGGGTGCAAGGAGAATTCAAAAAAGCAGTCATTTAGATCTGTAACAACCATCTGCCAAACTCGAGGTAACATGGAGGCTGAGGGCAGGCTGGACTGGAGGGCGCCCATGTCCTCAATGACCTCATTGATTTTCCTGAGGTCCTGCAGGAGCCGCTTCTTGTCTTTGCCAGGCTTTTGTATGTCAAACACAGGTGCATTGCAGGGGCTAGTAGATGGTACAACGTGGCCCACAGAGAGCTGCTGCTGCATGAGGGTCTTCAGGGCCTTTTACTTTCTGCCTGGGAGGGGCCACTGATCCACCCATATGGGGTCTTTGATCTTCCAGGTTGACTAAAGTGTGGCGTGCTGCTCAGTTGCACCGTCTAGAAATCCTGAGGAGTTGATAGGATCTTTCCGTGGTTTGAGAGGAAGTAAGTTTTCTGGGATGCTGTCGTCACACCAATAGGTTTTCAGATTTTAATATTGGCACCTGGTTTGGCTGCTGGGGACATTGTCACGCTTCTGAGAACACAGGGGTTCAAAAGCAGAGCACGCCCCGGGGGAAACTCTTTTGGGTTTCTGGTGGGAAAGAGTTTGGATCTCTCCCCTGTCCCAGCTGCTGGCTGGGCCGGGGGAGGGTAAAAGCCATGCGGCCGGGAGAGGTAGGCCTGGCCCTGAGTGTGGAGGGGTTAAAGAGAGAGAAGCACCAGGAGGCATCGGGCAGACCCCCCCAGGAGACAGAGAGAGAGAGAGCCTGGACTGCCTTGAAATTTAATATCATGTCCTGGCAGAACAGCCCGGCTTGCGGACAAAAGGGGGTGCAGCGAGAAGGTGTCCGGCCGCTTGTGGGAGTCTCCAGGCAGGCAGAGCCTGAGTTTTTAACCCCTTTTGGTACAATAAAACCTTTACAGAAAAGTAACCTTCCCTAGAAGAGGGATAGAGTGGAAGATTAAGAAGGAAATGGGCAAGTGTGATGAAGGTCTGGGCAAGTGAAAGACGTTGGGAGAGAAGAATCTTAGGTGGGAAGAGATGATGAAGTGGCCTTAGCTGGGCTCTTCTTGTTATAGCCCTGGACAGAAACATGTTTCCTGTGACAAAGAGACTGCATCCAGGGGGAGACAATGGCTAAGAGCCAAGAGGGTACATTGTTGGTACCCCTCGGCCCCAGGAGGTGGAATTTGGGGGAGACAGGTGTCCCAAAAGTGAGACTGTGCTCTTTTTGGAACGGGACAAATCATCCTGAAAAGATGACCCTAGAAGCAGCTCTGGTCCATGTGCAGTGGTGAGAGCACTGGAGATGGAAGGAAGAGGTCACGATGGCAGATGTTCTCTGGGCGGTGCCACGAGTGATGTGGGAACACACGAGGTTTCAATGGTGTTTGCTGGGGAAGCCTATGGCACAAGAAGGACTCCACTCCTCTTGATGAACTGAGTATTGATTATCTCAACAGGGGTGCTGGACCAAGAGTTGGTGATTTGGGGATAGATGTACTGGAGATTTGGTGGGAGGAGGAGGAAAAGTTTTTGGCAGGTCTTCATTTTCCCTGTGTGTTTCTTTTTACTTATAGTTGTAGTTTAGTTAATAAAGTTTTCTTTATTTCTAAGTGGGACCCTCCTTTACTTATTACTGATCACATCTAACAGCAGAAACAAGGGAGAGTGTATTTTCATGGGGGCACTGGCATTGTGCGAGCATCAAACCATGACAGATCTCTAGCCTTCTCCTCCATTGGGACAAGAGGTCCCTTCTCCAAAGTGTTATTGGTGCCCAGGAGACGAATGATTTTACTGTAGCAACTGTGCCCTCAGGACCTTCCCTGCAGATGGTACCTTGACTCCAGAAGCTGGTAGTGGCTCTCCTGATGGTTAAAATTACCCCAGCAGCTGGAACCAGGGGCGATTCTTTAGCCAATCAGAGCGGGAAATTATGATGATGTCAGCTCCTGTATCTAATAGTCCCAAGAGACATCTATTTCTCCCCTTACATAACAAAGCACACTTTAGAATGGGTCTATTTGGGCCTGTAATCTGTGCCCACAACACCATTGGATCAGTTGGTGTGGGGATCATGCCCCGTAGGAGGTTGGCTCTGGCTGTAACTGTTCCTTTTGGAATGAAAAGGGGAGGGAGTAAGCATAGACCCTGGACAGTTATCTCCTGCAAAGACGTCAAGGCGAGTACCTCAGGTAGTATAGTGAGTGTCTCCATCCCTTCCCTGGTGTTGGTTAAAATCAAAATGTCTCTGGGATGTTCCTCAGGCCTGTATTTGCCTGTTGGAATATGGTGAACATAAATATTGTGGATGGGAATTGAAAAGGCTCTTAGCAGCTGCCTTTGGGTTCCAGGGCAGAGCTGTCTTCTGTCGAGTTTTCTGCAGCGATCGAGCTGTCCCGCTGGATCTGAGAAGGTCACTGTGCTGGTTCTCCACGGTGTTGGGGAGAGTGGGGCGGAACGGCCTCGCGTTTGGTGTCATCGTGCGGGGCCTTTCTGTGTCTGTGTGGGGTTTCCCGCAGGCCAGTGGTTTAGCTGGTGTTGGAAAGCGTGTGGACGAGGGGGCAGTGAGGACAGTGCCTGTGAGAGTTAGAAGGTCCCTGATGATAGCCTTTATTTTAACAAATCTGTTGAAAATGCCCCATCACTCCACATATAATGCACGGATCTTTTTCAAGTTTGTTGTTGAAAAACTTGGGAGCCTACTAGCACCTCTACCACACCCTGACTGTTAGCCTTATATAGGCTGGCACCACGGTGTAAGGATGCCCTAATGGTGCATGCCTTGACCATTCGTCCAATGGTAGGTTTTGGGGAAAGTAACGTGAAGGATGAGAGAAGGACAAAAAATGTACAGACATGCAAGGCATTGGTTTGAGTGGCCTGAGTAATTTATGCCTTTTATTAGAGGCCAGGTCCCCTGGTGCACTCAGTTCCTGCATTTACCTCAGACTTCCTTGCTGGGTCAGGAGCTCAGAAGTGCTGAAAGCTGAGGCCTATCATTTGT
The DNA here is from genome assembly GCF_035770615.1 of Melospiza melodia melodia. Lineage (NCBI taxonomy): Eukaryota > Metazoa > Chordata > Aves > Passeriformes > Passerellidae > Melospiza > Melospiza melodia. The sequence continues at coordinate 18,592,279 of NW_026948525.1, read as the reverse complement.
GTTCCCTATGGGATGGCAGTGGAAGTGCCCTGAGCGCACATTCAGAGACAACGTCATGGCTTCTCATGCCACGACACCAAAACTAAATGTGCAAGGTGGCTTCCTTGAATGACATGTAGTCCTTTGAAATATGTGCAGGAAGTGGTGTGAAACTGCTTTCTAAGCCTGCTCCTTGGGATCATCTGTGAGGGGCTGAGGGCTGGCCTGAGCCCGGTGCTGTGTCCCACAGGCTCACGTGCAGAGCAAGCACTGCCAGAGGCTCTGGAGATCTCACCTGCTCGGCAGGCATCTTTGTCAAGTTGATGTAAACATCAGCTTGTGCTGACTTTCCCCTTGGACCCCTTGGTTTAGTCACTATGGGGAATTTCTTTCCTGAAGCCCGTGGGGTTTCCCGCTGGCAGCTTTTCTGGGGATGCTCGGGGAGTGTGGGGCTTTGTGAGGAGCTGCCCGGGCAGGGGCTGAGCTGGGGGCCCTGTTGGGCCCATGGCCCCCAGCAGCAGCAGCAGCAGCAGCAGCAGCAGCAGCAGCAGCTGCAGCAGCAGCAGCAGCACCAGCTGCAGGGCCCAAAGGCCCAAAGCAGCACAGGCTGCCCTGTCCATGCAGCTGTCACCCGAGTGGGGCCCAGGGCCAGTGGCCGCTGGCAGCAGCAGGAATGCGAGCAGGATGAGGATGCCCTGGCTTGGCTTTTGTCTCTGGAACAATGCGGGCTCAGGGCAGTGCAGAACAGGCTGGGAAGCAGAGCCCAGGGTCTTTGGAGGCTGCAAGGCTTAGGGATCAGCCCCTGCAGCAGCCCAGGTGCAGGTGGCCCAGTTTTCAAGGCTGTGGTGGCCTTGAGAGCGTGCAGGTGTATTTTGGATGGCTGTGGCCTGCTGGCAGTTCTGGGCGCAGAAGTGCCTGTGGCTGCAGCAGGAAGGGTGGCTGAAGGTTTGCTGCCTGCTTTGGTGGCATGGCTGCAGGGGCCAGTGCTGTGAGAGCTTCCTGTGTGAGAGTTGGTGAGAGCTGAGCTCTTGGGGACAGCGCTGTGCCCCAGGCCAGGAAGAGCAGCAGTGCCCAGTGCCAGGAGTGGTGTCAGTGGGAGCCCCTGTGCACAGGGACCCCCAGCCCCGGTGTGGCCGTGCCAACACCCCCAGGGACCTCCAGCCCCGGGAACGCGGAACAAGTGGAACCCACAAGTGGAACCCACAGGCAAAGGCTGCCTGTGCCCAAAGGAATGGCCAAGAGAAGTCAGGTTTTAAAAAGAAACAGTATTTATTTGCCGAAGATCGGCAAATCTCAGATTTACAGAACATGTGTCATAACAATTGTTATAACAGCAACAACAACAATGTACAGAACATATTTACAAGGGATCCGATGGGCTAACATTCTTGAAAACGTATTTACAAAAAACTTCGCACGTAGTAAACATATTTACAAGGAACTTCTAAACTTCAAACGTATTTACAAAGGCGTGGCATCTGTGCCATCATGTGTATCAGTCCTGGAAGAAAGGAAGCAGCAGAGCTGGACTCAGCCGGCAGCACTGGGCCCAGCAGGGCTGGCAGGTTGGCCCCAGGGGCTGGGCCGGGGCTAGCAGGGCTGGCGTGGCCCCAGGCAAGGGCAGGGCAGGCCGGGGCTGGTGCTTGTGGCAGCACAATCCAGGCCCCCTGTGGGCACCGTGTCCCTGAGCGGGGCCATCCAGCCCAGCCCCAGCCTGGCGTCAGGGGACCCAGTGTGTGTGTGGGCAGGGCGTGGGAAGCATCTGCCTGTCTTACCTGTGGGGCTGCATCTTCATCCAAGGACCATGGGCTCCTCCTCATCCTTTATGTTAACTTCCATCTCCTCTGTGTTATCCTCCTCGTCCACCTCCATCTCTTCGATGTTTTCCTCCTCGTCTACTTCCATGTCCTCAACAGTGGAGGACATGGAAGTAGAGGAGGAGTCCACCTCCATCATCTCTTCCTCATCCAGGCCCAGGTCCACTTCCATGTCCTCCACAGTGTCTCTGTCAGTCTGCAAGGGGCAGCACAATCTCCCAGTGGGCTTCCTGTCCCACACCATCCATTGCCACATGGCTGCAGCCTGCCCAAGCTGGGTGCCCCCTGCCTGGAATGGCACTGTACCCCCATTGGCACAGAAGAGCACATTGTGCTGGGATTGGCGCTCCGGAGCAGGCGGCAGAAAAAGCCCAGGCAGCAGCAGCAGCTCAGCGCTGAGGGTCAGAGTGCAGGGTGAGCAGCAACTGACCCTTGGCAGCTGGTGAACTGTCTGCTGTGCTCGTTTCCAGGTCCTGGACGTTCCACCTGGAACCCTCTGGGAGCTGTGATGTCACTGAAGTTTCGGGGCTGCTATTCAGTTGGAGATGGGGATGGCAGAATGATCAAATCCTTGAATTGTTTAGCTTGGAAGGGACCCTGAATATCCTCTGGTTCCAAGCTGAGCAAGCTCCCAGCAGAGCAGGTTGCTGCGGCCCCTGTCTCACCTGGCCTTGGACGTTGCTGGGAATGGGGCCTCTCCACAGCCTCTCTGCACTGGTCCCTGTGTCAGGGACAAGCACCCTGAGAGTAAAGAACTTCTTTCCATCATCAAATCTCTTCTATCTCTTGCACTTTGATCCCATTTCTCCTTGTCCCATCACTAAAGTTCCAGACCAAGAGTCCTCTCCCACTTCTCTGTAGTCTCTTCCCTTACTAGAAAGGTACTGAGGTCTCCAATGACTCTTTGTACAATGTTCATAAGCTGAAATCTGCAAGTTGAAGCTTGTAGGCCCTCTGCAGTTATATAGTGGCGCTGGGGTTGTTCCTCAATTGCAACACAAAATTCTGAGGTATCAATTCATCAGATGTTTTTATTGTGGTGGAATCTGAGAATTTGGGTCAGCAGAGCCCTTTATTTTCAGGGGGAGTTGTCTGTGAGCCTGACACAGAATCCAGCCCTTTGACTAATCTTTTCTTGAGTATAGTAGGTTTTTTCATTCCTTTCCTCCTGCCATTAGCCATTGCTAGAATGTCACAGTGAAAATAGAATTGAGGCCGTTTTTCACTCATTACATGTTCTTGTTTGTTTTGTCTTTTCTGCAAGGCTGGGCAAGATTGATCTCGATGCAAATTCATTCACATCTGAGGAGCTTAAAAAGGCCTTGGCTAAAATGAAGGAAAGTGAGAAGGCAGAAAGGAAGGTGAGTTTCCCATTTCTAAAGCAATGCACATTGCAGGGATCTGAAAACACCCTGTTACACTCTGCTGAAACACAATGGTTAAAATGATTGCTTGGAAAACACTGTGCAAACTAATTTTGTGGTGAATATGGACCTGAAATACCTTTATTAACCTATTAGTTATATTGTTCCCCGACTTTTCTGTACGACTCAAAGATTCTGTGAGTGGTCTGGGTTGGATAGGACCTTTAAAGCTGATCCAGTCCCACCCCTGCCATGGGCAGGGACACCTTCCACTATATCAGGTTGCTCCAAGCCCCATTCAAGCTGGCCTTCGACATTTCCAGGGATCCAGGGGCAGCCACAGCTGCTCTGAACAATGTAATTTATCTGTTTCACTGCAGCTCAATTCACAAAAATGTCTGCAGACCCCAAAAGGAACTGGATTGCAGCTGACGGTATTTACAGAGGGTATTTCCTTTTACTCTCCTTGCTTTGGGTTTCCAACCTTGTGCTCTGGATAGCAAAACTCAAGTGGCCATGGTGAAGCAGGGGCTGACGTTTCCTTACACAAGCTCCAAGTTGTCCATTTAGTTACAAAACAACCCACAACCCGAAGTAAATAGGTGGGAAGATGTGTGACTCATCAGGTGCATCAGAGCCTCTTTCCCTTCTCCCCCTCAGCAGTATTTCTTTAACCCTCGCTCCTCCTGCTGTCTTGGTCTTGGCTTACTCAAACAAAAACTGAAAGAGGAGTCAAGGCTCTAAAGTTCTGGTGTCACAGAAAGGCTTTTTCTTCCCTTATGTGGCAGCACGGCATGATTTCATTTGCTGGAGATTATTTCCATAGCAGCATTGCTGATTGATTGCAGGGCTGCTGAAAAGGGCTGCTGGAAATGAGGATCATTGAAATGCAAAAATTAGTGATACTCTATTAGGTGAAAATAAGCCATATTTTAAAACCCCCTGTTAAAATAGCTTTTGTCCCAGCAACTGGGCTAAAAGCAGCTACATCTAATGGACCTAAAGTATTCCATTTGCAGTCACTCCTGCAGAGAGCAAATCCTTCCCTGAAAGCTCAGTATCAGAGGAAACGGAGTTACACCGAGCCTCTCTGTGCTCCGCCAGAGGCAGCTCGGGGAGGAATGGGTTGGGTGTGGTACCTCTGGCAATTTATCATTCCATTGACACAGCTTTCACCTCCATTGCTCACTTGGTTTTCCTCCAGCCCTCTCTGATCCCTCATGGGGAGCAGGACAGTGCAAACCCTCCAGGTGAGGCTCACTCCGCATACAAACACATCTTGGCATTTGTGACAAATGCCTTCCAAAGGGGGCTTTCTGCCTTTCTCCTGTCCTTGGGGCAGCCCAGCTCCAGCATGGCCTCTCTGCTGCTTCTGTCCCCTGCAGCAGCAGGCTCTGTCCCCAGTGCCACCAGTGCTGATGTTCCTGCACCTCTGGGGCTCTTTGAGATCTCTGACAGAGCCTTTCCTCCTCATCACATGTTTTGTGTCAGCTCTCTGCTCAGGGCAGCCCTTGGGGTGCTGTTACTGCGAGGGAGATGAGCTCAGGACAGGCTGTGTGCTGGCCAAGCGCCATGACACAGCACGTCAGCTGCCCCCAGCTTATCACTGCTCCTTCTGCCTCCCTTTCTGACAGCTTCTATCCTCACACCTCTCCCTAGGAGATAGACCCTTCCAGGAATTTGCTCAACGCTTGGAAAGGCAAAAGCATCTTTGTCTGTGTCTGAGAACTCGTTGGAGTCACTGGGCACTTTGGGCTGGATGGGACCTCTGGAGCTCTCCAGCCTCATGTCCAGTTCCAGAGAGGTTCAGCTGTAAGATCAGGGAGGTGCCTCAGGGCTTTTTGCAGCCAGGTTTTGAGAAGATCCACTTGCAGGCAAGCAGAGAACAGCAGTACTGCTGCCTGTGGGGTTGATGTTGAATTGGATGGAAATGGCATGTAGAAATAGTGCACAAATGCTGTAGAGATGTAGAAGTGGTGCACAGAGCTCTACTGTTCACTCATATTGTGGGTATATCACAGCTAACTGGGTTCCTGGGCTTCTCAGAAGGACCCTGCCCCTGCACCTCTGATGTAGAGCAATAAATCCATTGACACAGACAACCAGGTTCCCTTTGTGAATTTTGGGGCTGGCATTCCTTTCTGTGTCTGTCTTGTCTCTCTTCATCTCCTATCTTGTTATCTCACATCTGGTTTTTCCTCCTTTTGTTTCCAAGGCCCGAGAGAAAGAGGTGAGGAAGAAGTTCCGGCCCATAGAGCAACTAAAGGAGGAGTTTGAAAAGCTGAACATGAAGATAGAAACAGATTATGAAATTATGGTTAAATTAATCAGCAAATTCAACAGCTCTGCCTCCATGCTGGATGAGAAAGTCGCGGCGCTTTATGATCTCGAATATTATGTTCACCAGGTAACAAGAATGCCTCAGTAACTACCATGTAAAATCTAGGGGATACGGTGTCATAAACGGGGCTTTATTTTTCTTATCAGTATCAGGTAATACAAATTGCTTAATTACCATAATCCTGGGACAATACCAGACAGCAGAGGACTAGTGCAGGCTTGTTTTATATCCAGGTTGGAATTAATCATCGCTTGTGCCAGGAGCCAGCAGTATCCTGGTGGTTGCCTGATTTGTTGTCTGTTCTCAGGCTGGTTTTCTTATCATCTCTTTTTCCTTTTTTATCTCCTTAATGTTAAAAAATGGGGTTTTAGCTGCCATTTTTGGGTAAGTAGGGTGGTGGTTGCTCAGAAAATAATTATTTTCTCTCTGCTTCCATGGAAAGCTGCCGTGGTTGATGGTAGGTGCCTTTATATCAGTTCACAGAGAACATCTTTGTACCAGGAAAGGTGACAGCAACCCAAAACCCCCTATTTTGTCTTGGTGTGAGTAAGCAGTGGCAAGCAGAGCCTTGCTTTGCTAATTAGCTCTTTGTGAGGGTGAACATATTTCCTGGCATCTCGCTTCCTCGGGTTTGTGCTCACACTTTTCCCCCCTTGTCGCAGACATTTCTTCACAGAAATCCTTTCTTTCAGATTTCTGCGTCTTCTGGAGGCCAGAGGCCTCAGAAGAGAATGTAAACAATTATTATCAGATGCTGTGGAATGCAACAGGGGTTTCTTGATTGGCTCATGCTTCTTGTTTATAATTAAGGGCCAAACACAAAGTGCGAGCCGGGGACTGAGTCCTTGGGCACAACTTTGTTATAGATTTCTTTTCTAGCTATTCTTAGCCTAGCCTAGCAGCTCTGCAAACCTCTCTCTTTATTCCTATTAGTATAGTCATAATGTATTATATATAATATATCAATAAATTCAGCCTTCTGATCAAGAAACAAGATTCACCGTCTCTCTCTCACCAGCAGTGACCCACTCACGCACAGTAATATCTGGTGACCCCTCGTGTCAGAGCAGAAATTAATTTGATAAGACCAGAGGAGCAAAATTGCTGCACTGGGTAAAAATCCTGTATGTGTAGCATTTGATGGTTGCTTTGAAGCAACCACAGAAGTGGATTCAGGCCAGGAGCTGAAGAACTGAAGATCCTGATTTGGACAGAGTTCACAGCCAAGGCTGACAACAAAGAGAACCTTCTTCTGGAAAACCTTCAGGAAAGATGATAGAAAAGAGCAGCAGACCTGTGGAGCTGACCAGAGCAAGCTGGACTCTTTCAGAAGGTACTGTACATTTTTCTATCCCTGATGAACCAGCCCGTCGTAGGTTGTGGCTTTTCATATGGCAGACACATGCCTTGCCAGAAGAGATTCAATTTACTCCTTCAGAGGAGAGTCTCATTGCCCTCTGGCAACATTGGTGTAGAGAAGATGGGTTTTTTCTGTCAAAAACAGATCTCTATGAGTTCTTTAGATGGGCAAAGCTTTTTGGGTTTTTTACTGATGTCCTGTACGCTTTGGATGTTTTTGTCTGGGAGTGCATGGACTCCATTTTCCAGTTCGTCTGGAGCCCGGGACGTGTCCTTCCTTCTATCTACCCAGCATTTGTAAAGCTTTTCCCAGTTCTGAAACGCAGAGCAGCTATCTTTCAATGGATTTCTAACTGTTATGGACAGACCCCGTTTCCACCGTCCCTGGGAGAAGACCCGGTGGGGGAGGACATTCTGCTTCCCAGCCCCCACTGCTTTGTGGCGGGGGGGGCTGAAACTTCGCCGTACGAAGAAGTTTTTTTTACTCTTTCTCCGGAGCCTGCGCAGAGGCAACTTTCTCCTTCCCCCCCTTCTCTCTCTTCGGGGGGGATGGGAGGAGGCGGCGCCGCTCAAGCCACAGCTGGCCTCTCAGACTCCGCCTCCTTCACACATGGGGGTGGCACCGGTCTCTGAGGCTTCCTCCACGCCCCTGCCAGAGCCATCACTCCAGGCGATCCCGTCTCCGACTCTCCAGGCGGTCCCACCTACGGCTTCACCAGCCTCCCCACCCCTGTCAGAGCCTGCATCTGACACTGCAGAAGAGACAGCACTTCTGGTCCCTGAGCTGTTGCTAGGCAACAAGGATGCGTCTCCAGCTTCTGGCTCAGGGGAGGAGGAGGCCCCTTCGGCCCCTCCGCTGCCTCCATCGGACTCCTCATCGCCTCAAGCCGAGACAGTCCCTGTTCAGGACAGTGTTGGAAACGGCGCTGAACCCGCGGGACCCTTGGGGCAGCCCGCGGCGGATCCCACGCTCAGCGTGATTCCCTCCCCAGTTCCGGCTTCCCCCTCGCTGCTCGGACTGGCCGCTCCAGCGGCTCTGCCGTTGTCGGAGGCTCTGCCCTCCGGGTCGGCGTCAGAAACTGCCATGGCACCGGCGGCTTGTTCGAACTCGGATCATCCCGGACTGGCTACTCTAGCAGCTGCCCCAGCAGGGGGTCTCTCCTTCTGTGGAGCGGGGGCTGCCTGCCAGCTGACTCTGGGGGCAGCCTGCCTGTCTGCGTTCAAGGTCAGCATTCTTGGCGGGTTGGGGAGTGTTTGGTCGGTTGCTGTCCCATGGGGGCTGCCATCTCTGCTGCCCCTCTTGTGCCCTAGTGGCGAGGGGCAGGTGGGTTCTGCCGAAAGTTCTGCCTTTGGTCCCCAGCCCGGTGGGGGTGGTGCCGTGAGGCAGATGGGAGACACACCTGATGCATTTGCATTGCAGAGGCAGGGGGCACAGCGGGAAGCAATCATGGCTTGCTTGCTGTGGGGAACAAACATTCCTAGATCAAAGATGAGGATTTTTGGGGCTGCTTCTATTTCCCTGCTGCTGGCATGCCTCAGTGGTTTTGGGGAAAGGAAGCATGTCACTACTCGGTTTGGCCTGGGTCGTTGGGCTCAGATAGTTCCTGGGCTGGGCCCACTGCGTGGCCTCCTTATGTTTTTGGGGATTCTGGTTTGTCCTACCAGTCCTGGTCCCCCTTTGTGAGCCAGTTTTGGGGTTTCTGGTCCAGCATGGGCCAGGGCCCCCAGGGCCTTTCCTTCTCTGGCACTGCTCTGCTTGGCTGCTGCTCTTTTGCTTTTCGATCAAAAAAAAAAAAATAAAAAAAAAAATTTTAAAATTAAATAAAAAAGATTGAAAATAGCGGGCAGCAGCTCTGAAGCACTGAAGCATTGAAGGGCCAGAAAAGGACATTCCAAGATTGTTCAAATTGTTTGAAATTGTTTTAAATTGTCTTATGACTGTCAATGGTTTTTTGATAACTATTGATGGAACTCTTTTGCAGAAGTTTGTTTTCAGGACCAAAAAGGACTCTCAGATATTCCAAAGGAAACAACTTCAGCACTTGGACTGTTCCTGAAACTCAGCTGCATGGACTTGAATTCTCTTTGCATTGTTTCTTGCAATTTTCTTAGATTGTAGGATTGTTTTAGTGATTTGTGAGTATTCTATATTTTACAGGTGAAGAAATTTCCTGTTCATTCCACATCAGCATTTTTCTTTTAATTTATACAATTTAGAAAGGTGAGATGTCACAGATATTTCTTCACAGAAATCCTTTCTTTCAGATTTCTGCGTCTTCTGGAGGGCAAAGGCCTCAGAAGACAAGGTAAACAATTATTATCAGCTGCTGTGGAGTGTAACAGGGGCACCTTGATTGGCTCATGCTTCTTGTTTATAATTAAGTGCCAATCACAAAGTGCAAGGCCGGGGACTGAGTCCTTGGGCCACAACTTTGTTATAGATTTTTTTCTATCGATTCCTAGCCTAGCCTAGCAGCTCTGCAAACCTCTCTCTTTATTCTTTTCAGTATAGTAATAATGTATTATATATGATATCTCAATAAATCAGCCTTCTGATCAAGAAACAAAATTCACCATCTCTCTCTCACCAGCAGCGACCCACTCAGGCGCAGTAATACACCCCACCATTTTCCCCACCCAAGGCTGGCACTCAGAGCAGCCTTGTGCAAATCTGAGCTCCCTCCAGCCCACACTGGACCTAGCCAACAGACCACAGTTGAACAGGATATAACTTAATAAAAATTACACCATTAAAATAACAATCACACAATTACAAACTCTTCGCTGAGCTATGTGCAATGTCCCAGCTGTGTCTGATGAGTCCACTGTTCACAACTGATTTGCATACTAAAATTAATTTTTGACTAATGTGGTTCTGTGATAGATATAAACACAATTAAGTTCTTGTATCAGGACTCTTGTCCTGGACTGAGGACAGAACAGCTCAAACAATTCCTGATTTGCAAATCTATCAGTGGTGGATGGAGAAGCGGGTCAGGCTGCTCTTGGTGTTGAAGAAATGCTGAAAGCAGCCTGACTCATTTCATCTGCTCATGCCCTGGCTGATCTCCCCTCTTTCCCCTTCCACCCATTGGCTTTTGTCTCCCCCCAGTCCCCGGTGAAGAGCCTGGCTCTGTGTTCTCCATCCCCTCCTTGCTCGCACTGCCAGGCTGGGATGAGGAGCCCCTCAGCCTTCCCTGCTCCAGGCTGGACAAGGCCAGCTCCCTCAGCCTCTGTTCAAAGCGCAAGAGCTCCAGCCCCACCTTGGAGGCCCTTCCCAGACCCTGCTCCAGCTGCCAGACTTCTTTCCTTCCCTGGGGAACCCAACCCCAGGTCACAGTGATCTGGATAATCCCCGTCCTTGATGTCCTGGTCACACAGCCCTGGCCCCTTGTCCCCGTGTCAGGCTCTGGGGTGGATCCTGTGGGACATCCTTTGGTGGAGGCTGTGGCTCTAGGTGGCCCAGGGGGATCCTGGGGGACAAGGACCCTGCTGGGCATGAACAGCATTGGAGTTGTTGGGAGAAACTGTGAGGGGGAGCTGGGGGAGAGTGACCAACCCAGTGGCCTGACACAGCCTGCTGGGATGTCACAGCCCATTCTCCAATGTCACACAACTGGTCTCTGATGTCACACCAGAGTCTATGATGCCATAGTCTGCACTGTGATGTCAGACCTCTGCCCTGTGATGTCACAGCTGGATCTCTGATGTCACAGAGGCAGACTATGATGCCATGGCTGCTTGATGACCTCACATAACCCACTCTGTGATGTCATAGCCCACTCTGTGACCAATTGGTACCAGATGATAAATTGCCTACACCAGGTGAGCTCACACCTGGAGCTTGTTCTCCACAACCCCAGGCCTGTGGAAACCACACAGTGTCCATTGTGTGAGAAGGGGAACTGGAAGTTCAGCAGCCTCAGTGTCCTGCCAGCTCAGCCAGGCCCACAGGAACATTGGGGTCTATGACCACCAGGGACCACCAGGGAGACCCCCAGGACAGGAGAATGCCCGGGTAAAGGGGAGGGGAAATATATTAATTATTTTGGGGAAATGATTATTATATGTATTTTTAGTCCAGGACAATCAATGAATATGTATGCAAAATACAGAATATAAACAGAAACTTTCCTGTACTCAGCATGCACAGCTTTGGGAGGAGCTCTCTCATGTGCATCCAGCTGAATAAAGAATGCTGCTTCTTTATGCTACATTGGGGTTAAGGAATTTTCTGTTTTATTAAATTTTTGGTAACACTCCCACTGCCAAAAAAAAGCTCTGTCTGCTGCTATTCACAAACAGAGAAGGGCTGGTGGCAGATGTGGGGCTCAGAGGCTGCCTGGGGCACAGTGACCATGAAATAATGAAGTGTTCAATGTTCTGTGAAAGAGGGAGGGGCAGCAGCAAAACTTCTGCACTGGAAATAGGAAGGGCAGACTTTGGCCTGTTTAGGCTGCAGATTTGGGGAATACCTAATCAGGTACTGATTGCTTTAAGGGAAACAGCCCGTAAAAGCAAAGGGGTCCTGGAAGGACGGACACATTTCAAGAAAGTCATCATAAGGGGGAAAAAGCAGCCTGTCCCAGTGCAGCAAAAGATGAGCTAGTGAGGAAAATGACTGGCCTGGCTGCCCATGGAGCTTTTCTGGAGACTCAGGGGTGGAAAAAGGACCAGCAACTCAGGAAGTCTTTAAGGATGTTGCTGGGTCATACAGAAAGAAAAGCTGAGAGTTGAAAATTCTATTAAAACTTAACCTGGAGGGTTCTGCAAAAAGAATAAGAATGTTTTTATAAAAAAATAACAGCAAAAAGGAGGAGTAGAAGAACCTCTACTCTTTATTGGTTGCAGTAGAGAATATAGTAACAAAAGATAAGGAAAAGGCTGAGCTACTTTACCCCTAGTTTGTTTCAATTTTCAATATTAGGAAAGGATATTCTCAGGAGAAGTGTTCTCCTGAGCTGGTAGATGGGCACAGGGAGCAGAACAGCCCCTGGAATCCAGGAGGAAGCAGTGGGTGACCTGCTGAGCCACTCAGATGCTCACAGGTGAATGGGATCAGACAGGATCCATCCTAGGGCAATGAGGGAGCTGTAGATGAACTCCCCAGGCTGCGCTCCATCATTTACCATCAGTGCTGGCTCAGCAGGGAGCTCCCAGAGGACTGGAGGTGCCAGTGTGAGCCCATCCCCAAGAAGGGCTGGAAGGAGGAGCTGGAAAACTCCAGGCCTGGCAGCCTGACCTGGGTGCCCAGCAAGGTTATGGAACAGATCACCTTGAGTGCCATTCCAGGGCACCCACAGGATGGCACTCACAGGGCACTCCCAGCTGATGGGAACAAACTTTCTGCCTGACTGCAGAGGTTAGGACAAACCTGGGTGGTTTCCCTGCCATGCCCCAGCCCTTACTGGCCCCAGGGCTGATGGCATTTGTGCTCCCTCAGGTTCATGTCCCCACACCAACAGCATGGGGGTGCTCCCCCTGCTCTGTGCAATGCAAACAGGGGGTGCTGAGCCAGTGCTGCCGTGTCTCTGCCTGCAAGGATGGGGCACCTGTGTGAGCTGGGGAGAGGCCAGGGCTGCAGAGGGGGGATGTTGTTGGCAGCTCCATGAGGACGCTCTGGGACGCTGCCCTGGGCTGTGCAGCGCACTGGGGATGGATCAGCCCCTGCTCTGCTGCTCCTTCCCATCTCCCCCAGGGCCCTTGCCTGTTGTTGCCCTCAGCTCCATGGCAACCCTGGGACAAAGTGGTTCCAGGGCTGTTCCAGGTACAATTGCGGTGACACTCGTTTGTGCGACCAGGTGCCATGGCAATGGCCACAGGGACCCGTTCCTTGGTTTGGTGCCATGGCAACCAATGCCCGGACCTGTTGTGATGGTTGGTGGCCCTGGAAAGCTGCCCTGGGCCCTTGCTCAGCGCTGGTGTCAGTGCCCAGAGCCAGAGGGGATCCCTTGCTGGGGGCTCTGCCATGGCCACCTGCCCTGTGCCACGCTGGCCGCTCAGGCACCAGGAACCAGCAGGCACCGGCACTGCCAGGGCCAAAGGCCAGGTCAGCCTGACAGAAAGGGGCAGGGCTGGGCACTGTTTCCATGGCAACCGGCACTGGGGGGGACACCTGGGTCACCTGGCCTGGCAGTTGCCATGGAAACCCCTGGCAGGGACTGAGGGCACAGCCCCTGGCACTGAGACACTGCTGGGCCAGGTGCTGAGCACAGGGCTGAGCACGCAGAGATGGTTTTGTTCTTGCTGAGCTGCAGCACAGCCAAGGCCTGTCCTGCCCCTCGTCAGCCACGCTGGGGAGGGGCTGGGGCTGTGGGGGAGCTGGGCAGGGGACACAGCCAGGACAGGGGACCCCAACTGACCCCGGGCATAGCCCAGACCAGAGCACATCATGCTCAGGGTGTGAAGGGGGAAAACAAGGAGGAAGGGGGGAATTTTGGAGTGAGGGCTTTTGCCTTCCCAGGGAACACTTAGGCAAGAGGGGGCCTTGTGTCCCCAGTGGGCAGGGTCACTACCAAAGAGACAGACATCAACTGAAGGAATTGTAATTTATATCATGCACAGCTGCAAAGAATTACAAAAGGATAAGCTCAGCAACCCATCATAACTCATCATTACATTTTGATGACCAATCCCTTGGTGAAACATCAGAGGTGTTTGTGGCAGACAAAGATTCTGGCTGACTATCAAGGTACACCTTACAGACATCAGTAGTACTTTAGTGACACCGTTCCTCATTCTTTTTTTTCAATCTCATTTGAGTTAGGAACAAGAATTCTGTTGTCCATGGAGCTGGCACCTTTTTAATTCCAGAATAATGCCTCCAGGCTCTTTGCTGTTCAGCTTTACCATGCTGTCTGTGGCTGACAAGGCTTGGGGGGCCCTTTCCCCTCTGGCTGGAAGGGGTCGGGTCCCAATCCCTGAGGGGCACCCAGGCTCCTGGATGGAATTCCTGTGCAAGTCCCTCAGTGTCACAGCAGCCTTCACATGGAGCCCCATGGATCAGAGCATTTTCCACAGGGGCCTTTGGGGCAAACAGGGAGATTTGGTCTGGCAGGATGTGTAAAACAATCTCCTGTCAAATCTCCTTGTTCTCACACAGAATCCCTGGCTGCAGGGACACATTCCCATTGTTCCTGCCCAGGTTTCAGGACTCAGAGTTGTCTTTCTTAGGAGCTGTTCCTTCAGCTGCCTCGGGAGGGCCATTTGGCCTCTGGACCCACACTCTGGCTCCATTATTAGGGCTGCTGGATCCAAACCCTTTATCTCCACAAATGGTGGTGACTGGAGGTGGATCTCCCTTTTTCAAAATCGTTCTTAAAATTGCAAGATCAGTAATTGTGCTACCCTGTCATGGGGTTGAATAATCCAATCCTGGTCACTATTGTTTACAGAATTACTGCAATTTCTCCTGGATATTCTGCATCGATTCCTCCTGCCATGACAGGAACACTTTGCAAGGCCAAGCTCCAAGGGAGCAGTTACCAAAGCAAAGTGTCCTGGAGGAATCTGAATTCCTGTTTCGGTATTGATAGCTCTCATTTGCTTTGAATTTCTCCTCATTAATTCCAATGCATGAAGGCCCAGCCCTGCAGCCTCTGGGCTGGCCCTGCCAGGGGCCATCACAGCCAGAACAATTTCCCAGGCAGCCCAAGTCTCACTGCCCATGGTTGGATTTGCAAATTGGGGGCAGCCATGCACAGCCAGGGGGTTTCCATTTCCCCAGTGGGCCATTGTGAAGGGCATGGAGCACATCTGAGAGATGGGTTCTCCATGGGGAAAGGTTCCATCTCCTCATTTTTTACACTGCTCTTTTAAAAACCTGTTCAACCAGTCCTGCAGCTTGTGCATAGTCTGGTACATGAAAAACCCTGCAGGCTTAATCACTGTATTTTTCACAGGAACAGACAAAGCACTCTGCATCACAGTATCAGCAAACCCTGTAAAAATAGCCAATTTCCTCCCTTCCTCCTTTTTCATTGTATACAATCTCACGAAGTTGGCCACTGACATTAAGGTCCTGGCCAATCCTGTTCTGTAGGGTATTTAGTGTTACATCCCTGAGCAGCCAAAGCTACCAAATTAGCATTGTCAGCACTACTTCACATTATGATAATTTTATATGTAGATAGTGATAGAGAAATATAGATATAGATAGATATGGACATATATAAAATATAAATGTATATATTAAGGTCTTATTATCCTATAAATATATATGTAGTTATTTATTATATTAATATTTCACTTGCACAAATGCATCTGAGCTCAAGATTAGAACCTTCTTCTGTTGCTCCATGTGGGAGCATTCCAACAATCATTGTTCCTTCTGAAGGTGCTGTTTCCTATGTACTCACAACAAATTCATCTTTGTCTGCCTAAACCCACAAGGTCTTTTCCTTTTCCATTTGCAATTTTTGGATGCATTTGAAGCCATCCAGGGGTGCAGCTTCTTTTACCCGACTGCCCCACTGCTCACACGGGGCTCTGACCTCAGCCCACTCAAGAGCCAGGGAACTCCAGGGAAGGGTTTCCCAGCTGGGAATTTCTGATGGGACTGATTCCTCACATTGACATTGAACAAGTGACATTTTGTTGGGATCTGGCCAGACTGTGCCAGTTTTGTTTTACCAGTGGGCAAAGTCAGCACCAAAGACACAGACTCCAGCTGAAGGAATCAGTGTCATTTCCTGCAGTTCAGAGCAGCAAAGAATCACAAAAGGAGCAGCTCAGCAATGCACCCAACCATCCCCACCAAAGATTGCAGCAGTGATTAAGAAAGATCCAGCAGCATTTACCCTCAGCCTTTACCATCCCCCAGACCCACATAGCAGCTGGGGAAGCTGTCACAGCCAAGGGCTGCAGAGCCACTCCTGGGCACTGGGAATTCCTGCAGGTGCCTCCAGCCCCAGGTGAGGCTCCAACCCCGCTGGGAGAGGGCCCAGTTCTGACAGTGCTGAATGAACAAACTGACAGCACTGCTAGTGTGGCAACATCTGCTTTCATCCTCCTCTTGGGTCCCTCCCAAAGCCTGGCCAGGGCTCAAGGAGGAACCAAGGGAGCTGACTTTGATCCTTCAGGCCCCAGACAAGGCCAGATGTCAGATTTCATGGCCTTGTCTGGCTTCTAAATACACAAAGGTCAAGACATGTTTCACTACTGAGTGGCTACATCTATCACAGGGCTAATGACCATGCATATTTCATCAGGGAGCAGATACAAAGATAACCTTTGCTGGGAAGGTTCATCCAGAGGCCACCTTTGGCTCAGGGACTGCTGTCCAGGCCTCACTCAGGGCTGGTGTCCAGGCCTTGGCACTTCAGGGATGTGGTTTAGTGCTGGGCTTGGCACTGCTGGGTGACTGGCTGCACTAGGTGAGCTCAGAGGGCTTTTCCAACAGAAAGGATTCTGTGATTCCATGATTATATCCACTGCATTCCGCTGGGGCTATTTTAGCAGCATTCCTTTGCTCCAAAAGTTCCCTCTTGCCCAGCTCCTGTGGCCTGAGGCTTCAGCTCCTTCAGCTCCTGGTGCTGAGCTGCTCATGCTGAACGAGATGACTTGGAGAGAAGAACATAGTCCATGCAATTCCTTCTGGGACACGGAGAGGGGAGGCTGTGCAAACAGGAGCATTGTTTGCTGTGGCCTCCTCTCTGCCCTTCACACCTTTCAGCACTTCGAACCAGCCAAGAGCTTTCTCCAAGAGTGTAATGGAGCAGCTGCTCCTGCTCCCAGGCCTGGCTCTCTCCAGTCTCTGCCCTTGCCTGGTTCTGTCCCTCTTGCTGTGCCCTCTGTTCCCCCAGAGATTGCTGGCTGCTGCCCAGGACTGTGGCACTGGCACAGATCCAGTGCTCCAGAGCCTCCTTTCTGTGCCCTTGGAGCTTCCTGGGCACAGCAGCCTTTTCCATCTGGAAGCTCCCCATGCACAGGGAGTTCCCAGCTCCGTTCCCTGCACAGCCTCCAGGAGCCCAGGGCTGCCATCTCCAGTCCCTGCTGGCACTGGGGGCTCCCAGGTGCCTCAGGCTGCTGTGACACCGCTGCACACAGGAGGGAAGAGGGGCAGGGGCTGTGCTCAAAGTCAGCTCCATGTGCTGCTGCTGCTGCTGCTGCTGCTGTGGGGTCATTTGTGCAGTCCTGTCTGCCCAGAGTCAGGGATCAGATCCTGCCAGTCTCTTCCAGCCCTGGCTGCTCAGAGTTTGGGCCTTGGAGCCTCAGGTGGCCAAAGGCAGCTGCTGCTGGTGCCTCTGTGTGCCCGTGTTCAGCAGTGCTGCTCCATCAGTCTGTGCCCAGCTGGGGAAAAGCCTCAGCCCTGCAGAGCCAGGAGCTGCCGGGCTCTGCCTGAGTAGCTCAGCCAGCAGGAAGGGAGCTGCTCCATACAGGAACCAGGAGCAAAGGACATTCCTTCTGTAGGATATGTTTTCTATTGAAAGGAGAAAAAAAGGAAAAAGGAAAAAAATAGGTTAATTGTAAAAGATAAGAATAAAATCCAAGTTTTAGTGAAAAAACACTACATAATGTTAGTGAAAAAACCAAAACATAAATGCAAAGTTACGTTCTTTGCATTAAGAAGTGAATGATCTTTTGAAAAAGAGAACTCAGTTATTTCCATTGAAAATGTGCTGATGGCATGGATCCATCTTACTGACCTCAGCAACCTCTTAAAAGATTCTGGGCTTTGTTTCCAACATTGGTATTTGAAATTGTGGTCAAAGCAAGAGGAAATTGCTTTGTGCCCTTCCAGCTCCAAGCAGGACTGGGAATGGAAACTCTGTCAAAGCCCAAATCCCTTAGAAGATGACCTTCCTCCTAACCCTGCGAATGAGCTGCACATTCCTTTTGAAACTTTCAGGGATTTCAAAGAGAAACTAAGTCCCACCTACAGCTTTTTGCTCTGGTTTGGAAGTGCAGAAGGGCAATTCTCCATCCATCAGCTCCAGACTGCACTGCCTCAGGAGCATGGCCCACTCGCCAGCTTTGGCCCATTCGTGGTACTTCTAGAGGAGGAAGAAAGTGCAGTTGCACAATTCCAGCCAATCAAGAAGGAAGAACGGGACACACAATACACCCTGTACAGATCCAGGCATTCAGCTGGGACTGTGGAGATGTTGGGTCCTTGCCAGTTGGATGTGTGTCCCCAGCTGCAATCTCTGGGCCTGCAGCAGAGTCTCACTCACCTGCCAAAGCAGAAAGCTCAGGCGCTGTGCTCGCAAGGGGCTCGTCTGATGCAGAGCTGTCAGAGCAATGTGAGGGCAGAGCCAGCCCAGCTGGGCCCAGGGCTGAGCCCAGCAGAGCCCTGGCAGAGCCCAGAGCAGCCTCAGCACCCACAGAGCCTGGCTGCAAGGAGAGAAAGCAGAAACTGCCCATCAGCTGAGGGCTCCTGTGCCCTTGTGCCCAGGCCTGCGGTGCCCAGGCCATGCTGGCTGTGCCCAGAGCTGTGCCCAGAGCTGCCCATCCCTGCTGCCTTTGGCAGCAGAGCAGAAGGGTAGGACATGTGCCCAGCCTGCAGCCAGCCATGGCACATCCAGCCCTCAGTAGCTGCCCAGAGCAGGATGCTCCTGTGCTCACTGCCAGCTCCCAAAAGCTCTGATCCCACCCTGCCAAGCACACAGGGACCCACCTCACACCACCCTGAAGTAAAGCTGCTCCCAAATCATGTCCTCAGCATCCTCCAATGGCACGGCCCATCCACACCACAGCTGCTCCCAAGCACTTCCCCATCCACACTGGACTACCCAGAATGCTTCCTCTAGAAAAACAAACAACACATTCTTGAAAATACATTAGACTGAAAAAGGGAAAACAAGAAAAACAGTAAAAACTCTTATCCTCTGTCAGGGCCTTGAAAAAGGCCCAACCCCTGCATGCCAGTGAAAAACCCAGCCATGAGTGAGGGAAGCCCACACTTTCTCTCTTCCCCCCTGCACTGCCCCCCAAAATCACGGTGATCCCAAAGCAAACAAGGGCAGTGGAGCAGCCCAAGCCCTTCCTTGCCTGCACAGCAAAGCAGCTGTGCACAGGTTCTGGAGCCCCACCTCTGCTCCCACCATGGGGTTTGTTTGTGTCGGGCTGGCTGCCCCACCCCCAGCCCGGGTCACGGTGGGTGCTGGGGGCTGTTGGCAGAACCAGGAGCCCACTACCATTTCGTACCCACCCCAGCCCATCCTCCCAGGCCTGCAAAAAGCAGCTGAGCAGCGACTGAAGAATGAGTTGCATCTGCCCCAGCAAAGGGGGAGCCTTTGTTTCCCAGCCAGGCTGGGCCATGCCCTAATCTGGAAGAATTTCCCCAGGTGGGACTCATCTGCAAATTCTCTGGGGAGTTTGGCTTTGAAAAAGGTGCCAGAATCAAAGTCCATCACCTTCAGCCTCCAGTGGCCAGGCTGAGGAAGAGCTTCTCATCCTTGATGTCTCCCTCGCTGTCTCCAGCAGCAGCAGCAGCAGCAGCAGCAGCAGCAGCATCGCACCCGGTACAGCTTCTCCAGGGGCCTCTTCTCCTTCCCTGGGGGGAGACCAGGCTTTCAGGGCTCTGCCCAGGGCCCCAGCTGTCAGGGAACCAGGACAAGCAAAACCAGCTTGGATGGCGGCCACCAGTGCTGGGCGGAGGAGCTCAGCTCCAGCACAAGGGCTGCGTGTTCCCATCCCATGACCCTGGTGCAGTGACACAGGCAGCACAAAAAGGGCTGGGTTCCTTTGCTTCTCATTGCCATGGCATGTGTGCTGCTGGAACTTGCCAGGGCCCTGGATATTCCAGGGACCTGGAGAACCATTCCCAGCAACTGGGAAAATCCTAGGTGCTCCATCCACCCATAGATGAGGTTTCCAAAATTGCCCCAAAATTTGGTCCAGCTTTTAGAGGCCAAAAAGAGCAAGTCCAAGTTACTTGATGATATTTTTAGCCCAGAAAGCCCTGCAGCTGATGGCACACTTCACAATCATCAGGGGACACAGCTAGGCCAAAGCCCAGACCTCTGCTGGGAGCCTTTCTCCTCAAATACTCTTCAGACAAGCCTCCATGCAAGTCAGTTGGGAAAGTTTCTTCAAATGAGATATTTTTGGCACATAACTACACAGGGTTATGGGAAAGATTCTAAAGCAGCTGCTCTGGAGTCAAAGAGGCAGCACTAAGACACCTTGTCATCTATTTGTAGCTAAATCCTACTCTGGGGGAGTTGAAGGACTTTGGGATGAGCTAGAGAACAGACCTCTGAGTTTTTTCGATGATGCCATTGCTTTTTCTTCTCTTCTACATAGACAGGAAGGGTGAGTTTGGTTCACATCTCCACTGCATGGCTCACAAGGCTGCAAGACTTGTAGTTACAAGAGCTTTGAAGAATTTCTCGGCCAAGAAGACATGGCCAACAAGGATATTTGTGTTTTGGAGCCAACCCTTCAATATTTCATCTTATGGACTCATGCTACAGTGTAAGCCTCCTTAGCCAATCATGCTGTGACACACAAACCTACAGCACCGCATCCTAAGCTTCTTGTTTACCATTGTAAATACTTTTATTTTTTCTAGATCTTGAACTCTAAAACTCTAAACTTTCCTCCACTTCAACATTCCTCCCCATGTCTCTGCTAGAAACTAGAAATCCTCATTCTCGCTTCTAGCACCTAGTGTTTGGAAGCCCTTTCCAAGGTCTCAGATCAAATCTATTGGTTTCTCGGCTCTTTTAATGACCTGGGAAGGTTCGGGGTGGCCTTGGGCAGCCCGCGCTCCAAAGGACGAGAAGAGGCTTCAGGTTTTTTCTCGGTCTTCAGTGTTTATTAGTTATTTATCTAAAAGATTTTCTCTCGGCCCGACAGAGGTCTGCACAGCAAGTCAGCCATGAGCACACACTGCGCGCCCCCGGGGCGGTCACCTATCTTTATACTCAAAATTACGTATACAATATTTATCAATTTTCCCCAATACCTTTTACCCTTATTGACCAGTGCACTTTTAGTAATAACCAATCCCAAAGTGCCAACATCACCACAGAAGATGGAGGCTAAGAAGAAGAAGAAGAAGGACAGGACACGCCCCAATTCCTCCATCTTACTTCTTTAGACCCCCCTGTACAGAAATCCTAAACCCTGTGTTTCACACTCTAATTAACTTATCCCTTCACCATTTACCCCAGTGAAATCCTCCCATCCTCATACAGGTGTCGTCTCCTGTGTAGGATCAAAGTCCAGCCACCAGACACTTCTGGCAACATTCCAGGACTCCCGAGCCCCCCAAGGGTGGTCTCGGTCACTCTGCACATCAGTCCTGAGGTGCTGAGATCCCACACAAATCCTGTGTTTAATTCTAAGCTTTGCTGACAAGACCAAAGGTCTGAGATTTCCCTGCATTTGGGTTTCCAACAACACTGATGCTGTTAGTTCCAGAATGCCCAGGATCCCTCTTGCAAGTCAGCTCTGTCAGGAACCAGGCAGATGCCAGGGGGCTGCTTGTGGCCTCTGACAGCCCATTGCCCAGGGCTTGCCAGTGCCCCAGCCCCTCAGGGGCTGCCCCAGCCCGGCCAAGCTGCCCGGCAGCAGCGCCGCAGCCCCACAGCAGCTCCAGAGCAGCCCCATCCAGAGGCACATGGGAGCCCTCAGCAAGGCAGCCAGCAGCACACGGGCAGGAGGACACACATGGCGCTTCCTGCCTGGCACAGGGCTTGTGGCCATCTCTGGGCACCGCTCTGGCAGGGATCCCCGCAGCCCCGGGCCCTGCCCAGCCGCTCTGTGGGCAGCACAAAGGCTTCAGCAGAATCACCAAAGGCCAAGGGGCTTCTGGCCATTTCCCATTGCCCACTACATGCCTGGGCATCTGGCTGAGCACAAGCACCCTTCTCTCCCTTCAGGGCCTCACCACCCCTCAGCCTGCTGTGCTGCTGAGCACAAGTACCCTTTTCACCCTTTCCTGCCTCTTGCCCTGCAGAGCCTGGGCAGCAAAGAAAAGCTCCTGGCAGTCTGTGTATTATATTACATTCTAGAATTATTTACAGTAATCTATAATCTATAAGAATATATATAATTCTATATACTCTAAAATTTATTTATTTACAATATGGAAAAAAAATGGAAAAGAAGAAAGAAAAATCTTAGAGAAAAGGAAAATTAACCCTGGCACAGGTTGCCCCAGCAAAGACTGCCTCCCAGATCAGCTCTCCTCCTCAGTCATCTGGCAGAGCAGGCAGCCGAGCCCCGACAGGCGAGGCAGAGTGATCCATGCCCTGTGCAGCTGATCGTGCAGCCTCTGAATGGTGGAATATCGTTGATGCTGTATTGCCAGGAGGACATGCAGTGTTTCAAGCGCCAGCTGTGACACGGCACTGCTTGTGTCCTCTGTCAGGCATTCCAGGGCTGCAAGAGAGAGGAACAGAGGCACGGTCAGAGCTGGATCTGCGGGGAGCCCAGGAGAGCCCCCTGCAAGGGCCATCCCAGCCGGCTCTTGCCATGGCCAGGAGGGAGCAGGGAGCAAGGGGATCAGCCCGAAGCTGCTGGCCGCCAATGGCCCATGTGGCCCTGAAAGCTCCGTGTGCTCTGTCAACGGGAGCAGAGCCCTTCGCAGCCGGGGCAGGACTTGCAGCTCCTCCTGGCAGTCCCTGCTGTCAGCCCGCTGCCCTCACTCACCAGTGCAGATCCGCTGCAGCTCTTGCTGCTGCCCCCTCAGGCGCCGCCCGGCCATGCCTGTGAACACAGAGCCTGTCACGGCCCCAGTGGCACAGCTCCCTGCCAGCGGCGCTGCCAGCGCTGTGGCCACACGGGCTGCTGGCCCGGCAGGGCTCAGCCCGGCCCTTGCTGCATGCTGCCGCCCCAGGGCACGGCTGCCAGAGGGCGGCAGCAGCAATGCCCAGGCCAGGCGGGGCTCCACGGCGCCGCAGGGCACGGCTGGCGCTGCCGGGGCAGCAGGCGGGGCTGGGGCCGAGCTGCGGCGGGCCAGGCCAGGGAGGGTAAGGGCAGCCCGGGCTCGGGACTCACCCATGAACCTGACGGCTGCTTCTCGCAGGGGCTCCTGTAGTCTCTCCAAGTAGCGCAGGGCCTGGCGCAGGTGTTCGGCCACTCGGCTCCTGTCTGAAATAAACAGGGCCAGGAGACTTCTTCTCCTTTTTTATGCCTTTATTAAAAGTGATCAGCTCAGGATTGGGCAGCTCAACGGGTCTGCAGCGTCCCGTCGTCTCCCAGGGCGACTCAGAGGAGGAGGATATGCACAGCTCTGTCCACAAGGGGCAGAGCTGGGGGATCCAGTCCTCCTGGGAGCCTTTAGGGCGTCGTGTCCCCGTCAGATGTTGCCCCTCCTACCCAGTCGGCCTGGTCTCACCGCCGGGGTCGACTCCCATTGTCAGGGCGAGAGGCTCCGAAGGTGTTCCGCATCTCTGAAGGCTCAGCACTCGGCTCCTCACGTCCAGACATCACTCCAGTCTCTCAACTCTTATTTGGCTCGTTGTTTTTGGGGTTTCTTCTTGGGTTTGGAGTCGGGGGTCCCACAAAGCATTCTGGTCCTTGGAATCACTTTGCATAACACCCCCTCCAGGTCTCTTTTCCTCACTGTTCGGGAAGGTCCCCACCCTTCACTGTCTCAGGAGAAGGGCCATTAACTTGCCCCAGCCTGGGCTTTTACTAATACAAAAACAACCATTAACGACAACGACCCGTAATTACCATAACACAGGCAGCAGCCCAACAGTAGTGGTAACTTTTTCTCACAAAAAAAATATTAACCGAATTTTTGTTCATAACAGGCCCCCCCACTTTTTCTTTGATCGAGCTTAAATTTTAAGCTCACATCAACTCACAATTATTTGTTTTGAATCTAGTATAAATTTCTTGTGCACTTTGGTAATCATGGTTACTTAACCTTGTTACTTTTCTTGGTTTCTTCAGGTTGGTTTGCACGGCAAGTACTATTTTACTAAAACAGATAAATAAGCATAGTAAAAAGAGCAATCCTCCAAGTACACACACAGTGAGAAAAACTACCTTTTCCCATACACCCTTTTTGAAAATCTTTAGGTTCTCCCACCCACTGGGATCAAGTGTAGGAGTTTGTTCTTCATTATTTACACATGCTAATCTTTTTATTTCACTTGAAATGTTCCTAATAATTGAATTCTTTATTTTTAATACTGCCTGGAGCCGGATAACTTTGTTTAACATAGATATTGGAATCTGAATTTGGCTTTTAAATTTTTGGATTTTCTCCATTTCTATTTCACTTTGCCTGTTTTGTTTAATTTCTCTCAAATCATTATATATAGGAACTCCCAAACTTGATCCAGTTTCTTTGGGTAATAAGAAAATTGGTTTTATCACTCTAGCGGCACAGCTGCCAGACGAGATCAAACCTAGGGGTTTAGGGCTCCCCTGAAATGTGTTCCAAAAGGGGTTCATCTCTTTTCCAGTACACTCATATAAAAACTTGTAACAAACAAATTTTCTTACCATTTTCACCATTTCTTTGCTTTTTACTAGATCTGCTGAGCTTGTTTCAGCAGCATCACATTCAAAGCACAACCAGGCTTCCCCTATAGGGCACTCTCCTAGGAGTGCCTGCCTAAAAGTGGCAGTATTGTATGCTATCCAATACACTCTCCTTTTTTTCTGATAAAGGACCAATTGGGAGAGGTTAACACAATCAGGGTTAGAACTGATGTGGACTCTGGACAAGGAGCTCACTTCCTCCTCATAGAGGGGTTGGTAGCACTCACTGCACGGCTCAGCTGGGCTTCCCAGAGCACCACCAGCAATCAGAGCCACCATTACTACCCTTCCCAAGAGTCTGGTATGGGTCATCGTGCACAACCTGCCCACCCGGCCTTGCCTCTTGGGGAATTTTACTGAGGAAAAGCTTCCAAGCTCTTTAGAGTCCCTTCTACCTGCTTCTCTGGTTAAACCTCTCTTGGTCTGTTCCCTACCAATTTTGGTTTCCCCCCCAGGGGAGTGTCCTGTAGAGGATTAACCTGGAGTCTTTAGAATTAAATTGGGGAACTTAACCAGAATTACTTATTTACAGTCTTAAAACTTTTTACCAACATAGTTTACAAAGAACAGTCTTGAAACATTTTAATCAATGTTAGAAGTCTTGATACCAATTTTTTTCCCACACAGTTCAGTCTTTTTGACTCTTCCTTCTGAGAGTCAACTTTAAATCACAGTATACTCAGGTGAATTGACTTCTGATGTGGATGAATCCTTATCCAGTGCCCGGAGGTGAGAGTGGTGTGGACTCTGGCCCAATGCCAGAGGGAAAAACTGGGAGTCTGGCCCAATGCCAGAAGGAGAAAGAGGTGGAGTCCGGTCCAATGCCAGAGGAAGAATGGGGTGCAGTCCGGTCCAATGCCAGAATGCCAGAGGGGAAAAAACCTGAAGTTGAATCCTGGTCCAGTGCCAGGGGGTGAGAGTGATGTGAATCCAACCTTTTTCTTTACGTCTGCACCATCGAATTAGTAATGAAGAGTACCTGAAACGGGCTTTCAAACACAGGCATTAATGGTCTGCTATTTAATGATTCTATCAAAACTCAGTTAATCTGTTTAATGTTATTGGTTAATTTCTCTTTTTCCATAGCTTGCATGTTTCTCTCATCAACTTCTACATACTCTGTATTTTGCAAGGAGTTGTATTTCTCAGCTAACTTAACTCCCAAAGTACTTTTATTCTCCCATATCTCTGTGTATTTAATTCACTGGTTTTCTGTTCTATTTTTCAAGATCTTATCTATTTATCTCTTGCTTCTGTTTCTTACTTTCACTTACAGCTTAAATACTTCTTTCAACCCCTTACACTTAATTTTCTTTTTTTTTTTTTTTTTTCTTACACTATTCTTCTACACAATACACTTCCCTCTATTGCAGGTCACACATACACACTTCCACTCGCCCCTTCCCACCTGCCCGGGAAGTTGAGGCTGACTTTGTGACACACTCATACACACAACAAGACAACAATAAGGTACCTTTTACTTTCACATCACTTATTACAAGTTAAGTATTACTGGCCAGTTTTGGTGCTATTGGATATCCTTTCTACCTATCTGTTTTTGTCTAACTTCAGATGTTTTTCACTATACTATACTATACTATACTATACTATACTATACTATACTATACTATACTATACTATACTATACTATACTTCTTAGTACTTTGTTGAGACAGGACTTATCTGCTCCTGTATCTACTCAAAAATTCAAATTCTTCATTTAGGGGTCCCACCTCAAAGTTTACCAAGGGCTCTTGTAGATGTTGCATCAGGTCCCCTATAGTGTAAAGCCCCTGACCCTCTAATCGTCACCTTTAAGGATCTTCCCTAAATTATCTTTTTCCATGGCTATTGCCGCATCGAGACTGAGCTTTCTACAAAACCTCCTGACGTGTCCTGGCTCTCCACAGTAATAGCAATGTCGTTTTCTCAAAGAGCCTTGAGGTGTCTCCATCCCTCTTGCACCTGACAGTACTGACCTATCCTTGCCTCCTCCTGGTAGTGGACCCGCCCACCCTGCACTTTCTCTAGCTACAGCAACCATGATCCTGGCCTTGGCCTTTGCTTTATCTTCCTCCCTCCTTAAATACACCTTCAATGCCTCTCTTAATAACTCATTAATGTCCTTCTTTTGCCAATCTTCCATCTTTTCCAGTTTTCTCCTTATATCAGGCCAAGATTTGGTAACAAATTGGACTTTTAGCAGCATTTGACCTCCCGGGGTATCCGAGTCTATTCTAGAGTACAACTGGAAATTCCGCCTTAGGCGGTTAAGCCAGGCAGCAGGAGCTTCATCTTTCTCCTGTGTACCCTCAAATGCCAATTGGGTGTTAGTTCCTTTGGGAACTGACTCTTTGATCCCCCGTATTATCAAAGACCTATATTCCCTCATGGCCTTCCTCCCCTCTTCCTGGTTAGGGTTCCAGCTGGGATCCGTTAGTGGCAATTTCTGTTCACCTGTTGGCACCTGGAGTCCTGGACTGTTATCTTTCTCCCATATTCTTATGCCAGCCACCCTTATCATCTGGACCTCTTCTGGGGAAAATAATATACTCAGGATGGAATTCATCTCCCCAAGTGTAGATATTTGGACCTAGAAATTGATCCACTTGGTTGGCTATGCCCACTGGGTCCTCAACTAAATGCCCCAACTCTTTCTTGAATCCTCTCACCTCAGAAGCAGTTAGAGGAGCATTCACAAAGCCAACACCTCCCGCCACTCCTCCCATAGGAACCTCTCTGAGGGGAAAGAGTCTCTCCGCCTTGGAGGTCTTGGATCTGGTGCTACAGTATGGCCCATCTTCAGATGCCAAACTACTTTGAGGGATATCTGGGTTACCCTGAACTTTCTGCACATCAGCAGGTGTATTTGCTGATGGCTGTTTACTGGGCAAGGAGGCATTTGTGCCCCAACTAGGAGGAGGTAAAGGGACAGCAATAGGAGGGGGAGAAGAGCCTGAGTGAATATTAAGTGGAGCTGGAGAAGGGGTGGAGAATGCAGCAGGTGGAGTAGGCACTTATGGTGGTGCAGAAAGAACTGGAGGAGATACTGGGTTTATCATAGCGAAAGCTGAAGAGGTAGAAGGAGGAATTTGAGCAGGTGGTAGTGAGATGGCAGCCGGGGGAGGAACTGGACCTGCCATTTGAGGTGCTTGAAGAAGAGGATTACAAGGTGGAGGGACAGAAGGAGGCAAATAATCCAGGGGGTCCCATCTTTTACTAGTCCTATCATCCCCTCCTTCATTCCCCTCTTTCTTCCTCTGTACCTTACAAATTTGCACTCCTTCATCCTCGACAGTGCTCTTTATCCAGCAAGATACATACAATAATTGCTCAGGATCAGTATCACCTCGAGCTGTCAGATAATTATTTAATTGTTGGCACATCCACTTATCCTTTGTCCCACACCAAGGCCATCCTCCTTGCAACTCTAATTCCAGCCACACTTCCATACACTAATGGATCATTTTCACTTTATCTAATCCCTCCGTGGCCTCTATAGAATCCCATTTTACTAACAGTTCTCCTAAGGGACTATTGGGATGCATATACCTCAGTTTCTTGCCAGTCTTTTTACTATTACAACCTCCCATTTTTCAGGTCTCAATAAAATGTCCCATAGGTGCCTCTACTGACTGGGAATTTCAAAAAAAACCTTGTTTGAGGAGCTTCAGCCTCCTCCACTGAACTTCAAATTTCTGCCTGATGCTCAGTACTTTATACTGAAACAACCGCCCAATCTCTTGATTCCCTAACTTTCCCAATGTCAGGTCTTACATCTATCGTTACTTGAACACACAAAGCCTCGGCCTAAGAAACCGGGTCATGCCTGACTCCCTCAGTCAGAAAAAACAACTGCCTGATTTTTAGTTTGCCTAACCCGCCAATTTTTAGGCTTCACCGTATCAGGACTTAAAAGCAAACCAGAGCCTCCTTCGCTGGGGTTTGTGCCTGACTCCTTTGTCAGGACTTACTTTGCCTGCAGGGCTTGTGAACCACCCGAATCCTTCTCGGGACTGACAAATCTTACTCGGATCCTTCTTGAGACTTACAAATGTGCCTGACCTCCCTCTGTCAGGACTTACTTTGGGTGCGTGCCACTCATACAAATTCCCTTCGCACGCCCGAAGGGGGGGGGCCCTTTATTCCCCCTTGGGAGATGACTCACTCACACTAATTCCACGTGCTTCCCCCTGTTCCTGGCCAGGTTTCTCGTGAAAAACCGGAAACGCAGTACTAAGGGGTCCACTCGCAGGTCGAGGGTCCGGCTGCCGGCCCGCGTGTCACTCACACACACATGCGCACGTCTCCCACTCCCGCCACCAGATTTCTCACCAGTCTGGTGCTCCGGTGCTCCTCTGCGTCACTGTCCTGAGCCGATCTCTCTGGTCCTGGTAGCCAGCTGTCCTCTGAAGATCCAAGATGGCCAGTCCTGAGTCCTCTTGAGGCATGGCTATTCCGGACGAGCGCCCCCAGCTGAAATAAACAGGGCTAGGAGACTTCTTCTCCTTTATAATGCCTTTATTAAAAGTGATCAGCTCAGGATTGGGCGGCTCGACGGGTCTGCAGCGTCCCTCGTCTCTCCCAGGGCGACTCAGAGGAGGAGGATATGCACAGCTCTGTCCACTAGGGGCAGAGCTGGGGGATCCAGTCCTTGTGGGAGCCTTTAGGGCGTGGTAATCCCCGCCAGATGTTCCTACTACGGTCCGGGTCTCACTTCCTGCCAGACCTGGCCCGGGAGCTCTCGAAGACAGGGTGAGGAACAATGAAGCTTTCCAGCATCTCTGCAGGCCTAGCACTCTGCTCCTCACATCCAGACATCACTCCAGTCTCTCAACTTTTATTTGGCTCGTTGTTTTTGGGGTCTTCTCAGTACAGCGGGGGACCCACACAGCATTCTGGTCCTGGAGTCACTTTGCATAACCCCCCCTCCAGGTCTCTTCTCCTCACTGTTCGGGAAGGTCTCCACCCGTTACTGTCTCAGGAGAAGGGCCATTAACTCGCCCCAGCCAGGGCTTTTACTAATACAAAAACAACCATTAATGACAATGACCCGTAATTACCATAACACAGGCAGCAGCCCAGCAGGAGTGGTAACTTTTTTCTCACAAAAAATATATTAACCGAATTTTTGTTCATAACACATCTCTTGGCAGTTACAGCCTTGGAGGATTTGTCAACACCTGCCCAAGTCTGCCAGGCTAATTCCTAAGGAAATTTTTCTTCACTAACCATTTGAATCTAAATCAAAGTGAAGAGTCTAACAGACACATTGGGCAGTATTTGGACCCACCACAGGACTCGCTTTTGTGTTAGGAAGCTTCCCTATGTGTCAAAATATTTAAATGAAGAAGGTTCCTGTTCAATGAGTAGCAAAAGTGGCTTCAATTTGGTCTTTTGCTCTTTGAATTTTGTGTCTTCAAAGATTTCCTTCCACAATACTCAGCTGGTTAGATTACTGTGCATGTTTCCATCAAAGACACAAGTGTCACCCCAAGAGCATGCACCACCATAGCCAAAATAAAGCTTTCCCCATTATTAACTCATCACTCAAAAGTGCATAAACTACAGAAACATTCTGAAATACAGCTGGTAACCT
This sequence comes from Melospiza melodia melodia, assembly GCF_035770615.1. Classification (NCBI taxonomy): domain Eukaryota; kingdom Metazoa; phylum Chordata; class Aves; order Passeriformes; family Passerellidae; genus Melospiza; species Melospiza melodia. Next base: position 18,562,369 of record NW_026948525.1, on the reverse strand, counting down.
TAATGGAACTGGTTTGGAAGTGGAGTTTGGTTTTTTTTTAATAACAAACAAGATACTTCCCCTTCCAAATAAAAAGAAGAGTAACAGAAAGAAAAACAGCAAAATACAAGAAGGGACAGAGGGACAACCCTAGAGTGTTCTAACTTAGTGAGTTAACAGATCTCCAAAGCCAGTGTCAAAAAGTCATCACACTCATGAGGGCAGGACCAATTTATCCAGTGAATTCTCATAACCTCTGCTTACAGATCCTGCACAAAGCTCGAGTGGATGCATCGCCAGTCCAACAAACAGAGACAGAGCAAGCACATGCGAGTGGTTTCAGTCTCCTCAAGTCTCGTATTTCATTACTCAGGGGTAATTAGATTATTTTCTCATAAAAAGTAGTTTAAAGCCCAGCAGTGCAATCAAGTTCCAGAGCTCCCTGTGATGCAGCAATGCTGGGCAGTGGGTCTGGACTGTGCAGAGCACACACCATGGTGTGTTTTTCCAGCCCAGCTGAGGAGACCTTGTGTTGGAGAATTTTGTTCAGACATGGCTTATAGAAAGGCCATGAGCACATACAGCTGGTTAAAAAGTAAAAGGCAGCTGTAAGCAGCAAGTTCTCAGGTTTTTTCCTTAAACAATAAACACCATGTCCTTGAGTAAAGTGATGAGAAAAACATGGTGGAAAACACGGAGGCCTTGAGAATGTTCAATAACAAGTCAACAACAGGATGAGAAAAACAAGTATTAGCCTCAACAAGGAACCACAGGTATTGGCAACAAAGGAGGGGTTGGTGTGTAATCTGTAACCACTGATGAGCTCGGGTTTTGCAATATGTATGAGCTTAATTAACACTACTATAAAAGTGTGTAAGCTGGATCAATAAATCGGAGTTCGATGCTCCTCAATCGGATGTGTGCTCGTCTCCCTTCACTTTCCTCAAATGGTGACACCCGATCGTGATACTGCGACACACCACGGAGGAGTGAAGACATGGGTTGGGTCCTGAGAAGCAGCCGGGACGGCAGATAAGCGCGGAGAAAAAAGGAGAAAAAAAAAAAAGAAGCTGAGAAGCGCCGTGCCTCGGGTGTCGTATAGACGAGCCCGGCTGATACTGCTGCGGCGACCTTGAAGAGCTGCAACAGCGCTGACGATTTAGGTATGGAAAGGCAAGCAGCATATGATTTATTTACTGCCTTTTTACAAAAACGGCAGGTTAAGGGGATAGATTTGCAAAAGGATTTACCAGGGCTTTTGACTTATGGCTACGATAGAGGAGTTTCTATTAACCCCCATACAGTTCATGAGTTAACAGAGTGGCATAAATTCGGTGATTTATTGTCGGAGGCTACTTTAGAGGATGATAAAACTGCCAAGAAGTTAGGTGAATTATGGAGGGTGGTTCACAATGAGCTCTTACAACATCAGGCCGAGAAAAAAGCTGCCAAGCAGGCAACAGCTGCTCATGGGCATAATAAAGATTACAATCAGGAGAGGGGAACACCATTAGCTCCTGCAGTGAGGACGATTTTCTTACCTGCTTCGCTGCCCTCCTCTGCTTCAACAAGCCAGGCTATACAACGTGCTTCTGAGGCTTCCGCATCCCCTGAACAACAGGAGCCATGGCCGAGACCACCAGATAATCTCCCAAAAAATCAATGAGCCGATCCCTGGGGCGGAAAACGACCTAGCGGGGGCTATTGCAAGGGAGCGGAGATTGGCGTGGGCTGCGCTTGCAAGAGAAGCCATGGAAAAGGGGGATGGGGAGGTTATCAGCGCTGCTACCCAGCTGGCTTGTCCTGTTGTATTCCATCCGCAGGAGGGAGGGGGCATGCAGGCTGCCATTACAGCCCTTGATTGGAAATTGCTGTCTCAGCTGAGGTCTACTGTTAGTCAGTTTGGAGTGAAAAGTGAGCCAGCTAAACAGATGTTAGACTATATTTTTGATACCAGTCTTCTTTTGGTGAATGATTGGGGTGGTATAGCTAAATTGATCTTTACCCCACATCAGCAATTGTTATTTAATGCTAATTGGCAAGAGCTTGTAAACGAGTGTGTGGCGGTACAGAGGCAGCTGGGAGACCCTCTCCATGGTATAACTGTGAACGAGCTTATAGGCCTGGGACCTTTTCTTCGCACCGAAGCACAGGCTTTGTTGGGGCAAGAGAAGTGCCGGGAAGTGATGAGATTGGTCAGGCTTGCTATAGAGAGGGTAAAAGAGCCGGGAGGGGTACCCATGTAAATGGGAATTAAGCAAAGGCCAGAAGAGTCATTTGGGTCATTTATTGATAAGGCTGCTGCCGCAATCAAAAGGGCTGGAGTACCAGAATGTCTTAGGGGGGCATTACTCAAGGAGTGCGCTCTTCAAAATTGTGATTCCACTACTAGAAGCGTGCTTAAAACTCTGGGTGCCAATTGGACTGTAGAGGAGGCATTAGAGAGAATGGCTTTGATGCCAACAGGACCACAAGCCTTTGTAGTAGATGCAATCAAACAATTAGGGCTAGGCTTACAAGAACAGGCAAAGTCCTCTCAGAATCAGGTGTTAGCTGCTCTTGCACCACTTCAAGCGTCAGCAGCACTGCCTCCAACGCCTAGTTGGTGCCAGAACCGCAGTGACTGCGCACCAACACAAGTCGTCGCTGCAGCACCAGCACCCTCTCCTGTCTCCAACCCGCTACCACAGGGAGCCTCGGCTTGGAACCGGCAGCCGCCGTAGGAGTTACACTGACGACCCCGCACCCCTGGAAAATCCCAACAGGGATTCACGGGCCTATTGTTATACAGGGTCAAGCTGGGTGCTCTGCTATTCGGAAGATCATTTGCGTTGGGATTATTTGTTTTGCCTGGCGTCATTGGTGTGGACTATATGGTTATGGTGCATACCCCTTTCCCACCACTCCAAATTGACAAAGGACTGAGAATTGCTCAGCTGGTGCCACTTGGGCCAAATGACTAAGGGATTACAGACTATGAAAGGACAAGAGAGGGGGGAAAATGGTTTTTAATCCACCGGAGGACTTACCTTACTGACTCTGAACCTTTCTGAGAGACCCAAGAAAAGGGTGGAAGTGGAATTTCAGGGACAGAAAAGATCATTTTCAGGCTTGCTCGACACTGAAGCAGATTCCAGCATTATTAGCCCTAGCCGTTCGCCTCCTCTCCGGGTTGGCATGAATGGAAAACAGCTAACAGCTTTCTTTTTCAGTAGTCCAATTACCACCTACCGAGCAATGCCATATAGGGCAGGACATTATGGCTCAGTTGGGGGTGGTTTTAACCCTTTGGGGTAAAAGCCATTGCTTGGACCGTGGCTGGGGAACCTTGTGACATTTGCTATAGGGATACTAGGTGTGCTTTTAATGCTTTTGCTTATTTTGCCTTGTATTTTTAATTGTATTCAAGATATGATTAGTAGAATGATAGAAAAACCTTGCAGACTAACCTCCTTTAGCAAAAAGAAAAACGGGGAATATGTTGGAGGATTTTGTTCAGACATGGCTTATAGAAAGGCCATGATTACATACAGCTGGTTAAAAAGTAAAAGGCAGCTGTAAGCAGCAAGTTCTCAGGCTTTTTCCTTAACAACAATAAACACTGTGTCCTTGGCTAAGTCATGAGATAAACATGGTGGAAAACATGGAGGCCTTCAGAATGGTCAATAACAAGTCAACAGCAGGATGAGAAAAACAAGTATTAGCCTCAACAAGGAACCGCAGGTATTGGCAACAAAGGAGGGGTTGGTGTGTAATCTGTAAGCACTGATGGGCTCGGGTTTTGCAATATGTATGAGCTTAATTAACACTACTATAAAATTGTGTAAGCTGGATCAATAAATTGGAGATCGATGCTCATTAATCGGATGTGTGCTCGTCTCCCTTCACTTTCCTCAGCTCTGTACTGGGAGGGACTGGGACAGAGCGGCTTTGTACTGGGATATACTGGGAGGGACTGGGGGGAGTCACTGGGATGGACTGGGATTAACTGGGACAAACTGGGACCGACTGGGATGTACTGGGAGCACTGGGATCAACTGGGAGCACTGGCATGAACTGGGATGCAGCAGGAGCACTGGGATGAACTGGGATGCACTGGAATGGACAGGGTTTGAACTGGGAGCACTGGGTTTGAACTGGAATGCACTGGTTTGTACTGGGATGCACTGGTTTGAACTGGGATGCACTGGGATGGACAGGGATTGAACTGGGAGCACTGGGATGCACTGGTTTGTACTGGGATGCACTGGTTTGAATTGGGATGCACTGGGAGCACCGGGGCACCCCCTGCTGGTGTCCCCTGAGGTGGATGGGGCGGGGCCACCCTGGGGACACATCAGGGACACCTTGGGGCACTTTGGGGACACCTTGGGGACACTTTGGGGTGACCCTGGGGCCACCTTGGGGACACCCTGAGAGCACCCTGGGGACATCTGGGAGTGACCCTGGGGACACCTTGGGGACATCATGGGGTCATTTCAGGGACACCTGGGGACTCCTGGGGTCATTTCAGGGACACCTCGGGGACACCCTGAGAGCACCCTGGGGACATCTGGGAGTGACCCTGGGGACACCTTGGGGACATCATGGCGGCCATCGTGGGGTCACTTTGGTACCCCCCTGGAACACTTCGGGGACATCCTGGGGACACCCTGAGAGCAGCCTGGGGACACTTTGGGGACACCTTGGGGACATTTTGGGGACACCTTGGAGACATCTTGGGGACATCTTAGGGACATCCTGGGGACACCTTGGGGACATTTTGAGGACACCCTGAGAGCACATTGGGGACATTTTGGGAACCCCCAGCTCAGGAACATCTTGGGGACACTTTGGGGACACCCTTGGGGTCATTTCAGGGACACTTTAGGGACATCCTGGGGACACCCAGAGAGCATTTTGGGGACACTTTGGAGCCACTTCAGGGACACTTTGGGGTGACCCTGGGGACATCCCTGAGACACCTTGGAGACACCTCAGGAACTCCCTGGGGTCATTTCAGGGACACTTTGGGGACATTGTGGGGACATTCTGGGAACCCCAGACCCTGGGGTCACTTTGGGAGCTGTCATGGGGACACCAAGGGGACACTTGAGGAGGCCCCTGGGGACACTCTGGGGACACCCTAAGGCCACCTTGGGGACACTTCAGAGCCACCACTCTGGGGACGCTTTGGGGACACCTTAAGGAGACCTTGGGGACGTTCTGAGAACCCCAGGGGGACACTGTCAGAACCCCCCTGGGGACACTTTGGGGACACCTCAGGATGCCCTGTGGGCACCCCTGGGGGACACCTTGGGGACACTTCAGGGTCACCATCATGGGGACATCCTGAGAGCACTTTGGGGACACCCTGGGGACACCTTGGGGACATTTTGGGGACATTTGAGGGAGATATGGGAGTGACACTGGGGACACTTTGGGGACATCTCAGGGGCCATTGCAGGGGCACTTTAGGACTCCCAGGGGACACCTTGGGGACACTTTGGGAACACTTTGGGACACCTGAGGGACACCTTGGGGACAGTTTAGGGGGACATCTTGGGGACACCTTGAGGACACTTTGGGGGGACATCTTGAAGCCACTCCGGGGACACCTTGGGGACATCTCAGGGTCACTCCAGGGACACTTTAGGGACACCTGAAGAACTCTTGGGGCACTTTGGGGACATCGCAGTAGCCATCGCAGGGACACCTTGAGGGCACATGAAGGACACTGTGGGGACACCCTGAAAGCACTCTGGGGACATCTTGGGGACCTCAATGGAGCATCATGGAGACACCTTGGGGATACCTCAGGACCCCCCTGGGGACCCTTTGTGGCCATTTGGGGACATTTTTGGGCCATTTGGGGACACTTTGGGGATATTTGGGGCCACTTTGGGACATTTTGGGGCGATTTTGGGCCATTTGGGACATTTGGGACATTTTTCTGGAGCCATCTGGGGACAATTTGGGACATTTTGGGTCCCCCCCATTGAGCACAGACTCAGGCCACGCCCCTTTCCCCACACCATTTTATTTCCAACCAATTAGAATCTCCAGAGTGCTTCAGATGGGCGGAGCCTATTCTGCTCACTCCTCCCCCTTCCCAACGGTGGGCGGGGCCTCCTCGAGGGTGGGTGGAGCCTCCTTGGGGGTGGACGTGGCCTGCAGGGCGTGTGCGGCAGCTCTCCAGCGCTGCAGCCAATGGGAGAAGGGGGTGCAGCCAGGGGGCGTGGCCAGGACCCAATGAGCCGGCTGGGCCCACCTGGGGAGAGGGGCGGGGTTAGGAAAAGGGGGCGGGGCTTGGGGTGGGGGAGACACGCCCCCAGTCTAGGCCTATCCCCCTCCAGGCCCCGCCCCCTCCCTCACCATTGGCTGACAAGCTCCTGGAGGCGGGGCCAGTCCCTGATTCGCTGCTCGCAGCCTTCTCTGACCAATCGCAGCCGAGGCAGCAGCTCAGCCACGTCCCCGGTGAGGGGGGGGCGGGGCCAGCGGCTCTGGCTCTGCCCCCAGGGCAGGCCCCGCCCCCTGGCGCAGGTGCAGCGCCCCCTGGCGGAGCTGCTGATGCAAGATGGCCGCCTGGGACAGCAGCGAGCCCTGACGGACACAAGGCGGTGGGGGTGGGCTTGGCCACGCACCCCAAACCCTGCAGGACACGTCCACAATTGGCAGGACCCTCCCCCACCTTTTCAGCCCCATTTAAGCCCCACCCCAAACCCCTCCCACTCTCTCCAAGTCCCTCCCCCACTCTTTAAGCTCCTCCCCTTTCCCTCCAGCCCCTCCCCCACATTTCAAGCTCCTCCCCCAATCCTGCTCCCAAGCCCCTCCCCCTAAATTTAAGTCTCCCCCCATCTTTTGGCTCCTCCCCCACTCCCCTCCCCTGTCCCTTGGCTCTCTAAACCCCTCCCTCCTCGAGGTCCCTCGCCCACTCAAGCCCCTCCCCATCTTTAAGCCCCTCCCCCTCTTTAGATGCCATCTATTTAAGCCCCTCCCCCTTTGAGCCCCTCCCCACTCTTAAATCTCCTTCCTCCCCCTCAGGCGCCTCCCCCTCTTTAAGTCCCAACCCTCCAGCCTTTGCCCCACCCTTTAGGCCCCTCCCACTTTAGGCCCCGCCCTCATTTAAGCCCCTCCCCACCCTCTTCCTTCTTCTCTCTCCTCTTCCACCTTTAAGCCCCTCCTCCTCTTTTTAAGCTACCCCATCCCTCTTTAAGCCCCTCTCCATTTAAGCCCCTCACATCTCCCCCATTTTAGCCCCTCCCATCCAACTTTAAGCCCTGCCCCACCCCTTAGCCCCTCCCCTACCTGTGCCACGCCCATCTCCCGTGCCAGCCCCCGCAGAGGGGGCGTGGCCTTTGCTAGGGGGCGGGGCTCCGCTCCCAGTGCTCCCAGTGCCAGCTGCCGGCGCTGCAGCCACGCCCCCTCCAGAGGGGGAGGGGCCGAGCCCAGCCCCGCCTGCACCACGCCCACAACCTGCAGCCAATCAGAGACGTCGGGAACTGGGATCAAACTGGGAGGGACTGGGGGAACTGGGTTATACTGGGATGGACTGGAGGGAATTGGGAGATACTGGTTTATACTGGGAGGGACTGGGAGCAAACTGGGTTATACTGGGAGGGCACTGGGATCAAACTGGGAGTTACTGGGATCTCAGCTGGAGTCAAACTGGGAGCACTGAGAGGAACTGGGAGTTACTGGGAGCACTGGGATCAGAGCTGGAGTCAAACTGGGATGAACTGGGAGCAACTGGGAGGGGACTGGATTGTACTGGGAGGGACTGGGGGATACTGGGTTATACTGGGAGGGGGCTGGGATGGAACTGGGGGGAACTGGGAAGGACTGGGAGGGAACTGGGAGGGAAGTGCAGGATACTGGGATGGACTGGGTTATACTGGGATATACTGGGATGGAACTGGGAGGGTGCTGGGAGGGACTGGGTTATACTGGGAGGGACTGGGATCGTACTGAGAGTTACTGGGAGCACTGGGATCAGAGCTGGACTCAAACTGGAAGCACTGGGATGAACTGGGATGGAACTGGGGGACACTGGTTTATACTGGGAGGGACTGGGAGGGAACTGGGATATACTGGGATGGACTGAGGAGGAACTGGGGGATACTGGGATGGACTGGGGTTACTGTGAACACTGGGAGGGGACTAGGATCAAACTGGGAGTTACTGGGATCTCAGCTGGAGTCAAACTGGGAGCACTGGGATGAACTGGGATGGACTGGGAGGAACTGGGAGGGACTGGGAGCACTGGGATCAGAGCTGGAGTCAAACTGGGATGAACTGGGACAGACTGGGAGGGGACTGGGTTATACTGGGAGGGACTGGGAGCATTGAGATCACAGCTAGTGTCAAACTGGGATGAACTGGGAGGGACAGGGAAGGAACTGGGATAAACTGGGATGGGCTGGAGGATACTGGGATATACTGGGAGGGGACTGGGGGGCTTAGTGGTCTATACTGGTTTATACTGGTCCATACTGGTCCATACTGGTTTATACTGGTGCGGGGCCCACCTGTTCCTGCAGGGGCACTGAGGGGTCACTGGGGGGGTCCCTGGCGGGGTTTAACCAGTTTATACCGGTCCATACTGGTCCATACTGGTTCGCTCCCCACCTGCTCCTGCAGCGCTCCCAGCGCCGCTCGGCGCTCCCTGGTGGCGGTACTCAGGAACCGCAGGCGCTGCTGCAAACGGAGCTGGGGAGGGAAACGGCAAAAATCAACAGAATTCACCCCAAATTCACCCAAAATAACCCAAAAATCAACAAAATGAAGCCAAAATTCCCCCGAAACCATCCAAATTTACCCAAAAATCAACAGAATTCACCCAAAAATAAACCCAAAATTCACCCAAAATGAACCTAAAATACACCAAAATGAAACCAAAATGAAACCAAAATAAATCCAAAATCACCTAAATTACCCAAAAATCATCAGAATTCACCCAGAATTCATCCAAAATCCCCCAAAACCATCCAAATTAACACAAAAATCAACAAAATTCACCCCAAATTAACAGAAAATGCACAAAAATTCACCCCAAACTCCTCCCAAAATCACCCAAATTAACAAAAAAAAATCTCCCTGAAATCACCCAAATTAACCCAAAAATCACCAAAATTCGCCCAAAATTCACCAAAATTAACCCTGAAATCCCCCCAAATTCACCCCAAAATCACCAAAATTCACCCAAAATACAGCAAAATTAACCCTGAAATCCTCCCAATTAACGCAAAATTAACCCCAAAATCACCCAAATTAACCCAAATTAACCCCAAATACACCAAAGTTCACCCCAAAATCCCCCCAAATCCCCCCACAATCACGCAAATTAACCTCAAATCACCAAAATTTACCTAAAAATCCCCAAATTAACCCAAAATTAACCCAAGAATCCACCAAAACTAACCCAAAATCACCAAAATTAACCCAAAAAACGCGGTCCACCAAAATACCCCAAAAATCTCTCCCAAATCACCCAAAATACCTCCCAACCCCCAAAATCCCCAAATTTCCCCCAATTCCCAAAGCCCCAAAATCCCCCAAATCCACCAAATCCCCCAAAATGCCCAAACCCCAAAAACCCCAAATCCCAAAAATCCCAAACACCCCCAAACTCCCCCCAAGCCCCAAACATTCCAAAAACCCCAAAGTCCCTCAAAACCCCCCAAAATCTCCAAAATTTCCCATTTTACCGCCTCAAAAACCCCAAATCCCAAAACCCCAAAAAACTTCAAAACTTCAAAAACCTCAAAATTCCCCAAATCCCCCAAAGTGCCCCAAACTCCCAAATCCCCCAATCCCAAAAAAACCCCAAATCCCAAATACCCCAATTTCAGCCCAAAATTCCCCATTTTACCCCCAAAAATCCCGAAGTCCCCAAAACCCCAAAATGTCCCCAATTCCCCCCAAAACCCCAAATCCTCCAAGTCCCCCAAAATCCCCAAATCCCCCCAAAAACCTCCAAATACCCCAAAATTCTCCCCCCAAATCTCCCAAAACCCCAAATCCCAAATACCCCAAAAATCCAAACCCCCAAGACCCCCAAAATTCCCCCAGATCCCTCCCAAAATCACCAAATCTTAAATCTCTAAAATCTCCAAAACCCCCAAATCTTAAAGCCCCAAAATCTCCAAAACCCCCAAATCTTAAATCCCTAAAATTCCCCAAAACCCCAAAAGCCCCAAAAGCCCCCAAACCCCCAAAACTCCCCCAAATCTTAAACCCTTAAAAATGCCAAAAAATAAATCCGAAAAACCCCAAAAATCCCCAAAACTCCTGCAAAACCCCCAAAACCCCAAAGTGTGCCAAATCCCCAAAATCCCAAACCCCCAAATCCCCAAACCACCCAAATCCCCAAATCCCCTCAAATACTTCCCCAAAACCCCAAAATTCCCCATTTTATGCCCCAAAAATCCCAAATCCCAAACATCCCAAAATCTCCAATCCCAAAATCCCCAAAAAACCCCCCAAAATCCCAAACCCCCAAATCCCCAAACCCAAATCCTAAATCCCCAAAACCTCAAACTCCCCAAAATCCCAAATCCCCCAAACTCTAAACCCCAAAACCCCAAAATCTCCCAAAACCCCAAAACTCCCCAAAAAACTCCAAGGCCCAGAACTGCCAAAAAAAACCCTCAAAACCTCAAACCCCAAATCCCCAAAATCCCCCAAATTCCCAAACCCCAAATCCCCCAAAATCCCAAATCCCCCCTATCCCCCCACTCCAAATCTCCAACCCCCAAAATCCCAAACACCCAAAATTGCCCCAAATCCCCCAAAAGTTCCCATTTTATCCCCCAAAACCCCCAAATCTCCAAAAAACAAAAAAAAAAAAAACCCAAAACACCCCAAAAATCTCCAAACCCAAAAACCTCAAATCCCAAACCCCCAAACTCCCCATTTTATCCCCCTAAAAACCCCAACATAACCCCAAAACCCCAAAATTCCCTCCAAAATTCCACACTCACCACTCAGCCCCTCTCCCTCCACAGCTGCTGCCGGAGCTGCTTCAGGGCCAAGTTTGGGCTCAAATCCGGGGATTTTGGGGCCAGATTTGGGAATTTAGGATCCAAATTTTGGGGTTTTGGGGCCAAATTTGGGCATTTAGGATCCAAGTTTTGGGGTTTTGTGTCTAAATTTGGGGATTTAGGATCCAAATTTTGGGATTTTAGAGCCAATTTTGGAGCTGATTTTGAGGCCAAATCTGAGGATTTTGGGTCCAAATTTTGGGATTTTGGGGCTGAATTTTGTGGATTTGGAGGTTTTGGTGCTGAATTTTGGGGTTTTTGGGGTTCCTGGGGTGGATTTTGGGGATTTTGGAGCTCCTGCTGGAGCTGGGTCAGCGCCCGGCCCAGGGAGGCCCGGTAGGCCAAGAGCCCCTCCCGGAGCAGGAACTGCCTGGGGAGGAAATTGGGGTGAGAAATGGGGAAATTGGGAAAATGGGGAGAAATGGGGGGGGGGGGGGGGGGGGGGAAATGGGGATTTTGGGGAAAATAGGGGGGAAAATGGGAATTTTGAGAGAAAAATAGGGGAGAAATGGGGGGAAAATGGGAATAAAAATTGGGATGTTGGGGTCAAATTTGGTGATGTTGGAGCCAATTTTGGGGATTTCAGAACAGGTTTTGGGGCTGAATTTGGGAATTTTGGGGAAGAATTTGGAGATTTAGAGCCAAATTTTGGAGTTTTGGGGCTAAACTTTGTGATTTTGGGACCCAATTTGGGGCCAATTTTGGAAATCTTGGGGCTGATTTGGGGCTGAATTTTGGGATTTTAGAGCTGAGTTTGGGGCCAAATGTTGGGGATTTTTGAGGCCAAATGTTGGGGATTTTGGGGCCAATTTTGGGGAATTTGGGGCTGAATTTGGGGCTGAATTTGAGAATTTGGGGGCTGAATTTGGGCATTTTAGAGCAAATTTTCGGGATTTTATGGACAATTATGGGGTCAAATTTGGAATTTTGGGGCGAATTTGGAGTGGAATTTTGGTGGTTTCAGGCAAAAAATTTGGGGTTTTTTTTCTGGGGGTTTGGAGACAAACTTGGGGATTTGGGGGCTAAATTTGGAGCCATATTTTGGGGATTTTGGGGCCGATTGTGGGGATTTTAGAGCCAATTTTGGGGCTGGTTTGGGGCTGGATTTTGGGGTGGAATATTGGGAGTTTCATACCGATTCTGGGGCTGATTTTAGGGCAAATCTGGAGGATTGATTTGGGGCCAAATTTTGGGGCCAAACTTGAGACCAAATCTGGGAATGTTGGGGCTGATCTCACGGCTGAATTGTGGGGATTTTGGGGTCAAATTTTGGGGTTTTAGGGCTGAATTTTGGGATTTTAGACCCAAATTTTGGGGCTGATTTTAGGGCTAAACCCAGAGGATTTGTGGCCAAATTTTGGTGATTTTGGACCAGATTTTGGGGCCAAATTTGGGGATTTGAAAGCCAATTTTGGGGTCAAATTTGGGGCCAAACTTGGAGATTTAGGGGCTGAATTCAGGGACTTTAGAGCCGATTTTGGGACTGATTTTGGGGCCAAATTTTGGGGATTTTGGGGTGATTTTGGGGTAATTTTCGGTGATTTTGGGGCCCAGGGAGCCCCAGAAGGCCGAGAGCCCCACCCAGAGCAGGAAAAGCCTTGGAGGGGGGAGTACAGGGAAATCTGGGGTGAGAAATGGGGAAATTGAGAAAATGGGGAAAAATGGGGAAAAATAGGGGGGGAGGGAAATGGGGATTTTGGGAGGAAAATAGGTAGAAAAATGGGAATAAAAATGGGAATTTGGAGGGAAAAATGGGAATAGAAATGGGGATTTTGGGAGATAAAATTCGGGAAACAGCAGAAGAAAAATGGAGATTTTGAGGTGAAAAATGAGAATTTTGGGGAAAAGGCAATAAAAATTGGGAATTTTGGATACATTAGGACAAATTTGGGATAATTTTGGCTATTTTAGGACCAATTTCAGGGAGTTTGGGGTGGATTTGGGATTTTTTTTGTACATTTTGGGCTGAATTTCAGACATTTGGGGATAATTTGAAGTATTTTAGGATGGATTTGGGATATTTTAGGATATTTTAGGGATATTTCAGGGATTTTGGTCTCATCCAGTGACTCCATTGTTGCCTATCCCCTGCTCCAGGTGTGTCCCAGGGGATTTTTGGGAGCATTTGGGATTTTTGGGTATTTTGGGCCGGATTTCAGGGATTTTGGGATATTTGAGGGTAATTTAGAATATTTTAGGATAATTGAGGATATTTAAGGATAATTCAGGACATTTTGGTGTTACCTGATGACTCCACCGTTGCCCATCCCCCGCTCCAGGTGCGTCCCCAGCTGCCCCCTCAGGTGGGACAGGAGGGACAGGAGGGGGGGCAGTGCCCCCCACACCTCCCCCACGGCTCCCCAGCGCTCCTGGGGACCCCAAAAGCACATCAGGGACCCCCAAATGGCCTGGGGACCCCAAAATCCCAAAAATCCACCCCAAAAATGAGCTCAGAAACCCCCATAACCCCCAAATCCACCCAAAAACGGCTCAGGGACCCCAAAAATCAACTCGGGGAGACCAAAAAAGCCCAAAATCCACTCCAAAAATGAGCTCAGAAACCCCCCAAACCACCCCAAAAACGACCCTGGGATCCTGAAAATTGACTCGGAAACCCCAAACCACAAAACCACACCAAAAACCCCAAACTACCCCAAAATCAGCTAAGGAACCCCAAAAATCCCAAAATCTGCCCCAAAGCCACCCAATACCCCAAAGATCCCAAATCCACCCCAAAAACACCTCAGGGACACAAAAAATAGATTCAGGGACCGCAAAAACCCCGAATTCACCCCAAACCCCAATATCCTGACCCCAAAATTGCCAAAATCCCCCCAAAAATCCCAAATCCCAACCCTAAAAATTCCCAAAATCCCTCAAGTCCCCAAAATTCTCCAAAATGCAAATTTCTGACCCAAGAAATCCCCAAAACCCCCAAATCTCCCACCCCAAAACCCCCAAAATTCAAAATCTTTTCCCCAAAAAGCCCCAAATCCCCCAAATCTGAAATTTTGACCCCCCAAAAAGGCCCAAAATCTGAAATTTTGACCCCAAGAAGCCCCAAAATCCCCAATTTTTACCCCAACCCCGTTTCCCTCCCCCCTCACCTGCTGGAGGCTCTTCAGGATGGGTGGGGCCTCAGCTGAGGGGGCGGGGCCAGCCAGGAGAGCTTTGTGATTGACAGGTGTGAGGCCACGCCCCCAACGGCACCAGAAATCCCCTCAGGGACTCCAAAATGTCCTAAAAACCCCCAAAATTCCCTTCCACCCTATTAGGCCCCACCCACCCACTTAGGCCACACCCATTCCTTTTGGCCACACCCACTCCTTTGGGCATCACCCATTCTTTTGGCCACACCCACCCTTTTAGGCCACACTGATCCCTTTAAGCCCCACCCACTACTTTAAGCCCCACCCATTTTAGCCCCACCCAATCCCTTTCAGCCCAACACACCCCTTTAGGCCACACCTACCCCCTTAAGCCCTGCCCATCCCTTTAAGCCCCACCCACTGTTTAAGCCCCATCCACCTGTGTTTAAGCCCCACCCATCCCTTTAAGCCCCACCCACATCTTTAAGCCACACCCACCCCATTAAGCCACATTCTCATTAAGCCACACCCATCCCCTTAAGCCCCTCCCACCTTTTAAAGCCCCCACCCACCTCTTTAGGACCCACCCATTCCTTTAAGCCCCACCCACCACCCTAAGCTCCACCCATTCTTTTAAGCCTCACCCACTCCTTAAAGCCACACCTATTCCCTTTAAGCCCCACGCACCTCTTTAAGCCCCACCCACCCTTCAGGCCCCACTCAACCATCCCTTTAAGCCCCACCCACCCTTTAAGCTCCACCCACTTATGCCACACCCACCGCTTTTAAGCCCACTCCATCCATGTAAGCTCCACTCACAATTTAAGCCCCACCCACTCATTGAAGCCCCACCCACTAAATTAAGTCCCACCCACACCTTTAAGCCCCGCCCACCATTAAATCCACATAATCCTTTTGAGCCCCATCCGCCCCTTTAAGCCCCACCCACCTTTTAAGCCCCCCCTCACATATATAAAGCCCCACCCACCCTCTTAGGCCACACCCACACTTTAAGCCCCACCCATCTCTTTAAGCCACACCCACCCCTTTAGGCCCCTCCCATTCTTTTGGCCACCCCCTCCCCTTTAAGCCTCAACTGCTCCTTCAGGCCCCACCCACCTTGTGCTCTGAATGGCCAGTACCTCCAGCGCCCAAAGCACCGCCTCTGGGCTGTGGCCAATCAGTACAGCCTGTAGAGGGCGCCACGTGTCAGAGCAGAGGGCGTGGCCTGAGCAAAACCACGCCCCCTCCCCCAGCCAGCCACGCCCTCCTCAGCCTGTTCTGACCAATCCGGAGCCTCCTGAGCCTTCCCGGGGTTATTGGCAGCTCTGGGGTTCATTAATTAATTGAGGGATTATTTAGAGGTTAAGGATGAAGGGGTGTGGCTTACCTGTGTGGGCTTGGCCTCTGGAGCTCCGCCTCCCTGGCCTTGCACAGGGCCTTGATTGATACCTGCGGAGGGGGAGGGGTTGGAGGAATTTGGGGATTTTTGGGGGGTCCTGGGCTGATTTTGGTGTCCCTGAATGGTCTCCAGGCCCCGCCCACCATGTCAGGCCCCGCCCACTCACCAGCACTTCCGGCTCTGCCCCCACGGCCAAGATGGCCGACAGCTCCGCCCAGGATTGGCCCGGCCTGAGGGGACCCAAAACTCTTTTAAAATACCCAAAATCTTCAAAAAATGCCCCAAAATCCCCCAAATTTACCCATAATCCACTCAGGAACCCCAAAAATCCCATCAAGAACCCGAAAGTCTCCTCAAAATCAACCAAAAATCCATCAAAATTTCTTCAAAATCCCTCCAAATCCCCTTAGGAACACAAAATCCCCCCAAAATCCCTCAGGGACCCCAAAATCTCCCCAAATTCCAAAAATATCCCCTCAGAAACCCCAAAATCCACTCAGGAACCCCAAAAATCCCCTCAGAAAGCAAAAATTGCCTCACAATCCCCCAAAATCCCCTCAGAGACCCAAAAATCTCATCAAAATTTCCTCATAATCCTCCAAAATCTGAAAATTCCCACTGGGGACCCCAAAATCCCCTCAGGAACCCCAAAATTCCCCAATAACCCCTTAGGGACCTCAAAATTCCCTTAAAATGCTCCAAAAATCCATAAGGGACCCCAAAATCTCCTCAAGTTCCCTCAAAAATCCCATCAGGAACCCAAAATCACCTAAAAATTCCCCCAAAAATCCCCTCAGAAACACTAAAATTCCCTTAAAATGCTCCCAAATGCCCTCAGGAACTCCAAAATCCCCTCAAAATCTCCCAAAATCTCCTCGAATTCCCCTCAGAAACCCCAAAATTAACTCAGAGACCTCAAAATTCACTCAGGCATCACAAAATCTCCTCAAAATTCCCTCAAATTCCCCAAAATCCCCCAAACTCCCCTCAAATTCCCAAATTTTCCCAAAAGTCCCCTCAGAAACCCAAAATCACCTAAAATTCCCCCCAAATCCCCTCAGGACCTTCAAAATTGCCTCAAAATCTCTCAAAATTTCCTTAAAATTCCCCAAAATCTCAAAATTTTCACCAGGAACCTCGAAATCTCCTCAAAATCCCCCAAAATCACCTCAAATTCTCCCCACATCCTCTAAGGACCCCAAAATTCCCTTAAAATCCCCCAAAATCCACTCAAGTTCCCCAGTATTTCCCTTATAATCCCCCAAATCCCTCAGGAGCTCCAAAATCTCATTCAATTCTCCCAAAATCCCTGAAAAATCCCCTCAGAAACCCCAAAATTCCCTTAAAATGCCCCAAATTCCCTCAGGGATCCCAGAATCTCCTCAAAATCCCCTCAGGGATCACCAAATACCCTCAAAATCACTCAGGGACCCCAAAATCTCCTCAAAATTCCCTTAAAATGCCCCAAAACCTGAAAATTCCCACCAGAGACCCCAAAATTTCCTCGAGTTCCAATAAAATCTCCTCAGATTCCCTCAAAATCTGATCAAAGTTGCCCAAATCCCCTCCAAATCCCCCCCCCCAAATCCCCTCAGGAACCCAAATTTTCTCAAAATTTTCTCTAAATCCCTGAAGGAACCCCAAAATGCCCTCAAAACCTCCCCAAAATCCCTCAAAATTCCCCCAAATCCCCTCAAATTCCCCAAAATATCGAAATTCCCTTTAAATTCCCCTCAGAGACCCCAAATTTCCTCAAATTCTCCCAAAATACCCTCAAAATCCCCAATAATCTCATCAAATTGCCCCAAAATCCCTTCACAGACCACAAGATCTGCCCAAAAATCCCTTCAGAGACCAAAAATCTCCTCAAATTCCCCCCAAGAACCAAAAATTCCCTTAAAATGCCTCAAATTCCCTCATGGACTCCTAAATCTCTTCAAAATTCCCTTAAAATGCCCTAAAATCTGAAAATTCCCACCAGAGACCCCTAAAATTTCCTTGAGTTCCATTAAAATCCCCTCAAAATCCCCCCAAATTGGTCAAATTTGCCCCAAAATCCCCTCAAAATTGCCCAAGTCTCCTGAAAATCCTCTCAGGAACCCAAAATCTCCTCAAATTCCCCCAAAATCTCCTCAAAAACCCCTCAGCGACCCCAAAGTTACCTTAAAATGCCCAAATATCCCCTCAGAAACTCAAAAATTCTCTCAAAATCTCCTCAAATTCTGCCCAAAAGTCCCCTCAGGCACCATAAAACCTCCTCAGAATTCCCTTAAAATCCCCCAAAATCTCAAAATTCCCCTAGGGACCCCAAAATTAACTCAGAGGTCTCAAAATCCCTCATGGTGTAATAGATAGGGTTAGGCACTCGGAAAATCTCGCAATGTCACGGAAAGCAGTAGAATTCCTCTCCCCCTAACGCCTAGTGATAAAGGATCACCCAAGAATGTAGTCCCCCCTAACATTAGTAACTTTCGACTCCTTACTAACCAATTACAGTAAGGTAAGACCACCTGACGTAGAGAAAAATCTTTCCCAGTATAAAACCCGACGAGACAGGACAATAAAGGTCTTGAACCGTCCACCATACTGGTGTCTGTGTGTGTTCTTGGCCCAAGTGACCCTGGAGAGTTTGGGTCGCCGTGCCGTTTCCTCAGAACCAGGTCGCCTTGCCTTGCATCAGAAGGCAACACAGGGACGCCAAAATCTCCTCAAAATCCCCCCAAATCTCCTCAAAATCCCCCAAATTCACTCAAAATCCCATCAAATTCCCCAAAATCTACCAAAAATCCCCTCAGGAACCCAAAATCTCCCTAATTTCCCCAAAACCCCCTCAGAAAGCCCCAAATCCCTCAGGAATCCCAAAATCTCCCCAAAACCCATCAAAATCCCCTCAGAAACCCCTAAATCCCCTCAAAATCTTCCAAAATTCCCTCAGAAACCTCAAAATCTCTCAGGGACCTCAAAGATCCCTCAAAATCACCACAAAATGCCCCAAAATCTCCTCTGAATTCCATCAGAAATCCCAAAAATTCTTTGAAATCTGCCAAAATCCCTTAGGGACACCAAAATCTCCTCTTAACCTTAAAAATCACCTCAAACTGCCTCCAAATCCCCTCAAGGACCCGAAAATATTCTCAAAACCCCTTTAAAATTCCTAAAACACCTCCTCAGAGACCTGAAAACTCCCTTAAAATGCCCCAAAAATCCCTCAGGGAACCCAAAATCTCCCCAAGATCCCAAAATCCCCTCAGAAATCCCCCAAAATCCCTCAGGGACCCCAAAAATCCATCAAAATCACCACAAAATACCCCAAAATCTCCTCTAAATTACATTAGGGACCCCAAAAGTCCCTTAAAAACTGCTAAAATCCCTCAGGGACCCCAAATTCCCTTAAAATGCCCCCAAATCCCTCAAGACCCCCAAAATCTTCTTAAAATCCCCCCAAATCCTTCAAAATCCCCCAAAACACCTCAAAATCTCAAAAAATCCCCTCAGGAACCCAAACTTGTCTCAAAATCCCCCCAAATCCCCTCAGGAACCCAAAATTCTTCAAAAATCCCCTCATGGACCCCAAAACCTCCTCAAAACCCCTCAAAATTTCCCCAAATCCCATTAGGAACACAAAATCCCCTCAAAATCACCTCAGGGACCCCCCAAATCCCCTCAAAATCTCCAAAAATCTCAGGTTCCCCCAAAATCTCCTCAGATTCCCCGGAATTCCCCAAAAATGCCCTCAGGAATCCAAAATCTCCTCAAATTTCCCCAAAATCTCCTCAAATTCCCCTCAGAGATCCCAAAATTTCCTTAAAATGGCACACATTCACTCATGGTCCCCAAAGTCTACTCAAAATTCCCTTCAAATGCCCCAAAATCTCAAAATTCCCACCAGGGACTAAATTCTCCTCAAAATCCCCCAAAATCTCCTCAGGAGCTCCAAAGTTGCCTCAAAATCCCTCAAAATTTTCTAAAATCTCTCAAAATTCTCCCCAGGGACTCCAAAAACTCTTCAGATTCCCCCAAAATTCCCTTAAAATCCCCTAAAATTCCGTTTAAAATCCCCCAAAATCTACTCAGGGACCCCAAAATCCCCTAAATTCCAAAAAAATCCCCTCAGGAACCCAAAGTCTCCTCAAATTCCCCAAAATCTCCCTGAAATCCACTCAGAGACTCCAATATTTCCCTTAAAGTCCCCCAAATCCCTCAGGAATTCCAAAATCTCCTCAAAACCTCAATAAATTCTCCCAAAATCCCCACAAATTCCCCCAAATCCCCCAAAAATCCCCTCAGGAACCAAAAATCTCCTGAAATTCTACCAAAATCTTCTCAAAAAAATCCCCTCAGGGACCCCGAATCTCCCTTAAAAAGCCCCAGATTCTCTCAGGGATCCCAGAATCCCATCAAAATCCCTCAAAAATTCCCCCACAGACCCCAAAATCACCTCAGACTTCCCCCAAACCCCTTCGAACTCCCCCAAAATCCCCTCAGAAATCCCAAAATCACCTCAAAATCCACTCAGGGATCCTGAAATCTCCCCATAATCCCTCAAAATTCCCTTCAAATCAGGCAAAACCCTGAAATTCCCTTCAGGGCCCCTAAAACCAACCCAGGAACACCAAAAATCACTCAGAGACAACAAAATCTTCTCAGAATCCCTCAAAATCACCTCAAAACCCTCTCAGGGACCCCAAAATGTCCTCAAGATCTTAAAATTAACTCAAAATCCCCTCAGGGCCCCAAAATCCATCAAAATCCTCCAGATTACCTCAAAACCCACCCAAAATCTTCTCAAAATCCCACAAAATTTCATCAAAATACCATCAGGGCCCCAAAAATCCCTTCAAAATCCTTCAAATTGTCTCAAAATCCCCTCAGGAACCCAAATCCTAAAAAAAATGCTTCAGGGACCCCAAATTCTCCTCAAATGTCCCAAAATCTCCTCACAACCCCCGAGAGACACAAAAAAATCTCTTGAAAACCCTTCAAATTCCTCCCAAGTCCCAGAGAATCCTCCAAAATCCCCTGAAAAATCACCCAAAATCCCCTGAAGGGCCCCAAAATTCAGTCAGGGACCAAAAAATCTAAAAATCCCCCAAATTCCCCCATTGCCCATATAAGGAAATTCCCCCATTGCCCATTTAAGGAAACATCACAAGGCCCCGCCCCTTCCACCCTGCCCCCTTTAGCCCCGCCCCTTATACCTTTTATGGATTGCCATCAGAGCACCCTGGTGGCCGTCCCGCAGCCCAGCCGGGCCAGGCTCCGCCCCCAGCAGCTGAAGCTCCGCCCCAGCAGCCAAAGTTATGCCCCTCGCTGAAGCTCCGCCCACCGCCGGCTCCATTGTTCCCTGAGGCCCCACAATGTCACTGTGCTCCCCTTGGTTCCACAGGGCCCCACAGTGGAACAATGGACTCTTGGTTCCATGAGGTTCCTCAGTCCCAATGGTCTCCTTGGATCCGCAGTGTCACAGTGGCCCCATGGCTCCATGTGGCCCTGCTGTGTCACAATGGCTCATGGTTCCATGAGGCCACACAGTTTAACAAGGGACCCATGGATCCATCAGGCCGTCCTGTGTCACAATGGACTTGTGGTTCCATAAGCTCTCACACTGCCAGCAGCAGTCTCCTTGGTTCTGCAGTGTCACCATGGAGCCTTTGTTCCATGAGGTTCCGCAGTAGAACACAGTCACCTTGGTTCCGTGAGGTTCTGCAGTGTCACAATGGACCCATGGTTCCACCAGGCCTTGCTGTGTCACAATGGTCCCTTGGTTCCAAGAGGTTTCTCAGGGTCACAATGGTCTCCTTGGATCCACAGTATCACAATGGACCACTGGTTCAAAGTGCCCCAATGTGCCAAAATGGATTTTGGTTCCATGGGGTTCTGCTGTGTCACCATGGACCCTTTGTTCCATGAGTTTGCTCAGTGTCACATCTGACTCCTTGGTTCTCTGAGGCCCTACTGTCACCAAATCTCTGAAATATCAGACTAAGGCTCCCAAACACTAATTTGCTATTTCAGAGAGAATCATTAATTCAGGCTTAAGGTTCAACATGGGATAACTCCTAACCTTATGTGGACATGGAATTCTACCAGTGTGTTGCTTATATACAGTCCCTAAATGTGAATTACAATTTACCCCTTTCCATAAAATCCACCCCAAGTTCCCAGTTCAGTCCTTGTTTTCTCAATCCCTGCACCCTTGAGCCAGATGTCTTCTTCTTCTCTTCCAACCATCCTTGCTGGGAAAGCAGCCCCTGCATGCCTTGTTCCTGTGCTGAAAGTTCACAGGCAGGGTAAACATAGAATGAACCCTTTTGGTATCAGCCGCAGGCTTTGTGTGGGCAGGCAGGGGCAGGCTGGAGGCAGAGCTGTCAGCAAAGGAAGGGCCCAGCCAGGTGGGGCAGCTGGGGGATGCCGACAGCCTGCAGGGACAGAGGCGCAGGGCAGGGACACCATGGGACAGCCTGGGCTGCACAGGGCACAGGGATGGGCAGCAGCTGCAAGACAGCCCTGCCAGAGCCAACTTGGGCAGCACTTTGGCCATGGCTGCTGGGCCTGGGCCTGAGGCAGGAGCAGGAGACAAGTGACCCTTGCAGGGCTGAGGCCTCATTGCCTCCTTGTCCCTGCTCAGCAGCCTGGCAGGGGCCGCCCCATGCTCCTGCCCTTGCCATTGTACATCCCCACATGCCAGTGCCCATCCCGGGAAGAGCCCTGAGCAAGGAGGGAGGGACAGGATCTGCCTGGCCAGGGGCTGGGGCTCAGGCCTGGGCCCTTTGCTGTTGAAAGCGAAGGGAGACGACCCATCTTTGTTGATCAGCATCGACTCCAATTTATTGATCAAATCAGTCACCTTTTATAAAAGTGTTAATTAACTTCATGCATATTGCAAAATTCGAGCTCACGATAGGCTACAGAGAAAACTCTAACCCCTCCTTTTGTTTACAATACCTGTGGGTTTTTTATTGAAACCAAGACCAGTGTTCTCACCGTGATATGAAAAGTTCTCAAAACCTTCATATCAGTTCCCAGAGCAGCTATCAGTTCCCAGAGCAGCCACGGACAGAATGTTTACCTGTTATGAGAAGACTGTCTGAGAATCTTGTTGTTTATAAAAAATCTGCTTGAGAACCTAATTATTTACAGAATCAAGCCTGGGAACTGCTGCTTTACAGCTGCCTTTTACTTTTCCATCAGCTGTATACATTCATGGCCTTTTTCTTTAAGCCATGTTTGAACCAGGCTCTCCACACTTTGCATTCCTCAAACACATCCAGGTTTGCTCAGCACCTAGACACCTTTGCCTTGCTTGTCCCCAGCTGGCATCACTGCCTCCAACGTTCTGCTCTACCTGGAACCTGGGGACAATTTCTCAGTCGTGTCCCTCTGTGGGACCCATTAAACCTTCAAGAAAATTTGGAGTTTAAATTTAACTTTGAGTTCTTGAGAAGTGTTTTGAAGACACTCACAAGGACTGAGTCTGATGTAAACAACAGCAAAGCCCCGAGAGGGTCATTAAAGTTTTCCTAGTCCAGTTATGGAGAAAGATTTCAAAGAGCAGTAATAAAATATACATTCTCATTTTAAAGGGTGTCTTTTATTAAATTTCTCTTTAGAGCAGAGGTGCTTGCAGCATCCTGTGATTGATATTGACCCAGGGTCTCTCCTCAGCAGCTCTGGCCTGCTCACAGAAGCTGTGCCTGGAGCTCTGACCCAGTGTGGACAACCTTGCCTCCACATTGCCCAGCCCCATCCTGTCTGTCCTCACTGCCCTGGGCCCTGCTGTGCTTGCAGAGCTGGCTGCACCCAGCCTCAGAGGGGTTTTCCCTTTTTGTACTTTTTGCAGCAATCTCAAACTGCTGAGTTTCCCCAGTGCAAACAGACACACTGCTCAGGTGTGTGCCAGCCCCAGGTGCCACCAAAGCCACTGCAGAGCTGCCCTGGGCCAACTGTGAGGGTGGATCATCAGCCCAAGCTGCACTGGGCCCCTGCAAGGGGCTGTGGCCATGGGCACTGCACTGACCCCACTGCTGGGTTTGGCTGTCACAGCCACCGAGAGAAATGAAACTGTCCTTGGAAACACTGGGGAGGACTGGGACATACTGGGGACACTGGGGGATATTGGGACAAACTGGGGACACTGGGAATGCTGTGGGAGACACTGGGACATACTGGGAGTGACACTGGGGAGGACTGGGACATACTGGGGAACACTGGGAATGTTGTGGGAGAGACTGGGACATACTGGGAGTGACACTGGGGGATATTGGGACAACCTGCGAACACGGGGAGTGCTGAAGGAGAATCTCTGTGGACTGGGAATGGACTCTGGGGGTGCACTGAGCCAGACTGGGACATACCAGGACATGCTGGGAGTAATACTGGGGGATACTGGGTCAAACTGGAGACACTGGGGCCATTGCAGGGAGGACTGGGGACACTGGGGCATCGTGTCGATGACACTGGGGGGAAGTGGGAGGGACTGGTAATCAACTCAGGTGTATTGGGAGGGACTGGGCTGTACTGGGAGGGACTGGAGAGGTTGAATGGGCTGTTCCCGCCTCCACCGCATCCCATTTGCTGAGACTCCCGCCCATCATCACCCGAATCCAGCATCCCATTTCCTGAGACTCCCGCCCATCATCGCCCGAATCCAATCAGCACCACAGAACGCAGACTCGGGGACGGTGCCTATGGTAGCCACAACTCCCGTCATGCCCCGCGGCCCGATTGAGCCCCATTGGAGTCGGGACTGCAACTCCCGTCATGCCCTGCACTCCACAGAACCCCGGGAACCACCCCCCCTTTGTCCCTTAAGTATCCCCCAGACCCTCCAGGATCCCTCAGTGCCCATTCGGGACACCCCAAAAGCGTCCCCGGACCCCCTGAGTTTTCCCAACCCCACAGATGCCCGGTACAGCCACTTCTGGGAATTCATCTCCTCTCCTCTCCCAGAGCCCCTCAGAACACCGTCCGGCGCCTAAAACTCCTGCCGTGCGCTGCGCCCTAAAGAGCCCGGTTACAGCTCCCCAAGATCTCCGCAAGTGCTCCCGAACCGTTTGCGTTCCCTCGAGGACCTCAAGTCGTGGCTCGGACGCAGAAGTTTCCCCGAAGAGCCTTCCTGCACCTGCAAATGCCGCGTTTGAGCCACTTTCGGGACTACGGCTCCCATCATGCTCCGCGGTGCACGTCCAGTGCTGTTGGAGCCGGGACTTCATCTCCCGTCATGCACAGCGCCTCCACTGAGAGCCATTGCAGCTGCGCCTTGAACTACCGTGATGCTCGGCGGCCATGATAAACTGCAATACACCCGCGCCTTCAACTCCCATCACCCCCCACGCCCCAGAGAGCCCCGTCAGAGTCCCCCAAGGGCCCACCCGGACCCTGAAGGGCCCCAAATTCCCCTCACTGACCTCCAAGGGCCCCCCTGGACCCCCAAGTGCTGCCCCGGACCCCGAACTGTCCCTCAGAATCCTGAGTGCCCCTCCAAGTGCCCACCCGGCTCCCCCAAGTGTCCTCCAGACCCTCAAGTTCTCTCTGAATTCCCTCTCCAGACCCAAAACTGCCCCAAATGTGCCCCAGAAAGTTCTGCACAGACCCCAAATGGCCCTTTTTACCGTGTCTGTGAAAATGATTTAAAAAAAAATCACAAAAGGGTTTTAAATTGTACTAATTAGCATAAAGAAGGAGAAATCAATAGCCACACTGCTCAATGAATTAATGAAGGGAATTATGTTACTTAGAACCAATGACCAATAATTTTTTTGCTTGCTAAAAAGGTATGGACTTTAAAGTATAAATATTACAATTTGGTAATACAAATATAGAATAATACTATTATAAATAGGAAAAATAATTTAAATTTTATGAATTCAGTAAATTTGCTTTTTAAGGGGAAAGGCATAATTATTTTTATGTGTTGGGATGTCAGTCTGTAAGAGATGGTCCAAAGATCCCTCATCTGCCTCACAGCTGCCGTCAAGGACGGAGATTGAAGTGCTCCCCAAGGACTGAGACTGAGACCCTCCAAATTCTAACCCAGGAGTGCTGGCCTGACTGGAGCGGGATGTCTACCATGGGAAGCGGGATGTTTTCCATAGGATTCAGTCCAGAAACAACGGGTCCTGCTCACTGCTGGCACCAGTTTGTGCTGTTCAGAACTGGACTGTCTGTACCTGGTCCCAATGGATTTATTCTCCACTGTTACCTCCATGTGCCGTCCTGCTCCCCTCCTGGCGGTGGATTATAAAAGAGCCCTGAGTTAACCAAAGACTTTGAGACTCTCCCTGATGTGACCAGATGGATCTATTGGCATGACCACGAGGATTTCATCTCTCTGTTGGCAGCTATTCCCCCCTTCCTTTTCTCTGTCTCTCTATCCTTCATCTCTTTTCTAATCCTTGTGTTGCATCTGCTGTGGGCACTCACTAAAAGGTGCATTTGTTTTGGTTAATACTGAAAGTCCCCTGCTGTGTGTCTTTGCACCCTGAGATCAGTGAAACGAACCATTGTGACCCCTCTTGTAGCAAGGGATCATGGCACGGCCTGATGGGGTTGCTGCCCACAGCATGTGAACGTGACCTTCTTGGTGGCGACTGCACTGCTTCATCTGCTCTTGCATTCTGGTCTCCCTATCCCAGAATTACCTTTGCCACCTGCGTTTCTTATATTGTGGTTCTCTGTAGTTCCTTCAATAGTCAGCCCTTCCTAAATTCACTCTTGGAATAGGGGATTATCACCTCCCCATCATATCGAGTGCATTTGAATGCACTTGAATGCATTTGGCTGCATTCCAAATATGGTCCCTGTTTTTGATTTACTGGGGAATCCCTGTTTGTATTTTCTACCTCTATCGAGGCTGGGATTGAAGGTACTTGAGATGATATTTCGTGTTCAGATTCAGGTGGTTTTTGTTTCTCATCAGTGACACAGCCTCACAACCATGAGTTCTGCAGCCTTTCATCTAAGGCACAGGATGGCTCCCTGTCTCTTGTTACAAGGCCTGGATGGTGCCAAGGAGACCATGGTGATACTGGGGATCCAAGGAAACCGTGGTGACACCATGGAAACTCATGGAACCATGGGCATTGTGACACAGCAGGGCTTCATGGAAACAAGGAGTCAATTGTGACACTGAAGAACTTCAGGGAACCAAGAGTCTCTTGTGACACAGGGGGTACTCATGAAAACCTGGACACCATTTTGAAACTTCAAGGCCTGATGGAACAAAAGGGTCATTGTGGCACTTCTGAGCCTTGGAAGCAAAGGGACCACAGTGACACAGTGGGGCTCTGTGGAACCAAGGGGCCATGGTGACAGTGTGGAGTGTCATTGAACCACCTGTCCATGTTGACACTGCAGGGCCTGATGGAATCATGGACACCATTGTGACACTACAGGGCGTCATGGAAGCAAGGGGCCATTTTCACACTCTGGGGCCTCTTGGGACCCAAGGGCAGTTGTGATACCATGGAAATTATGGCAACTGTGGCACCATGAAACCAAGGAGACCATTGTGACCCTAGAGGACACCATGGAACTAAGGATTCATGGAACAGCGCAGAACACATGGAACCGAGGGGCCATTGTGAAGCTGTAGAACCAAAAGAGCCCATTGTGACACTGTGGGCCCCCATGGATCCAAAGGTCCATTTTGACATTGCAGGGCCTCATGGAATCCTGGAGACCACTGGGAAACTTTGGGACCTTGTTGAATTAAGTGGCCCTGCAGGGCCTGGTGGAACCAAAGAGACCCCATAGAGCCAAGGGTCCATTGAGACCCTGTGGTACCAAGGTGTCATGGACTGACCCAGGCCAAATGCCAGGCATCCATGTGGGCTGCTCACTCACTCCCCTCTGCAGCTGGACAAAGAAAATTTAATAAAGGGTTCATGGGTTGAGATAAGGACTGGGCAAGATCACTCATCAAATACTGTCCTGGGAAAACAGACTTAGCTTAAAGATATGAAATTCATTTATTACTAACAAGGTCAGAGCAGAAAAAGGGGAAATAAAATAAGCCCCTTTCCTCCCTCCTTCCAGCTCTGCCTCCTACCCCAGCGGTGCAGGGAGACAGGGAATGGGGGTTATGGTCAGTTCATCACCCATGGCTTCTGCCCCTGCTCAGGGAGAGGAGTGGTTCCCCTGCTGCACTGTGGGTCCCATCCAAGGGAGACAGTTCTGCAGGAGCTTCTCCCATGTGAGTCCATTTCAGGGGCAGCAGCCCTCTGCAAACTGCTGCAGTGTGAGTCCATGCCAGGGACAACAGTCCTTCCCAAACTGCTGCAGCATGGGTCACTCTTCCAGGAGTGCATTCCTCCAGGGACAGGCTGCTCCAGCCAAAGAGCAGGGCCCCTCTCTCCATGGCTCTCCTACAGGGTGCCTGGGTCTCCAGTGCCTGGAGCACCTCCTGCCCCTCCTTCTGCACTGACCTTGATGTCTGCAGAGTTGTTCTTCTCCATGGAGACCCCATGCAAGGGGTGGTTGCCATGGACACCAGCTCAGGCCTGCAGCCAAAGCCCGGAGCCATGGCAACCATTGGCAGGCCCATCCCCAGGCTCATGGGATCCCAGAACCACAGAATTGGCTGAGCTGGGAGGGACCCATGAGGATCCTCCAGTCCAACTGCTGGCCCTGCACAGGACACCCCAACAATGCCAGCCTGGGCCTGGCAGCGCTGCCCAAACACTGCTGGAGCTCAGAGAGCCCTGGAGCTGGGACCCTT
This sequence comes from Melospiza melodia melodia, assembly GCF_035770615.1. Taxonomy (NCBI): domain Eukaryota; kingdom Metazoa; phylum Chordata; class Aves; order Passeriformes; family Passerellidae; genus Melospiza; species Melospiza melodia. The sequence continues at coordinate 18,534,160 of NW_026948525.1, read as the reverse complement.
CCCTGGGGAGCCTGGGCAGGGCCCCAGCAGCCTCTGGGCAAAAACCTTTTCCTGACATCCAACCTGAGCCTGCCCCGACTCAGCTGCAGCCGTTCCCTCCACTCCTTTCCCTGGGCACCAGAGGAAAGAGGTTCCCACAGCGCCAGCCAGGGACCCGCTCCCAAGGCTGTTGCCATGGCCACCAGGGCTGGGACCAGCTGGGATGCTCGGTGTCCATGGGCCGGGGTTCAGGAATGGGATTCCGCAATTTCCTGCCCCCACTAAAACCACGCTGCCCTTGCTGCCCTCCCGCCTCCCACGGAAAGCACAAAAGGCAAAGATTCCGGGCTGGGATAAGAACAATTTACTGGAAACACAACAAAATAAGGAGCAAACAGGAACAGCAACAAGATTGATAACAGAAGGGATAAGTAAAACTATTTGCAGAGAAAACTAAAACATCAACAATGGGCTCTTCACGGCAATGTATTTCCTCCTGTCTGCAAAGGACACCCTTCTCCCTGGGGTGAGAAAGCGTCTCTTTTCTGCCCCTGGCAATGACCTGAGGTAGGAGTGAATGTAATGACAGTGCCATAGCCAGACCCTCATGTTCTTCCATCCCACATCATGTCATTGGCAGGGGCAGGAAAAGGGACAGGTGTCTTCCTAGCATGGATCACAGGGAACATGGATCACCAGGGCTCTTTCCAATATGGGTCCTCCAATGAGGAATGAAGCTGGAGCTGGTCATGAAGCTCTTCTGCTGTTGGGGCACTGACAGAACGTCCCTTACTGGTGCTTCCATTGGTGACTGGTCAAGTCAGAGCTCTGGGTGAAACTCTTCCCACACTGGGGACACTCGAAGGGCCTCTTCCCTGTGTGGATGCGCTGGTGCCTGATGAGGGTGAACTTATGCTTGAATCCCTTCCCACAGTCAGGGCAGCAGAAGGGCCTCCCCTCTGTGTGAATCTGCTCATGGAGACGGAGATTTGAGCTGGTCTGAAACCTCTTCCCACACGTGGGGCACTCGTAGGGCCTCTCCCCAGTGTGGATGTGCTGGTGGATGATGAGGTGGGACTTGCGCTTGAAGCCCTTCCCACACTCAGGGCAGCAGAAAGGCCTCTCCCCAGTGTGAATGAGCTGGTGCCTGAGGAGATCGGAGCTGGTCCGAAAGCTCTTCTGGCACTCGGGACACTCGTAGGGCCTCTCCCCGGTGTGGATGCATTGGTGGGTCACAAGGGTGGACCTGTAACTGAAGCCCTTCCCACATTCCCCACACTCATAGGCCCATTCCCTGGTGTGGATCATCTGGTGGCTGATCAGGGTGCTGCTCTGCCGGAAGCTCTTCCCACACTCTGAGCACTTGTGGGGATTCTCCTGATCATGAAGCTGCTCACGAACCACCAGCTCTGTGCTCTGGCTGAAGCTCTGTCCACCTTCCTGGCTCAGGGTGGGTCTTTCCTCCTCAGCGCACCCTGGGCTGGGTTTTGAGCCCCTCTTCCTGTGGAATCTCCGGGGATTATCCTCCTCATTGAATTCCTGGGTCATGGAGCTGCTCAAAACGGCCTCCTCCTCCAGGTTCTGCCATGGGGATTTGTCCTCCCTGGTCTCCATCCTCAGCTCCTTCTCTGGGGGAGGAAGGACAAGGAGAGGATGGGATTTGCCTCCATACCAGAGGGAAGGGGAAGGAGATCCCCCCAGTGCATCCCCGGAAGGACGGCATTGGCAGCAGGGTTGTCCTGCAGCCAGGGGCCGTGCTGGGCTGGGAGATGGAGCAGGAGAGAGGGGGAAAGGGGCACTGACTTCCTCCTCACCTGCCTGGGTGTCCTGGGGCATCTTCCTCTTCCTTGCAGTCTCTCCCTCCATCTGGCTAAATTTTAGGAATGGGAAATTCTGTTTTGGGAGGAAAACAAGAAATGAGCACACTAAATTTTGTACCAGATTGAAGGCAAACCAGGGGGAGAGTCTAAGTCAGAATTCCAGTTCAAAAACAAAATTAGGATCAAGGCAATGATACAGAAACACTGCCTTAAACTGACAGAGTCAGGATATAACCTGACACCATGTTGGTCAGGGTGGTGGCTGCAGTCCCATTTAATGGTGGCTGCAGTCCTGTTGGAGTCATGAACGTGATTCTGTCCAAGAAGTGATGCTGTAGAAGGGTCTGGTCTTCCTCTGAAGGTCCACTGGTGGTTATGGAGCTCTTGTCCTCTGGGAACCCAGTAGGCAAGGTGCTGCTGGTGTTGCCAGCCTCAGCTTATATCCAGGTAGAAATTCTTGCATCCTCCCCTTGGGCGGAGCATCCCACAATGGGATGATGGAATTTTATCAGTCCTGCAGTGACACTCAATGGCCCACTCACAGAAGATATCTCCCCTGGAGGGCGTTATCAGTGCTGAGTCCTGGAAGAGATAAAGAACACTGCCCCACCTGTTTATAGCAGTTGATGAACATGGGGATTGAAAACATGCATTTGGTTACATCTTGCATGGCAACCTGAAACAGTGGGGTAATCCTGCTCAGGGGGTGAACACCACCCCCCTTACCCAAACTGGCTCGGGTGTAAAACCCCCACCCCGGGAAGGCCACACACACAGGGGACAATGTCACAGTTGGCCCTGCTCCAGGTGAGGCCTCTGTCCTTGTCACTCTCTTTCAAAGGCTGGAGGCTTTGCCAAATGTTAGAATAATTGTTCTCTTTGTCCCTGTCACCTTTGTGACAGCTACACAGAGCTTCCCCTTCCTTTTCATAATCCGTATTGGGCCTAATTTCAACTTTTCTTTCATCAGAATGTGCCAGCAGCTGAGCTGGAACTGTGCAGGACCAATGGAATTTGGATTTGCCACAAAATAGCTTCTATTGTAAGTTTATAAAATTTTGGGATTTGTTTGCATTTCCATCACCAGTGACTTGTGGGAAAAGCAAATTCAAGGCATTTTATCTAGGATTAATTTTGATTTCTGACAAGAAACAACATTACTTTGTCCGGTGCCCAGGGTTGATCGAGGAGCCTCTGTGCCTCTCGCCCTGGGGTGGGCTTTGGGAGGTTTTACCCTGTCCCAGACCATTCCCTAGGGGGTTTGTCCCAGTCCCTGTCACCCCAGGCCATACCCCAGGGGGTCTGCATCATTCTCACCCCAGGAAATGCCTGGGGGGTCTCCCTCCCTCTCACCTCTGTGCCAGGGGATGCTCGGGGGTCTCTGTCCCTCTCAGTCCAGGGGATGCTCGGGGGGCCTCCATCCCTCTGGCCTCAGGCAATGCCTGTGCAGGGCTGGGGACCAGAGGCTCTGTGTCCCTCTCACAGCTGAGGGTGCTCGGGGCTGGGGGGGCTCTCCCACCTTCTCACACCTGGGGAGGCCTAGGGGGTCTCTGTCCCTCTCAGCCCTGCTGTGACCCCACCCAAACATCGTCAGGGTCAGAGGGACAGGGACACCCCCAAACCCCCAGAAGGGCTGAACTTGTGGATGGAAAAAGCCCAGCTGCCCTTTTCTTCTTGTGCCTCCTCCTCTCCTCAGCTGAGGATGTCAAACCCCCCAGGAGCAGGAAAATCCCCATTCCCTGTTTCCTTGTAGCTGCAGCCTGGGACATCCACTCAGAGTGAAGAATTTTCTGATAGCTCTGCTGAATGACAATGGCAAGAGGTTTGTGAGAATGGGAAGAAATTTTGTTTTGATAGGAAATGAATTGTGCAAAATTATTTCGTTCTGACATATTCATTTTCAGTCAGTTCTGGTTTGTTTTCAGAGTGCCACCTTCTCAGCTGATTGTGTTTGTGCTTTCCTTTCTCTCCTACCTTTCTTTGCCTGCTCTGTTTCTCTCTCAGCATCTCCCTTGACCCAGGGCAGCTCCGACCAAAGACCCTGCCTTGATTTAATTCCCAATCCAGGACCTACAACAACCATGGGTGAAGATATGAAGGCTGGCAGTGAAACATCACTGTAGGATCTTGCTCCTCTTGGCTTTTGGCTCCTTCTTGAGAGCTTTTCATTCCAGGGCAGGAACATCTTTTGCTGGCAGGGAACTGGAATTCCAGCCCCTGGGAGTGTGTGCCGTGGATCCCAGAGGGGCATTCCCAAGCCTTCCAGGACACAGGGAATGGGGATTTTCCTGCTTCTGGTGAGTTTGAAATCCTTGCCAAAAGGAGAGGAGGAGGAACCAGAAGAAAAGGGCAGCTGGGCTTCATCTTTCCACTTGAATTAGGTGGGGGGGAAATCTCTCCTCCTGTCTGTAGCTGCTCCCACAGGGATGTGACAGCTGATATCAGAGCCCCAAGGGTCAAAGTCAGGGCTGCCCTCAGGGAATGCTCACCTTGTATTGAGGTGGGAGAGTGGGAGCACCTGGATCTTGGAGCACCCAGCTGTGCCCCATGTGTGGAGGTGCCTGAGGAGGGCTGGGACAATGCCAGGGACATCCCGCAGTGACATCCCCCCTGTCCCACTCTGGGTGAGCTTAGTCCCAAACCTGACCCTGATCCTGGTCTCAATCTCACTCTATGTTTAGACACACTCACAGTTCTGTATTTATTCTCATCCCAGGGCCAAACTTGTTTAGCCCCAGACCCAATCAGAACCCCAGCCCTAAAGACAATCCCATGTCTCGCCTTAACCCCAATCCCAGCTCTAATCCAAATCTCAGCCTCAACTCCAAGCCAAGCCCCAATTCCAGCCCCTTCCTAAATCCTCAGCCCCAAACCAAATCCCAGGTTCTGCCGTTTTGGGGGTTTGGGGGTGTCTCAGTCCCTCTGACCCCGATGATGTTTGGGTGGGGTCACAGCAGGGCTGAGAGGGACAGAGACCCCCTAGGCCTCCCCAGGTGTGAGAGCCCCACCAGCCCCAAGCACCCTCAGCGGTGAGAGGGACACACAGCCCCTGGTCCCCAGCCCTGCACAGGCATTGCCTGAGGCCAGAGGGATGGAGACCCCCCGAGCATCCCCCAGGGAGAGGGAACAGAGACCCCTGAGCATCCCCTGGGCTGAGAGGGACAGAGACTGCCCCGAGCATCCCCTGGCACAGGGGTGAGAGGGAGGGAGACCCCTCCAGGCATTTCCTGGGGTGAGAATGATGGAGACCCCCTGGGGAATGGCCTGGGGTGACAGGGACAAGGACACTCCCAGGGCATGGGCTAGGGTGACAGGGACAGGGACAATCGCAAAAAATTCCTTCTGAGCGTCCCCCAGGGCAAGAAGCACAGAGACCCCTTGAGCATCCCCAGGGCACTGGACAAAATAAACTAGGCATAAATCAAACTTAATCCTACATAAAATACTTTGATGAATATTTGATTTTCCTGAGAGTCACATGTGATGGAAATGCAAACAAATCCCAAACAGGAATAAACTGACAATAGAAGAAATTCTCTGGCAATTCCAAGTTTCATTGGTTCCTGCACAGCTCCAGCTCAGCTGCTGGCAGGTTCCAATAAAAGAAAAGTGGAAATTAGGCCCAATACAGATTATTTAAAGGAAGGGGAAACTCTGTGTAGCTGTCACAAAGGTGACAGGGATGAAGAGAATAATGATTCTCACATTTGGCAAAGAACCCAAGCCTGTGAATTCCAGAGTTATTTGGGAATTAGCTACTTGAATTGCGCTTTTTGTTGGACTTTTGGGAGCCTTGTGTTCCTCACCATGGGGTGAATGAACCTTGTCAGTCTCGCTGGTAACATTTGCTCCCTTTTCTCCAGTGATTTTAACAAACTTTTCAAGGAAGGACAACAAAATATTTTCTTTTTCACTGGCCACCTCTAACAGCCATTTTCCTCATCAGTTCTCCCATAAGTCACTCAGAGGAAGCTGTGTCCAAGTTTCCAGGAGTTCCTCCAGAGAGAACCATAACCTCCTCAGAGGAGGGAACCATGCTGTTGTCAAAGGCACTTGTGGTCAGACAACGGTGCCCTGAACCCATTATGGCAAAATAATGTCGCAATCTGCTTAAGAAAATTGTTGGAGAGATTCCTCTGCCCCAATTAAGATACTAACAAGACCAAATCCAAGGTGGATTTTATTGAACAGTAAATGTGAGGTAGAGAGAGAGTTAGAAAGAAAGAGAAAAGGGGGGAGAGTAAGGGAGCGACAAGGGACAGAGGCCTCACCTGGAGCAGGGCCAACTGTGACATTGTCCCCTGTGCGTGTGGCCTTCCCGGGGTGGGGGTTTTACACCCGAGCCAGTTTGGGTAAGGGGGGTGGTGTTCACCCCCTGAGCAGGATTACCCCACTGTTTCAGGTTGCCATGCAAGATGTAACCAAATGCATGTTTTCAATCCCCATGTTCATCAACTGCTATAAACAGGTGAGGCAGTGTTCTTTATCTCTTCCAGGACTCAGCACTGATAACGCCCTCCAGGGGAGATATCTTCTGTGAGTGGGCCATTGAGTGTCACTGCAGGACTGATAAAATTCCATCATCCCATTGTGGGATGCTCCGCCCAAGGGGAGGATGCAAGAATTTCTACCTGGATATAAGCTGAGGCTGGCAACACCAGCAGCACCTTGCCTACTGGGTTCCCAGAGGACAAGAGCTCCATAACCACCAGTGGACCTTCAGAGGAAGACCAGACCCTTCTACAGCATCACTTCTTGGACAGAATCACGTTCATGACTCCAACAGGACTGCAGCCACCATTAAATGGGACTGCAGCCACCACCCTGACCAACATGGTGTCAGGTTATATCCTGACTCTGTCAGTTTAAGGCAGTGTTTCTGTATCATTGCCTTGATCCTAATTTTGTTTTTGAACTGGAATTCTGACTTAGACTCTCCCCCTGGTTTGCCTTCAATCTGGTACAAAATTTAGTGTGCTCATTTCTTGTTTTCCTCCCAAAACAGAATTTCCCATTCCTAAAATTTAGCCAGATGGAGGGAGAGACTGCAAGGAAGAGGAAGATGCCCCAGGAAACCCAGGCAGGTGAGGAGGAAGTCAGTGCCCCTTTCCCCCTCTCTCCTGCTCCATCTCCCAGCCCAGCACGGCCCCTGGCTGCAGGACAACCCTGCTGCCAATGCCGTCCTTCCGGGGATGCACTGGGGGGATCTCCTTCCTCTTCCCTCTGGTATGGAGGCAAATCCCATCCTCTCCTTGTCCTTCCTCCCCCAGAGAAGGAGCTGAGGATGGAGACCAGGGAGGACAAATCCCCATGGCAGAACCTGGAGGATGAGGCCGTTTTGAGCAGCTCCATGACCCAGGAATTCAATGAGGAGGATAATCCCCGGAGATTCCACAGGAAGAGGGGCTCAAAACCCAGCCCAGGGTGCGCTGAGGAGGAAAGACCCACCCTGAGCCAGGAAGGTGGACAGAGCTTCAGCCAGAGCACAGAGCTGGTGGTTCGTGAGCAGCTTCATGATCAGGAGAATCCCCACAAGTGCTCAGAGTGTGGGAAGAGCTTCCGGCAGAGCAGCACCCTGATCAGCCACCAGATGATCCACACCAGGGAATGGGCCTATGAGTGTGGGGAATGTGGGAAGGGCTTCAGTTACAGGTCCACCCTTGTGACCCACCAATGCATCCACACCGGGGAGAGGCCCTACGAGTGTCCCAAGTGCCAGAAGAGCTTTCAGACCAGCTCCGATCTCCTCAGGCACCAGCTCATTCACACTGGGGAGAGGCCTTTCTGCTGCCCTGAGTGTGGGAAGGGCTTCAAGCGCAAGTCCCACCTCATCATCCACCAGCGCATCCACACTGGGGAGAGGCCCTACGAGTGCCCCACGTGTGGGAAGAGGTTTCAGACCAGCTCAAATCTCCGTCTCCATGAGCGGATTCACACAGAGGGGAGGCCCTTCTGCTGCCCTGACTGTGGGAAGGGATTCAAGCATAAGTTCACCCTCATCAGGCACCAGCGCATCCACACAGGGAAGAGGCCCTTCGAGTGTCCCCAGTGTGGGAAGAGTTTCACCCAGAGCTCTGACTTGACCAGTCACCAATGGAAGCACCAGTAAGGGACGTTCTGTCAGTGCCCCAACAGCAGAAGAGCTTCATGACCAGCTCCAGCTTCATTCCTCATTGGAGGACCCATATTGGAAAGAGCCCTGGTGATCCATGTTCCCTGTGATCCTTGCTAGGAAGACACCTGTCCCTTTTCCTGCCCCTGCCAATGACATGATGTGGGATGGAAGAACATGAGGGTCTGGTTATGGCACTGTCATTACATTCACTCCTACCTCAGGTCATTGCCAGGGGCAGAAAAGAGATGCTTTCTCACCCCAGGGAGAAGGGTGTCCTTTGCAGACAGGAGGAAATACATTGCCGTGAAGAGCCCATTGTTGATGTTTTAGTTTTCTCTGCAAATAGTTTTACTTATCCCTTCTGTTATCAATCTTGTTGCTGTTCCTGTTTGCTCCTTATCTTGTTGTGTTTCCAGTAAATTGTTCTTATCCCAGCCCGGAATCTTTGCCTTTTGTGCTTTCCGTGGGAGGCGGGAGGGCAGCGAGGGCAGCGTGGTTTTAGTGGGGGCAGGAAATTGCGGAATCCCATTCCTGAACCCCGGCCCATGGACACCGAGCATCCCAGCTGGTCCCAGCCCTGGTGGCCATGGCAACAGCCTTGGGAGCGGGTCCCTGGCTGGCGCTGTGGGAACCTCTTTCCTCTGGTGCCCAGGGAAAGGAGTGGAGGGAACGGCTGCAGCTGAGTCGGGGCAGGCTCAGGTTGGATGTCAGGAAAAGGTTTTTGCCCAGAGGCTGCTGGGGCCCTGCCCAGGCTCCCCAGGGAAGGGTCCCAGCTCCAGGGCTCTCTGAGCTCCAGCAGTGTTTGGGCAGCGCTGCCAGGCCCAGGCTGGCATTGTTGGGGTGTCCTGTGCAGGGCCAGCAGTTGGACTGGAGGATCCTCATGGGTCCCTCCCAGCTCAGCCAATTCTGTGGTTCTGGGATCCCATGAGCCTGGGGATGGGCCTGCCAATGGTTGCCATGGCTCCGGGCTTTGGCTGCAGGCCTGAGCTGGTGTCCATGGCAACCACCCCTGGCATGGGGTCTCCATGGAGCTTCCAAGGGACTGACCATAGCAACAGGGGTCTGGTGATGGGTCCCTGGAAACTGACCATAGCAACAGTAGGCTGGTGATGGTTACCATGGAAACTGACCATAGCAGCTTGGTCCTGCTGATGTTTGCCTGCTAAGGATCAGATTTGTCACAGGCCTTCCGAGGTTTTCCATGGGGACTTTCCAAGAGTCTCCAGGCTTTTCCAGAGCTGGAATGTCACAGGCACAGACAGTGGCTCCATGGAGATCTCCCAGGGCTTTCTGGGGATGGTAAAGAGCCCTGTGGTCAGAGGCAGTCACAGCCATGGTGACATCCCAGGGAACCTTGGGCCGCAAAGGCACTGATCTGTCACAGACACTCACGGCAGCTCCACAGTGACATCCCAGGAGTCCCCAGGCTGCCAAAGAGCCGGGATGTCCCAGACACTCACAGGGGTTCCTGTCATGGGCATAGTGGGAGCTTCAGGCAAAGTTTAATATTAGAGAAGCTCCTGTTAGGTCATGAAGTCCAGAAAGGATCCCCAGTAGCCCCCACAGATCCCCAAATATCACCACTTAGTTAGAGATGACACAGACTCACATCAGAAGGCTAAGGGCTTAAACCTACCCATTTATTTAAACATCGACTTTTACATCTTGGTTTGCTTCAGGTGGACCTCATTGGTCATTTTATCAACACATTTCACATGATTGGCTAATTAAGACAACACCCTTCAGTAAACAACTTTATGGAAAAAAGCCTACTTATTTCAAACATTGTCAGGGCACCAGGTATTGATGGTTGTTTTATGTTGGGCCTTTCTGGGGGCTCTCTCGATGTGGGAAATCCTGCTGTAGCAGTTCTCTGCCAGGTAAAAGGAAGTGCATGGGACTTTTTCAGTCTTCAGCTTCTTGTTTATTGTTATCTTATCTAAAGTTTTGTATTGCTGTCCACAGGAGGCTCAGAATGCTGGAACAAACACCTCAAAATGGCTCTAAAATGTACGGTTTCAAGGTCTTTTAAAGTTGTCTCATCCAATCAACTCTTAAAACGTGTATTATTTCTACTTATCTACACATAACTCATCCCTTGACTGTCCACATAACGTCTGCACTGTGCTTTCCTTGACCAATCACCCTGTGCCACCAACACTGCAGAAAATGGAGTAGATGAAGATGACAGGGACTACACCCCAATTCCTCCATCTTGCTGCCTTTCTACACCATACTAATACCCCCAAAACCTAAATTTCTCACCCAAGGAACATAGCATACTACTCTCTAAACTATGTCACACTTCGGAAAATTCTAATAGTTCTCAAATTTCTGGAAGTCCTCTCCATGGGTGAAGGTGAAAGGCAGTGTGTCTCTGGGGGTCAGGACCCGTCAGAGCAGACAGAAATATTCCCTGTGCCTTGGATTCCCACACATTTAATCTAAAATCTATTAATCCTTAACATGTGAAGTTACCCAAAAATTTTCCAGGTAAGTAGGATTTGACGGAGAAGAACTAGAGAAGAACAGAAAGACAGAAGATCCATAAAAAGACACACACATAGGTACCAACAGCTCAGGTTCCAGCATCACTAACAGAGGAACCCAAGGAGAAAGCAGGATCCAGACCCTGGGCCTCGTGTTCTGGCTTTAAACCGCCTGGGCCTTCATGGGCCTGCCCCTGGGGTGGGACTGCCAGTTGCTTGTCCAATCAGAGCCAGGGTAGCCCCTGCTGCTAGTGTGTGATTGATTGACAGCTGGGCCAATCAGAGCTGGGTTATCATCACCCCCTGCTGTGTGATTGACAGCTCTGCCAGGCCAAGGCTGGAGGCAGGGCTCTGTCCCACCACAAACCAAGGCCTGACCCAGCCCTGGCCCCACACAGGCATTCCGAGCATCCCAAGGTGTCTCGGGACATTGATCTCATCCAGCCTCTGACAGCGACCACGGTGACACTACAGAACCCCATGGAACCATGGGTTAGTTGTGACAATGGAGATCCAAGGAAATGATGGTGAGACTGTGGAATCCAGGCATCAGGGAATCAAGGAGACCATTGTGCAGCTCAGGGGGCCTACGGAAGCAAGGTTCAATGATCGAACTGTGGTTTGATTGTGATTGATTTAAAATAGAAACAAGGAGCCATTGTTTCACAGCGGGGCTGCATGGGGCCAATGGACCCTTGTGACTCTGTTGGGGCTCATGAAACCAAGAAGCCATTGTGACATTGCCAGACCTCATGGAATCAAGGACACCATTGTGACAGTGTTAGGATCCATGAAGTCAAGGGAACATGGAACACATCTGCCTGGTTTGGACTCATGGGTGCTGTCTGACAGGTCTCACTGAATTTGACATGTCAAGGGCCACTTCCCATCTGACCATGAAGCACTGGGGCTCTGTGCTTTTATTCCTATGGGAAAGAACTGTCTTTCTTGTCTAGGCACCCATGGCCAAAATTGAGATTGTGCATCTAAAATTCTCTATATGCAAGGGTTACTCCCAGACAAAATCTGCCCGTACAGTCAAGTCTGGCTAGACTTGGCCTCTGGTGACTGCCTCTCATCTGCCCCTGCACCACTGCTCACTTGTTTCCTTCCTGTGGAGACCATTGTGACACTGCGGAGCATTGTGGAACCAATGGGCCATGGTGACACTGCAGGGCCTTGTGGAATCTGTTACACTGTAGGAACTTGTGGAACCAAGGGGAACATTTTGACCCTGCAGGGTACCATGGATCCAAGGGGCCACTGTGACACTGTGGGGCCTTGTGGAACCAAGGATATCTTTGTGGCTCTGTTGAGCCGCATGGTCCCAAGGGGCCAGTGTGAAGCAGCAGAGCTTTGTGGAACCAAGAGGCCATTGCTGCATTTCAGGGCCTTGTGGAGCCAAAGCACCATTGTGATCCTGCAGGGCTCTTTGGATCCATGGAGATTATTGTGGCATTGAAAGACTCCATGGAATCATGGAGACCATTGTGACCCTGCAGGGCCTCATGGAAGGAAAGGGCCATTGTGACACTTTGGCAATTTGTGGAGCCAAGGGAATCATTGTTGCACTACTGGGCCCCAATGGAACCAAGGGGCCATTGGACACAGTGAGGCTTCATGGAACCCAAAGACCATTAGGACAATGTGGGGCCTTGTGGAGCCATAAAGAGAATTAAGATCCTTTAGGACTTGTGTAATCAAGGGGCCATTATGACACCTGAGGGCATCATGGAAGCAAGAGATCAATTTTGGCACTGCAAGGCCTCATGGAAGCAAGGAGCCACTGTGACACTGCAGGGCCCTGTGTAACCAAGGGAACATGAAATAGGTGTGGCTGCCTTGGCCTCCCAGGGGTCACCTGACAGGTCTGGCTGACCTGGGAATGTGGAAGGCTGCTCCCATCTGCCCCTGAAACACTGGGACTCTGGACTTTTCTTTTTATGGAAAAGAACTGTCAATTTTTGCCAGACATCCATGCCCAAAATTAGGATTCCACCTCCAAATTTTTGTGCATTAAAGGATTGCTCCCAGACAAAATTTACCAGGACAGACAAGTCGGGCTGGTCTTTGACTCCTGAGGGACAGCATTCACTTATATTCCAAACACTGGAAAGGGCTCTGCGCTTTTCTTTTTATGGAAAAAAACTCCCATCCCTCTTCTCCAGGCACAAATGTCTGAAACTGTGACTCCGCATTCATAATTTCAAATATCCATGAGCTGCTCCAAGCAAACCTGCCAGGACAGACAGGTCAGGCTTGCCTTGGCCTCTGATGGTTGCCATTCATCAGCTTCTGAAACATGGGGCTAAGTGGTTTCCTTCCTATGGAGACCAATGTGACATTTGGGAGCCTTGTGAAACCTTCATTTGGCCATTGTGACACTATAGAGCACCATGGATCCAAGGGACTATTGTGACACTGTGGAGCCTTGTGGAACCATTGCACATCATTGTGGCTCTGTTGGGCCCAAAGGACCAGAGCAAAGCAGTGGTGTGGAAGTTAGCCCAGCTGTAACTCTGAGTCAGACGGATTTTATCCCAAAGAACTGGGCATGAGTTTCAAGCCTTGGGAATCATTCATTTAACTTAGGGTAAGTTTGAGAATTCCCCCAAAAGCCTTTAGTGTTGTTATGCTAAGTAGTCCAAGTTCTTCTCCTCCAGTGGTTACTTGTTTCCCCTACAGGGTTATTGTTCTAGAGTGTTCTACCCTCAAGTGTATATATTGTTGCTTTGCCTTTTTCTCAGGTCTTTGAATCCCATCCCTCGTCCTGTGCTTGACTTCTCCATGTTTGTTGTTTTTCACCCTGTTACTAAAGTTCTTTTGGGGCAACTCCATTGATCCTGCTTGTTGTAGCATTGGTGGGTAGGACGGTTGAGATGGACGGAGGTGAGAGATCTCTGAGGCCAGGTCTTTCAACTTGTGGTTTATTTCAAAGGGTGTGGGTGCAGGGGCCTTGTTTGGAGCTGCCAGACACTGCTCGGAGCAGGCCCAAAAGAGGAGCTTGAAAGAGGCGCCCAAAATGGATGCCCAAAAGAGGAGGGGAGTTCCCATTACAATACAATAAATCTTCTGTGTTGCATATTCTAATTTTCAGTAACTAATCTAGTACAAGATACAAATCTTATAGCATTTACATACAGCCTATAAGAATCATTACATTACCATACTGTGTTACATTTTAAACCCTAAAAACTACTCTTTGGACCCCTTCTGCCAAGCTAGTAGGGTCTGCTCTGACCCTTGGACCTGTCTGCAAGCAGACGGAGTTGTTTCATCAAAAGGGGATTACCTTCAGCCGTCCATACCATTGTTTTCCAGTTGTTCAGTAACTAAGACTTGGTATCTCAAAGCTTGCTTTCATTTCAATCTGACAGTTTCCATATTTTCAAAATCTTTTGCCAGGCAATCATATTTATAAGGCTTTTCTGTTTCATCTTCCCCAGCATCTGCTCCTTTTCATTTTCACTACGCTTGCCCTGAAGTTGGGGAACCAGAAAGGTTTGTCACAGCTACCCTCATTGCCACATTTGGCACCCGAACAGGGACCCTGACATTCAGTCATGTCAACTGGGGTTAGCTGATGGACAGGCCAGTGCTCCCCAGGATTTTGGATTGTGCCAGGCTGGCAGATTCATCATTTCTTTGAGGGACCTTGGCCAGGATCCACAAGGGAAAATGACAGTTTCACCTACATAGGATTGCAGGTGGGTTTGGGGACACACAGGACAATTATTGCCCATTTTGTCACTGTCTTTTTACAATACACACCGACGTCCCATAACTGATTTAGGGTGTTCCAGTGGCTGTTCTACGTAAGGCAGAGAAAGAGAAAAATGGGCAGCCAGATATCCAAAGTAGAAAGGTGTGTATATCGATGCTTTAAGTTAATTTTCACAGATCATGACCAAACATCTTCAAAGAACAAGTTAAAATCAATCCTGAGGCGGATCATTAAAAATTCTCCAGATGCCCCTGAGCCTGACCATCCTCCCTCCATCTTGGCTCCTCCACTTCCTGCTTTCTCTTCCACCCTGAATGAACCTCCAGACTCCACCCCCACAACTGTGGGTCATGCCTCACTGTCAGTCATTCCACCTTCACCCTGGGCCATGCCTCCAGAACTCCACCCCAGAAGTCCGCCATCCTAAATCAAGGCCCTTCCTCCCAACACCTGACAAAATGGCAGTGCCCTTTGCCTCCCCCTCTAGCGACAATATAACCCCATGATCAAAGATACTAAACCCAACAGTCACAGTGTTTCTAATCCAAATGTTTCTGCTCCAAGTTGCTCTTCATCCCCAGAAGACAGTTTGGATTTCCCAGAGCCACCTCACCCCTCAGCCCCAGAAGATCCCCAGGAAAGGATCCGGAAAGAAGCAGTTAAGGAAGGAGACTGGCAAACAGTCTCAACAACTCCTCGTTGCCCTTGTATGTTATGAAAGAAGGGGGCAGAATCCCAGGTATCAGCCATTGGCTTGCAAGGAAATCAAGGATCTGTGTAGGGCAGCTAAAGACCATAGGAGGGACTTACCTTGTTTTAATGGCCTAATGAGGGCCATGTTTACAGCACATATGTTAACCCCCTATGATTTAAAATATAATATGAGCATGTTGTTGTCACCTACAGAACACACCCCGTGGGAAGGGGGATGGAAGTGTTTACTAAATCAATTAATAGCAGACTATGCTAATAATGAGGCAAGGGTGGAATTTACAATCAACCATCTAGCTGGAGAAGGACAATACAGCCTACCAGATGATCAAACAGCAGGTATCCTCAGAGAAGTATTGGATGATATCAAAGAGATGGCTTTGAAAGCTTTAATCCAGGTATCGGATGGTAGCACCCCCAGTTTGGATTACCTTGGGTGGCTGCAGCTAAAGCTTTAGGACATTTGGACCATCCTGGGTGCCTGTTAAGTAAGCAAACCAATGCTATGTCCCTCACATTGAGTGGCCTGCTCTCAGACATAGAGACCATCAGACATGCCACCGTGCAGAACAACAATAGAGTTTTTACTCTGGGCACATGAGCATGGCTGTGTAGACTCTGAGGGATGTATTGTATGAACCTCTCCAGCCACAGCGAGTCAATCCACAAGAGCATTCAGGTACTGAAGGAAGGGTTCAAGAATCTTCAAGTGGAAAACAGAGACTGGGTCAATAAACTCTTCCAATCCAAGGGACTAAAGAGTTGGATGGTATCTAGCTAAAACAGGGCTATTAATTATCTTAGTTGTTGTTGTATTGTTAATTGTCCCATGTTTGTTTGGATCCTTCTAGAAAATCTTACAAAATTCTTTCAGTTCCATCTTTGTTGTAAAACAGAAAGCAGGAAGATACTCAACACAGGATCATCATGGACTCCCGGGAGGAGAGAATTGGAGGCCAGGATAGCACAAAAACCTCTCAGAGATTCACTATGGGAAGGAAACACCTTAAAAGTACCTAAAAGTATTCTTAAATCCATAAAGTACCTTAAAAAACTTGAGTATTTCAAGGCATTAATGGGCCCAACTGAGTGTCAGTACAAAGCTCTCAAGGGACTCATTAAAGCAGATAACTGGGGCTGTGATTGCACAAACCTCTTGCAGAGTCCATCAAAAGGGAAACACCAAGTAGCTTAAAATAACTGAAGTACCTTGAAGTAGTAATGAGCCCACTGAGCGTTGTTATTGACAAAGCCTCTCCAGGGACTAATTAAAACAGATAATTGGAGGCCATGATTACAAAAACTCTCAGATATTCAAGGCAAAAGCCAAACCCAAAGTCCTTTGAAAAACCTGCAATCCCTGCAATCCCATGCAGGGAGCATGAAGGAGCCTCCAAGGCCATTCCTGAGCAAGGCTCCCCAGGGACTCCTTCCAGCAGATCCTTCAGGCCACTGGGATGTGGGCTGGGGGGGGTTCTGAGGGCAGGAGAAGGGGCTGACAGTACCCAGCCTGGCTGTGGCTGTGCCAGGAGGCCCCAGTGCCTCAGGACAAGGAGTCTCCTCACAGCCCTTGGTGGCACAGACCCTGCTGTGCCCCAGGGCACCAAGACTTGGTTTCTCTTTGTCCCCACCTGTCATCACTGCCTGCAGTTCTCTGCTCTGCCTGGGGCCTGGGGACACTTTCTCAGTCATGTCCCTCTCTGGGACCCATTAAAAGTCCAAGAAAGTTTGGAGTTGGATTCTGACTTGGAGTTCTGGAGAGGTTTCTTCAGCTCCTTCTCAGGGACTGATGTTCAGGGCCTGAGCACAAAGCCCCAGAGGCTCATTAAGGTCCCTGTGCTGTGTCTGTGCTGCTGAGTTGGGCTGGGCTCCTGGCACAGAGGCAGCTCCTGGTAACCAAGCAGAGATTCAAAAGCACATTTCTCTTGATGAGCAACTCTTCTGCTAGCCCAGCAGGGCTGGGGCACTGCCTGCAGCCAGCCCGGGCACTGCACAGAGGCATAGAGAGCTTCAATCAGTCAGGGTTGGGAAGGTGCTGAGAAGTGCCTGGGGCACAATCACTGCCAGCCCTTGGCACAGGAACCTCTGGCTGCAGGACAATGCAGCTGCAGCTCCTGGAGTGATCTTCTAAAGCTGGAACATCCTAATGCCTATAGACCCTGTGAGTACATTCTCTGATTGTCTCTTGTGCAGAGCAGTCAGGGGTGCCCAGGGCTGTCCTGCAGAGCAGGGTCCTGCAGCCCAGGGCGCTGTGCTGGGGAAGGGACTCTGCTGCCTGCCAGGGACAGCTCTCAGCCAGCCCTGGCAGCTGCTCCCAGCACTGGGGGACAAGATCTGGATGGGAGGAGACAGCTGCTAATGCTTGGAAGTGTTCTCCTTGTGTGGTGGGGATGCTGCATTGTTCAGGGCTGCTTCTAGGGTAACATTTAACAGTAGAACATTTCCAAGTAGGTTATACATGGAGCATAGTGAGACAGGGGCTGCATAAAAGGAGAAAATCCTGCTTTTTTGCTCTACTGCTCTGGTTTGCCAAAATTGGATTTTGCCCACAGATGTTAATCTCTCAGTTAATGCTGAGGGGAAAAAAATTCTCTCAGATCTCAATAAACCAGGCAGTGAGAGAAATCAGCACAGGGCCCATCACAGGCAGCAACAGTGTCACTTTTCCAGACTCCTCAGGGTTGCTCTGATGGTGCCATCAGAGCCTGCAGAGCCAGAGTGGCCCCTGGGAAGTGCCAGAGATGGGAGGGGTCTGCAGGGCAGAGCTGAGCCCCCAGGGCTGGGCTCGGCTCTGGCAGCATTGGCAGGGCCCAGCCCTTGGCACAGGGAAGCAGCTGCTGGCAGGGACAGTTCCAGGCAGCAGAGCCCTAGGCAGGCAGTGGGGGGAAAGTGCCCCTCAGTCTGTGCTGAGATATTAAAAGTCATTTCAAAACACAACTATTGCATGATTACTTTTTTTACAGATCTCAATGCCAAGACATTGCAAATGTCCAACAGCAGCTCCATCAGGCACTTCCTCCTGCTGGCATTGGCAGACACGCGGCAACTGCAGCTCCTGCACTTCTGCCTCTTGCGGGGCATCTCCCTGGCTGCCCTCCTGGGCAACGGTCTCATCATCAGCGCCATAGCCTGCAGCCACCACCTGCACACACCCATGTTCTTCTTCCTGCTCAACCTGGCCCTCAGTGACCTGGGCTCCATCTGCACCCAAAGCCACGCACAATTCCCTCTGGGACACCAGGGACATCTCCTACATAGGATGTGCTGCTCAGCTCTTTTTCTTTATGTTCTCCATCACAACAGATCTTTCCCTACTGACCATCATGAGCTACGACCGCTACATGTCCATCTGCAAACCCCTGCACTACGGGACCCTCCTGGGCAGCAGAGCTTGTGCCCACATGGCAGCAGCTGCCTGGGCCAGTGGCCTTCTCAATGCACTGCTGCAAACGGCCAATACATTTTCCCTGCCCCTGCACCATGGCAATGCCCTGGGCAGTTCTTCTGTGAAATCCCACAGATCCTCAAGCTCTCCTGCTCCAAATCCCAGCTCAGAGAACTTGGGCTCATTGTTGTTATTTCCTGTTTAGGTTTTGGCTGTTTTGCATTCATTGTTTTCTCCTATGTGCAGATCTTCAGGGCTGTGCTGAGGATTCCCTCTGAGCAGGGATGGCACAAAGCCTTTTCCACCTGCCTCCCTCACCTGGCCGTGGTCTCTCTCTTTGTCAGCACTGCCATATTTGCCTACCTGAAGCCTCCCTCCATGTCCTCCCCATCCCTGGATTTGGCCCTGTCAGTTCTGCATTCAGTCGTGCCTCCAGCCCTGAACCCCCTCATCTACAGCCTGAGGAACCAGGAGTTCAAGACATCTCTCAGGGCTCTGATGTCTGGATCCTTTTCAGCTACCACACACTTCCAGCTTCCTTCTGTCATTGGGCCCTGGTGCACATCATGACAGGCCAAGTTTCTCCTTATTTATATTTCTTCAAATTCTGATGCTGTTGTCTTCAAAGCACAGATGGTATTCATTACCTCCAATTTCAAATTATCCCTCTTTTTGTGACTCAGAAACTTCATGTAAATCAGGATTCTCACATTGTATTTATTTGAAATAAATGAACTTGCAACAATATTTGTGTTCTTCTACTATTGCCATTAGAGCAGCAATGAACAGAAATTGGCACAGCTTTGTTGCTGCCCCAGCTTTGGCATGGGCCTGGGACCTGGAGCAGGAGCAGCTCTTGAGGGCCCCAAGGTCAGGGCTCTTGTGCTGCCCTGGGCAGATGGGATGGCAGCAGGGGCTGCAGAGCTCTCAGCACCTCAGGCAGAGGGCAGCAGGGCAGCCAGGGAGCCTCCTTTGGCCTTGGCCCAGCACCTTCCCCCATGGTGGGGCTGAGTCCTGTGGCAGCTGCAGCTGCTGCTGTGCCCTTGCCAGGGGCTGAGGCCGTGGGGCAGTGCCCAGAGAAGCCTGGCCTGAGCAGAGCTGTGGGGCCAGAGCCGGCTGGGCTGGGCTGGGGAGAGGCCCTTGGTGCTGCCCAGAGCTCAGGGCAGCTGGCAGAGCTTGCAGGGAGCTGGGCTGGGCTCAGAGAGCCTGGCCCAGAAACCATCAGTGTCCATCTCAGCCTGGCTGAGCGTGCAGGGGCAGGATTCAGGCCAGGCCTTGTGGGGCAGGGCCAGCGCCTGTGCAAGGCATTGCAAACAGGCAAGTGGCCCAGAGAGGAGGCTGCTCTGTGCCCTTGATGGCAGGGATGGAGGAGGGAGGGGGTCCAGGACATTTGTCAGCACCAGCCTCTGTGCCCTTGACTTGGCAGCCCTGGCTGCTGAGCCCAGTTTTGGCCTGGGCTGAG
Organism: Melospiza melodia melodia; assembly: GCF_035770615.1. Classification (NCBI taxonomy): domain Eukaryota; kingdom Metazoa; phylum Chordata; class Aves; order Passeriformes; family Passerellidae; genus Melospiza; species Melospiza melodia. The sequence continues at coordinate 18,514,475 of NW_026948525.1, read as the reverse complement.
TTTAGCTGTGGCCCAGCTTCATCCTCCTGCAGGGCTCAGGGCCTGTTCTCGGCCATGGCCAGCCCTGGCTGCCTCTCTGCTGGCCCAGAGGCTGGCAGAGCCCGGGGCAGGGCTGTCTGTGCAGCCCCACAGGTGCCACGGGCTCTGCAGGAGATGGTAGAGGCTGCCCAGCAGGGAGGCCATGGGGCACAGAGCCCCAAGGCTGCCGTGGGCACCACGGCACAATGCTCCTGGCCTGGACTGAGCCTGCACAGGGGCTGGGCCACCATTGCTGGGCCAGCACAGGCCCAGCCGCTGCTGGGGCTGACAGCAAGGCCAGGATTGCACAAGACATTGCTGAGCATGGCCTGCGCTGGCCAGGCCTGACTGTGTCAAAGGCAGAGCTCAGCTGCCCTTGGGGGCTGCAGGAACAGTCCAGAGCAAAGCCTCCATGGCTGTGCTGGAGACCAAGGCTGCAGGAGGGAAATGCAGGGCTGCTGCAGGATGGGGAGGGCATTGAATTCCAGCACACACCTCAGCTCTCTGATAATCCCAGCACCATGCTGGGCCCTGTTTCAGACTGGAGCAGAGCAGATGTTGAGGGGACAGGAGCCCTGCAGGGCTGTCAGGGACCTGCAGCTTGCAAGGTGCTCTGCTCTCCCTCAGGTGCTTTTGGAGAGATGCAATCCTAGCTGGGCACCTCAGGGCATAAGTGGCACTGCCTGTTCATGGGCACACAACTGATGTCTGCCTGGAAAGGGGCACAGGTGTTAATACGTGTTTGTTTTTTTGTCTACAAACAAATCTTAATTATCTTGGTCTTTTGAGTATTTCTTAGAATTGGCAAAGTATTCCTGCCAAGAGAAGGAATTTCCTGGATTTCCTGGATTCTTCTACTGATGGCAGGAGAAGGAATACTGATCTTCCCCTCTACTCTTGTCACCAACATTCAGTCTAATATGTCATCACCCTCTTCCTTTAGGTGTTTCCAGCTCTCCTGTTTAAATGGCCATGTTTAAGGACATGTCTTCATTTAGAGCAGCTGATCTATGTCCTTCCCTTCTGTCCCAGTTTTCTTCCTGCAGCTGTTTTCTGACCACTCCAATGAGTCTCCCTTGACTGGCTTAATGCTTTAACCTTAAGGGAGTTGCCTACTCTTTCAGAAGTTTAAATAACTCCTTAGTCAGCATCTTAGTTGTAGTTTTATCTATTCTATCACCTCTTATTATGTCTTTGTCTAAAGTGATTCCTTTATGGCTATCCCTTGTGGATGATGGACATGTCAGATATTGCTGAGATGTCACAAGTAACTGAGGGAAGTGTTTTGATGTTTATTAAATTTTATCACGGTCACAATTTTTATGTTGGCCATGAAGATAAACCTTTCTGTGTCTCTGAGTCTCACCAGTTCCTGGTCCCTCAAAGGACAGAAACCTGATGAGTTGGGGTTTCCACTCTGGGGGCTGCACTTGGACCTCCCTCCATCCCTAGAGCAGAGCTCCCTTGTCCCACAAAGTCCCTGGCAATGCAGGAATGAAGGAAACCAGACAGGCTGTGAGGATCAGGGGGACGGCGGACTCAGGGAGAAGAATGACTTTTGCATTTGATGTAGCTGTGCCTCCCCTTGGGTTTGTTGGATGACAATGAATGAACATCCCTCTGCATCTCAGGCAGCTCCTTCTCCAAGGAAAGCAGGTGGGAGCTGGAGCCAAGGAGCTGAAAGCTGCAGGTGCAGCCTAGGCTGGAGGGAGCTCAGATTTGCACAAGGCTGCTCTGAGTGCCAGGGCTTGGATGGGGGAAATGGTGGGGTGGGAGTAGGGACAGAGTCTGATTGATTGTCAGCCATGAAGGGTCTTGATTTTCATATCTACTCAAATTTATGAGGAGATACTTGGATTCAGTGTCAATTGGAGATTGCACATAGCAATAAAAAACCCAGGAAAACAAAACTAAATAGGACCTAAAAAAATCTTCTCGCTGTCATTTTAAATATCATGTATTTACTTTGAATACGCTACTGAGATCTACCTAACCACAAAAGATTTGAAAATTAAAATCCAATTATTCCCAGAGGCTTGGCTAATTAAAGTGTTCTGAATGTTAATGAGCCCTGTAACACTGAATTGCTGCACTGAAGAGCTAAAGGTTGAACAAGCCTCTGGAGCAGTCAAATTCAGCAGCAGCCTCCAAGTTGCTGAGGATGTCAGCAGCCCCCAATGAGGCCATCCCTGCCCAGAGACCGTGGGGGAATGGGCAGACAAGGAGAGTGTCCCTGGGGCTGGGGCAGCACAACTCAGAGGCACCAGCGGCTCCAGCTGGGAAATGTGAAATGTGGCTGGGAAAGCCCTGCCTGGGCTGGGCCAAGCAGGACAGACAAGCCCTGACTGCCATCCTCCAAACAACTCTCTCAAGGAGACATTTTAAAGGAATTACAATTGCTCTATACTTTGGTTTTATGTACTAGAGAAATACCAACAAGAGGTTCTCAGGAGCTCAAAACAACCTAACAGCCTTGACTGGCAAATTTAGAAAATCAGAGAAACTTTGGCAAAAGGATTAATATGACATCCAGTCAATAAAAAACACTTCTCAAAGCATTGACTTGGCCCATTCAACTTCACAAACTCTAAACCTGTTCAATTTTAAGTTAATCAAAATTTGCAAGAGGACATATATAGAACAACTAGACACAGAAAGAGAGAAAAATAAGATTTAGAGAAGTGCACACACAGCTACCAGCTCCTGGATTCCAGTGGTGTTCAGATGGAAATTTCAAGAGGAGGTAGTGCCAAGATGTATGCTTGCCTTTTGGTCAGCTCTCAATACCCCTGGATCTCCCTGGGCCCTTCCCCCAGGTGGGATTTGGGGTCATTTGGTCTCAGGAGCTGGGCTGGGGGCTGCAGAGGTGGCTGTGGAGCATTGCCTATGCTGTGCCAGGGACTGGCAGACACTACTGGGCTGGGATGGAGGCTCTGGGGGGATTGGGGCTACAGGGCAGTGCTGGGTTTACAGGGCAGGGCAAGGATGGACCTGCTTCTTCCTCCCCCACACACAAAATGTTTCCAGCCAACAATCTCCTCCAGTCTCTCACAACAGGGAATGCTGGACGTGGAAATAGCAATTCAGGTCATGTGCACTTGGCTGAGAAGGGCAACTCTTTTCTATAGGAAAGAAAGCACACAGCCCCAGTATTTGGAAGGCAGGTGAGAGCCTCACTAGGGCAAGGCCAGCCAGACTTGTCAGGAATGGCAGATTCTGTCTGGGAGCAGTCTTTGGATTTAAGGAAATTTGGAGGTGGAATTCCAATCTCAGCCATGGGCACCTGGAGAAGCCGGACAGTTCTTTCCATGGGAAGGAAAGCACAAAGGCTTTCCACAATGTCACATGACTCCTCTATTCCATGAGCCCTGCAATGTCACAATGGACCTTTGGGCCCTGGAGTTTGCAGCATCACAATGGTCTCAATAGGCTCCACAGTGTCACAATGGACCATTGATGACAGGAGGTCCCTCTGTGTCACCTTGGAGCTTTGGTTCCACACAGCCCTGCAGTGTCACAATGAACCCTTGCTTCAATGGGGTTCCACAACATCACCATGGCCCTAAGGTTCCATGCATCCCTGCAGCATCACAATGGTCTCCTTTGGTTGCCCAGTGTCACAATGGACCACTGATGACACGAGGCCCAGCAATGTCACAGTGCTCTCCATGATTCCATGAGGCTCCACAGTGTCACAGTGGTCCCTTGGTCTCACAGAGCCCCACAGTGTCACAATGGTCCCTTGGTTCCATGGCCCTGTGCTGCTGAATTCCCCCCTCCCCTTCTCAGGCTGCCCTGCCAGCTGAGAAATGCTCCCTGGGGCTCGGCCTTGGCCAACAGCCCCTGGGCTCAGCTCCTCTGCAGCTCATCACAAACACTGTCTGCTCCAGGCACTGCTGCTGCCCAACCAGCTCCTGGTTCCTTTAGCAGCAGCCCTGGGAACTGTTTTTGTTCCCTCAGTGGAACAACATCCCTGTTCTCACATTGCCAAAGAAAGCTGTTGATGCTGAGTGTGGCCAGGATGAGCCATTGCTGGGACTGAAGCCCCTCTCTTGGGGCCCTGCAAACAGCGCTCCAAAAGGAGCCCTTGGAGCTCTCTGGGCCATCGACTCCCTCTGAGTGGGGCCTCTCCCAGCTGGGAACTCTCCCATTTGCTGCACTCGGGGATCCAGAACAATGACAGAGCCTGGGCTAATCCCCCCACTCCTCCAGGCTCAGCCCTTCACCCACTGGGGAGATGCCAACGTATCCACAGTGAGCATTTTCTGCCCTCAGGGGAATTTCTCACAGGTGCCTTGCACTGACTCTTCGTGTCTGTGTGCACACAGGAATGCCTGTGCTGGGGAAATGTGGCAGAAATGCTGCTTTCTGAGGGGTTTGAGTGCCTTGGATAGCTGAGCCAGTCAGGCCTGTAAGTTAGGTTAAGTCACAAGGTTTAAGCTAAGTTAAATGCTGCTAAGAGTTCTTCTTTTGCTAAGTTGTTATGTTTAATATAAGTTAAGTTAAATATTGTTAAGTGTTATTCCTCTGTTAAATTGCTAAGTCATAGGTTATAAGTTAGGTTACATACTGTTAAGCTCTGTTCTTTTCTAAATTGTGAAGTTGAAGGTATCCATTAAGGTTAAGGTATCAGTTAAGTCCTGTTAAGTTTGAGCTCTGTTAACCTTTTGACTGTATTACTTTTATCCTTGCCCTCACTGTCCTTGTTTCACACAGACACACAGGGACAGTTCTGGATTCATTTCTGGTTTGGTTGCCTAGATTCTGTTTGGTTTTGTTGTTGCTTTGTTTCCTTGCTGTGCCTGAAGTGTCCACTCAGGAGCAAAGTGACTCTTGCCAATGAACTTTGTGGTGCTATCCCTTAATATTAAATCTGGTTTTTGCTGCTCCCTTGCTGGGGATTTTTTCAGTGCTCTCAAGGCCTCGTTGGTAGCAGTGTGAAAGAGCCCTGGCCCAGGCTCTGGCCCTGGGGAACATGGGGACGCTGCCGGGGGGTCCCTGTTCCCCTGTGCCACCCCCACGGCCCCGGCCCCCCATCCCGGTGTCAGGCTCTGGGGTTGATCTCGTGGAACATCCTCTGGGGGAGGATGCGGGGCCGGGGGCGGGGGGACCAGGGGGAGACAGGGGACCCCGCTGTGCACAAGCAGGGTTGGACTGCTCTGAGGGGAGCTGTGAGGGGTGCTGGGGCAGAGTGACCTCCCCTGTGACCTCACACTCCCCTTTGATGTCACACAGCCCCTGTGATATCACACAGCCCCTGTGATGTCACACAGCCCCTGTGATGTCACACAGCCATCTGTGATGTCACACAGCCAGCTGTGATGTCACACAGGCATCTCTGTGATGTCACACAGCCCCTGTGACGTCACAGCACATGCTGGGATGTCACGAATCCCCCTTGTGATGTTACAGAACCAATGCTGGCATATCACTCTGTGATGTCATACAGCTGCCTCCTGGGATGTCTCAGAAGACACTGTGATGTCACAAACTCACCCAGTGATGTCACTGCATGTTCTCTGATATCACAGACTGTTCTGTGATGTTACTCAGACACCCAGTGATACCACAACCCACTCTCTGATGCCACAACGCCACCTTCCATGATGGCAGAGTCTGCTCTATGGCGTCACATCCTACCCTGTCATGTCCACGCCACCTCTGTGATGTCACAATCCCCTCAGTGATGTCACACAATTCTCTCTGTGATGTCATTCTGCCACTCTGTAATGTCACCGCACACATTTTGACCTCACAGCCTGCTATATGATGTCATACAGGCATGCCATGATGTCACAGCCTGCTCTGTGATGCCACACAGTCCCCTCTATGATGGTGTAGCTGCTCAATGACCTCACACAACAAACTCTGTGATGTCATAGCCCAATCTGTGACCTCACACAGCCCCTTGTTGACATCCCAGCTGCTCTGTGCCTCTATGACACAGCCACAGAGGTGCTGCTGTGACACAGCCCCCTCTGGGCCATCCCACAGCCCCTGTCAGTGCTGAGCCCCTGTGAGCTCTGTCTCTGCCCTGCTGGTGTCTCTGAGGGGACCTGGCAGTGCCCCAGCCCTGCTGGGCTGTGCACAGGAGCTGTCTCTCTGCAGCCCTTGCCAGGAGCTGCCTCTGGGCCAGGAGCCCAGCCCAGCTGAGCAGCACAGACACAGCACAGGGACTTTAATGAGCCTCCTGGGCTTTAGTGCTCTTTGCATCAGACCCAGTCCCCCAAAGTGTACTCAAAGAACTTCTCAAGAGCTCAAAATCAGATTCCAAGTCCAAAATTTCTGTAGCTTTTAATGGGTCTCACTGAGGAACAGGACTGAGAAAGTGTCCCTGGGTTCCAAGGAGAGCAGAACACTGTAGGCAGTGATGACAACTGGGGACAAACAAGGCAAAGGTGTCTCTGGTGCTGAGCACACCTGGATGTGTTTGAGGAATGCAAAGGGCCAAGGCCTGAGCCCCAGCCCCTGGCCAGGCAGATCCTGACCCTCCCTCCTTGCTAAGGGCTCTTGCCGGGATGAGCACTGGCATATGGGGATGTGCAATGCCAAGGGCAGGAGCATGGGGCGGCCCCTGCAAGGCTGCTGAGCAGGGACAAGGAGGCCATGAGGCCCCAGCCCTGCAAGGGTCACTTGTCTCCTCATGGCCTCAGGCCCAGGGCCAGCAGCCATGGCCAAAGTGCTGCCCAAGCTGGCTCTGGCAGGGCTGTCTTGCAGCTGCTGCCCATCTCTGTGTCCTGCGCAGCCCAGGCTGTCCCACAGTGTCCCTGCCCTGCGCCTCTGTCTCTGCAGGTTGTCGGCATCCCCCGGCTGCCCCACCTGGCTGGGCCCTTCCTTTGCTGACAGCTCTGCCTCCTGCCTGCCTCTGCCTGCCACACAAAGCCTTGGGCTGCTCCAGGCTCCTTCTAGAGGATGTGTTGCACCACAGCCCTGCCCTGGCAGAGGAATTCCTCTCTCCTCCCCAGTCTGACCCTCATGCTGCATTCCGCCACAGCGAGGGGCACAACAACTCCCTTGGGCCCTGGAGTCTCAGACCTCAGGCAGCCACTGTTGACCGACAGGGACAGGAAGGCAACAGGACGGTTTCTGCTTTACCAAAACCCAGAACCCTTTACTCTGCCAGGGACCAAGATAAGAAATGAGGGGGTAGGGTCATGGGTTTTACATGACGGGTAGGGTGGAGTTTAGTGTCAGGGTCCAATAGCAGGAGGAGCAGGGGACTGCAAAGGGGTGGATAGAGGAGGACAACCAATGGAAAAAATAAGGCAGGGACACTGCAGTAGAATTTAAAGCAATGAGGGCACAGAAAAGGAAGAACATTCTGGGGCCATTCCTATTTTGACCAGATGAGGTGGAGTGTCTTTTCCTGGGCTTGCAGGGCCAGGGCCCACAGGGTGGAGGGGTGGAATCTTAAATCATGCCCCTCACCCCATGCTCTCTGTCTGGGTAGAATCCTCACCTCCTGGGGCGGGGCACTCCACACCCATGGTGCCATTCTTTCTTTCTCTGTGTGTTTCATACAATGAAGGAAAACTCCAGCATCTCTGGAGCCACCCTTCAATTCCTTTCAGGCTACTCCTGTCCTCAATCGGCACACAAGTGAGCCCAGAGCCATCAGACTCTATATCCTGGTTATGTGATGAGGCCTCCCAGCCCCATCTTGGGAGATATTTTTTTGTGCCCTGTGCAGCCCAGGCCGTCCTACGGTGTCCCTGTGTTAGCGTTCAAAAACACATAATCACGGAGCGATTATATGTGGTGCTTTTTATTAAGAGCTCTGGGAATCGGGTATATTCAACCCAAATCTGACTCCGACCATACATCCGAAATGATCATGTTTTATACTCTATCGTTACATAACTTTCATGTTAATTATTAAACTTATATTGTTCTACTGCATACATGAATTTAGCCCCTCTCTGAATTTCCAACATAGTTTCTCACTATTCTTCTTATGGTTACATAATAATTACATTTAATTACTAAACAATCATCACATCTAACAATTATATAATTTTTCATACTGCTTACGCAGGTGCAGTTGATCTGGGAAAGCACAAAGCCTAACATTTTAGATTCTATCTTTAACTTTTTCCAGGGTTCCAGTATCATTCTCCCCACTTTGAGAGCATTTTCACTTCACTATAGGTGTAAATGTTTTCACTTGATACAGTCCTTTATTCCTCAGTTCGTACTTGGTTCTTCAAATCCAGGGTTGATGTAAACGTTGTCATGGATGCTGTTACGAACTGGAGAACCAGAAGATGGTGGGCGTGGATCTCGTGTTAGTGCCTTTATTATCCTCTGGTTCCAGGATGTTTTCTTCTGTATCTCTCCCTTTAAGATGCTGTAAACTAACCAAATTGCTAAGAATACAATTAATAAGATTATCACACTCTCAATGATAGATTTAATCCATGAACTCACATTCCACCGTAATCCTTTAAAGATTTTTCCTAACCAGCTTGTAGCCAAATCCTTTTGCTCTTCTTGTGCTTCATGATCTATTTGTTTCAACTGATTGATGTCATATTCTACATCTGCAGTTACATTTGGGATATGAACGCAGCAATGATCAACTCGTCCCTTTAAAAATCCACATACTCCATGCTCTTTCAGGAGTAACATATCTAGGGCCAATCGATTTTGTAAAGTCATTTTTGTGGTGGCTTGTAACTGTATATTTAATTCTTTAAATCCTTCCCAGGTGACTCTTGCCACTCTACCTACCTGACCTGTAAGTTTGTACAGCATCTCTCTGCTCTTATAGTTTGCTATAGGACCAAGCAATGACTCTAGGGCCCATCCAAATTTCACTCCACTAGAGGGTTCTTGCCAAGTGTCATCTGGATTTTCATTGTCTAGAACTTCTCGTCTCGCTCTTATCTGCAGAAGTTCATGTTTTCCATTAAATGGGGACTTTTTCCAAATTGGACATAAGGTTGGCAGGCCTAAAGTAATCTCCTTTACTTTCCTGTCTACAGGCAGATGTGTTGTCCAGGTACCATCACTTGCTGCCCATACAAATTGTCCTGGACCTCGGATTGTAATCCTGGTACACCCTATAATTACTTTATAATTCACTCTGCCTTGTTTGTGTTTGATCCCTCTGCAAGCACAACCAATTTGTAGGGCTATTGCCAGGGGTGGCATCTGTTTTATCTCTTCATCATCTGAAGTGCAGTCATAGTTTTATTACATGCCCACCAACTTACTTTGTCTGCCCTCGTTCTGCTACTAGTGTCAGTGTTCGTTATTGCTGGATCTGTTTCGTTCTCGGGGCCTTCCCACTTAATACACCAAGGGGTGTTTGCCATATATTGGAATCTTTGAAGAATACTCACAGACCATGCACTGTCCCACGGTTCTATCTGATCTTTCTTATCATTGGCCTCACATTCCCATACAGAGTTGTTTCTGTAACTTGCCTCGATTCGGGTACCAGTTTACATGTAATTATTTTGTTCTTTTGTATTTCAGGTAGTTTTGATGTTATGATTCCCCAATTTACTGGGTCTCCTGCTGCCTTTGGTATTGGCAGGCAGGCAGTTATTCGGCTGGTGTTTTGCATTTTGGCAAAATCTTTGACTAATCCAATCATTATATTCTCAGCCTGAACTGCATTAGAAACCTTTATCACCTGTGTTTCCGTTTGTACCTCTCTCTTCATTCTAGAATGAAGAGTGGTTAGTTGACCATTTTGCATTCCACATCCCAAAGATATTAATAACCATAACGTTAGCACAATTACTGATAGCATTCTGAAAGCAATTAAACAAGTCTTATCTGCAGCCTTTGTTCATTCCAGAGTTTATACAGTCTGTGATCCTCGATGGACTTTCTTCACTCGGGTATAGTGGATCCAGGGTTCCACGCCGGCTACTTTGACTGCTGTAAAGGTGGTCAGTAGTACCTGATGGGGTCCACTCCACTTTTCTTTCAGCGGTTCCTCGTTCCAGTTCTTGATGTACACCTCGTCTCCTGGATGTATGTTATGGACTGGGTTCTCGAGAGTCAGTGGTCTATTCCACACGAGGATACTCCAGAGCTGAGCTAAAGTTTTCCCAAGAGACAGAACATAATTATACACTTCCTGCTTTCCTGTGACATGTACATTAGGGTTAGGCTCAGGAGATTCATATGGTTTCCCATACAATATCTCATAAGGACTGACTGACATCCCACTCCTAGGCTTTATCCGAATCCTCAACAGTGCTATTGGCAAAGCCTGGGGCCACTGCAATTTGGCTTCTTGGCATATTTTACTGATTTGCTTTTTTAGTGTCTGATTCATCCTCTCTACCTGTCCACTTGACTGGGGTCTCCACGGTGTGTGGAGGTCCCAATTTATCCCCAGCAATCTACTTACCTCTCTTACTACTGTAGCTATGAAATGGGGTCCCCTATCTGATGATACCCCTAGGGGTACCCCGAATCTGGGAATAATCTCCTGTAGTAACCACTTAACTGTTTCCTTTGCTTGGTTCGTGTGACAGGGAAGGGCTTCTGGCCACCCAGAGAATGTGTCAACCCCCACTAACAGGTATTTGTATCCTCGAGTTCTTGGTAACTACAAAATCTACCTGCCAATAGTCTTCTGGCTCTATTCCTATCTGAATTCTTCCTAGCTGTGCCTGTCACCTGGCCACTGGGTTGTATTTCAAGCAGATATCACATTTTGACATTACTGATTTTGCCATTGTTAACATCCGTACTGAAATTAAACTATGCTTTAGTAATTTTACCAATGCCTCTGCTCCCCAGTGACATTCGTTATGTTTAATTTGTAGGACTTCTCTCATTATCAAGGGGGTACCACTATTTGTACTTGTGCGGTTACATATCATCCTTCTGAATTCTTTTGTGCGTTTAGCAAACGTGCCAGTCTCTCATTTTCTACTGAATATTTTGGTTTTGGAGGCAAATTGAATTGGGATACATTAAGCTTCAAAGGTATCAATGCCATTGTTGTTTGTACCTCTCGAGCAACCTGTCATGCTGCCCAGTCTGCCTTTCAATTTCCCTCACAGATTTTGGAGTTTCCTGATTGGTGTGCTTTGCAGTGTATGATTGCCACTTGTTCAGGTTTTTGTACTGCCTTTATCAATTGCAGGACTGCATCCTGATATTTAATGTGCGTACCCCGAGAAGATAACAGTCCTCTTTCTTTCCACAGTGCTCCGTGTACATGCACCACTCCAAAGGCATATTTTGAGTCAGTCCAGATATTTACCTTTATCCCTTCACTTAATTCTAGTGCCCTGGTTAAAGCAACCAGTTCTGCCTTCTGGGCAGATGTATTTGGTGGTAATGCCTTTGCCTCCACTACTGTATTGACTGTTGTTACCGCATATCCAGCATATCTGGTTCCGTTTTCCATGAAGCTGCTCCCATCTGTAAACAGCTCACACTCCGGCTGCTCTAGTGGGATGTCTTTCAGGTATTCTCTTGCTGAATAGGTGTACTCTATTACTTCTACACAGTCGTGTTCTAATGGGCCTTCTTCAGTTGTGGTACCTAGGAACAGAGCTGGATTCAAAAGGTTAGTTGTTTTTAATGTGACATCATCCTGCTCAGTCAAGACTACCTGGAATTTCATCATCCTGCTGGGAGATAGCCAATGGCCCCCCTTTTGTTCTAAGACAGTGGTTACCATGTGTGGTACATAGACATCTATGTGCCTTCCCATAGTAAGTTTCCTGGCTTCTTGTATCAGGATCACAGTAGCTGCGACTGCCCGCAGACATGGGGGCCACCCAGCACTTATGTTGTCGAGTTGTTTGGAAAAGTAGCCCACCAGCCTTTTCCAGCTTCCCAGACGTTGGGTCAGGACTCCTAGTGCTAGGCGCAGCCTTTCATGTACAAACAGCTGAAAATCTTTAGACAGATCAGGTAACCCTAATGCTGGAGCAGTTGTCAGTGCTTCCTTTAATTTTAGGAAGGCTTCTTTCTGTGGTTTGCCCCAGGTGAATGCGTCTTCTGAGCTTCATACAGGGTTTCGCAATCAGTCCATAGTCCATGATCCACAAGCGACACCATCCTGCCATCCCGAGGAAGACTCGCAGCTCATGTAAATTCTGGGGCTCTGGAATAGCACAAATAGCTTGGATACGGTTAGTACCTAGTTTTCGTTGCCCTTGTGAAATTTCACATCCCAGGTAAATCACAGTCTGTTGTGCGATTTGTGCCTTTCCTCTGGATACTTTATAGCCTCCCATTCCCAGTGAATTTAAAATCTCAATGGTTACCTTTATACAGGTTGCTTTTTCTTCTGTAGCTATTAGTATATCATCAACATACTGCAACAATAAGTATTGGTCTCTTGGTACTTGCCCATTTTCAGTCCAAATCTCCAGTTCCTTTGCCAGTTGGTTTCCGAATAGGGTGGGACTGTTCTTGTATGCTTGTGGTAATCGTGTCCAGGTGAGCTGGGTCTTTCTTCCGTTCCCTGGGTTTTCCCACTCAAAGGCAAACAGTTTCCTACTTTCTTTGTCAAGGGGGATGCAGAAAAAGGCATCTTTTAAATCAATTACAGTAGACCATTTATATATCTCCTTTATGGATGTTAGCAATGTATAAGGATTTGTTACCACTGGATAAATGTCCTTTGTTATTTTATTTATTGCTCTCAAATCCTGCACTAATCTATATTCACCATTTGGCTTCTTTACTGGAAATATTGGTGTATTAAATTCTGATTCACATTCTTCTAAAATTTGGTATTTCAAGAATTTCTCAATAATATAATATTCCTTGCTGTGCTTCTGGTTTTATGGGATATTGTTTGACTTGTACAGCCCTTGCCCCTTCCTTTAACTCTACATGCACTGGTTGTGCCAATTTAGATTTCCCTGGTATATCCGTCTCCCATACAGAGGGAATCACTGCATCTTCTCCCTCCCTAGGGATAGAGAGGACAGGTTTTTCTTTGATCATTAATATCTGTCCCATTTTTGATTCAGGTATTTTCATTATAAGCTCTCCATTTTCAAAGGTTATTACTGCATCAAGTTTAGCTAGCAAATCTCTCCCTAAAAGCGGAATTGGACACTCAGGTACATATAAAAATTTGTGTGTTATAATCTTGTTTCCAAAACACAAATCTAGGGGTTGCAGGAAAGGCTGTTTTTCTTCTTTCCCTGTAGCACCGACTATTGTCGTTTCCTTGTCCCCAGTTTGTCCTTCCAAATCATTCAATACAGAAAAACTAGCTCCCGTATCTATTAGAAATCTGACCTCTTTATGCCCTAACTGTATATTTACAACAGGTTCCTTAACTTGTTCTACTGGTTCTACGTCTAGTCAGCTGGTATATTCCCCCAGGACCATCTCCTTGGTAGCCTGCTGGAACTGATTGCCCTGGTCAAACTGGTTATTCAAACTTGGGCAATTTCGCTTCCAATGCCCCTCCTGCTTACAATATGCACATTGATTCAGGCTTAAACCCTGGGTAACTGGTCTCCTACCCTGACCATTCCTGTTACGTCCCCTGAAATTTGGGTTCCCTCTCCCCTGTATTACTGCCAAAAGATTCTGCTGCTGCCTTTTCCTAGCTTCTTTTTCCCAATTGTTATATACCTTCCAAGCGACCTCGAGTAACTTATCCAAATTCCTTAATTCTTCCCCTTCTAATTTTTGCAATTTTCTACAAATGTCATCCTGTGATTGGCCCAAGAATATGAGAGCGAGCTGAACTTTTGCTTGCTCTGTATCCATTTGGAGGTCTGTATATTTCCTTGCTACCTCCTTAAGCCTCTCGAAAAACGCAGTGGGAGATTCCTTCTTTTCCTGTCGAACCTCATATAGATTGGACCAATTTATAGTTTTGGGCACAGCATTCTGAACTCCTGTTTGGCTCCACTCTTGGTATTTCCGTAATCTCCTCATATTGCACAATAAATCAGGGTCCCAATTTGGATCCTCAATTGGGAAATTCACATCTAAATTCCCTGTTACCAGCCCATTTCTAATATCTTCTCTTGCCCTCTATTTGGCTGCCTTAAGTACCATTTCTTTTTCAGTAGAATCCATCAGAGTATCTAATATTACTTGTATGTCATCCCAGTCAGGATTTTGCATTTTCATAACCATTTTTACTACACATCAGGATTTTCTCTATAAGTTCCGGCTGACTGTTTCCAAATAACTAAGTCTGCTGGGGAAAAAGGCACTTTTACAAATACTGGCCCTTCCACTCCGACACCTTGTTGCAAGGGGGCAATCACAGTCTGTTTTTGTTTCCTTATGCCATCTCTATGCACAACTGGAGCAAGCTTTGCCCGAGCCCGGGTTCTATGGGCTATTGGGGTCACTGATTCATTACAATTGCTATCTTTTTTACTCGCATACCTCTTTCCCCATTCTATCACAGTTAGGTTTTGCTCATCTTCCGAGGAAGAGGGATCAGGCGATGATGGGAAAGGAGGATAAAGAGGGAAAGGTGTATTAGATGAGACAGGTTCAGGGGTAGGTGGGTGAGGAGCAGGTAGTGGGATAGGGACAGATGAAACAGGTGGGATAGGGTTAGGTTCTCTATTGGAAAAAAGGCTCCCAATATTACCAGTTAGATTGTGCCTGGGCCGGTCTGACCCTCGCTGCTGGGCCAAAGGCAGCAACTGCGGTGTATCATCCCAGAGATACCTTGGCTTGCTGGTGGTTGCAGCTGGGCACTGAACAAGTCCAGGCTTGTTAGGAACCCCGTTTACCTCAGGAGGAATAGCTTCAGGTGATGGTGAAGAGAAAAAGGAGAGGATTCTGCTGGAGGATTTAATGTCCAGAGGTTTATTCCATGGTTACAGAGGTCTGAACGTGAGAAACTGCTCCAACAGAACCACCAGCCGCATGGTCTCATTAACTTTTTAAGCTCAGGGACAGGGGGAGGGGAGGTACAGGTGAGCCACCAACCAGGTGAGAGGGGCAGGGTCTCAGGGGAAGATGACACCCAGTCAGGCCAATGACCTCTGGGCATAGGGGCATCCTTTGAACTTGACCAACTACACAATGCCTTGCTGGAATGTTAAGCCTGATTGACAGGACTCACTCAGCATGGGGGCATAGGGGAAGGGAGAGACGTATAGGCACACCTGGGAAAGTGATCTGGAAGGACAAAATGGGACATTACTGCACACCACAACATCTCCCCCTAGTTTTGTTTAAAAAGAAGAGGACTGTGTTTGTGGTGCAGAATGATTGCCAAACCATGGTTGGTAAATCAGTTCTTCCTCTACAGGAGGGTCAGTGCTTTCCACTGAGGCCTCCAGGTCATCCATTGGAGCACTGAGGGCTTCCAAATGGTAGACCTCAGGAGGGGGAGATGAGCTTGAAATTAACTTGAGGACCATGCGTTTGATTAGTCCAAAAACAATGCTAACAACTACAATAACTAAAATAAACAGCGCTAAAAACACAGTTTTCAGAATAGATCCCAACCAGCCCAAGAGTCCCAAGCCTTTGAACAGTCCATTCAGCCAGTTGTCAGTTTCTCTGTTGATGTACGAGAGCCTTTGTCGAGGTAGTCCATATGTGGTTTGGGCTGCGGCACTATGCAGGAGGTCACAGGTGGGATGATCACGAGTAGGACGAGAAGCAGGCTTGGTCTCATGGCGTCTCGAGGCTACACATGAACAGTGGGATCTAAACTGGTACAAAAACTTGAAACAAACATATATTATAAACTATTCCAGATAGGAGGCTTAAATGGAATTTCCTCCAGAGAACACATGCGGCGTTTTCTTCTCCAGGCAGCATGAGCAACCTGGGGTGCTTCTGTAGATTTCTCTGAGACCTTGGGAACATAGGGCTTTACCCATTTGGAAGGAACCCACCTTAAACCAGAGGGGGTGGACACACAGGCATATCCACGTCCCCAGGTAACCAATTTGTAAGGTCCCACCATTTTCCAAGTCTCAGGGTCCTTTACTAAAACTGGAGGTTTTTCTTTCATTAACCTATGATTGCTCCCCCCAAAGTGGCATAGGATGGGTGGGTTCAGGCTGTCAAAAGAACAATTCAGAAAATTGATTGTGAATGGCGCCCTGGATAACCGGATGTGGGGAGGTTCCACCTTCAGAACCTGTTATTGCTGGTCCAGGACCCTTCTGTTCAGGATTTACAGAGACAAAATGCAAGTCAGTGTCCTTCAGGTGGAGTGACTCTGTCAGCTGCAACCTGTAAGGCTCATTGACAGAAGACGTGGTTAACACAGGATCACCTAAATCATACACAGTCTTTGAAGCATGTGCTTCACTTACACAAACATTAATATTATTGCGCGCTTGATTTGTTTTGCTACCCTTATTCCCTTGGCCTGCTCTTTTTGTGTCTGCACGCCTGGCAGGCGGGCACTCTCTTTTCAGTTTTTTTGTTGTTGTTGACCCCCAGGGAGGGCTTGTAGTTCTCCTCCCCTGCCATTTCGAAATTCATCAAATTCCCTTTTCAGGGGGCACTGGTTACTCCAGTGCCCTAGGTTGTTACAAAGCAGGCATGGTTTTGTGGGCTCAGCCATTGCTGGTCTCCGCTGCTGCCCAGGGTACTGCTGTGCTGAGGGAAAAGGTGCAGGGCTGGCAACGGCGACACGCTGAGGTGGTCTTGGCAGCAGCCTTGGTCTGGTGTCTTCAGCCACACTCATCAGAGGCACTTTCCTGTTACACACTAGAAGCATATCTTTTAGGGTTGCAGGAGGTTCGATAGGAAGGCTCAGGATTGCCGCTTGACACTGTTCATTTGCATTTGTAAATGCCATTTCCTCTAAAATTGCTTCCCTAGCATTCTCTTTTTTAACTTGTATTTCAATAGCTCTAGTTAACCTTTCTACAAATTTCAAAAAAGGCTCTGATGGTAGCTGTTTAATTTTACTGTAGGGCTCAAAAGGCCCCTCAGGTTGTAGGGAAAAGAATGCTTTTTCAGCTGCTTTTTTTACTTTCTCGAGTGTTTCTGCAGGAATTGCAGTAGCTTGGATTGAGGGAGAAGACCATTGGCCCTCACCACAGAGGTGCTTGATGGTGATAGGGTTACCACTGATGTCTTTGGCTGTGTTTGGATCAGCATGCAAGCCTGGGAGAGCATCATTCAGCATTTGTTTCCATGCTATTTCCCATAATTTGAATTCCGTGGAGGTCATGAGACAGGAAAAAAGCTGTTTTAAATCATGTGGAATCACTACACTCCTAGTCAATTCAGAATTTAAAAGGCCACAGAAATATGGACTGTGTGGACCGTATTCTTTATGAGATTTACAGATGTCCTTAATCAATTGTCGTCCAAAAGAACTCCAATTAGCAGTTGGGGCTGCTCCCTGAGCTGCAGGCTGAAAGGTAACAGGAGCCAGTGACAACATGGGATTATGCATTTGGTCTGCTGTTCCCAGCTCTGTATCACTTGAATTGGAAGCATTGGGATCACAGATACAGGTTTGGGGACAGGCAGTGAGTGTGTCCCACCTGTAGGAACCTGGGGAGGGGGCGGGGACGCAACGGGTACAGGGGGTGGGGACAGGGGGCTGGCAAGGGGCGGGGACACCCTAGGAACAGGGGGCGGGATCAAGGGGCGAGCAGGGGGCGGGGATGCCTGGTGACATCACGTCAGCAGACACCCCCTGGGAGGAGTAGAGGGGTGGAGCTGAGGGTATTGCAGGAAAGGGAGGGGGAGGGGGGAAGGTATCACAAGGAACAGGAGGAAAGGGGCATGGGGCTGGAGTTTTGGGATGCTTAAGAGGATTTTGGGAAGAAGAAGACCAGGTTTGGGAAGATGCCACGTGGCATTCACCATCTTGTGGACCTCCTAGGGACTGGGGGCCATTTTGGGCATCACTGCTCTCTGGAAAGGTGACACATACTGTGCGTTTCAGAGGAGGGGACACAGGGGATTGGGGAAGGTTCCACACAGCCTGGCCAGGGCCTTGTGGACAGGGCAACTCAGGCATTTTAACAGACTCTGGGAGTCAACTTCCCAAGGAGTGCACTCTCTTTAAAATACCAAGTTTTGGGGTAAGATGTTTAGGGGTTTTAGAGCTAGGAGAGAGAGAAACAGGGAGAGGAGAGGTACATGGTTTTACATTTGGCTTTTTCTCCATTTCCTTTTGTTTGAGCAATGCTGTTCGAATTTGTAAACTCCAAAACACAAATTTAGCTGAGGGTGCATTGCCAGATTATCCTAAGGTTATCAATTCATTTCCAAATTTATCCCAGAATTGAATATTGTGGATTTCTTCAGGGGACATTTTCGGGAAGTGCAGGAAAAGCCATCTTATAAACTGTTTCAATTTTCCTTTTGAGAACTTCACATTACCACTGACTAAAATGCTAACAATATTATAAAACACTCCTTTTTGTACAATGCTGAGTTTGGAACCCTTGTTAGATGTAAAAGGCAAAGTACCTAATCCCGCTTGACCAAAAACAAAGCCAAAATCAGCTACCCATTTCTAAAAAAAAACACAGATAGGAAAGCAATAACGAGCCGACAAAAGCTTCACAATGCAGCTGTATATACTGCTTTTAAAATTCCCGGGCAGCAGCAGCAGGGCACGCCCTGCCGAGCCAAGGCAGAAACAAAGCCTCCCCCACCATGGAATGCAGCCCCCCTGCGAAGCAGAGAGAGCAGCCACGCCACATAGCAAGCTGAAACCGGGGCCCGCCCTCGCCGCGTGTGCAGAGAACACCCCCCCCCCCCCCCCCCCGGCACAGAGAGAGAGAGAGACAGATATCCCTTGACCACGTGGAGAGAGCCGAGCACGCTGCGCTGCAGAGCCGGGGGGAAGGGCAGAGCACTACCGCTCCGGCGCGCATTCCAAAAGAGAGTAACACATGCAGCAGAAAGCTAAGAGCTAGAACGCAATGAATTCCGGTCTATGGGGTAGCCAAATTTGCAAAGGCAAAAAAGGAACAGAACTCACGGCAGAGTCTGTTTTTGAGCTTCTGCTCCACTGAGAGCAGAGATACTCACCCGAAATGGAAGCTGTAGCTGGCTGGGTACAGGCGAGTCTCTTTACTGAAACAGGACCTCTCTGTGGGCGAGAGAGGCTACCCTGTCCTCCCTCTGGAAAATCTGCTCACTACAAAGGAGCTGGGCTTTCCAGAGGCACTGAACAGTCCACGAAACTTCTTCTGGGAATATTCCCAAAGTCTCTAGCTGAGGGCAATGCAACCAAAGCCCTTTTCAGCTGGGTGCACGGCTGCCAGAAGCTTCTCCGAGGTACTGAGAGCCCGTTCTCGGGCTGCAGAGTCGCTTAACCAACACCAGGGATGCCAAAATATTGGAATATGAATCCCAATATTACCAGTTAGATTGTGCCTGGACCAGTCTGACCCTTGCTGCTGGGCCAAAGGCAGCAACTGCGGTATATCACCCCAGAGATACCTTTAGCTTTCTGGAGGTTGCAGCTGGGCACTGAACAAGTCCAGGCTTAGGAACTTAGGAACAAGTTAGGAACTCCGTTTACCTCAGGAGAAAGGCTTCAGGCAAATGGTGAGGAGGAAAAGGAGATGGATTCTGCTGGAGGGTTTATATCCAGAGGTTTATTCCATGGTTACAAAGGTCTGAATGTGAGCAACTGCTCCGACAGAATCCTGACCGCATGGCCTGATCACCTTTTTAAGCTCAGGGACAGGGGAAGGGGAGGGAACAGGTGAGCCACCCAACCAGGTGAGAGGGGCAGGGTCTCAGGGGGGGATGACACCTAGACAGGCCAATGGCCCCTGGGCCTGAGGGGCATCCTTTGAACTTGACCAACCACACGACGCCTTGCTGGAATGTTAAATCTGATTGACAGCCCAGGAGGGGGCGAGGGGGGAAGGGGAAGAGAGGTATTGGCACACCTGGGGAAGGAAGTTTACAACACACTGCAACATTTCCCTCAGCAACAAAGAGGTCCTTGCAGCCAGGAGGAAGAGAGTGATGACCACCTACCATATCATGATATCTTGGTGAGACTTTTGGAAGCATGGAGGATTGGTAAGTGAAGGAACAGAAGCTGTTGTGGTAAAAGGGACATTCTGGAGAGGGGAAGTTTGGAGCAGAATAGGCCCTTAGAGCCAAGCCAGATTCTGTCTGTTGAACCTTTCCATGTCATGGTGTTGGCAGCTGGGCAGCCTTGGCCCAAAGCCGATGGGCACTGGCGGTGCAGGGAGGGAATCACTCAGCATGCGTGCATGTTCCTGCTTAGGAGCTGGATGCACTGCCTGGAAGGAGAAAGTGAGAGGGAGATAGTCTGCAGCTGCCCCAGGTCCTGCACAGACCCATGCCCTGTGGGCACCCCCTGCTGGGGCTGTGCATTAGTTCTGGCAGCACCACTCTCCCCTTTCCATCATGCTGGGCCAGGAGAGGAGCAGGAGGCTCTCCTGGCACTGGCAGCTGTTGCCCTGGCACCAAAGGCTGGGCTGAAGTGCACCCTGATCCTCAGCATCTCAACTGCCTGGGCACATGCCATGGGGCAGGCCAGGCTCCCTTGCCTCACTGGGGCTCTGGGGGGCCCGGCAGTGTTTCCTGGGTGTGCCCCAGTGCCACAGTTCACCTGGGACACTTGGATTCAGGACAGCACTGAGGGCAAAGTTCCCCACTCAGCCACTCTTGCTTGGATGCTAAGATCCACATGGCAGTGTCTCTGGGCTCCCCCTCAGCATGCTCAAGGGCATCAAGTAGCTCTCCTGTCCCTCTTGGCCTTTCAGGCTCTGCACCTGTACCCCATGCTTGCAGCAGATGATTCATGTGACAGGAGACTTTGGCACAATTGAGCACTCAAACAAAACAACAGGTCTACCCCAGCTCTGGCGGGACAACAGGTTTACCCGGAATCTGGAGGGGCAACAGGTCTAACCTGGCTCTGTAGAAACACTAGGTCTACCCCAGCTCCAGAGGGACACCAGGTCTACCCAGAATCCGGAGGGACAACAGGTCTACCCCAGCCGTGGGGGACACCATGTCTACCCAAGCTCCGGGGGACAACAGGTCTACCTCGCTCCAGCAGGACTTGGTCCAATTTCGGTGGGTGCCGGGTAGACCTGTCGTCGCGGCCAGCTCCGCAAGTTCACCAAGGGGGCCCGAAAGAGTGGATCCGGAGAGGCGAGAGAGAAGGGCGAAAGAGGATCCGGAGAGGCCGAGAGAGAAGGGCCAAAGAGGAGCCTGAGAGGCCGACAGAGAAGGGCCAAAGACCATCCTAGAGTCACTCGCTGGCCGAGGCCAGGCGGACACAGAAGCTGCCAGCATGTCCTGCTCCACCCTGGCTTCTGCCTGCCCATTTGCAAGGGGGGGCGGCCCCCCTGGGCACTGCTGGCGGCCGAAGCGGCGGCCCCTCATCCCTTTCCTGCCCACCCTTAATTCCCGGACTCGCCTTGGTGGGCACAATTGTTCAGGGCCAGAGCCCACCCACGGTGCCTGCCCGCCCTAGAACGGACTCGCTCAGAAGCGTCGCTCCTGCTTGGCACTGCAGGACCAGGCAGATGTGGCGCCACCTCCTCCCCAGCATGGACCACATCATCCTGGGGCACCTGGTGCTAAATCATTCCTAGACCACCTGATTCTGCCGCAGGCTTTCGGATGGAGCACAGCAGCTCCCTCGCTGCCATCTATTGACAATCAGCCCTCCATACAAGCCTTTCTCGTGGCGGCCCCGGGTCTCCCATTGCCGGTAGCATCCTGCGAGGGAGCCCGTTTGCTGCCGTCTGTGGTCGCGGGGATAGACCAGTTGTCCCTCTGGAGCCCGGGTAGACCTGGAGTCCCTATGGAGCCAGGGTATATCTGTTATATAGCCAGGTTTTCTGTGGACCTGTTGTCCCTCTAGATTTGGGGTAGACCTGTTGTCACTCTGGATTTGGGGTAGACTTATTGTCCCCCCAGAGCTGAGGTAGGCCTGTTGTCCTTTTGGAGCCCAGGTAGACTTGTTGTCCCTCTAGATTTGGAGTCGACCTGTTGTCCCCCCATAGTCGTGGTAGACCTGTTGTGCCCCCAGAGCTTGGGTAGACCTGTTGTCCCTCTGCATTTGTGGTAGACCTGTTGTCCCACTGGTTCAGGGGGAGGTAGGGGGAGGGTCAGGACACTGCAAACCATCTCTGATCACAGCTCAGCCCTTCATTTCTCTCTTCCTAGGAAAAAGCCATTCTTTGCCAACTCTTCACAAGCACCCTTTCCTCTCTGCAAGGACACAGCTGGCATGGAGAACACCAAGGCAGAGGGAACAATGACCAGAACCAATTTAATCTCAGTCAAGTGTCTTTTAGCCTAAAACTGGAAAAGGAAAGATGTGTTAAGCCTAAACCTCTTGCTCTCTTGACGTGCTTCTCCTGAGTTCATGGGAAGGACAGCAGTTGTTGGATTCAGCTGCTCACCCAAAAATCTCTTCTGAGACCAGAGCTAAGCTGGGGTGTGCAACCATGGAGCCCCAGGAGGGCCCAGCTGTGCTGCACAGGAGAGCTGCCTCAGCCATGGGTTTCTGCTGAGTGCAATCGGAGCTGTTTTTCAGGTTGATGAGGCAAGTGCCTTCTCCTTGCAGGGGCTTCAGTGTCCTCTAGGAATTGTGGAGTGGAATCTTAAGGCTCATTGCAGTTTGTGCCTGTTTAGGACTCAGGTTTGTGTTCATTGCTTTCTCCTATGTGCAGATCTTCAGGGCTGTGCTGAGGATCCCCTCTGAGCAGGGACTGCACAAAGCCTTTTCCACCTGCCTCCCTCACCTGCCTGTGCTCTCCCTGTTTCTCAGCACTGTCATGTTTGCTCACCTGAAGGCCCCCTCGATCTCCTCACCATCCCTGCATCTGGCTGTGTCAGTTCTGTACTCAGTGGTGCCTCCTGCCCTGAACCCCCTCATCTACAGCCTGAGGAACCAGGAGCTCAAGGCTGCAGTGAGGAGACTGATGACTGAATGGTGTCAGGAACATTAAACTGCTGGCCAATTTCTGCAAATCACTTGTAATCTTTGATACTTTTTGTTAGTTTAATTTTGGAGGTTCTTTTTCTTTGTTCTAGTTTTTTAATGTTGTCCGCAAAGAAAAGCCACTCCTTCTGCCATTTATCATTTTGTTTTTCTCTACCTTCCCCGTGGCCACAGACTGTGTCAATGAGGGGTTGCACTCTCAGTGGCTTTCAAGGAACTAAAGGATCTCGCAGCATAGTTTTCTGCAGAGATGGCCTTTTGTTGCCTTCTCTGGAGCTGTAGCAGCAATGTCTGTGTGCAGAGCTGGGCACAGATCAGTGCTGGCCCAGCAGCTGTGCCCAGCACCAGCAGCACTTGGTGTTGCCAGTGCCACTGCCATGGCCCTGCCCTGCTGCCCTGGTGGCCCTGGTGTTCCTGTAGGGCCTGAGTGCTCTCGGGGCCAGGCACAGTCCTGGGGGTGGCAGTGCTGGGGCTGCAGCAGGGACAGGCCATGGGCACTTGCTGGGGCAGCACTGGCCCCTCAGGCCAGGGCCTGGGGGCTCCACGCTCCTTGCCCAGGCTCTCTCAAGAACACAGCCAGGGCAATGCTCAGTACAGAAAACCCCTGTGAGCAGCCCCAGGGTGGCTGTGGGCAGGCTGGGGGCAAACAGCATGGCTGGGGCTCTGCAAGAGCCCTGGGGGAGACGGGAAGGAGCAGCGGAGCAGGGGCTGATCCATCCCCAGTGCGCTGCACAGCCCAGGGCAGTATCCCAGAGCGTCCTGATGGAGCTGCCAACAACATCCCCCCTCTGCAGCCCTGGCCTCTCCCCCAGCTCACACAGGTGACCCATCCTTGCAGGCACAGACACAGCAGCACTGGCTCAGCAGCCCCTGTTTGCATTGCACAGAGCAGGGGGAGCACCCCCATGCTGTTGCTGTGGGGACATGAACCTGAGGGAGCACAAATGCCATCAGTCCCTGGGGCCAGCAAGAGCTGGGAGACACCAGGGAAACCATTTAGCTTTGTCCTGGCCTCTGCACTCAGCCAGAAAATTTGTTCCCATCAGGTGGGAGTTTCCTGTGCCACTGCAGACGCTGTGGCTCAGAGCCAGGGCTGCCTGGCAGCCACTCCCAAACTGCCCTGAGCATTATTTTGGCTTCACCTTTGCTTTCTTTACCCTTTACTGGTACACATTTCTTCCCATTGCCCACCCCAGTTCCCTCCCCTGCAAACAGCCCATCCCTGTTTGCCCTTTCCTCTCTGACCCCACTCCCCATTGCAGTTCCTGACTTGGCCCCATGGGAACGTCCCTTGGGCAGCAGGATCATCCTACAAGTGCTGCAGGAATTGTCTGTAGGCTCCTACACTGCCTGATGCTGCTCCCTTGCCAGAGGCACCACAGGCCAGGGGGACACATCTGGGCTGCTGTGTCTGGCTCTGGGGCTCCCTGTTCTGGGCAGTGAGGAGGAGCTGCAGAGGCTCTGCAGGACTGACAGGATGGGCTTTGGGGCTGGCAGGAGAAGCTGAGGGACCTGGGGTGCTGGAGCTTCTGAAGAGGAGGCCCAGGGCTCATTCTGCAACTGCTCCAATGGTGGTTTCAGAGAATCCCAAAATCAGCAAGGTTGGAAAATACTTTAGAGATCATCAAGTCCAACCTGTGCCCCTAAAACTGCCTGGTCTGCCCTGAGCCTCCTCTTCTCCAGGATAAACAACCCCAGCTCCCTCAGATACTACTCACAGGACTTGTGTTCCTGACCCCTCCCCATCCTTGTTGCCCTTCTCTGGACACGTTCCAGTGCCTCCATGGCCTTCGTCAATTGGGGGGGGGGGGGCAGAACTGGACACAGCACTCGAGGTGCTGCCCAACCAGTGCTGAGCACAGGGGAAGAATCCCTGCCCTGCTCCTGCTGGCCACACGATTTCTGAGCCAGGCCAGGAGCCATTGGCCTTCTTGGCCACCTGGGCACTCTGCTGGCTCATGTCCAGCCTGCTGTCCATCAGTCCCTGCAGGTCCCTTTCTGCCTGGCTGCTGTCCAGCCACTCTGTCCCCAGCCTGTAGCACTGCAGGGGTTGTTGTGGCCAAAGTGCAGGACCTGGCACTTGGACTTGTTAAACCTCACCTTGTTGGATTTGGGTCCTGGATCCAGCCTGTCCAGGGCCCTGTGCAGAGCCCTCCTACCCTCCAGCAGATCCACACTCACACCCAGCTCGGTGTCATCTGCAAATTTGCTGCTGCTGGACTCAATCCCTTCATGCAGATCATCAGTGCAGATATTGAAATCCTCGCTGGCTGGCTCTGATCCCTCGGCCATCCTGTGGGTGCCCTGGGATGGCAC
Organism: Melospiza melodia melodia; assembly: GCF_035770615.1. Classification (NCBI taxonomy): domain Eukaryota; kingdom Metazoa; phylum Chordata; class Aves; order Passeriformes; family Passerellidae; genus Melospiza; species Melospiza melodia. The sequence goes on along the minus strand of NW_026948525.1, from coordinate 18,489,280 downwards.
CCAAGGTGATCTTTTCCATAACCTTGCCGGTCACCCAGGTCAGGCTGACAGGCCTGGAGTTCCCCAGCTCCTCCTTCCAGCCCTTCTTGGGGATGGGCTCACATTGGCACCTCCAGTCCTCTGGGACCTCCTTGCTGAGCCAGTACTGATCGTAAATGATGGAGAGCAGCTTGGGGAACTCATCCCCAGCTCCCCTATCCCCCTAGGATGGATCTCATCTGATCCCATACACCTGTGAGCATCTGAGCGGCTCAGCAGGTCACCAACTACTCCCTCCTGGATTACAGGGGCTGTTCTGCTCCCTGTGCCCATCTGCCAGCTCAGGAGAGCACTTGTCCTGAGGACAACCTCTCCTTATACTGAAACTTGAAAGAAACAAGATGCTAAGTGGCTCAGCCTTCTCCTTAGATTTAGTTACTATATTCCCCACTACATCCAATATATAGTAGAGATTTTTATCTCATGTTTTGCTATTTATTTAGCTGTAGAAAAATTTTGTATTATTTTTCACAGAAGTGGTCAGGTTTAGCACTAATTGAGCTTTCCCCTCTCAACTTTTGTTTCTGCATGACCTAAGAACATTCTTAAATACTTCTTAAGTTGCTAGACCTTCTGTCCAAAGTTGATGTTCCCTCTTTTTACCTTGAGTTCCCAGAAAAGCTCCATAGGCAGCCAGGCCAATCATTTTCCTCACTAGCTCATCTTTTGCCACAGTGGGATAGGCAGCCCCTTTCCTCCTTACAATTACTTTCTTGAAGTTTGTCCATCCTTCCTGGACCCCTTCTTTTTTAAGGGCTGTTTCCCTTAAAAGAAATGAGTACCTGATTTGGTACTTCCCAAATCAGCATCCTAAATAGGCCAAAGTCTGCCCTTCCTAATTCCAGTGGAGAAGTTTTGTTGCTGCCCCTCCTTCTTTCACAGAACATCGAAAACTTGATTATTTCATGGTCACTGTGCCCCAGGCAGCCTCCGAGCCCCACGTCTGCCACCAGACCTTCTCTGTTTGTGAACTGCAGGGGACAGAGCTTTCCTTGGTAGTGGGAGTGTTACCAAAAATGTGGTAAAACAGAATACTCCTGAACCCCAATGTAGCATTAAGAAGTAGCATTCTTTATTCAGGGGAATGCACAGGGCATAGCTCCTCCCAAAGCCATGCAGGCTGAGTGCAGGAAGGTTTCTGTTTATTTTCTGTATTTTCCTCACATATTCATTGATTGTCCTGGACTAAACATAGAGATGATAATCACTTCCCCAAAATCATTAACATATTTCCCCTCCCCTTTGCTGTGTTCATCTGTCCTGGGGGTGTTTCTGCTGGTACCTGGTTCTCGTGGACCCCAATGTTCCAGTGGGCCTGGCTGAGCTGACAGGACACAGAGGCTGCTTAACTTCCAGTTCCCCTTCTCACACAATGGGCATTGAGTGGTTTCCACAGGCCTGGGGTTTTGGAGAACAAGCTCCAGGTGTCAGCTCACTGGGTGTAGACAATTGATCATCTGGTAACATGAGGTCACAGAGTGGGTTATGTGAGGTCATCGAGAGCTATGACATTGTAGACTGCCTCTGTGACATATCAGAGATCTAGCTGTCACATCACAGGGCAGAGGTCTGACATCACAGAGCAGACTATGATATCACAGAGTTGTCTGTGACATCAGAGACCAGCTGTGTGACATCAGAGAATGGGCTGTGACATCACAGAGCAGGCTGTGACATCACACAGGGGCTGTGTGACATCCCAGCAGGGCTGTACCAGGTCACTGGGTTGGTCACTCTGCCCCAGCTCCCCCTCACAGTTTCTCCCAACAACTCCAATGCTGTTCATGCCCAGCAGGGTCCCTGTCCCCCGGGATCTCCACGGCCCAACTGGAGCCACAGCCTCCACAAAAGGATGTTCCACAGGATCCACCCCAGAGCCTGACATGGGGACAAGGGGCCAGGGCTGTGTGACCAGGACAGCTAGGATGGGGATTATCCAGGTCACTGTGGCCTGGGTTGATTGCCCAGAGCAGGAAGGATGTCTGGCAACTGGGGCAGGGTCTGGGAAGGGCCTCCAAGGTGGGGCTGGAGCCCTTGGGCTGTGAGCAGAGGCTGAGGGAGCTGGGCTTGTCCAGCCCAGAGCACGGAAGGCTGAGGGGCTCCTCATCCCAGCCTGGCAGTGCCAGCAAGGAGGGGATGGAGAACACAGAGTCAGGCTCTTCACCGGGGGGCTGGGGGGAGACAAAAGCCAATGAATGGAAGGGAAAAGAGGGGAGATGAGCCAGGAAGCTGGAGATGAAATGAGTCAGGCTGGTTTCAGCATTTCCTCAGCACCAAAAGCAGCCTGACCTCCTTTGTCCATCCAGGACTGACAGCTTTTCAAATCAGGAATTGTTGGAGCTGTTTTGCCCCCACTCCAGGATGAGAAGCCTGATAGAGTAACTAATTGTTTTTGCATCTATCATAGAACCATGTTTGTCTGAAAGTAGTTTTAGTATGGAAATCACCTGTGGATGGCAGACTCATCAGACACTGCTGGCATGTTGCACAATGCTCAGGGAAGAGCTGTGATTGTTAATAAATTGTGTCCTGTTCAACTGTGTTCTGTGAGCCATGAAGAGAAACTTTCTGTGCCTCTGAGTCTCAGCAGTTCCTGACCCCCAAAGGACAAAAACCTGATGAGTTGTGGCTCCAACACCAGTGGTGGCACTTGTATCTCCCTCCATCATCAGAGCAGGGTTCCGTTATCTCAGAAAGTCCCTGGCAATGCAGGGATGAAGGAAAAAAGACAGGCTGTGAGAATCAGGGGCAAGATGGAGCCAGGGAGAAGAATGACTTTTGCATTTGGCTTTGTTGGCTGACAAGAAATGAACATCCCTCTGTGTCTTGGGCAGCTCCTTCTCCAAGAAAAGCAGGTGGGAGTTGGAGCCAAGGAGCTGAAAGCTGCAGATGCAGCCTGGGCTGGAGGGAGCTCAGATTTGCACAAGGCTGCTCTGAGTGCCGGGACTTGGATGGGGGAAATGGTGGGGTGGGGGTAGGGACAGAGTCTGATTGATAGTCAGCCATGAAGGGTCTTGATTTTCATATCTATTCAAACTGCACGTGGAGGTTTTTGGATACAGTGTCAATTGGAGATTGCCCATATCAATGAATTAACAGGAAAAAAACCCTAAACCGGACCTAAAAAATCTTTTCTCACTGTCTTTTTAAATATCATATATTCAGTTTGAATATACTACCGAGATCTACTTAATTACAAATTATTTGTAAACTGAAATCAAATTATTCCCAGAGGCTTGGCTTGTTTATGTGTTCGGAATGTTAATGAGCCCTGGGACACTGAATTCCTGCACTGAAGAGCTGAAGGATTCTTCAGTGAAGAAGAAGTATTTAGAGCAGGAAAATTCAGCAGCAGCCTCCAAGCTGCTGAGGATATCAGCAGCCCCCACTGAGGCCATCCCTGCCCAGAGACCGTGGGGGAATGGGCAGACAAGGAGAGCATCCCTGGGGCTGGGGCAGCACAACTCAGAGGCACCAGCGGCTGCAGCTGGGAAATGGAGTGTGGAATGTGGCTGGGAAAGCCCTGCCTGGGCTGTGCCAAGCAGGACAGACAAGCCCTGACTGCCATCCCCCAAACAACTCTTTCAAGGAGACATTTAAAAGGAATTACAATTGTTTGTGTACCCTGAGTTGGACTCACTGGAGAAATACCAACAAGAGTTTCTCAGGAGCTCAGAAGAACTTTAGGAAATCAGAGAAACTTTGGCAAAAATTTTTCAGGGCATTGTATTGATTTTGGTTTGTTAATTAAGGATTTTTCAAATCCTGGGAATTTTTAAGCAATGTATTGATGAGTGTGGTGGGTTTTAGTGTCAGTTAACTATTTATGTATTTCTTTTTTTGTGAGATATGATTAGGAGAAAGGGAAAGTAGACTTAAAATTTTAAAAGGGTATGAAGAAAATTTTATTCAAAGTATCTAAAAGAAAAAAACGCAGCAAGAATTAAACACTTTAGAACACTTGTTTTTGTTCACAACTTTTTCTTTTTACTGACAATGTAAAGAAACTGAACTTAAAATTTCTAGTTGCTTTACTCTTTCTAGACTAGTCTTTTTTTTATTACTTTGGGACGGACGTTTTTCTTGGTAAATTTATGGAGATTTTTTTTACAGGAGGAAAAAATTTTTTTTGTGGTACTTTATTTTGTCATGGATAACAGTTGTCTGGGGAACTCTGTTCTTTTGAAGTTTTTTTTATTGCTACAAGCTTTTATGCAGCTTGTTTATGGGCCATGTTAACTTATGGGGTATTATTTTAAAAATAGTTCTTTAGAGGTAAAGGTTTTCATAATTTATTTTAAAATTATTTTTATCTCTGGTAATAGAGATCTTCTCTTGGGAATACTGGATTACTTTTTTTCCCCCCTGTTTAAACTTTTTATGTAATTACAGTTATTTTAACAGTTGTTTTATTTAGCATGGAGGTTTTTCTTTGATATTAGTTTGAATTTTTTCAATAGTTTTATGTGTTTTAATGAAAAAATAGTTCTTTGGGATTTAATTTCTTCTTTACTGACTTTGATGGTTTTATGTTGGTTTTTTATATGCTAGCATTTTGTTTTTCTTTTACTCGAGGGAGGATTGAAGTATTGAAAGGATTAACACCTGACCTATCAGTAGCTTGTGGTTGAAGTTGTGGTTGGGTTAGGATTGGTTTTATGGTTCATTTTTGTGGGATGTTTTGTTTAATTTTAGTTGTGGGATTATTTATGTGGATTGCAGGTTGTAGGAGTTTTTTGTTTTAATTGTCTTGGGGGGAGGGGACTTAATGGTAAGATTCTAACAGCTGTGGCTGGCTTTGTTCTGGTTAGGAGTTTGTAGCCTCTCTTGTTTTCCTGTTTGGTAGTTGTTGGGGTTTAGTTTGGTTTGAATGGGGCCAATGGGGGGGGTGGGGGCCAACCTGAGGAGGAGGGAAGGGGCTCAGCCCATGGCAGAGTTGCTTGGTTTGGTTTGGTTTGGTTTGGTATGGTTTGCTTTGCTTTGCTTTGCTTTGCTTTGCATTGCTTTGCATTGCTTTGCTTTGGTTGAGATGGGGGCCGGGGCCAGGGCTCACTGCTTCATTGTTGACTGGAAAAAAAAGAGGTGGTTCCTGGGCTTTTTCATCTTTAACATATGTGTTTCACAGAGGTGTGTTCAGTATCTTAGTGGTTTAACAGATTGCCACTTGCACAAAAAGCTTTTTATTAATTTTTAAAATTCTTCTCATGTCAAATTATGACAGACATTCAATCAACATAAAACACTTCTCAAAGCATTGACTTGGCCCATTCAACTTCACAAACTCTAAGCCTGTTCAATTTAATGTTAATCAAAATGTGCAGAAGCACAGAAACAGAAGAAGAAGACACAGAAAGAGAGAAAAACATAAAAGATTTAGAGAAGCCCACACATAGCTACCAACTCCTGGATTCCAGCACTGTTCAGATGGAAATTCCAAAAAGAGGTAGGTCTAGATGTGTGCTTGCCTTGTAGTCAGCCTTCAATTCCCCTTGATATCCCTGGGCCCTTCCCCCAGGTGAGGCTTGGGCTCATTTGGTCCCTCAGGAGCTGGGCTCGGGGCTGCAGAGGTGGCTGTGGAGCATTGCCTGTGCTGTGCCGCAGACTGGCAGACACTGCTGGGCTGGGAGGGAGGCTCTGGGGGGATTGGGGTTCCAGGGTAGGGCAATGTTGGGCTTACAGGGCCGGGCAGGGCTGGACCTGCCTCTTCCTCCCCCTCACATGAAATATTTTCAGCCAAAAATCTCCTTCAGTCTTTGACAATAGACAATGTTGGAGGTCAAAATCCCAATTCTGGCCATGGGCACGTGGATGAGAAGGGCAGTTCTATTCCATAGCACAGAGTGCCAGTGTTTAGAAGGCAGGTGAGAGCCTCACTAGGCCCAGGCCAGCCAGATTTGTCAGTAATGGCAGTTTTTGTCTGGAAGCATTCTTTGGACATAAGGAATTTTGGAGGTGGAAGCCCAATCTTGGCCATGAGTGCCTGGAGAAGTAGGACAGTTCTTTCCCATAGGAAGGAAAGCATGCAGCCTTCCCCACTGTTTCGAGGACCCATGAGAGGTGACCCTTGTGAAAACATTGCCAGCCAGACTTGTCCTGGCCATATTCCTATGGGAACAATCTCTGGATATAAGGAAATTCGGAGGTGAAATCCTAATTCTGGCCATGGGTGCCTGGAGGAGGAGGAGAGTTCTTTTCCATGGCCAAAAAGCATGGAATCCCAGTGTTTCAGCAGCAGAAGAGAAGATACCCTCAACATGCCAAGGTCAGCTGGACCAGTCAGGAGGCTCCTGAGAGGCCAAACCAACCAGACCTGCTCTGTGTTCCCTTGGTTTTGTGGGGCCCCATAGAGCCAAAATGGATTCATGAAGCCCCATAGTGCCAAAATGGTGACTTGTTTCCATAGGTTCCCACAGTGTCACAATGGTTCCTTGATTACAAGAAGTCCTGTGGTGTCACAACAGACCTTTGGTTCAACGCGGTCCCACAGAGTCACAATGGTCCCTAGGTTCTAGAAGGCCCTGCAGTGTCACAGTTTTCCAAATGATTCCATGAGGCCCTGCAGTGTCACAGTGGTGTCCGTGGTACCCCAGACCCCCACAATGTCATGTGACTCCTCTGTTCCATGAGCCCTGCGATGTCACAATGGACTTTTGGACCCTGGGGGTTTGCAGTGTCACAATGGTCTCCTTTGGCTCTACAGTTTCACAATGGACCATTGATGACAGGAGACCACTCTGTGTCACCCTGAAACTTTGGTTCCATGCATCCCTGCAGTGTCACAATATTCTCCTTTGGTTCCACAGTGTCACAATGGACCACTGATGACACGAGGCCCTGCAGTGTCACAATGGACTTTTGGTTCCATGAGGCTGTGGAGTTTCTTAATGGTGTCTGCATGGTTCCATGAGGCCTTGCTATGTCACAATGGACCTTTGGCTCCATGGAGTCTCGCAGTGTCACAATGGTCCTTTGGTTCCATTACACCCCAAAGTGTCACAATGGCCTCAAGGCTTCCATGAGGACCCACGCTGTCACAGTGGTCTCTTGGTTTGATGGAGCCTCTCAGTGTCACAATGATCCCTACATTCCATGGAGCCACATGCATCAATATGGACCCCTTGGTTCCATGGGGCCCAGCAATGTCACAGTGCTCTCCATGATTCCATGAGGCCCCACAGTGTCACAATGGTCCCATGGTCTCACAGGGCCCCACATTGTCACAATGGTCCCTTGGTTCCATGGGCCCTGTGCTGCTCCATTCCCCCCTCCCCTTCTCAGGCTGCCCTGCCAGCTGAGAAATGCTCCCTGGGGCTCGGCCTTGGCCAACAGCCCCTGGGCTCAGCTCCTCTGCAGCTCATCACAAACACTGTCTGCTCCAGGCACTGCTGCTGCCCACCCAGCTCCTGGTTCCTTTAGCAGCAGCCCTGGGAACTGTTTTTGCTCCCTCAGCGGCACAACATCCCTGTTCTCACACTGCCAAAGAAAGCTGTTTGTGCCAAGTGTGGCCAGGATGAACCATTGCTGGGACTGAACCCCTTCTCTTGGGCCCCTACAAACAGCGCTCCAAAAGGAGCCCTTGGAGCTCTCCTGGGCCAGCCACTCGCTCTGAGTGGGGCCTCTCCCAGCTGGGAACTCTCCCGTTTGCTGCACTCGGGGATCCCCAACAACGATGTAGCCTGGGCCGATCCCCACACTCCTCCAGGCTTGGCCCTTTGCCCTTTGCTGGAGAGATGCCAACGTATCCACAGGGAGCATTTCCTGCCCTCAAGGGAATTTCTCACAGGTGCCTTGCACTGAGTGTTTGTGTTTGTATGCACACAGGAGTGCCTGTGATGGGAGATGTGGCAGAAATGCTGCACTCTGAGGGGCTTGAGTGCCTTGGATAGCTGAGTCTGTCAGGCCTGCAAGGAAAGGTTATAACATGAGGTCTAAGCTAAGTGGAATGTTCCTAAGAGTTGTTCTTTTCCTTAGCTCTTGTGTTTAATATAAATTGTAAGCTGGGTTAAATATTGCTCTTATTCCTCTGTTAAATTGCTAAGTCATACCTTCTAGGTTAGGTTAATACTTTAAGCACTGTGCTCTTGCTAAATTGTGAAGCTGAAGGTACCAATTGAGGTTAAGGTGTCAGTTAAGTCCTGTTAAGTTTGAGCTCTGTTAAGCTTTTAGCCCATATTCCTTTTATCATTGCCCTCACTGTCCTTGTGTAACACAAACACAGAGGGAGGTTCATTTATGGTTTGATTGCCTGTATTTGGTTTGGTTTTGTTGTTGCTTTGTTTCCCTGGTGTGCCTGAAGTGCCCAATCAGGAGCAGAGTGACTCTTGCCAAGGAACTTTGTGCTGCTGTCCCTTAATATTAAATCTGGTTTTTGCTGATTCCTTGCTGGGGATTTTTTCAGTGCTCTCAAGCCCTCGTTGGTAACAAGGTGAAGGAGCCCTGGCCCAGGCTCTGGCCCTGGAGGACATGGGGACACTGCCGGGGGGTCCCTGTCCCCCTGTGCCACCCCCAGGGCCCTGGCCCCCCGTCGCCGTGTCAGGCTCTGGGGTCAATCTCGTGGAACATCCTCTGGGGGAGGCTGCGGCGCCGGGGGCGGGGGGACCCGGGGGAACAGGGGACCCTGCTGTGCATGAGCAGGGTTGGACTGCTCTGGGAGGAACTGTGAGGGGGGCTGGAACAGAGTGACCTCCCCAGGGACCTCACACAGCCCCTGTGATGTCATAGAGCCAACTCTGAGATGGCACCCTGTCATGTGATACAGCTGCTCTGATTTGGTGGTGTTCACAAGGGTCCCAGGATAAGGGAAAAGACAAGAATCATGACTCCATATTTCAAAAGGCTGATTTATTATTTTGTGATATATATTATATTAAAAGAAAAAGATATATTAAAACTATACTTAAAGAATAGAAGAAAGTATTTCATCAGAAGGCTAGCAAGGAGTAGAAAGGAAGGGAATGATTATAAAATCTTGTGACTGACCAGGGAGTCTGAGAGAGTCCTGTGATTGGCCATTAATTAGAAACAACCACGTTAGACCAATCAAAGGTTTACCTGTTGCATTCCACAGCAGCAGATAACAATTGTTTACCTTTTGTTTCTAAGGCCTCTCAGCTTCTCAGGAGAAAAATCCTGGCAAAGGATTTTTCATAAAATATGTCCGTGACACTCTGTGATGCCACAGAGGGCTCTGTGATATCACACAATCACACCGTGACATCATAGTCTGTTTTATGATGTCACAGCCAGTTCTGTGATGTTACTTAGTAACCCAGTGATGTCACAACCCACTCTCTGGTTTCACAGAGCCACCCTCTATGATGGTAGAGTCTGGACTATGGCGTCACATCCTACTCCATGACAACACAGCCAGCTCTGTGATGTACCGATCCCTTCGGTGATGTCACAAAACCCTCTATGTGATGTCATACTGACACTCTGTAATGTCACAGCACACACTTTGACATCACAGGCTGCTCCATGGAGTCATAGAGCCATGCCATGATGTCACAACTTGCTGTGATGTCACACAATGCCCTCCATGTTGCTGTAGCTGCTTGGTGACCTCACACAGCCCACTCTGTGCTGTCACACAGCCCCTTGCTGACATCACAGCTGCTCTGTGCCTCTATGACACAGCCCCAGAGGTGCTGCTGTGACACAGCCCCCTCTGGGACACCCACAGCCCCTGCCAGTGCTGAGCCCCTGTGAGCTCTGTCTGTGCCCTGCTGGTGTCCCTGAGGGGCCCTGGCAGTGCCCCAGCCCTGCTGGGCTGTGCACAGGAGCTGCTCCTGGCCAGAGCTGTCTCTCTGCAGCGCTGCCCCTGCCAGGAGCTGCCTCTGGGCCAGGAGCCTGGCCCAGCTCAGCAGCACAGACACAGCACAGGGATTTTAATGACCCTCTGGGGCTTTGGTGCTCTTTGCCTCAGACTCAGTCTCTCAGAGAGGGCTCAAAAATTTTCTCAAGAGCTCAAAGTGAGATTGAAACACGGAAGTTTCAGTAGATCCCTGTGAGGCACAAGATTAACAAAGTGTCCCCAGGTTCCAGGTAGAGGAGACAACTGGTGGCAGTGATGACAATTTGGAGCAAGCAGGGGAAAGGTGTTTCTGATGCTGAGAAAACCTGTGCCTCTGTCCCTGCAGGCTGTCGGCATCCCCCAGCTGCCCTACCTGGCTGGCCCCTTCCTTTGCTGACAGCTCTGCCTCCTGCCTGCTTCTGCCTGCCCACACAAAGCCTTGTGCTGCTCCAGTCTCCTTCTGGGGGATGTGCTGCACCACAGCCCTGCCCTGGCAGGGAAATTCCTTTCTCTTTGCTTCCAGTCTGGGCCTCCCCAGCTGTCTATGGAATAAATCTTTCTTTCGCTGGCAGTTCTCTACTATGTCAGAAAGATCCACCATCCCTGAAACCATCCTTCAATCCCTCCCAGGGCTCTCCTCTGTTGTCCTTAGTCTCCACCACACTGAGCGCAGAGCTCCTGTGTCCCTATACAGTGGTCATGTGCTTGAGGCCATAGGTGCCTGCACAAGAGGCACAGTTCTTTTCCACAGGAAGGAAACCATAGAATCCCAGGGTTTGAAGGCAGATGAGAAGCAGTCACCAGAGGCCAAGGCAAGCCAGACCTGTCTGTCCTTGCAGCTTTTGTCTGAAAGCAGCCTTTGGGTATATAGGGAGTTTTGGGGGTGGAATTCCATTTTAGCCATGGGTTCCTGGACTGGAATGACAGTTCTCCATAGGAAGGAACGGTGGAGCCCCAGTGTTTCAATGGCTGATTAGAGGCAGCCCCAAGGAGGACAAGGCCAGCTAGACCTGTGGTCAGGGAGGAATACTTGGATAGACAGAATTTGGGGTGCCAAAGCCCATTTTTATCTACAGGCATCACGACAAGAAGGACAGCTCTTTTCCATAGGAAGGAAAGTGCAGAACCCCAGTGTTTCAAAGGCAGATGAGATCTGGCCCTCAGGAAACCAAAAGAACCTGGACAGGCCTGGCAGCTTTTGTCTGGGAGATATCCTTGGATATAAGGAATTTTGGAGGCTGATTCTCAGTTTTGGCCATGGATGCCTGGACTTGAGAGATGTATTTTTCCATGAGAAGAAAGCACAGGCCCCAGTGTTTTGAAAGCAGATGAGAGGTGGCCCCCAAGAGGCCAAGGCCAGCACAGAGTGGGTTGTGGGAGGTCACAGGTAGGGCTATGACAGCACAGAGTTTGTTGTGTGAGGTCACTGAGCAGATACAGCATCATAGAGGGCATTCTGTGACATCACAAAGCAGGATGTGACATCATGGTATGGCTCGATGACATCATAGAGCTGGCTTTGCAGTCAAACTGTGTGTGCTGTGACATTACAGAGTGGCAGTATGACATCACAGAGGAGGTTTTGTGATATCACTGAAGGGTTGTGGCATCACGCAGCTGTCTGTGAGATCATAGAGTAGGGTGTGAGGCCATAGAGCAGACACTGCCATAATAGAGGTTGGCTCTGTGACATCAGAGAGTAGGTTGTGACATCACTGGGTGGCTGTGTAACATCACAGAGCAGGCTGCGACATCACAGAACAGACTGTGCCATCACATCATGACTTTCTGTCATCGTAGAGTCTTCTGTGACATCACCATGCAGCTGCATGACATTCCAGGGTAACATCCTAGAGCTGGCTCTGGATATCACAAGGGCACTGTGTGATGTCCCAGAGAGGGCTGTGTCATCACAGATGGCTGTGTGACATAGCAAAAGGGCTGTGTGCCATCATAGGCGGTTGTGGCATCACAGGGAGCTCTGTGAAATCACAGGGGCTTTGTGATATCACAGGTGGCTGTGTGACATCACAAAAGTGCTGTGTGGCATCATAGGGGGCTGTGACATCACAGAGATGTCTGTGTGACATCACAGGGGTAATGTGTCATCTCAGGGGCTGTGTGACATCACAAGGGCTGTGTGAGGTCACTGGAGAGGTAACTCTGCCCTGGCCCCCCTCACAGCTCCCCCCAGAGCAGTCCAACCCTGCTCATGCACAGCAGGGTCCCCTGTCCCCCAGGGTCCCCCCGCCCCCGGCCCCACAGCCTCCCCCAGAGGATGTTCCACGAGATTGACCCCAGAGCCTGACATGGGGATGGGGAGCCAGGGCCCTGGGGGCGACAGTGGGACAGGGACCCCCCAGCAGCGTCCCTGTGTCCCCCAGGGCCAGATCCTTGGCCAGGGCTCCTTCACCTTGTTACCAATGAAGGCTTGAGAGCACTGAAAAAATCCCCAGCAAGGGATCAGCAAAAACCAGATTTAATATTATTAAGGGACAGCAGCACGAAGTTCCTTGGCAAGAGTCGCTCTGCTCCTGACTGGACACTTCAGGCACACCAAGGAAACAAAGCAATGACAAAACTAAACAAAATCCAGTCAATCAAACCAGAAATGAACCCAGAACTGTCCCTGTGTGTGTGTGTGACACAAGGACAGTGAGGGCAATGATAAAAGGAATATGGCCTAAAAGATTTCAGAGATCAAGTTTACAGGACTTAACTTATACTCTAACCTTCTACCTTTAACTTCACAATTTAGCAGAAGAACAGCACTTAACAGTATTTAGCTTAACTTATAACCTATGACTTAGAAATTAAAAAGAGGAATAATACTTAACAATATTTAACTTAGCTTATAACTTATATTAAACTTAACAACCTAGAAAAAGAAAAACTCTTAGCAGCATTTAACTTCACTTAGACATTGTGACTTAACCTTACCTCAACGCCTGACTGACTCAGCTATCCAAGGCACTCAAGCCCCTCAGAGTGCAGCATTTCTGCCACATTTCCTCAGCACAGGCACTCCTGTGTGCACACAGACACAAAGGGTCAGTGCAAGGCACCTGTGAGAAATCCCCATGAGGGCAGGGAATGCTCCCTGTGGATACGTTGGCATCTCCCCAGCAGGTGAAGGGCTGAGCCTGGAGGAGTAGGGAGATCAGCCCAGGCTCTGTCGTTTTTGGGGATCCCCGAGTGCAGCAAACGGGAGAGTTCCTGGCTGGGAGAGGCCCCACTCAGAGGGAGTCAATGGCCCAGGAGAGCTCCAAGGGCTCCTTTTGGAGTGCTGTTTGTAGGGCCCCAAGAGAGGGGCTTCAGTCCCAGCAATGGTTCTTCCTGGCCGCACTTGGCACAAACAGCTTTCTTTGGCAGTGTGAGAACAGGGATGTTGTGCCGCTGAGGGAGCAAAAACAGTTCCCAGGGCTGCTGCTAAAGGAACCAGGAGCTGGGTGGGCAGCAGCAGTGCCTGGAGCAGACAGTGTTTGTGATGAGCTGCAGAGGAGCTGAGCCCAGGGGCTGTTGGCCAAGGCCGAGCCCCAGGGAGCATTTCTCAGCTGGCAGGGCAGCCTGAGAAGGGGAGGGGGGAATGGAGCAGCACAGGGCCCATGGAACCAAGGGACCATTGTGACACTGTGGGGCTCTGTGAGACCATGGGACCATTGTGACACTGTGGAGCCTCATGGAATCATGGAGAGCACTGTGACATTGCTGAGCCTCATGAAACTCAGAGGACACAAACAATTGAGTTTCCTTTTAAATATCTCCTTGAAAGAGTTGTTTGAGGGATGGCAGTCAGGGCTTGTCTGTTCTGCTTGGCACAGCCCAGGCAGGGCTTTCCCAGCCACATTCCACACTCCATTTCCCAGCTGGAGCAACTGGTGCCTCTGAGTTGTGCTGCCCCCGCCCCAGGGACGCTCTCCTTTTCTGCCGATTCCCCCATGGTCTCTGGGCAGGGATGGCCTCAGTGGGGGCTGCTGATATCCTCAGCAGCTTGGAGGCTGCTGCTGAATTTTCCTGCTCTAAAGGCTTCTTCAGCCTTCAGCTCTTCAGTGCAGGAATTCAGTGTCCCAGAACTCATTAACATTTAGAACACCCGACCAAGCAAAGCCTCTGGGAATAATATGATTTTAATTTTCAAATCATTTGTGGTTAGGTAAATCTCAGTAATGTATTCAAAGTGAATACATGATATTAAAAACACAGCGAGAAGAGATTCTTTAGATCCTGTTTAGATTTGTTTTCCTGATAATTCATTGATATGTACAGTGTCCAATTGACACTGAATCCAGGTACCTCCTCATGCAGTTTGAATAGATATGAAAATCAAGACCCTTCGTGGCTGACAATCAATCAGACTCTGTCCCTACCTCCACCCCACCATTTCCCCCATCCAAGTCCGGGCACTCAGAGCAGCCTTGTGCAAATCTGAGCTCCCTCCAGCCCAGGCTGCACCTGCAGCTTTCAGCTCCTTGGCTCCAACTCCCACCTGCTTTTCTTGGAGAAGGAGCTGCCCAAGACACAGAGGGATGTTCATTTATTGTTAGTCAACAAAGCCAAGGGAAAGCACAGCTCCATCAAATGCAACAGTCATTCCTCTGCTGGATATGAAATCCACTTTCCACAGCAGGCAGCCTCAGAGCAATGGAAAACACCTTCTGTGCCAGCACAGATCCCAAGGTCTCCCCAAACCCTCCCTGCCCCAATTCTGCCCAGATTTGCTCTTTGCACACATGAGTCACAAGCTGAAGTCAGGAGCTCCCTCCATGCCCAGAGGGAGGAAAAGAGAGAAAGGGGATGAAGAGCTCTCCAGTGCAGAGCCAAGGTCCAAGTGCTCTGGGATGTCCCAGCAGCATCTGACAAGTCCACCATCCCCCAGAGATTTCTGTACAGCAACAGTTTCAGACAAAGACAAAAGAAAAGGTAATTCTGTGAAATGTAAACACAATTAAGATGTTGACTAATATGATATCATTTGAGCTTCAGAAATATTTGGCAATTCCCTGAAGCTCAAAGCATGAAACCAGTCAGCTGAAGGGCACTTGAATGACCAGAAAGCATTGGGAGGAGTGCTGAGGGTTTTTTGCAGGACAATGGACATATGCAACATGTGCACAATCCAGCCTTCATAGAAACTGAGTAAGGTCTCTATGCCCTTGAAGGACACAAAAGGAGAAGAACATGCTCAGCAGCAGACGGTTCAGGATGCAAAGGCACACAAGAAAACCTGCAGCAAGATGCACGAAGAAGAAAGACTAACTAAAATTAACTGAAATGTCAAAATGCATGCGTAAAAAGGATTTAACCAATCATGTATTAGCTTGAGGTGTGAACAGTAGAGAACAGTATAAAAATGGCTTGCTTTTTGTAATAAATTGGCTTCACTTGATCATATTGATCATGGTGTGATGTCCCGTTAATGATCCTCCACACCTAGGGACCAGAAATGCATGCAAGCCTCCACCCCAAGAGACATTATGAATTCAGAAAACATGGCCATTAACTGCTTGATACCAACACAGAGTAATGGCAACCAAAATGCAGTCAGACCAGGGGTTTTTCCACTCTCTCTCAAGCCCCATGCGTTGGGCACCAAATTTTGTCCTGGTTTAGGGCAAATTTGGGAGAAAACCTCCAAAGGGGCCCCTCCAGAAAGGAAACCCACACAGCCCCTCTCCCCAGCCGGGTTGGGAAGGATTCCTTGGGGAGAAGTGGAAAGAACCTGTTTATTTAACAGGCAAAGCACCCCCAGGACACAAAATGAACAATACCAGGGGACAACACTCTTTCACCACTCTGAAAAAGATGACAAATTCAGAAAGTCTCTCTTGGGAGTGGTCGCTCTGTTATCAGTCCCTCCGGTGCTGGGGCAGCTGCTGCAGCCACAAGGTGCAAACTCTCGGTGTTTCCCAGGTCCCAGTCCAGAGCAGGCTTGAGTGGTTCCAAAAAAGGGAAAGGAAAACAGTCCAGGCAAAAATTCAGACTGCTTAGCTAAACTAACTAATGAGCAGAAACAAAAGCAAGAGCAAAGCAAAAAGCCAAACAAAAAGCCAAAGCAGCACCATGTACTGCCCTGTCTCTGTGTCCTGCCAGCCATGGGGGAGCAGCTGATAACAAAACCAAAACAAAACTTCGCTCTTCAGAGCCAGTCTTGAAGGCACAGAACATAATATCCAGCATAAACAGAACAGACAGCTAGGGATACAAGCATCCTAATGTCACCCTAGGACAGCACAGTTACTCCAAACTGACCCCCAGCAGCCCCCTCCTCACCCTGGGGCTGTGCCAGTTCAGGAGATGCCTCCAGGGCCTGCATTACCTGTGTGAAAAATGCATATTGTATGACTGGCTTTTCACAAATATTAAAATGAATATTATATGTGTTGTGTTAGACAGTTATGTTGTACTAATTTTCTTCAGTAGTGTGTTAAATCTAGTTTTAGGTTATAACATAATGTTAAAATAGAAACTATGCTACGTAAGATACTTTTATACTTAGAGTATTAATAATTTGGACAATTTGAATTAGGACAATATGAGATAATAGAAACAAAGAGTTACAGACGTCTGGGTAACTTCTTCTGGGCAGCATAAGCCTGAAAAAGGACACACATTAACAGAGGGTTAACCCTTAAAAACAATAGCCTGTTGCATATTCATACCCGTCATACACGATGCATAAATTCCATTCAAACACAGGATTCTGTCTGATCAATGTCAGCTTCTTCCTCTGAATCCTGACGGCGTCTTCATGGCAGAGCAGGCAGGAAGAAGTTCGTTTGTTCTGATAAGAGAGCAATAAATTCTCTTTCTCTGAAAGATTTAGGTGTCCTGTGGCCGCTATCTCGTTGCGAGTCCTTTCTTTAAAAAAAGTATCTCACATAGCATAGTTTTTATTTTAACATTATGTTATACCCTAAAACTAGATTTAACACACTACTTAAGAAAATTAATACAGCATAACTTTCTGACACAACACATATAATATTCATTTTAATATTTGCGAAAAGTCAATCATAAAACACGCATTTTTCCCACAGGAGGACTGGGCTCCTCCAGTTATTCCCTGTGCAGGCGGGACCTCCCCCTTCCCCTCAGAGCTCTCCCGCGCTGAGGGGCCGCTGCCGCTTCCCGCCCTTCGCGCTCGCCCTCAGCGGCTGCCGGGAGCTGGGGCTGCCCAGGCTGCCCTTTTATCGGAGCCATGGAGAAGGAAAACCGCTTTAAATTGTTCATGCCGCCGCGCCTGAGTGCTGGGCAGGTGTCTGCGGGCAGATCCCAGGTGAGCGCTCGGCCGCGGGACCGCTGAGGGCAGCCCATATCGCACACCCCGACCCCGGCCGCCTCCTCGGGCTGTGCTGCTCTGGAGGCCGCGACTGAGGAGGGGACGGGGGGAAAGCGCAGGGCCCTTCCCCGGGGACACGGGGACAGTGCTGGGCCCGGGGAGTGCCCCGGCAGAGCCCCGAACTGGAGCACACACACACCTGCCCCTTGTCCAGGCAGAGCTGGAGCGCACACACACCTGCCCCTGCATAGGCCGGGACGGCTCCTGCACTCGACTCATTTCTGTGCGTGTGCCTTGAGTGGCGTATGCACAGACATCTTCGGTTTGAATTTCAAATACTTTTGTTGTTGTGTTTTCTCAAAACTGAAGGGAATCATCTTCTGGAGCATCCGCTCTGTGCTGTAAGTCTGCATTTGCTGCGGGTAATTCAGCCCAGAGAGCGAGCAGGGCTCTGTCGCTGGCTGGGGTCTGTGTACAAATCACCAACGGGACGGGGCTGCTGAGGAACTGCCTTGAGCTGTTTTATTTTCCAGCATCAGTCTCATTACATGGTTATGACAATGGGAAGATGCCAGCAGCTCACATCCCAGGCAGCAGACAAAGAACTTAATGTGGCAACTTACTTTAAAAGTTTTTTGACCAATCACACAAAGCAAAAGCATATTGACAGCAGTTCTATCCAACCACTATAAGCACAGGTACCTTTGGTTAAAACAATGCTTGCCTTTTTTGAATACAACACCTGCATGTAAGCCTTGAAACCCAATGCACAGAGCTCCATTATTAAGCTTAGAACTTCCTAATACCTTGCTAGATAAACTTTTCTGTAGCTTAGGGAGTTATTCTAGCCAAGCATTAATACACAGACCATTGTTCTATTTGTCCTTACTTTTCTACTTTTTGCATAATTTTTCTGCTGACCTATCTCATGGCTGCTGCTTGGCTCTGATCACAGTTCTGCTCTCTCTGAGGCCTGCCTCTTGCAGCTTTCCCAAACCCCTCTGATTTTATGGATTCCCACAGGCCCCACTCAGATGCTCACACTGGTGTTGGTGTCTTGGTCTCACCGGATCAGGTGAGCAGTGAAAATGTTCTGTCCCCACGCTGAGTTATGGGAATTCAACAAGTTATTTTTTCATGTCGAAGCTCCTAATGAAATATTTTGAGATTAGGGATGAGATATTCTGACAGCAGATGAGTTAGCTGTTTACAGGATGAACTTCTGTGACTTAAAAACCTTGTAAAAGGGTATTTTCATGCTGAAACATAATCAGATATGGTTTAGAAGTGCCCGTGGAAGTAAAGCAAAGAAATATCAACTACTGGTCTTCAAAAAAGTAATTTGTCTCCTTGAGTCCTTTGCCATGCAGCAGTGCCCAGACAGGCAGGAGCTGCTGAGTTCCCTGCATTGAAAGCTCCCCTTTGGCCACAGTCTGTAAATCAAACTGCAGGACACCAACAGTTTGATCAATCACTGGGAAGTAAGAAGTGAGTTCCAAAGCCATTACCAATCCCTTGGGCTTTGAAAATTGTAGGCAGCTGTTTTATTAATGACAAATTCTATTTTCACATCATCTGTAGGGATTTTTTTCCCCAGGATTTTATAATTCCTCTTTACAAATCTACCCATAAGAAACTAAGAAACTAAAAATTCTTAAATTTGTGCAGGGTTTTAACAGGCGCTCAGATGATGACTTTAAGTTGCCATTCAATGTGTCGAGCCATGGTGAAATCACAGATTCAGGTACGATTGGAGTATTTGCCATGCACCTTCTTTAACAGTCAAATTTTAATTTTCATGAGTAGTCCCACAGTTTCATATCTGTAACTGTTAAATACAGTTTCACTGTTACTTTTTTTAGAAATACATTGATCAAAATCTCTTCATGTTTCAGATACAATTTCACAGCAATTGAATTTGCTCTGAAGTAGATGAAGAGGTCAGCTAAGTATCAACTCTGCACATCTAATTCCTTGCGGTCTTTTGAATTTGTTCCCAAACAGTGCCTAAAGCATTATTCAGTAGATATTTCAGGGCTAAAGGAAGTAGTCAGAAGGGAATAATGTTTTCTGTCTCCTGTTTAAAGCTGAATCACTTTAGAGGAGATATTTGTGATTTAGTGAACATGCCTGGAAACAAATCTTTAAAAATTAAGGTGATTGCAATATTGTTGTTGTTTTTTTCTTTGTTTGAAGTGTCTGCAAAGTCTATGAGCTTTAATTACAGTAAGATTTAAACACTTAACTATCCTTGTGGAACTGCTTCTGAATACTCTGTTGAGGGGCAGAAGGGTTGAAGTCAGAGTATTATTTGGAAAACTGAAGTGGATTATCCCAATTGCCTTGTCTGGCTTTATTTTATCTGTAGAACAATGAATTCAGTGGTTTCCTCAAGCACTGGATTCCTTTCACAGTGTCTTTACCAGCAGATCTCTGCTTAAGCACAACTCAGTACAGCTCATTTTTTTTGCAATAGCTTCTATACTTTGCAGCTACAAAACACTGTTTGCTACCACAAAATAAAACACATTTCTTGTGCTCTCCCTGCTGATTTTCATATCCCTGACAACTTTTTAGACTTTTTTAATCCTAAGCTATTAAAGTACCATCAGGACTGTAACAAAACTGTGATGCAGCCAAAATAAGGATGTTGTTTGGGGCTGTTGTAAGTGAACCAAAGGGCCCTTGGGGCTCCTGTGTTGCTCTCCCTGCCTCAACCACTGGCCCAGCACTGCTTGTAGGGCACTTTCAAGTGTTCATAGGGCACAAGGGTGGTGGTTTTCCTTCCTGCTCCATGTGTGAGCAAAGAACTGCTGGGACACTTGGATATTTATAAATCCCTGGGTCCAGATGGGGTCCATGCCAGGGTGACGAGGGAGCTGGCAGATGAGCTTGCCAAGCCTGTCTCCATCATTTATCAGAAGTTGTGGCTCACTGTGAGGTTCCAGATGATTGGACACTGGCCAGTGTGACACCCATGTACAAAAAAGGTAGGAAGGAGGATCCTGGTAATTCCAGGCCAATCAGCCTGGCCTCACTAGCAGGTGAGATAATGGAGCAGTTCACACTGAGTGCTATCACACTGCACTCCCAGCATGGCCAGGCTATCAGACCCAGCCAGCAGGGCTTTACCAAGGGTGGGTCATGTCTGACCAACCTGGGCTCCTTCTGTGAGCAGGTGACCGCCTGGTGCATGCAGGAAAGGCTGTGGGTGTTGTGTACCTGGGCTCCAGCAAGGCCTTTGGCACTCTCTCCCACACCACACTCCTGGAGAAGCTGCAGCCATGGCTGGGACGGGAGCACTCTGTGCTGGGCTCAGAACTGGCTGCATGGCCAGGCCAGAGAGTGATGGTGAATGGTGCTGCATCCAGCTGGCAACCAGGCACCAGTGCTGTCCCTCCGGGCTGTACTGGGACCAGTTCTGTTTAATGTTTTTATAGACGGCATGGATGAGGGCATTGAGTCCTTCATGAGTAAATTTGCAGAGGACACTAAGCTGGGAGCTTGTGTTGATCTATTGGAAGGAAGGAGGGCTCTGCAGAGAGACTTAGATCAGTTGGATGGATGGGCAGAGTTCAGCAGCATGAGGTTTAATCAGTCCAAGTGCGGAGTTCCACATTTTGGCCACAAAAGTCCCCTACAACGTTCCAAGCTGGGGACAGTGTGGCTGGACAGTGCTCAGGCAGAAAGGGCCCTGGGGGTGCTGATGACAGCCGCTTGAACATGAGCCAGCAGTGTGCCCTGGTGGCCAAGAAGGCCAATGGCATCCTGGCCTGGATCAGGAATGGTGTGGCCAGCAGGAGCAGGGAGCTCATTCTGCCCCTGTATGGGCACTGCTGAGGCTGCACCTTGAGTGCTGTGTCCAGTTTTGGGCCCTCAGCTTAGGAAGGACGTTGAGATGCTGGAGCACATCCAGAGGAGAGCAGCAAGGCTGGTGAGGGGTTTGGAACACAAGCCCTGTGAGGAACGTTTGAAGGAGCTGGGGCTGTTTATCCTGGAGAAGAGGAGGCTCAGGGGTGACCTTATGGCTCTCTACAGCTTCCTGCAGGGAGGTTGGAGCCAGGTGGGGTTGGTCTCTTCCACCGGGCAGCACTGACAGAACCAGAGGACACAGTCTCAAGCTACAGCAGGGAAAGGATAGGTTGGATATTAGGGAAAAAAATTTCACTAAAAGAATAATGAAGCACTGGAATGCTCTTCCCAGGGAGGTGGTAGAATCACCATCTCTGGATGTGTTTAAAAAAAGCCTGGACTCTTGGTGCTGTAGTTGAGGTGTCAGGGCATA
This sequence comes from Melospiza melodia melodia, assembly GCF_035770615.1. Lineage (NCBI taxonomy): Eukaryota > Metazoa > Chordata > Aves > Passeriformes > Passerellidae > Melospiza > Melospiza melodia. The sequence goes on along the minus strand of NW_026948525.1, from coordinate 18,467,884 downwards.
GGTTGTACTCAATAATCTGAGAGGTCTCTTCCAACCTCATTATTCTGTGATTCTGTGATTCTGTGATTCTGTGATTCTGTGTGTGTTCATGGCAATATCACAGGTACTCTTGGATAAAGTCTCTGAAGCTGCTTCTACTTAACTCAGCAGTGTCTGTCAGAAGGAGAGGACAGAAATGGGGTGAAGAACCTGCTAGAACGAATTTTGGCTTCACTGATAATTCTGGCAAAATTTTTATTGATTTTGGTGGACTGCAGTTATCCATGTCTTTAAGCCCATCTATTTGGTGATGTCTGAAGGGGGTTTGGGATATTTCATTGTATTTGTATCTTCTATGTGCTCTGTAATGCCTTTTGATACATACGCAGAGGATGCACAAAGATTTAAACTTGGGCTCCTGATCATATATAAGCTTATATCACCATCTGTGGAAAAAATATTACTCTTGTGATGTTTCTAAGAGATAAATACATTATCTACAACAGTATTAATTAGATATTATATACTATTAATTAGATAGTGTTTAAGATTAAATTGTGGAACCTGTTTTAATAGAATCCAGAAAAAATGAATGAATTGTTCTCAAAACTCTACAAAGAGGCTGAAAAGATCAAGCAGTGGAAACTGACTGTGGAAACTGAACTAAACCAGAAAGAAAGAAAACTCCAAGAGAATAGAAAGATTATTGAAGCACAGAAGAAAGCCATTCAAGAACTGCAGGCCAGTATTGTATAGTGTACATTGAATAAATGAAGTTCAGTGCTTCCTGATTCAGTATGACACTATTATTGATACAATTAAATATTAAAGACTGTTGCAGTTTGGTTTGTGCCTTGAGAAAATGATTATTTTGAGAAGTTGCAGGCACCTGTCCTGTGTGAGGGTGTGTATGAAGAATATACCTGTAAGTGTCTCATTTGCTGGTAAATTATTGTTCATTAATTATTGAATCTTTCATGCAAAAGATGACTCAGCATGTAATACCAGATAAAACAGACTTCTGTCTACTGATGCCCAAAATTACTTTTTCATGAGGGATTTAAGAAGTCAAAGTGCATTTCTAATAGATTTTTCAATAACAGTGTCTTTTTGCATTTGTTCCTTATGAAATCAGATTGAAAATGAGAAACTCCATTTGAAACTGGAAGATGAGATATGTGAAAATAAAGATCTCCTGGAAGAGTAAGTAATAGAACCAAGGATATATTTTTGTGGTGGAAATAATCAGTTTTCATGTGGGCAGTTTTATGTAGCTGTTTAATTTTGAAGGTCATTTCCATTGTTACTCCTTAGGTACACAAAGCACTGTGCACTCCTGTGCAAACATGGTATTTTTCCCTCCCTTAGAGCTGCTGCTTCGAGGCATCTGTGTAATCTGCTCAAGGAAACCTGTACTCGCTTCACAGAGAAGACCAGCAAATGTAAATGCTTTTTTAGCTTTATTTATCAGAGTAAATGTGCTTCTAGCTTGCTCTAAATTCACAAACAGAAGAAAGAAGAAGAAATTTCTTGTGCTGTTCAGAAAAGTTCTCCAGTTGAGATCGACTGGATGTGGCTCTCAGAATGAGAAATGAATTTTAAGTGGCTCACAAAATTGGAAGTGAAGCCCCAGGTCTAACAGACTTGTGGTTTGTAATGCTGAACGCAGAGGGCTTTTGAAGGCTGTGAAATTGCTTGCTGCAAGGTTGCCAGCCTGGGAGCTCTTTGGGTGCCCAAACAGTGCTCCAGGTTTGAGGCAGTGCCCACAGCCCCAACTGGCACTGGCAGCCACTGCAGGGCAGGGCAGGGCTCCCCAAGGCTGCTCAGCCCATTGAAGCTTTGCAGTCCCAGCCACACTCTGGGAATATATTCAGACGTAGGAAGTGACACTTCATGCCTGGTTTTAGGCAGTAGAATCTACTCTGAATTCCCAGCACTCTGGAACTATTTTCCAGAGCTGACATTTCCTGTTTTCAGCCATCACACATTTGTGGGGAAAAAAGGTCTGAACCCCAAGGTGTAATGAGTAACTGGAATTCTTCTCATGAAACTGAACAAGCCAAGACAGTTGGATAACTTATTGAAGTTTAAATTCTTGAGGTTTTAAAATATGTTATTGATTTGGAATATTACTTTATATGCAATTTAGAATTGTTATTATAATCATTAGAATTTTACTAACTTGATCCTGGATACTTAAGAAGTGTCTATCTCTTTTTAGCCTTAATTCTATAAACACTTGTATGTAGTTGTACTACTGTTCTTTTTTGATAGCTGTTTCTTTTACTGTTCTCTTTTTAATTGTTTTCTTAGGAAAAAATAGTATCAATTACAAAAGTGAAAGGAAAGAAGGAAAATATGGACATGGAGTGTTGCAATTTTATAATGACAGCTCTGTGGTTATAGGTATCTGCTGATAAGAAGAAATTCCATGCTAAACCCTAGATTACAGTTTATAAATACTAACAGTTTTGATACATAATTATTCAATAGCATTAATACTATAATAATTAATATGGTCGCATAAACTGATCCAGAATTACACTTTTCACAGAAAAAAATATCTTAGGAAGGAAATTTAAAAGCTGAACTTGCTTAATGTGTCAATGAAACAAACATTTTCCCTAGAGTTTGTAACTTTTGGCACCATGCTTCATAATGACTTATTTAGTAAGAATGGAGCTGATAATTTCTTTGTTAATTCATTACGCTGATTCAATACAATGGCTTGGACAGCAGGCATTCTTGTTCAAAAGAAAAACTTTCTCATATGTTCTTGCTTTGATAGATGAACAGGAAAAGGAAGCAACAATACAATTGTATGAGGAACTTTGCAGCAACATAGAAGTAAGTGAGCAGGCTTGATGAAAGGAATGTGAGTTATGTGAGCTGAGCTGAGTTCCATGTTTATGTTGGGATACTGTTTGTATCCATCATGTGTGGGTCTCATGTCATGTGTGATGCAGGAAGTTGGGTTTTCAATCCCTTTTCAAGAATTATTTTTGTGTTCTATCAAACACATTCAATGGAGAAGGTGCAGCCAGTGTGTGGGATGTAGATCCTTGTGATCTGGGTGATGTGTGCTTAGTGCTGGGTCACTGCCACAATTTCTGGCTTCTTTTTGGGCTCTTTTTCACCTCCCTGCTGGTTCCTCAGAATGGCTGAGGTGGGCAGCAGCCCCTGGAGAAGTTCCAGGGTTTCCAGTATTGAACTTCAAATATTAAATTTTGTTTTTAGAGAATGACAGTGGCATTTGAAGAGCTTCGTGTACAAGCAGAGAACAACAGATTGGAAATGAGTTTCAAATGTGAGAATTCTGTTTATTGAGTTTATGCAGCTGGCTCAGTTTTGTACTTCATAGCTTGCGTTACACATGCAGTGTGAGGGCAGAGAAATGTGAAGGACTGGAATGGTGAGCAGCTCACATGAGACACTGGGACCCTTCTTTTATTCATGCTGCCTTTGGTCACTGCCTGGCCCCTTCTGTTGCTGTTCCACTGGGCCAAAGCTGGAACTTTATTTCTCAAATAGTCACTCAAAATTGAAGCTTTGTCTGTGAAGTACAGTCTAGAGATCAATACTTACTTCTCATAGTTTGTTTATTTAAATGATGATGCACTAGTGTATAGCTACAGAAACTTTATCTAAATGCTCTCTCTCTGTATGTATAGTCTGGTATGTTCCTGTTTCATTTTCACATGCTCTTTTCTGTTTGTATTTTGATTATAAAATCAAACATTGCCTCAGCAATTACTCTTGGGAAACAAATGGTACAGCAGTACAATTCCAAGCAATCTTAAAGTGGAAGTTGTATTGAACTTGGAGTACATTTCAGCTAGAATGTTAACTATGGATGTTACTGTATCTCCAAAGTAAAAGAAGAAGCAGAAAAAGTGGACAACTTTGAGAAAGAATGCAAACTGGAAGTCAGTCAAAAGGAAAAGCAAGTTTGCTCATTTTACCATCTAAGATGTAGAGCTTTATTTGTGACTAAAGGGACAATGCAAGAGCCAAGAAGTGTTTCTGGGTATTAGTAAAAAAGACAAAATAACATCTGAAGCTGCATTTAAGTCAAATTCTGCTAAGTTTAGTGGTGTTTCAGTACCTTTAGTCTCCTGGAATTTATGGTTTGATTTTGAATTGGCGAACTTTTTTGTTTAGAGTTATGTGACTTGATCAATATTTGGCTAAGATTATATCTAGACAAATATTATCTATCTGTCTGTCTTTCTGTCTGTCTGTCTATATTTCTGTCTATCTATCTATCTATCTATCTATCTATCTATCTATCTATCTATCTATCTATCTATCTATCTATCTCTGCCTGTTTGTCTGTCTATCTGTCTAATCTAACTTGAATGACAGCAAAATGTCTGCTTATCATACCTGGGTACAAATGAAAATTAATATCTGTCCCTTTCCCAGACTTCATGATGATATTTCTTGCATTTTTCTAGATTTCAGCTCTTACCATACAGAGAGATGAAAAAGATGATGTCATAAAAGACATCAAGGCTCAGCTGCAGATATCACAAAATAAGATTGCTGACTTAATGGACGCAAAATGTAAGAGTTCTGCCTGCTGTGTTTAAATGTAATTGTTTATTGAATTTAAATGTGATTGTTTATGATTGTTTATTTATTAGATGTAATTGTTTATAGAAGCGTAGGAAACAGGGCCATAGCCTTGTTCTGTTGCTGGTTGGCAGCAGAATTTTGGGGCCGTGAAGGCCTTATTTTTGTTTGGAACAGGAGCTGCTCATGTGGGAGCAGGACTGGCAGGGCAGTTTTTAGGGTGAGTCAAGCATTGAGGGCTTTTGAAAATTGCAAGGGGAAAATATGTTGCTTCAGTTTTGCAAATGTACAGTCAGCCAGATGTCACTGAGGAAACTTACTTTTCAGAACTTCATTTTCAATATTTTTAAGCCATCTATATTCAAATTTTATATATTATTTTATAGTAGATGATATTAGTACCATTGGTCTTTGTTACATTCTTTAAATGTATGTAGTTTTCCACTTTTAACAGCATTTTTTAGTAAATATCCTATTTTTTAAAATATAAACATCTTTTTTTGTTTAGTACATAATGAAGAAATGTTAAAGGAATCCCAGGTCAGTAAAGAACATTTGAGGGCAGAGCTGGAAGAGGGTAAAATTTCATTGCAAAAGGCAGAGGTACCCCTTGCTTATAGTTTTACAGTAGAAATAGATTGGATGAGTATTTGCATAAGTAATTATGGATACTTTACACATGAAACAGCTGTGGCTGTTTGTTGCAAAACATGTTTAGAAATGATATCATGTCTTGAAGGTTACTCAGAAGAACTTGGAAACTGAATTCCAGACTACAGTGAAAACATTAATTCAGGTCACTGGAGAAAAGGAAGAGCAGGAGGAAGAATGTAAAAAAATGAAGGCTTTGCTTGCAGCCCTGACAGAGGAGTTTGAGACTTCTGTTGCCAATTTGAAAAGCTTGCTGCAAGAAGAGCAAAATAGGTAAATGAATGAGTTTAAATTCCAAGAGTGATCTTACAGGTTGCAGTCTATGACAAAATCAAGAACAATTGGAAATGAAGCTGAAATTTGGAGGTTTTTTCCCCACAGTGGTGTAAATGCAGAGAGTTTAATGTAATTTTTTTTGTTTGTCATAGTTGATACTGTATAAAAAGTAAATTTTTGCCCCCTCCAATTTTCACAATTCTCTCTTTAAGAAATACAGATTTCTGTAGGTATATATTTGTTTACTTTTATGTCCACTGTTCTGAGGTTGTAAAAGTGAAATTTGATGTGTGTTGCAGGCAGATCTATCACCTGCCTGTTGGAAGGTAAATGTTCTTAAAGTGCTTGTGGTAAGACTTTGTCTTCTTGTCCTGTAAGTTTCAAATGCAGTGCTTTGTACTCTACATTTGGGGTTTTTAATTTACCATTTCCTTAGATTAAAGAAATCTGAAGATGATTCAGAGCTGCTTACCTTGGAGCTCCAGAATAAATCTGCTGAACTGGGTAAGGGTTGTAGAAAGGCAGAAAATGAGCTGGGCAGTAATAAAAATGTTTTCTGCTGTTGTCTGGAAATGGACTGTCTCTGGTAGTTGGGAAATGATTTTACAGTGCCTGCATCTGTCAGGAATGCCTGGATTTATTTTTACTCAGCTGATCCCTTTTCTTTGGGGGTCATTGGTGCTGGCAGCAGCCAAAGGGCAGTGCTGTGCACAGCTCCAATAGTCAGACCATTCATGCATGAATTCTTCTGGAGGTAATTTTGGTTTGCAGCTCAGGGCAGCAGCACTGCAGATGCCAGGAATGACTTCTGCAGCAGAGATGAAACCTCCCATGGAGGTTTCTGTGACCCTCCCCATGCTGGAAGTGGAATGATGCTGGCAGGGGTTGTCTTTAAATATCATCAATTTGACATCCTGTGGTTTCTAGGGATGCGCTCCTTAGTCCCCAGAGTAAGAGCTCTGCCTTGCTGTTGAGACCTTGCAAAAATACCAGAATTGTGAAAGTGCACATAGAAACCATCTCGAAGTTAGTAACAACTGGTTTCCTTTCTCAGCATATCCATCTGATACCTTCAGCAGTTCAGATTTTTTTTCTGGAACAATGCAGGTGCATCAATACTTGGAGAATACTCTGGTCTTACAGTCCATGGTTTATTTGAAGCTATAATTGTGGAAAACATAATAGGCTCTAAATTTTATTTAAGATAAATATTTAGTTTCTCTTCAGATATAGATTTGCTAATGTCTGAATAATTTTCTCAAGTCTACATTTAGATTAAGTCATTAATTAGCTTTTCAGTTTCTTAACTTAATCCAGCAAGTTTTGAGAACTGGGTATTGCAAAAGGTTAAATGTTTTATACTGCCTGCTAAATATGAAAAATCATTTACGTTCCGTTCATTTTACATTCCATGTGCTGTAGAAGAGATGACTAAAGTGAAATGTGATAAAGAAGTGCAACTTGAAGAGCTGTCAGAAACTCTGGTAAATGTTCATTTTATTAATCTCATGGCATTTGCTCTTCATATGAAATTCCTCTTGCTTTGTAAGTATCTTAAATGCCATAAATAAACACCATCTAGTCTACCTTAACATTTCTACTAAACTTTCTCACACACAATTTCAGTGTTTTCTTTGAAGAACTTCTTTCTTGCCTTTGTTTTTCTTGTCTCCAGTGCTTTTGGTTTTTCTTGTCTCCCATGTTTTTGGTTTTCCTTCTCAAGGTTTTTGGTTATTTTCTTCTTTGTTCATGCCCATTCAAATGCCACTCCCTCTGGATATAAAGTTTTCCCATTTTTTCTTCCTTCCAGGAAGGTAATTAGCTCTGGCCTCTGTGAACCCTTCTGTGCTGTGACACAGGCCCATTTTCTGTCACAGAAGTCTAAGCTATATGAAATGCACTCTTAACAGAGGTTTATTTTCATTATAATTTTATATTTACAAGCCTAACAAGAATCCATATCAACTAAAGTTAAGATAGTCTGAAATCTTGTGTGCATTTTACTGTGTCTGCTTGTTGTTATAATCTGTGCATTGAATGTTCTGAACTGAGTTTCACTCATTTTCTAAAATGGATAAATTGGAGGACTTTTATTGAAGAAGAATCTTGAGGCTACTGTAGAAAATATGCAGAGAGAGAAAAATGTGGAGAGAGAAATGAAAATGCTCTCCAAATGAGAGAGGTCTGAAGCAGGGCAACAGTAACATGTTTTTAGAAATAGTGAAGTTACACATCATGACTTGAATCCAAGTTTATACATAAGAAACAGCACCCAGAGCAGGGTCCCACCCTAATTTTGCAGCCCAGGTAATGAAACTCACAGCAGGGGACAGACATGAACAGCACCGGTGTCGCAGTTCACTGTCTCACACCACTTCCAGATCCCAGCAGAGACTGGAAAGATCCAATCTGGGTAATCCATGGCATGGATGTTTTTGGGTTCTTCTGAAAGCCATGTGCTCTAAGCTCACGTCTAAAAACCTCCAGCAGTTGGAGTTTGCACATGGATACTGAAAACTCTTCCTTTCCATTTTGCAGAAAGAATTGCAGGATTTGAAAGCACAGCTGACATTTACAGCTGAGAAGGAACAAGATTATTTAAAGCAGCTTGTGACTCTGAAAACAGATCTTGAACAAGAGGCGTATGACCATTTTGAAAATATAATATTGAATTAGTTTTGGTGTAATATAGAAGTTGCTTTAATCCACAGTGAAATGAACTATGATTGTTTTCTAATGGAAGTTTTGAACCACATATGTGCCATTAATTATATACTTACATTTCTATATTCCACTTTCTCTATTTGTATATATTCTATGGCATATGTAGTTGTTCCATATCTCTCTGACTTATTTAACAAGAAGAGAAAGTTTCTGAATTCATTGTTAATCTTGCTTTGAACTACATCACCTTCACTAACCATTAAATTTATATAAAAGTTGACTCTGATTTTCTTTCCTTCTTCTGTCACCTTTTTACATCTCTTTGACTTTGCTGCAAAGCTTATATTTGTAGATAAAGGCCTGGACTTTTTTTCAGCATGGAATAACACTTGATAATGGGTAATTTTAATTTAAAAGGAAATTTCAAAATGCATCTTCTTATTCTTCTTGGGCATTTGATTTAAATTAGGTTAAAGAATGAACAGCTAACAGTGTATCTCAGTAAGCTTTCACTAGAGAAAGAACAAACAGCACAAGAGAAAAATGCTGTGGCTGCAGAACTCCAGAAGCTGCAAGAACAACAAGAGGCAAGTTGTAAACTTCCAGCTTTCTTGAAAGCACAACATTCAATTTGACAAATGACTCAGTTTCACAAATTAGATGATGAGCTGCAACATGACTTGGGTCTGTAGAGTACCTGAGCTATTTTTTGTATTTGAATTGGAAAGGAAGTGTATTTACACTTCTGAACAAGGCAGGTCAGTGTGCTCTGGATGTGTTTGAGTTTTTTAAGAAGTCACTTTGAATTTTATTTCTTTGCTGACACATGGGTCTTTATTTAGGATAGTAAGAAAGAAGAAGAAAATACAAAGCAGTTAGTTGAAAACCTAGAAGAGGCAAATAGCCAGCTAAGGCAAGTAAAAACAAATAATAATAACTGATATTGTTAAAGGAAGTAGACTCAGTTTCTGTTCATATGCTGCTTTCTGGGATTTTTTGATTAATGTTTTTCTAGATTACATAGCTAAACAGAAACTATTCAGAATTGCTGTTGGCCAAGTACAAATTGTCTCAGATTAGAAATACCAATTGCTGCAGGAACAATGTTTGCCATCATTTTGTATTACATGGTAGGAGCTGTCTTGTTTTGCATTAGACATCTCAGGTGTGAAGGAAATTCAAATGGAAACTGAAGGTTATGGATTAAATGTGACAACGCAAAACTGGATCAGAGTTACTCTCTGTATCCCCAGTTCAATAGGCAGCTCCCATGTTTCACAGCTGCATTGCAATAGTCCAGGTCACGATGTATTTTCCTTGGGTTCCTGGAACATCTTTTCCTACTTAAAAGAAGTATGGACAGTTCACATATTGACTTACTGGGCATGTTGCTGCATTTTAAGAACATTTTCATTGAGAAGGTTATGAAGTTCCCATCAACATTAGCAGCTCTTTTCAGAAAATAAAATATGGGTTTATTAGAAGTACTGAAAATAAGTTAAAGGCAATAAGGAAATATTTACTAATGCTTGTTAATTTGGCACTTAGAAATGAACTGGAGTCTTTGAAGGAGAAAATGGCAAAGACAGGTGAAGAGATGAAAAGTACACTGGATGAAAGAGAAGAAAATGTATGTCATGTGTCAGGAAACTATCTTACAGAACCTGTAGGACAACATTCAATGTAAAATCTTTGTTGGGGTTTTTTCTGCAAAGCTCTCCCTGGGGGATGTGATCTCTGCCAGAGGTTTCTTCTTTCCCAGCTGCTGCCAGTTGTGCCTTTGTGTGTCCACATGTGAGCCCTGGTATTTCAAAAGACAAGCACAGTCACTGGGATGTTCACTCTGTGCTGGAAGTTTAATATTAAAGATTTATTTGTTTTTTTCAGGCAAACAGAGAACCTGCTTTTCTGTTTTTTCATATACCCACTCAGTGATGGATGGGCTCTGGATTAGCTTTTTATATGTAGGGTGAGTTTGAGCTTAAATTGATTAAAACATTTTTACTTTTCTTTCTATTGGTTCAAAGCAACCTGGGGTTTTTAGCAAATTTCAAAATTTCATTGTAAAAGTAAAAGATTTGCAATTTAATTTCAGGTTAAGAGAACTGAAAATGAAATTTCAAGAAAGGAAAAGCCGTTGAAGATTGTAGAAAATAATTGGGAAAATTCATTTTTTCATGGATGTAGGGAACTTCATACAAGTGCATTTTTTAAATTGTGAAGATCTTGGGGTTTTTTTCTTCTTCTTTCTTAACTCCATAACCACTAAAGAACTGGTTCACTGCTATTAATTAACATCTTGTAGTACTTTATGGCTAAAACTCTGATTATTCTAACATGTCAGCTGGTGTTTGAGTCCCATTGGAACAAACCAGATTGGTGCAAAGGCAGGTTTGAGAACATCTACAGGAATTGCTCACATAGGGAGTCATTTGTAGAACTTACTAATTCATGTCTGAAATACCTCTTTCAGATGAATAATTTAAAGAAACAGATGGAAAATAAAACCAAATGCATTGAAGAGTTGCAGCAGGAGGTGTGTAGAGATTTTAAATGTCACAAATACATAAACACATTATACTTTGGGTTGCCCTTTCAGCAGGTTTGTGTCTGCTGTGATGTCTTTAGATACACCTATGTAATTTAAAAATTCTCCTTTCTTATCCTAACCCTGAGCAAATTAGAGAGTCATCTTAGGGATCACTTGATTTGTTAAATGAGCCTTAATTTGAAAAGAGCAATTACAAAAATAATATCTTTAATAAACTTCTACTCTTTTTCATTTAGTGCATAGTGTTATTTACGTACGTGTATGAGTATCTCAGTTACCATGAGTAGAAAAGAATTCTGCACTGGCACAAACTGTAGTAACTTCACTGTAAAAATAAATAACTTGTACTTTTGGTCATGACATCTTCACACCTGTCAGCAGCATCTTAGTTTTAATTCCCATTCTGCACCTCATTTGTTATTCCCTGCTGCTGCTCTGGAGGAGCCTTTCTTAAGGTCATGAAGAAACAGTAATTATCACAGAAATTAGCTGAACAGTCATTTGTTTGAAGAATTGTTCTGGAACCTGAGCTGCACAACAGAGAGTTATTTGCCTGATGAAATCTGGAATTTCTTGATGCAGTTCAACCATGACATAATTGTATTAACTTATTAAGGTACAATGCTTGTTTTGTTTAATTTCAACAGAATAAGGTGCTGAAAAAGAAAATTACTGCAGAAAGCAAGAAAAGCAATACTTATGAAGGGAAGGTAGGTTTAAATAGCATCATGTAGAAGACGAGGTGAGTGTTTTTAAGTCCCAGTGTAAATAATGATAATACTTATTAAATACATTCGGAACAGGTTTTTGGATCTGGGATACAGACTTTGCAGGAATGAGCTCATAGTTTTTAGAAGATGCTTCCATTTTTAATCATTCGGCACTGACTATTGGACATTTAAGAGATGGATTCACATTGCAATTAATGATGTTTCCAATCTGTTCCTTTTTTTTTCTTTTGTTGATAATGGACTGAACAGGGTTCAGCAACCTCGTTGTAACAGAAAAGCATTTAAAAGAAATATATATATATATATAAATATATTACTCTTTTTAGGCTGTTCTTTAAATGTGTTCTGCAGTGGCAATACCTCTGATGGGAATATTGTGTCCAACTTTGGGTACTGCACTTGAAGAAAAGTGGAGTTTTTTGAGGATATTCATATGATAAACTTAAAAGGAAAAACTGTAAACAAAATGCACTGCTGGGAGGAAAATGTACCATAAAACCTGTGAAAATCTGATACAGATTTACAAGAGAGAAAAAACAAACATCTGTGTTTGTTTTTTCCTGAGGCATTCAAAGCATTTAGGGTGACTGCTTAGGGCAGTCTTCCCCATTGTGCTGTTGCCATTATTCCTTTGAGTATTTTCTAACTCACTTCAGGCCAAAGTTCAACTCTTTATTAAAAAAAAAAAAACAACTGAACTTTTAAATAGGAAACACTTGAATCATATACCTGAAAAGTAACAGTGTTTGTGCTCAAAAATAAGAGGTAAGAAAAAATCATTAACATAGTAATTCCTAAACAAATAACAGCAGCAATTCTGCATTCTCCAAAGGTGAATAAATTGCAGTTAGAGATGGAAAATATGAACAAGCAACATAAGGAAGAAGTTGACATCTATAAAAAAGACATAGAAACAAGAAAAGTAAATGAAAATAAACTTTGTGAAGAGGTGAGAGGTGTTAATTTTTACTGCAATTTAATTTTTTTAAATTTAAAATGTTTTTATGAAGCTTTATTGGCCAGAGTCCTTGCTCATATTTCAGTCTTATTAACATAAATGGAACTTGTGTTTGCCTGAGAGCAAAGCTTTAGTACATTAGGTGGTTAGGTTGAAGTATTTGAATATGTCTTTGAAAATGAGAACTCCATTAAAAATTCTTTCTTTCAAGATATAGTTCAAAGAAATTCCACCCTTGGTATGAGGTCAGCCCAGTTAAATTAGATTATAACTTCTCCCATGTTAGTATTTTTTTGCCCACACATATTTTGATGGCAATGCTAAGAAACGTTAGGGCAGAGTGCTTGAAATGGCCTTTTGGTTTGCAGTGAGCTTGCCTGCCACGGCTGTACCTTTGATCTTGCCCATTTTAACAATCTGCAGAAAAGATGAGGGATTGGAAAGGGATCTTAAAAGCAAACGAAGCCCAAGTGGGACTGCAAACTTTGCACCCACAGGGGGAAGAAGAAATTAAGATTTAAAAGAAATATATTATTATGTTGATGAATGAAATGCAATTTATTACTGACAGGTAGAAAAGATGAGGTTGCTTTGTGATGAAACTGCAATGATACAGAGAGAAACTGATGCCAGATGTCAGCACAAGATAACTGAGATGGTGGCACTGATGGAAAAGCACAAGGTCAGAGATTTTCCTGCTTGCTGTGGTTTGCAATGTGTGATACCATGTCAATACCATGTTTATAACTTGTGACACCAAGTTAATGACCTTTCAAAAGCAGAAACAGGTCTGAGTCTGGGAAAAGGAAGCTGAACACATGCTGCACTTTGCATCATCTAAAATCAAATTAATTTGAAGATTACGAACACATTCCTATGGGCAGATAAATTCCATTCATCTAAACTTCTGGGATTTTTATATTTTCTTTCAATTCAGGCTTCCTTTGATACCATGTGAATGCAATATATTTCAGTATCAGTTTGGCTCTTTCTCAGAGGTTACCTAGTGACTGTCAGCAGTTTAGCCTGACACATTTTAGTTTACCTTTCTATTCCTCATTTTGCAATATCTTTAGGAGATGCATTAATAAAGATGGCACAGCTGGCTCTTAGTGCTGAGCAGATATTGCTGCACAGAAATAAAGCACTCTCTGCCAGTCCACAAAATAATACTTGAATTGAGCATTTCCTGTTTTACAGTTTCTGCAGAAGCATCAATGAATCTTTTCTTTCTGAATCTTAAGGGCCTGGTTTGAAAAAAATGTTTTAAGGCTGGATAACTCTATAATTGCAACATTTAGTCACGTTTCGAGTTTGTTGTTGGTTTGGTTTTTTTAACACAGAATGAATATGATAAAATGGTTGAAGAAAAAGATGCAGAGTTAAAAGTATATAAAATGAAACAGCAAAAGCAGTTCTCATCAGAAAGAGCACTGGTAAGGAGCACTTTCCAATGGTCAATAATTCAGTGAAGGGGTTGATGTCCTTGTGTAGTGGTTTTATACTGGCTAAGTGCAGGCACACACAAAAAAACTTTCACTCATTTTTCTCTGCTGTAGTTGAGCAGAGGAGGGGAAAGAAAAATTCAAGGACTGAGTTCAGATAAGGATTAGGGGAAAAACACTTTGAGGGTAAAGCAGATTGAAACTTAAATAGTATAAAATAATAATTATTAATAGAATTAAAAGTGAGTAATGAGAATTAAAATAAACCTTTAAAACATCTTTTTTCCCAGTCCCTCTCTCTTGCCCACAGACAGCACAGAGAGACAAAAGATGTGATCTTCAGTCAGTTTGTGACTTCTAAAATCTTTTTTGAGTTTGCTTAGAGAGTTCCTTTTCCTGCTGTGCTCTGGGGTCTTTCCCACCACAGACAGTTCTCTGGGAACTTTTCCAGTGTGGTTTGAATTTTTACCAGTAGCAGTCCCATCCAACCTGCTGCAACAGATCTTATTCTGGGCACTAAAAACCCAAAATGTTTCTGAAAATAAATTGCAGTAGCAGTGTGTTTGTGTCTGCTCTTCCAGATAGTGTGTCATGTTCTGACTTCCCATTTTGATTAGGAAACTTCTGTTTTAAATATTTAGACTGTGCCCTCTCATCCCTGCTCTCCCAAGGGTTATAAGGTATTACCTTGAACAGTTCTGATCAAGTACCTGTTTCTTACAGTGCTTCAGTCTTTGTTAAACAAGCTAAAGCAAAGCTTCAAGTATAGGGCTGAAAAGCACATAGAATTATCTTGTGTATCTAATGAGTGTCCCTGTTAATTACTGCCTCACTTGGGACTGTTTTCCTTTTTCTGGGCTGTGCATAGTTAACCCTGTCCTTTATTTAATTGTTTTTTAGGAAAATGAGCTGTCATGTTTGAAAAGGGAACTGTCCTCCCTTAAGGAACAACTGAAAGCAGAAATGGAAGAAAAGGTGGAGTTTTTTATTCCCTGAGCACTGGGGGTGAGAGGTGTGGCCTTGGCTTGTGCTGTGGGAGGAGCTGGATAAGAAATGAAACTGAACAGAAAAACAGTGACTTAGGAATGCTGGGCTTGTGCTAAATCTGGTCATAGATTTGTGTGAACTTTGTAACAGTCTGTGATTATAGATTATATATAAATAAACAAACAACAAAACAAAACTCTCCTTTATTTTTGGTAATTTTAACTAGCTAAAGCAAAAAGTTCCCTAAACTGCAGAGTTTTTTTCAGTGTCTTTTGAATGCTGGGGTTGTACCAAACCTGGTCATATTTTTGTGTGAACTTTGTAACAGTCTGTGATTATAGACTGTGCTCTGTCATTACACCAAGAAGATTTTTAACAACTGAAATCAACTAAATATTTCCTTGCTGTCACATAACTCTTTGTAGGAGAATCTTGTAAAAGAGCACTCTGGCATTATGATTGCTGAAAGTGAAAAGAAACACAAGGAAACTTGAACTTTTTAATTGCTTTTAGAATTTGGGAATGTTTATATGTGTAGAATCAATTGAAGTGCCATGAGAATTTATTTGCATTCAACAAAAGACATTGGAATGCTTTTGACTTCAAACTTTTTAAATTATAGAAAATACAAACTTATGTTCCTGGGACTCCTAAACCTTGTTTAGATCTATACAGTGAATCTATTCATGTAAAAAATAGAAAGTCTCCAAATTATATTCCTAAAATTAAAAAAATAAAAATAAAAATAAAAAATGTGTTCTTCAGAACAGGAAGCCCCTTGGACCGTCCAACATTGAAGTTTTGTAACTCCTAACAGTGAATTTTTCTTGTTGCATTTTTCTGCCTGTATTTCTTACTTCTCTGTAGATGATTTTTTTTTTTCCCCTGGGATAAGAAGGGATTTTAAAGAGTCACACCATTCCATGGAGATATTAGACAGCAGTTTCTGGAAGGGCTCCCAGTGTGTAATTTTTCTTGCTCAGTTGCTGATTTTTTTATGTCTCTAGAATTGTTTTACTTAGTCTTACAAGTGTCCATTTGTAAAGGCACTTTTCCTCTATGGAAGAGAAAAAAGCTGATACAGCTGTAAAAATGGTCAAAGTATCAAAGTAGTCCTGACTGCAGAACTCACGCTTCTTCCTGTCAGGAGTTCACTTGTGGTTTTCACATTGCAACAATGGAATCCAGCACCGTTTTGATGTTACCTGTCTAAAAAAGGACTGCACTGGACCATTCAATGCTTCTCTGTTTAACTTCTAATGAAAAAACTATTTTAAGTAACACCAATCTTGATATAGCTATCAATCTTTCTCTGAAAGCCTTTTCCTGCAGTTTTGTTTGTTCCCATTTTCTTTGATGTTTGATAGAGTCCAATGGAGTGGCTACAGTTCAGAATAACCTGAATTTCTGCAGATAAGCATGGAGAACTTAAATACAAGGGCCATGAAACTCAGCTCTTCCATAGCTTCCCATTCATTCTCCTCATTTGGCAACAAAAAAATTATAAGAAATTATATTTCCACCCCACCCCACTTTGTTTGGGTCTTTGCTCCATGTTTGGATGGAAAGATCAGAGTTCCACCATTTCTGTCAGGTGAATTCTTGGACACTCACACTGTAAACTCGGTCCTGAGTTTGGCTTTAGATTCCATACTTACCCCATAAAATATAATCTAAAAAGATAAACATTTTCTTTCCCAGACATATGTTATAAAGACTCCTCCAATGGATAAAATGCAGAGTGGAAGAAGCACAAATCTGCCTGCAGAGCAGCAGGAAAAAGCAGAAAGTGCTTGTGCAGCTGGACACTCAGTCAGACAGCTGTGAGCACACTGACCTCCTGGTAAGAGCCAGAGAACAAATCATGTGCTGAGCAGATCTTTGTGCTTACCGCTGGGGCTGAGAATGGAAATAAAGAGTTTGGGCTTCCACATTCAAGCCGATATTTATCTGTATATTTTTAATTTATTGGTTCTTTCTGGAAGTGTAGTTGTATGTACATAATTAACATTCTTTTTATTCAACTGTTTTGCGTCATAATGACATCTTTTCTTTTTCATAATTTAATATCCTTAGGTGGAAAGAAAAAGTACTTTTATTATAGTGTGACTAAGTGTTGTGGTGTGCTGTAATGTCCCATTTTGGCCTTCCAGATCATCCCCCCGGGTGTGCCTATACCTCTCTCCCTTCCCCCTTGCCCCCATGCTGAGTGAGTCCTGTCAATCAGGCTTAACATTCCAGCAAGGCGTCGTGTGGTTGGTCAAGTTCAAAGGATGGCCCTATGCCCAGAGGTCATTGGCCTTTCTGGGTGTCATCTTCCCCTGAGACTCTGCCCCTCTCACCTGGTTGGTGGCTCACCTGTACCTCCCCTCCCCCTGTCCCTGAGCTTAAAAAGGTGATCAGACCATGCGGCCGAGATTCTGTTGGAGCAGTTGCTCACGTTTAGACCTCTGTAACCATGGAATAAACCTCTGGACATTAAATCCTCCAGCAGAATCCATCTCCTTTTTCTCTTCACCATCGCCTGAAGCTATCCTCCTGAGGTAAACGGGGTTCCTAACAAGCCTGGACTTGTTCAGTGCCCAGCTGCAACCACCAGCAAGCCAAGGTATCTCTGGGGTAATACACCGCAGTTGCTGCCTTTGGCCCAGCAGCGAGGGTCAGACTGGCCCAGGCACAATCTAACTGGTAATATTGGGAGCCATTTTCCAATATTTGGCGTCCCTGAGGTGGGCTAAGCGACTCTGCAGCCCGAGACAAACCTGCAGCACCTCGGAGAAGCTTCTGGCAGCCGTGCATCCAGCTGAAAGGGGCTTTGGTTGCATTGCCCTCAGCTAGAGACTTTGGGAATATTCCCAGAAGAAGTTTCGTGGACTGTTCGGCACTTGTGGAAAGCCCAGCTCCTTTCTGGTGAGGAGATTTTCCAGAGGGAGGACTGGGTAGCCTCTCTCGCTCACAGAGAGGTCCTGTTCCGGTGAAGAGACCTGCCTGTACCCAGCCAGCTACAGCTTCCATTTCGGGTGAGTATATCTGCTCTCGGTAGAGCAGGAGCTCAAAAACAGACTCTGCCGTGAGTTCTGTTCCTTTTTGCCTTTGCATTTTTGGCTGCGCAGCCCCACAGACGGGAATTTATTGCGTTCTAGCTTTTAGCTTTCTGCTGCGTGTGCTACTCTCTTTTGAAATTCGCGCCGGAGTGGGAGCGCTCTGCCCTTCCCCCCGGCTTTGCAGCGCAGCGTGCTCGGCTCTCTCCACGTGGTCGGGGGATCCCTCTCTCTCTCTCTCTCTCTGTGCGGGGGAGGGGGGGCTCTCAGCTGTCTTGCCGCGGGGGACTCTCTTTCTCAGCTCTCTGTGGGGGAAGGGGGGGGTTCTCTGCACACGCTCCGCGGGGGGGCCCCGGTTTCGGCTTGCCACGTGGTGTGGGCGCTCTCTCTGCTCCGCGGGAGGGCTGCATTCCACGGCGGGGGAGGCTTTGTTTCCACCTCGGCTCGGCAGGGCGTGCCCTGCTGCTGCTGCCCGGGAATTTTAAAAGCAGTATATACAGCTGCATTGTGAAGCTTTTGTCGGCTCGTTATCGCTTTCCTATCTGTGGGGTTTTTTTTAGAAATTGGTAGCTGATTTTAGCATTGTTTTTGGTCAGGCGGGATCTAGTACTTTGCTTTTTACATCTAACATGGGTTCAAAACTCAGCATTGTACAAAAAGGAGTGTTTTATAATATTGTTAGCATTTTAGACAGTGGTAATGTGACGTTCTCAAAGGGAAAATTGAAACAGTTTATAAGATGGCTTTTCCTCCACTTTCCACAAATCTCCCCTGAAGAAATCCACAATATTCAATTCTGGGATAAAGTTGGGAATGAATTGATAACCTTAGGACAATCTGGCAATGCACCCTCAGCTAAATTTGTGTTTTGGAGTTTACAAATTCGAACAGCATTGCTCAAACAAAAGGAAATGGAGAAAAAGCCAAATGTAAAGCCATGTACCTCTGCTCTCCCTGTTTCTCCCTCTCCTAGCTCTAAAACCCCCAAACCTCTTTCCCAAAAACTTGGTATTTTAAAGAGAGCACACTCATTGGGAAGTCAACTCCTAGAGTCTGCTAAAATGCCTGAGTTGCCCTGTCCACAAGGCCCTGGCCAGGCTGCGTGGAACCTTCCCCAATCCCCTGTGTCCCCTCCTCAGAAACCCACAGCACGTGTCAGCTTTCCAGAGAGCAGTGATGCCCAAAATGGCCCCCAGTCCGTAGGGGGTCCACAAGATGGTGGATGCCACGTGGCATCTTCTCAAACCTGGTCTTCTTCTTCTCAAAATCCTCTTAAGCATCCCGAAACTCCAGCCACGTGCCCATCTCCTCCATTTCCTCGTGATACCTTCCCCCCTCCCCCTCCCTTTCCTGCAATACCCTCAGCTCCACCCCTCTACTCCTCCCAGGGGGCATCTGCTGACGTGATGTCACCAGGTGTCCCCGCCCCCTGCTTGCCCCCTGACCCCGCCCCCTGTTCCCACGGTTTCCCCGCCCCTTGCCAGCCCTCTGTCTCCACCCCCTGTACCCGTTGCATCTCCGCCCCCTCCCCGGGTTCCCACGGTGGGGACACACCCACTGTCTGTCCTCAAACCTGTATCTGTGATCCCAATGCTTCCAATTCAAGGGATACAGAGCAGAGAACAGCAGATACAATGCATAGTCCCATGTTGCCACTGGCTCCTGTTACCTTTCAGCCTGCAGCTCAGCGGGGAGCAGCTCCAACTGCTAATTTGAGTTCTTTTGGACGACAATTGATTAAAGAGATCTGTAAGTCTCATAAAGAATATGGTCCACACAGTCCATATTTCCATGGCCTTTTAAATTCTGAACTGAGTAGGACTGTAGTGATTCCACATGATTTAAAACAGCTTTTTTCCTGTCTCATGACCTCCACGGAATTCAAATTATGGGAAATAGCATGGAAACAAATGCTGAATGATGCTCTCCCAGGCTTGCATTCTGATCCAAACACAGCCAAAGACAACAGTGGTAACCCTATCACCATTGAGCACCTCTGTGGTGAGGGCCAATGGTCTTCTCCCTCAATCCAAGCTACTGCAATTCCTGCAGAAACACTCGAGAAAGTAAAAGAAGCAGCTGAAAAAGCATTCTTTTCCCTACAACCTGAGGGGCCTTTTGAGCCCTACAGTAAAATTAAACAGCTACCATCAGAGCCTTTTTTGAAATTTGTAAAAAGGTTAACTAGAGCTATTGAAATATAGGTTAAAAAGAGAATGCTAGGGAAGCAATTTTAGAGGAAATGGCATTTACAAATGCAAATGAACAGTGTCAAGTTGCAATCCTGAGCCTTCCTATAGAACCTTCTCCAACCATCAAAGACATGCTACTAGTCTGTAACAGGAAAGTGCCTCTGATGAGTGTGGAAACACCAGACCAAGGCTGCTGCCAAGACCACCTCAGCGTGTCGCCGTTGCCAGCCCTGCGCCTTTCCCCTCAGCACATCAGTACCATGGGCAGCAGCGGAGACCAGCAATGGCTGAGCCTACAAAACCATGCCTGCTTTGTAAGAACCTAGGGCACTGGAGTAACCAGTGCGCCCTGAAAAGGGAATTTGATGAATTTAGAAATGGTAGGGGAGGAGAACTACAAGCCCTCCCTGGGGGTCAACAACAACAAAAAAACTGAAGAGGGAGCGCCGGCCTGCCAGGCGCGCAGACAAAAAAAGAGCAGGCCAAGGGAATAAGGGTAGCAAAACAAATCAAGCGCGCGATAATATTAATGTTTGTGTAAGTGAAGCAGATGCTTCAAAGACTGTGTATGATTTAAGTGATCCTGTGTTAACCATGTCTTCTGTCAATGAGCCTTACAGGTTGCAGCTGACTGAGTCACTCCATCTGGAGGACACTGATTGGCATTTTGTGTCTGTAAATCCTGAACAGAAAGGTACTTGGAACCGGATTCGTTGTAAGTACATTGTCATTGGGGACACCAAACACACACCACAAGAGATCAGAATTGCTCCGGGAATGACAACATCAGATCCTGAGCAATTTGTTCTCGGCCTGCACTGTTTCCACCCACCCCTGTTTCTTCCCAAGGGACAAATTGTTGCACAAGCTATCCTTGTGCCATCTTTACGTGAAAATATCAAAAAACAAGGGCCCACAGTCGCCTGAGTCCAAGTTATTGGGAAAGACAAACCCAAATTATGGTGTAATGTCAGGGGGGGGTGGGGAGTCTAAGCGCATTGAAATGCTTGTAGACACTGGTGCAGACTGCACAGTGATTCCAGTACAAGACTGGCCAGCACATTGGCCTTTGCAAAATGTTGCTGGTCATCTTCGAGGTGTAGGAGGCCTGCAATTGGCAAGACAATCCAAAAGCATTATTCAGTTTGAAGGACCAAACAGACAATTGGCAAATATCCGTCCATTTGTGTTGGATTATTCTGAACCTTTGTTAGGGAGAGATTTAATGGCCCAGTGGGGTGTCACAATTGATATTCCAGACTCTCCACAGCATATTTGTGCAGCAGTCATTGAACAACAGTGCCCCACCCAAAAACTGAAGTGGAAAACGGACAAACCAGTTCAGGTAAAACAGTGGCCGCTCAGTAAACAAAAAATAAAGGTGCTTGAGGAACTAGTGGAAGAGCAACTAAAAAAGGGCCACATTGTGGAGACCATGTCCCCATGGAACTCTCCAGTGTTTGTCATCCAAAAAGCTGACAAAAAGAGATGGCGGCTCCTCTGCGACCTCCGACAAATTAATAATGTAATTGAAGATATGGGTTCTTCCCAACCTGGTATGCCATCCCCAACAATGCTTCCCCAAGATTGGAAATTAGCTGTTATTGATATTAAAGATTGTTTTTTCCAAGTCCCCTTGCACCCTGACGATGCACCGCGTTTTGCATTCTCAGTTCCTTCTATTAATATGGAATCCCCTATGAAAAGGTACCATTGGACCGTTCTTCCTCAGGCATTAAAGGTATCTCCAGCTATCTGCCAGTGGTATGTCTCCTCCCTGCTTTCCCTAGTACGTGCAGCCGCAGAGAAGGCCATTACCTATCATTATATGGATGATATCCTTGTGTGTGCCCCCAATGATGATTTACTCACGCATGCGCTTGACCTAACGATCGATGCATTGATTGTTGCAGGGTTCGAGCTCCAGGAAAAGAAAATTCAAAAGATGCCACCTTGGAAGTATTTGGGCTTAGAAATTGGAAGTAGGACCATTGTTCCTCAAAAACTAGAAATCAATCCAAGGATCAAGACCCTTGCGGATGTCCACAAGTTGTGTGGGTCTTTGAATTGGCTAAGACCATGGCTCGGTCTGACTAATGAAGACCTTGCCCCTCTTTTCAATTTATTGAAAAGGGGAGAGGACCCAGGTGCTCCTAGGTCTATTACCCCAGAGGCACGGAAAGCTCTAGAAAAGGTTCAGATTGCAATGTCCACAAGACAGGCCAACCGATGCCGGCCTGACCTGCCATTCAAATATATCATCCTAGGTAAGTTGCCACACCTCCATGGAATTATTTTCCAATGGGAGGAAAAACAAACACCTAAGGCAAAGAACACACCAAAAAAGGACCGGGACCAGAGGGACCCTCTCTTGATCATAGAATGGGTTTTCCTCAGTCACAAAAGGTCCAAAAGACTGACAAAGCCTCAGGAGCTGGTAGCAGAACTGATCCGAAAAGCAAGGACCTGGATCAGGGAGTTAGCAGGATGTGATTTTAAGTGCATTCACATTCCAGTTGAGTTAAAATCAGGTCAAAATGCTATGAAAATACTGGAACAATTGTTTCAAGAAAATGAAGTGTTGCAGTTTGGTCTGGATTCCTACTCAGGACAAATTTCGGTAGCACGGCCCGCTCACAAATTGTTCGAACAAGATGTTCAATTTACCTTAAAATTTAAAAGTGCTCTAAGTAGGAGACCTTTAAAAAAGGCTCTAACTGTCTTCACAGATGCATCTGGGAGGTCCCACAAGTCCGTTATGACTTGGAAGGATCCTCAAACCCAGCAGTGGGAGACAGACATTGCTGAGGTGGAAGGTTCACCTCAGGTTGCTGAATTGGCTGCAGTTGTTAGGGCCTTTGAAAGGTTCTCAGAACCATTTAATCTGATTACAGACTCTGCATACGTGGCAGGAGTAGTATCCAGGGCAGATCAAGCAATACTGCAAGATGTGTCTAACATCGCACTTTTCGAATTGCTCTCAAAACTGGTAAAGTTAGTCACTCACCGAGAGCAACCATTTTATGTGATGCATGTCAGGTCACACACTGACTTGCCAGGGTTTATCACTGAAGGCAACAGAATGGCAGATGCTCTTGCTGCACCTGCAGTGATGGCCGCTCTCCCAAATGTTTTTGAACAGGCAAAAATCAGCCACCAGCTTTTCCACCAAAATGCACCTGGCCTGGTTCGTCAGTTTAACATCACTTGAGAACAGGCCAAAGCGATTGTGGCCACATGCCCAAATTGCCAACAACATGCACTCCCTACAGTGAGTACGGGAGCAAACCCAAGGGGACTGAACAGTTGTGAACTGTGGCAAACAGATGTAACACGCATACAGTCTTTTGGACGGCAGAAATATGTTCACATTAGTGTAGATACCTTTTCTGGAGTGGTCTATGCTTCTGCCCACACAGGAGAATCATCTATTGATGCTATTAAGCACCTCTTACAGGCTTTTTCTTTCATGGGCATCCCCAAGGAGCTGAAAACTGATAATGGGCCTGCTTACAAATCCAAGGAATTCGGGAGCTTCCTGCAGCAATGGGGAGTAGAGCACAAAACTGGCATCCCCTACTCCCCTACAGGTCAAGCCATTGTAGAAAGAACTCACCGTGATATTAAAAGGGTCCTGGACGAGCAACAACAGGTTCTGAAGGTAGAATCTCCCCACATCCGGTTATCCAGGGTGCTATTCACAATCAATTTTCTGAATTGTTCTTTTGACAGCCTGTACCCACCCATCCTACGCCACTTTGGGGGGAGCAATCATAGGTTAATGAAAGAAAAACCTCCAGTTTTAGTAAAGGACCCTGAAACTTGGAAAATGATGGGACCTTACAAATTGGTTACCTGGGGACGTGGATACGCCTGTGTGTCCACCCCCTCTAGTTTAAGGTGGGTTCCTTCCAAATGGGTAAAGCCCTATGTTCCCACGGTCTCAGAGAAATCTACAGAAGCACCCCAGGTTGCTCATGCTGCCTGGAGAAGAAAACGCCGCACGCGTTCTCTGGAGGAAATTCCATTTAAGCCTCCTATCTGGAATAGTTTGTAATATATGTTTGTCTTAAGTTTCCTTTTACCGGTTTAGATCCTGCTGTTCGTGTGCAGTCTCGAGACGCCATGAGACCGAGCCTGCTTCTCGTCCTACTCGCGATCATTTCTCCAGCGATCTCCTGGTTAGTCCCTCAGCCCAAAGCGAATGTATGGACCACTCTGGCCAGAGCCCTTGGACAAGATCACATTTGCCTCTCCACCATGACAGCCTCTGACCCCCTGTCAGCTTGCCTGGTGGGAGTTCCTTTTAAATCCTCAGAGTTCCCAAATGAAATGTGGAGTGGCTTAAATGAAGTTAACTTACTCACACCTTCCCCTGGCCGTTACCCTGCTGACAATCCTTTACTGTTTTGGCAGGAGTGGGCGAGAAAGTTACCACTGTCAAAAAGGGAGCCACAAGAGTTCCATCTCTTAGGCTCCATGAATGCAAACTTTTGCATTCACTTTAAATTCAATTCCCGCTTACCATATCATGAAGCTAAACCAAACATCTATCCTGACCCTAGCAACCCACACTACACAGACAAGAACTGGTGTGAAAATTCAGTCTTAGTTATGTACTCATCTGGTGGTGATTACAAGCCTCGTGAACTCCAAAAGGGTGTGTTTTTAATGTGTGGAGACAGAGCATGGGCAGGTCTCCCTCCTCGTCTGCTCGGAGGTCCATGTACCTTTGGCAAGCTGAGCCTGTTAACACCAAATTGAACAAATCTAATACATTGGCAAACTAAAACCAACACACATACATTGGCTATCAAAAAAAAAGACCTAAGGCAATTAGACCCTGACTGTAATTCAGAAATTGTTCACTGGTCCAGACTTAAGGCCACTGCAATTACAGTCCTTCTGCTGTGGATCTCGGCAGCAAAAACTATGGGAGAATTAGGCCTATTGGAATGTTGGGTTGCAAAACAGGCAAACCTCACTTCTACTGCCCTGAGTGACCTCTTATCAGATGAGAAAATTACCAGGCAAGCCACCATTCAAAATAGGTCAGCCATAGACTATCTACTCCTTCTGCACAACCATCGCTGTGAAGAATTTGAAGGACTCTGCTGTCTCGACTTGTCATCAAAGGCAGAGAACGGACATGCCACAATTGACAAGATGAAAACCATGGTGAGCGACGTCAAGAGAGAAACTGACGACTGGCTGAGTGGACTGTTCAATGGCTGGGGACTCTCGGGCTGGTTGGGATCTATTCTGAAAACTGTGGTTTTAGTGCTGTTTATTTTAGTTATAGTTATTGTAGTTGTTAGCATTGTTTTTGGACTAATCAAACGCATGGTTCTCAAGTTAATTTCAAGCTCATCTCCCCTTCCTGAGGTCTACCATTTGGAAGCCCTCAGTGCTCCAATGGATGACCTGGAGGCTTCAGTGGAAAACACTGACCTTCCTGTAGAGGAAGAAACGATTTACCAACCATGGTTTGGCAATCATTCTGCACCACAAACACAGTCCTCTTCTTTTTAAACAAAACTAGGGGGAGATGTTGCGATGTGTCTTAAGCTTCCGGGTCCCTTCCCCAAGTGTGCCAATACCCTCGTCTCCCTTCCCCCTTGCCCCTTGCTGAGTGAGTCCTGTCAATCAGGCTTAACATTCCAGCAAGGCGTCGTGTGGTTGGTCAAGTTCAAAGGATGCCCCTCAGGCCTGGGGGTCATTGGCCTGTCTAGGTGTCCCTCGTCCCTTGAGACCCTGCCCCTTCCACCTGGTTGGTGCTCACCTGTCCCCTCCCCTTCCCCTGTCCCTGAACTTAAAAGGTGAATCGAGCCATCCGGTCAGGATTCTGTTGGAGCAGTTGCTCACGTTCAGACCTCTGTAACCATGGAATAAACCTCTGGATATACCCCTCCAGCAGAATCCATCCCTTTTTCTCTTCACCATTGCCTGAAGCCATTCCTCCTGAGGTAAATGGAGTTCCTAACAAGCCTGGACTTGTTCAGTGCCCAGCTACAATCTCCAGCAAGCCAAGGTATCTCTGGGGTGATACACCGCAGTTGCTGCCTTTGGCCCAGCAGCGAGGGTCAGACTGGCCCAGGCACAATCTAACTGGTAATATTGGGATTCTGATTCCAATAGGCCAGGGTTCTGGAATGGGATTTCCAAATTTCCTCCTCCCACTTAAACTGCGCTGCCCTCACTGCCCTCCCGCCTCCCATGGAAAGCAAAAAACGCAAAGATCCCAGGCTGGGATAAGAACAATTTATTGGGAACAGCAATGAGATCAGGAACTAACAAGAATAGAAACAATATTGATAACAGAAGGAATAAATAAAACTGTTTACAGGGAAAACTAAAACACAACTCACTGGGTCTGGCCACAATTTCCACTTCCTGGAAAGGACACCCTTCTCCTCAGGGAGAGAGAGAGAGAGAGAGAGAGAGAGAGAGAGAGAGCGCAAGTCCCTTTCCTGCCCCTGGCAGTGACCTGAGGTGGGAGTGAATGTAATGACACGTCCATGGCCAGACCCTCATGTTTTTCAATGCCACATGTCATTGGGAGGGGCAGGAGAAGGGACAGCTATCTTCCCAGCATGGATCACAGGGAAAATGGATCCCCGGGGCTCTTCCTGATGTGGGACCTCCAATGGCGAAAGAAGCTGCGGCTGGGCATGAAGCTCTTCCTGCAGCTGGGGCACTCGCAGAACTTCCCTTACTGCTGACTCCATTGGTGTCTGGTCAAGTCCAAGCTCATGGAGAAGCTCTTCCCATGATGTGGAGAACTCGTAGGGCCTCTCCCTAGTGTGGATATGTCAGTGGGTAATAACGGTGGATTTTTTCTTAAAGCCCTTCCAGCAGTCAGGGCAGCAGAAGGGCCTCTCCTGGGTGTGACTCTGCTCATGCAGGAGGAGATTTGTGCTGGTCTGGAACCTCTTCCCATGGTTGGGGCACTCATAGGGCTTCTCCCCGGTGTGGATGCGTTGGTGGATGATGAGGTGGGAGTTGCACTTAAAGCCCTTCCCATACTCAGGGCAGCAGAAGGGCCTCTCCTCGGTGTAAATCTGCTGGTGGCAGAGGTAATTTGAACTGGTCTGAAACCTCTTCTGAAATTTGGGACACTCGTAGGGCCTCTCCCCAATGTCGATGTGTTGGTGGGTGATGAGCTGGGAGTTAAAGCTGAAGCCCTTCCCACACTCCCTACACTCATAGCACCATTCCCCATTGTATATCATCTGGTGGCTGATCAGGGTGGTGCTTGGTCTTAGCTCTTCCCACACTCCAAGCACTTGTAGGGCTTCTCCCCATCATGAAACTGCTCATGCACCACCTCTTCCATACTCTGGCTGAAGCTCTGTCCACTTTCCTGGCTCAGAGTGGGTCTTTCTTCCTCAGAGCAATCTGGGCTGGGTTTAGAGCCAGCCCTCCTCCTGTGGGATCTCTGGGACGTTTCCTCCCTATTGGATTCCTGTGCACTAGAGTTGCTCAAAACGGCCTCTTCCACGGCATTCTGCCATGGAGATTTTTCCTCCCTTGTCTCCATCGTCAGCTTCTTTTCTGGGGAAGGAAGGACAAGGACACAATGGGATTTGCCTCCATGCCAGAGGGAAGAGGAAGGAGATCCCCCCAGTGCATCTCCAGCAGGACAAGGTTGCCAGCAGGGCTGTCCTGCAGCCAGAGGCCGTGCTGGGCTAGGAGGTGGAGCAGGAGAGAAAGGAAAAGGGGCACTGACTTCCTCCTCACCTGCTCGGGTATCCCAGAGCTCCTTCTTCACAGCCTCCTCCTCCATCCAATCAAGATTTGGGAATGGGAAATACTGGTTTGGGAAGAAGACAAGCAGTGAGTACATTGTCTTTTGTACTGGTTTGAAGGCAAACCTGGGAGAGAGTCTAAGCCAGAATAACAATTTCATAAGAAAATTTAGATGAAGGCAATGATACAGAAACGCTGCCTTAAACGGCAGAGTCAGGACATAAACTGACACCCTCTTGGTCAGGGTGGTGGCAGCAGTCCCATTAAATGGTGGCTGCAGTTCTGTTGGAGTGATAAACATGATTCTGTCAGAGCAGTGATCCTTTAGAAGGGTCTGGTCTTCCTCGGGAGGTCCAGTGCTGGTTATGAACCTCTTGTCCTCTGGGAATCCAGTCAGCAAGGTGCTCCTGGTGTTGAAAGCCTCAGCTTATATCCAGGTAGGAATGCTTGGCTCCTCCCCATGGGCGGAACATCCCACAATGGGATGATGGAATTTTATCAGTCCTGAAAGTGACACACAATGGCCCATTCACAGAAGATTTCTCCCCTGGAGGCCCTTATCAGGGGTGAATCATGGAAGGGATAAAGAACACTGCCTTGCCTGTTTATAGCAGTTGATGAAGATGGGGATTGAAAACATGCATTTGGTTACATCTTACATTGCAACCTGAAACAGTGGGGTAATCCCTGCTCAGGGGGTGAACACCACCCCCCTTACCCAAACTGGCTCAGGTGTAAAACTCCTACCACGGGAAGGCCACGCACACAGGGGACAATGTCACACTTGCCCTGCTCCAGGGGACATCTCTGTCCCTGTCACTCCCTTGCTGTCCCCCCCTTTTCTCTTTCTTTCCATCTTTCTCTCTTCCTCACATTTATTGTTCAATAAAATCCACTTTGGATTTGGTCTCGTTTGCACCTTAATTGGGGCAGAGGCATCTCTCCAACAATTTTCTTAACCATATTGCAACATTATTTTGGCACAGTGAGTTCAGGGCACTGTTCTCCAACTCCAAGTGCCTTTGATTGCTTCATGGTTCCCTCCACTGAGAAGGTTGTGTTTCTTTCTGGAAAAATTCTTGGAAACTTTGATGCAGTCCCTCCTTCCTCCTGGGGAACTTATGGGAGAACTGATGAGGAAAATGGCTGTTGTGGGTCCATAGTATAGAGAAAATATTTTGTTTTCCTTCCTTAAAAAGTTTGTTAAAATCACTGGAGGAAAGGGAGCAAATGTTACCAGTGAGACTGACAAGGTTCATTCACCCCATGGTGAGGAACACAAGGCTCCTGTACGTCCTGCAAGAAGCTCAGCTCAAGTAGCTACATTCCCAAATAACTCCAGTCAGGGGTCTCTGGGAGGATTTTTTGGAGTGTTCAGAGCCGGCAGATCCCGGACTCGAGCCCCGGATATCTCCAGGCTCCCTAAGAGGAGTTATTTTGGGGGGAGAGGAGCCGCAATCGCCCCTCAGAGGGTCCACGGGAGTCCACGTGGGGATGGTCCGGTACTGATGGGGCGGGACATTGGTTTTGGGGATCCCCGTGAGAGCCAGGACTGTGAAAAAGGGGGACCCTTGGCGCAGGGAGAGTGGAAGGGGCGATACCTCAGCTGGGGGACCCCCGGCAGCCCGGAGATGAGGTGGGGACGGGACCCCCTGACCCTGGCAGGGGCGTGTCCTGGAGTGACTTCATGATGCTCGTACCCCCGTCGGTATGTTTAGCCCAGAAATGAGTTCTGCACCTTTAAGGATGATTCTGAAAGCAAAGGGGAGGAGGAAGAATCTGCAGTTTGTTTTCATACACTGCACTCACTCCTCCACATTTCGGCTCCTGGACGGACAGGATGGACAGACAGACAGCGGGATGGAGCTCTCCTTTGCTTTTAGTTAGTTTTTAGCTCGCTGAGGCAGAGAAGTTCCCTGGACTGTGATTTTTCTTTTTCTTTGGAGCTGTTTAAATCTGCTCTGGACTGAACACCCAGAACACCACCAGCACCTCGCACCTGTGGCCCACCTGGCCAAGCCTGGGCCGCGGCATTTCCAGCACTGGAGGGACTGGTAAGAGACTGATAAGAGACTGAGTGAGCTGAGCTACCGCCTACAGAAGGACTTTCTGAGTTTTTCGTCTCTTTTGGAGTGGCACGAGGTCTTATTGCTTAATATTGTTCATTTGCTTGGCTGGTGAATGCTTTGCCTGTAAAATAAACAGGGTTTTTGAAATTTTCCCCAAGGAAATATTTTCCCAAACTGGCTGGGGGTTGGGCTACTGGAATCTGCTTTCTAGAGGTAACTCCTTGTGGAGGTTTTCAAACAAATTTGCCCTAAACCAGTACAGAGTAGTGGAAAGAAGGGGGAACCCCAACTGGCTGGATTGAGGGGAGGCTGAAGAGGGGAACCCTGGGACGCCAAAACCTCCCAGAATCCATAAGCAGTACCCTGGAGAGGGGGGATCCCCAGTGTAGTGAAACCTACAAGTTTAGCCAGGGCCCCGTGGAGAATCTGAATAATAGAAATGCTGATACAGCAGCACAGAAGCTTCCTGACTCCAGGGACATCCGCCCTATAATCTATCCCTATAACCATGTAAGGCAATATCTTATTAACCCTACTATTGCCCACTTATGGTCCCTCTAACCTTTTGCCATTGGTCAAGATTGGAACCGGGCCAAGGGTATAAAAGTAGCATACTGTACCCCTACTAACTCGGAAGAAGAAGAGCTGAGACCCTTCACGAACCCCTCCAATAAAGCCATACTCGTGGAACATCCGGCGTCTTCTCCTTCTCCTCTCTCTGCCGTCTGCTGGAGCCTCAAGCCAAGGGCAAGCTAACTAGCAAGCAAAGCTGAAATCATAAGAGCTGGCTAATCACTATAAGAGCTGAATATCCCCTTGCTTGCTAGGGGCTTGTTATGGTTTGGGCCTGGCAAAGCCAGAGCCCCCATGAGTACACCTTCTCCCCGGTGTCTGCTGTGAGAAGTGACCAGGAATAAGCAAAGCAGGCTCCAACTTAAACATAGAGAAAAGTTTATTAACTAAGCTACACACAAACAATTACTAAACTACACACAAAAGAAAAAAAAAGAAAACACGAGGAAAATGAAAACCTCACAAAAAAACACTCTCCCCCTCCTTCCCCCTAAATTCCCAATACAATACATCCTCCAAAATCACCAGTTCTGGGTCCAACACCACCCTTTAGATTGCTCAAACTTTCAGCTCCTCAAGAGGAGAGGGAGTCCTTCCATGTGTCATGGTGGCCTCTTCCGTCCTTGTTCCGGTGCTCTCACCACCAAACAGGGATCAGGGCTGCTTCCAGGGTTGTCTTTTTAAGGATGCTTTGTCCACTTCCAGAAAAGCACAGTATCTCACAGTACCTTTTTACCTTTGGGACATCTATCCCCCCCATATTTTATATACCCCCTGGGGCTGAGGGGTACCCACACTGAATCTTCTTTGGCACTGGGACATTTCTCCCCCTGGACTCAGTCTCTGTATCACATGGAAACATGGCTCTGTCCACGGCTACACGAAAGAGTCCAGCATAAAATGCCACTCCATCTTCTCCATTCTTTCAACATCTCTCACACTCTCTCTCTCTCTCTGGTCCAGACCTCCATCACTCGTTCATTTCCTTCATCCTCCTCCACTCTTATCACTCGTCTAGGAAGGGTTAATGTTCTGTAAGGTTGTCATTGTCCAAAAAGGGTTAAAAACTCCTCCAGGCAGCTGGACTCCTGGCTGCACCCCCCCCATCTCCTCAGCCGGGCTGCCTTCTGCTAGCACATATTTACTGAGTTTCGAGAAAACGACACAGGCTGCACTCTCTCTCTCTTTCTGTCTGTCTCCAAGGGAGGAGGGGGGGGAATGGCTGACCGATGTCTCTTGGGGCTCTCCACCCTTCCATCCTCCAAGGCCTCCTCAACTCCCATCTCTGTCCAGGCCCAGGCCTACCACATGGCTGCCCCTCCCCTGCCCAGCAGCAGCGGCTGGACGGGGGAGAGATCCGACCTCCGTCCCTCAAAGTCCCAAGAGAGCCTCCCAGCGCCGAAGCTCTGCTTTTAACCCCTGGGTGTTCTCAGAGGTGTGTCCAAAATCCCACTGGCTACACCAGGTGCCAATATCAAAATCCAAGCACCCATTGGTTTGACCACAACATCCCAGAATTCCCACTTCTTCCTGGTCAAACCACCACAGGGCTGACCCGTGGCCTTGGTCTGAGTGAGCTGGCCTCTGGCACTCGGTCCCCTTGGAGCCGAGCTCTGGAGCTGTAATAGCTTGCCTAGGATAAGACCAATTAAAGCTCATTACCCAGGATCCCTGGGATCCCCACCAGCCCTGAGATGGGGGACCACCAGAACCTGAGAGGGATGAGACTGGAAATGGGAAACTCCTGGCATCTTTTTTTTATTCATTCTTGATTTTTAGACATCAGGTGACTTTTAGAAATTGATTTGGGCAAGAGGAATCCCCAACACAAGGCATTCACACCGTTTTTTCCCCCAAACCAGAATTTTCCCCAAACCATTCCAGCATGACATCCCCCCTGTCCCGCTGTGGGTGAGCTCAGTCCCAAACCTGACCCTGATCCTGGTCTCAATCTCAAACCATGTTTAGACACACTCACAGTTCTGTATTTATTCTCAGCCCTGTCCCAGACTCGTCTAGCCCCAGACACAATCCCAGTCTGAGCCCTAAAGCCAATCCCATGTCTAGCCTTAACCCCAATCCAAGCTCTAATCCAAATCTCAGCCTCAACTCCAACACAGCCTCGGTTCTAGCCCCTTCCTAAATCCTCAGCCCCAAACCAAATCCCAGGTTCAGCCCTTCTGGGGGTTTGGGGGTGTCTCTTTCCCTCTGACCCTGAAGATGTTTGGGTGGGGTCACAGCAGGGCTGAGAGGGACAGAGACCCCCTCGGCCTCCCCAGGTGTGAGAAAGTCGGAGAGCCCCCCCAGCCCCGAGCACCCTCAGCAGTGAGAGGGACACAGAGCCCCTGGTCCCCAGCCCTGCACAGGCATTCCCTGAGGCCAGAGGGATGGAGACCCCTTGAGCATCCCCCAGGGTGAGGGGACAGGGACCCCTGAGCATCCCCTGGGCTGAGAGGGACAGAGACTGCCCTGAGCACCCCCTGGAACAGGGATGAGAGGGAGGGAGACCCCCTAGGCATATTCCCTGGGGTGAGAATGACAGAGATCCCCTGGGGAATGGCCTGGGGTGGCAGGGACAGGGAAAAATGCCTGGAGAAGCATCTGGGGTGGCAGGGACAGGGACAAATGCCTGGAGAAGCATCTGGGGTGGCAGGGACAGGGAAAACTCCCTCCTGCCCCTTCCAAGCATCTCCCTGTGTGAGAGGCTCAGAGACCCCTTGAGCATCCTCTGGGCACTGGACAATTTAAAGTTGTTTCTGGTCAGAAATCAAATTTAACCCTTAAAAAATGCCTTGAATTTGCTCTTCCCACAGGACACTTTTTCTGGAAATGCAAAAAACCCCCAAACTTTAATAAACTGACAAAGGAAGGAAATATGTGGCAATTCCAAGTTCCATTAGTCCTGCACAGCTCCAGCTCAGCTGCTGGCACATTCTGATAAAAGAAATGTGGAAATTTGTCCGAATTCAGATAATGAAAGGAAGGTAAAGCTCTGTGTAGGTGTTCACAAAGGTGACAGAGACAAAGAGACAAATTATTCTGACATTTGGCAAAGCCCCCCAATCTGTGAAAGAGAAAAGGGGGGCAGGCAAGGGAGAGACAGGGACAGAGACATCCCCTGGAGCAGGACAAGTGTGATATTGTCCTCTTTGTGTGTGGCCTTCCCAGGGTGGGGGTTTTACACCTCAGCCACTTTGGGTAAGGGGGATGGTGTTCACCCCCTGAGCAGAAATTACCCCACTGTTTCAGGTTGCAATGTAAGATGTAACCAAATGCATGTTTTCAATCCCCATCTTCATCAACTGCTATAAACAGGCAAGGCAGTGTTCTTTATCCCTTCCATGATTCACCCCTGATAAGGGCCTCCAGGGGAGAAATCTTCTGTGAATGGGCCATTGAGTGTCACTGCAGGACTGATAAAATTCCATCATCCCATTGTGGGATGTCCCGCCCATGGGGAGGAGCCAAGCATTCCTACCTGGATATAAGCTGAGGCTTGCAACCCAAGGAGCAGCTTGCCTACTGGATTCCCAGAGGAAAAGAGCTCCATAACAACCACTGGACCTTCAGAGGAAGACCAGACCCTTCTATAAGATCACTGCTTCGATAGAATCACGTTCATCACTCCAAAAGGACAGCAGCCACCATTTAATGGGACTGCTGCCACCACCCCGACCAGCAGGGTGTCAGGTTATATTCTGACTCTGTCAGTTTAAGGCAGTGCTTCTGTATCATTGCCTTGATCTTCATTTTCTTTTTAAATTGTAATTCTGGTTTAGACTATCCCCTAGGTTTGCCTTCAAACCAGTATAAAAATTAATGTTCTCATCCCTTGTTTTTCTCCCAAAACAGGATTTTCCATTCCCAAACCTTGATCAGATGGAAGAGGCTGCGAGGAAAAGGAAGATGCCTCAGGACACCCAGGCAGGTGAGGAGGAAGTCAGTGCCCCTTTCCCCCTCTCTCCTGCTCCATCTCCAAGTCCAGCACAGCCCGTGGCTGAAGGACAGACCTGCTGCCGACCCCATCCTGCCAGGGATGCACTGGGGGAATCTTCTTCCCCTTCCGTCTGGCATGGAGGCAAATCGCATCCTCTCCTTGTCCTTCCTCCCCCAGACAAGGAGCTGAGGATGGAGACCAGGGAGGAAAAATCTCCATGGCAAAACCTTGTGGAAGAGGCCATTTTGAGTGACTCCACAGTGCAGAATTCCACTACGGAGGAAAATCCCCAGAGATCCCACAGGAGGAGGGCCTCCAAACCCAGCCCAGGGCACTCTGAGGAGGAAAGACCCACCCTGTGCCAAGAAGGTGGACAGAGCTTCAGCCAGAGCTCAGAGCTGGTGCTCCATGAGCAGCTTCATCATGGGGAGAAGCCCTACAAGTGCTTGGAGTGTGGGAAGAGCTTCAGGCAGAGCAGCACCCTGATCAGCCACCAGATGATCCACATTGGGGAATGGCCCTATGAGTGTGGGGAATGTGGGAAGGGCTTCAGCTGCAGCTCCCACCTCCTCACCCACCAACGTATACACACTGGGGAGAAGCCTTATGAGTGTCCTGAGTGTCAGAAGAGGTTTTGGATCAGGTCCGATCTCTGCCTCCAGCAGATTCATACTGGGGAGAGGCCCTTCCACTGCCCTGAATGCGGGAAGGGCTTCAAGAACAACTCCAACCTTGTCACCCACCAGCTCATCCACACTGGGCAGCGGCCCTGCGAGTGTCCCCAGTGTGTGAAGAGTGTTACCCAGAGCTCTGCCTAGACCAGTCACCAATGGAGGTGCCCGTAAGGGAAGGCCTGCTGGTGCGCCAAGTGCAGGAGGATTTTTGTGCACTGCCCCAACTTCATCCATCATTAGAGGATCCATGTTGTGAAGACCTCTGGTGATCCATTTTCCCTGTGATCTATGTGGGGAAGACACCTGTCCCTTGTCCTGCCCCTCCCAGTGACATGATGTGGCATTGAAAAACATGAGGGTCTGGCCATGGACGTGTCATTACATTCACTCCCACCTCAGATCATTGCCAGGGGCAGGAAAGGGACTCTCTCTCTCCCTGAGAAGAAGGGTGTCTTTTCCAGGAAGGGGAAATTGTGGCCAGGAAGACCCAGTGAGTTCTGTTTTAGTTTTTCTTGTAAACAGTTTTATTTATCCCTTCTGTTGTCAATATTGTTTCTGTTCCATTTGTTCCTTATCTCATTGCTGTTCCCAATAAATTGTTCTTATCCCAGCCTGGGATCTTTGCATTTTGTACTTTCCATGGGAGGCAGGAGAGCAGCGAGCGGCAGCGTGGTTTTAGCCGGAGCAGGAATATGGGGAATCCCATTCCTGAACCCCGGCCCGTGGAAACCGAGCATCCCAGCTGGTCCCAGCCCTGGTGGCCATGGCAACAGCCTTGGGAGCGGGTTCCTGGCTGGGGCTGTGGGAACCTCTTCCCTCTGGTGCCCAGGGACAGGAGTGAAGGGAACGGCTGCAGCTGAGTCAGGGCAGGCTCATGTTGGATGTCAGGAAAAGGTTTTTGCCCAGAGGCTGCTGGGCCCTGCCAAGGCTCCCCAGGGAAGGGTCCCAGCTCCAGCTCTCTGAGCTCCAGCAGTGTTTGGACAGCGCTGCCAGGCCCAGGCTGGCATTGTTGGGGTGTTCTGTGCAGGGCCAGCAGTTGGACTGGAGGATCCTGATGGGTTGCTCCCAGCTCAGCCAAATCTGTGGTTCTGGGATCCCATGAGCCTGGGGATAGGGCTGCCAATGGTTGCCATGGCAATGGGCTGTGGCTGCAGGCCTGAGCTGGTGTCCATGGCAACCACCCCTGGCATGGGGTCTCCATGGAGCTGCCAAGGGACTGAGCATAGCAATAGGGAGCTGGTGATGGTTGCCATGGAAACTGACCTTAGCCACAGGGGCCTGGTGATGGTTGGCTGCTAAGGATCAGATTTGTCACAGGCCCTCATAGGGGTTCCATGGGGACTTTCCAAGAGTCTCCAGGCTGTTCCAGAGCTGGAATATCAGAGGCAGAGACAGGGGCTCCATGGACACCTCCCAGGGCTTTCTGGGCATGGCAAAGAGCCGTGTGGTCAGAGGCAGTCACAGCCTTTCCATGGTGTCATCTCAGGGGACCTTGGGCTGCAAAGGCACCGATCTGTCACAGGCACTCATGGAGGCTCCACGGTGACATCCCAAGAGTCCCCAGGCTGCCAAAAATCCGGGATGTCCCAGACACTCACAGGGGTTCCTGTCATGGGCACAGTGGGAGCTTCAGGCAAAGTTTATTAGAGAAGTTCCTGATGGGTCTCAAGCTTTAGAAGGGAGCCCGAATAGATCCCAAAATATCACCATTCAATCAGAGATAACACAGACTCAGATCACAAGTCTAAGGTCTAAAAGCCACCCTTTTCTCAATCCTCTTCTTTTATACCTTAGTTTGCTAGAGGTGGACCTCATTGTTCATTTAATCAACACATTTCACATGATTGGCTATTAATAAGACAACACTCTTCATTAAACATCTTTATGGAAAAAACATCCTATAATAAATATTGTCAAGGTGCCATTTATTGATGTTTGTTTTATCCTGGGCTCTCTGGATATGAGAAACCCTCCTGTAGCAGTTCTGTGCCAGGTAAAAGGAGATGCAACAGACTTTTTTGGTCTTCAGCTTCTTGTTTAATGTTAACTTCTCTAAAGTTTTGCATGCGGTGCACACCAGGCTCAGCACATAGGACAAATACCTCAAAATGGCTCTAAAATGTACAGTTTTAAGGTTTTTTAAAGTTTTCTCAACCAATTAACTCTTTAAACATACATTATTTCTACTTATCTACACATAATTAATCCCTTGACTGTCCACATAACCTCTACACTCTGCTTTCCTTGATCAATCACCCTGTGCCACCAACACTGAAGAAAATGGAGTAGATGATGAAGAAGAAGAAGACAGGGACTACATCCAAATTCCTCCATCTTGCTTCCTATCTACATCACATTAAAAGTCCCAAAACCTAAATTTCGCACCCAAGTGACATACTATACTACCCTCTAATCTATTTCAGACTTTGGTAAACTCTAATCTGTCTCAAAGTCCTGGAAGTGCTCTCCATGGGGGAAGGTTAAAGGCAGTGTTTCTCTGGGGGTCAGGATGCCTCAGAGCAGACAGAGAAATATTCCCTGTGCCCTGGATTCCCACACATTTAACCTAAAAACCTTTAACCCTTAACATGTGAAGTTACCAAAAATGTTCCAGGTAAGTAGGATTAGAAGGAGAAAAAATAGAGAACAACAGAAAGACAGAAGATCTATAGAACAACACGCACATACGTACCAGCTACTTGGGTTCCAGCATCGCGAACACAGAAACCCCAAGAGAAGACAGGATCCAGGCCATGGGCTGGCCTCATGCTCTGGCTTTTAACTCCCTGGGCCTTCATGGGCCCGCCCCTGGGGTGGGACTGCCAGTTGCTTGTCCAGTCAGACCCAGGGTAGCACCAGCTGCTAGTGTGTGATTGATTGACAGCTCAGCCAATCAGAGTGGGGTTAGCACAGCATTTGCTATGTGATTGACAGCTCTGCCAGGCCACTGCTGGGGGCGGGGCTCTGATCCACCGCAAACCAAGGCCTGACCCAGCCCTGGCCCCACACGGGCATTCCAAGCATCCCAAGGTGTCTTGGGACATTGATCTCATCTAGCCTCTATCAGCGACCATGGTGACACTACGGAACCTCATGGAACCGTGGGTCAGTTGTCACAATGGAGATCCAAGGAAACTATGGTGAGACTACGGAACCTCCTGGAATCAAGGAGACCATTCTGGAACTCAGGGGCCTCTATAGAAGCAAGGGTCAATGATCAAACAGTGTGGCCCATAGAAACAAGGAGCCATTGTGACACAGCAGGGCTGCTTGGAGCCCAGGGACCCCTGTGACTCTGTTGGGTCTCATGAAACCAAGAAGCCATTGTGACATTGCCAGACCTCATGGAATCAAGGATTACACTGTGACAGTGTGGGCATCAATAAAGTCAATGGAACATGGAGCAAGTCTGCCTGGTTTGGACTCCTGGGGTCTGTCTGACAGGTCCCACTGAATTTCACATGTCAAGGGTTACTTCCCATCTGACCGTGAAGCACTGGGGCTCTGTGCTTTTATTCCTATGGAAAGAACTGTCTTTCTTGTCTAGATGCCCATGGCCAAAATTGGGATTCTATGTCTAAAATTCTCCATATCCAAGGGTGACTCCCAGACAAAATATGCCCATACAGTCAAGTCTGGCTAGACTTGGCCTCTGGTGACTGCCTCTCATCTGATCCTGCACCACTGGGGCTCACTTGTTTCCTTCCTATGGAGACCATTGTGAAAATGCAGAGCATTGTGGAACCAATAGGCCATGGTGACACTGCAGGCTCTTGTGGAACCTGTTCCACTGTAGGAACTCGTGGAACCAAGGGGAACAGTGAGAGCCTGCAGGATACCATGGATCCAAGGGGCCACTGTAACACTGTGGGGCCTGGTGGAACTAAGAACATCTTTCTGTTCTCTCTTGTTTTGCGGAGGAAAGAAGAAACTTCACAACTTTATAAAAGTTGTAAAGCTTGGTATGTTTATTTACGACGCGCGCCGGATGCAAGTTTTTTAACAAGGCATGCGTACTTCTGAAGATTTCGGGTCTTTTTTTATTTTTTTTCTAAATGCATATGCATACAGTTTTACAATAAGTTCATACATATTCATTCTGTGTGACATTTAGCACTAGTTCTTCTTTATCAAAGGAATTTTTAAGTTGGGGGCAAATCGACTTTGTGGTCTTTTCTGTTTTTCTTTGTCTCTTTGCTGTGTCGGCATGCGAGTTTTTCTTTCAGCTTTGGCTTCAAAGACTTTTTACTTTTCTTAGACACTTCACTTAATTTAGAATGGATCTTTACTCTGTCTCATTCTTCCTTTTTTTAGGAAATAAGTAAATTCTTTTACTTAATGAAAACTTTCATGACAGTAAGTGTCTTTTAGTGCTTCACTATGTACGTTTGACAAAGATGTTAGTACAGCTATTCGTTGTAGCATTCTACAGTTCTAAATTAACAATATAATAGATAATCTTAAGCTTATCTCAACTAATAGTAGTAAAACTACAATGGGGTGGCACAACTTATTAAAGATTCTATTTGCAGTTGGTGACTACTTAAAGATCACATCTCACTAGTGATGATCTATATTTTGTTTTATTCTTTGTAGAACTCTGGTTATCTCTTTTGTATTATGTTGGACAGTAATTAGGGCCTTCTTTCTGCTTCTTTGGCTTCTTTTCAAGCTTTCTAATAGGTCTTAGTGCTTAATTAATTGTTTTACTAATGTAAGGTTCATCTTACTAGGGGTAGGTGGTAGTCTGTGATACATTGTGTAATTGGCTTAAATTAGCTGGTGGGATGTTACTGGTACTAAATACTAAAACTTACACTCAATAATTTTAACAAAATTACAAATACAGAGATTAGAATGGCTTCTACCAGACAGAATAACATCATTGCTATCAATTTGTACAGCAGCACAAGCAGTTCTCAAGCATACACTCTTTTCTAGTATATACAAGCACAGTTTTCTGGTCAGTGACTGGATGAATTTCAAAGTAACAAATACTCTGTTCAGTGTCTAAACATACATCTTGAGCATTAATAGTATTGCTTTCACAAATGAATCTCATCTGTTCTCTAGTAATGCAGGATTCTAAGTTTACTGTCTGCTACTTTCTATTCATCTTTCGTGCTTACACTCTATGTTCTGAAGGATAGAGTATTGTTTTTTCATGGTTTAATCTTAGGGTAATGATGGGATGGATAACATAAACAGTGGCATTATGTATGGTAAGCACAAAGGCAGTTGCCACATTAGAAACAGGATTATAGGTGAAATTCACTATAGTCTGCCAGGATTGAAAGTTCTTTTCAAAATCAATTGCATTATTTAACACAATTTTTTGAATTTCAGATGGAAAATTACTTTCACTTCTTTCTTATATGATCAGAGTTGCTGTTGCTTGTATCTATAACTGTGCTTGTATACAACTGAAAGCTAAAGACACATTATC
This sequence comes from Melospiza melodia melodia, assembly GCF_035770615.1. NCBI lineage: Eukaryota > Metazoa > Chordata > Aves > Passeriformes > Passerellidae > Melospiza > Melospiza melodia. Next base: position 18,427,386 of record NW_026948525.1, on the reverse strand, counting down.
TTGAACTATACTAAAAACTAAGTGCTTCTACTATTAACTTGTGGTCTTGGTCCCTGGCCTTTTTATACTTTTTTACTTTGGCAGTACTTTTGAAATCTGTCACTGGCTAGTTCCTAATGCCAATAGAGATTACTATAAAGGCTGCTTCAATTTTGTTAGGCTACTTGCTGCAGTGGCTAGTTTATTCTCTAGTATTTCTGAATCAATTCTATTTAAAACTCCTAATTTTGTCTCTAATATGCTAGTTAGATGTTTGTTATAGGGAACAGAAACTGCTTTCTGTTTATGACTATCTTTCTCTGCTAGAGGGATGTGCTGGCCTTGAAGAGTCTACAGTTCTTGATCTTGCTATTCTTGCTCTTCACATACTTGATTCTCGTGGATTACTACAGTAGGTAATGTTTAAATTTTTTATCTGAGAAGGTTTTCTTATGGATCTAGTATACTGATTAAATGCCAGGGACCAAGGCCATTTAGCATTACTTTGAACAGAGGTACTCTTAAGTTCTGAAACTTCAGTTATGATTACACACAATACAATTCTACAAACTAAAATATGAGCTACTCTCGACTGCAATATACTCATTTTGCTTCAGTAAGTTTTAATCTCAGTTCATTGTCTCTTGGCGTCACTCTTTAAGGGGTTTCTGGGCTTTTTTTACTCGAGAGTGATGGATCCAGGCATTCTGCTCTTTGATTTTGATTGCAGTGAAGGTGGTGAGAAGTACTCGCAGTGGTTTGTCTCACTGTGGTTTTGAAGTCTTCTCTGTAAGAGACTTAACATATACATCATCTCTAGGCTATTTAACTCTCTGCTACGAGTTCTAGCTACATGTTTCTCAATTACTCTGAGCTGTTTGCTTAATGTTACTATGTAGGTGGACATTCTGGACATTCTCTTTGTATTCTATATGGTCTTCTATAAGGCATTTTAAAAGGATTTAGCATTCTTTTAGCTCAAGGTTTAGTTTGAATTTGCAATAGTGCTAGTGGAAGAGTTTGGGCTAGGGTAGATTAATTTTTTGCCTTAGTCTTATGATTTACTGCTTAATTAAATGATTCATTCTCTCTACTTGGCTGCTTGATTGGGGGTGGTCTGGAGTGTGAAGTTCTTGATCTATGCTCAGATGGCTACTAATCTGTTGCACTATTTTGGAAATGAAATGTGATTCTTTATCTGAGGATATCGTGGCTGGAACTCTGAAGCATGGTATTATTCTTTATAAAAATAATTTGGTCACTTCTTGAGCTTTGACAGTTCTGGTGGGGAATGTTTCTGGCTACTTTGAAAATGTATCTATCAATACTAGTAAATACTGATACCCCTCTTTCCTTGGGAGTTCTGAAAAGTTAATTTGCTACTGTTGTACAGGCTCATGGCTTCTCTCAGTTTGGCTGAGTTTTGGCTGGGGGCATATTTTGGGGTTAGTCTGGAGGCAAGGATCACATTGTCGGCTTACTTGAGTGATAGTGGCATATAAATTCTTGACAACGATACAACGATTGTTTCAATCAGATTTGTGTAATGCACTCTATCACTCGCAGCTTTGGTCATTTTGAAAAAGGAGTTACACTTTATAAAAGGCTTTTAAGTAGTTAGGCTTTAGTGTGTTTTCTAGTGCCTTTCTTTCAGTAGTAACTACGAAAATGGGAAGGGATTACTAGCTTTCTTTCAATGGTAGCTTACTCTTTGCAGTTGTACGTCTCTTTTGGTTAGTATTATTGTATTATGGCTTACTTTTGAGGAAAATCTGTACTTCACTCTTTGCTGCTTTCTTTGCTTCTCTATCTGCTAGCTCATTTCTTTCTTTTAATTTTAAGCTTACTCTCTAGTGTGCTTTAATATGCTTTTTCAGGTAGCTGAACTGCTTCTAGCAGCTGGATTGTCTCTTCTTTCTCTGTGAGGTCAGCAGTCTCTTCTCTTTCTAGATGGCTCTATGTGCATGTATGACTCTAAATGCATTCTTTGGGTCTGTGTAGATGGTTATTCTCTTCTCTTTTGCTCTTTCTAGGGCACGGGTCAGGGCAATTATTTCAGCTTTCTGCGCAGAGGTACTTGTTGGTAAGGGTCTAGACTCAATTACTTCTCTGCAGGTAGTCACTGTGAACTTTGCAATGTTGCTTTCCTGTCAGTGAACTAGATTTCTGCATCATCTGGAGGAGTGTCTTTTAAGTCTGGGCGGCGGGAGTAGGTAGCTTCGGTGGTTTTTAGGCAACTATGGTGTCTACTGAGAAAAGAAGCTGAGTAACAATATTAGTCACTACTATCTCTACATCATCTTGCTCTACTATGATGGCTTGGCATTTCAGAAACTTCTGTGGTGAGAGCTAGTGGCTACTCTTTACTTCTAGTGCTGCGGACACTGTGTGGGACACTAGCACAGTCAGTTTTGTTTCAGGGTAAACTTGCATGCCTCTTGAATATTCAGCACAACTGCTGCTACAGCTCTGAGGCAACTTGGCTATTTTTTGGCTGTTGCATCTAGTTGCTTAGAGAAGTAAGCAACTGCTCTTCAGTAAGGGTCTAAGTCTTGAGCTAATATTCTCTGGGCAATTCTTTGCGTGGGAAAAATAGAAAGAATGGTTTACTTGCATCTGGAAGTTTCAAAGCTGGAGCTGATATGAGGGCACTCTAGCTGGTGAAAGGCTCATGTGGTGTCTTGTGTCTACTGGAGATCTTTGTTTCTATTGGTAATAAGAGCATAGAGGGGTCTGGCGAGCAGTCTATAATTATAAACTCACAGCTGGCACTACTTTACTATGCTTAAGACGGTTCGGAGTTCTTTCGTTGTCTGGGGTTTCGGGGTTTGGCGTACAGCTTCTTTGCTTTAAAGTCTGCTGCTTTGCACTCACTTCTTACTCTAGGTAGATTACTTTTTGTTTCACTACTTGTGCTTTTTATTTGAGACTCTGCGTCTTTGGAGTCTTAGGAGATTCAAAAGGCTACTGTCTAGGCTTCTTTCACTTCTCTCATCTGAGTGGCTACTAGAAGATCATCTACGCACTGCAACAGCTTCTTTTCTTCTTGTGGAGCTTCTTGGGACTCTGGGTCTTTGCAAGCTGTTCTCGAATCGGAGTGGGGAATCTTGAAGCCTTCAGACACATGGACTATGTGAGCTTGAGTTTGAATGCAAAAATTTCTTGGCTGGCTTCGTGGATAGGGAGGCAAAAGAAGGCATCTCTTAGGCTTAAAATAGTGAATTAGGTTAGCTCAGGTGTTAAATAAGTCAGTAAGGTATATGGATTTGCTACTACAGGGTATAAATTCTGTGTTATTTTATTGACAGCTTTTAATCTAGTACTATCAGTTATTGGGCTGATTCTTTCTTTATTTTCTTTTTGAGGGTACTACTCAGTTCTCACTAGTTGTGTTCTTTCTTTAAACTTGATGTTCATGGGGGAGCATCTTTCACTCTCTCTGGTACAGCAGAGGCCCATACCCTTGAAAACACTTGTTTACTTATTCTAATATCTCTCTACTAATGTCTTTCTTAATTTCAGTGTCTGTTAATGTTAAGCCTAACATCTTTATATCATTTGCCTCTAGAGTAACCTTTCTCATTTGAGAATGTTTAGCAAATTGAGCAAATTGTACAAAAGCTTTTAGGTACAGATAGTACACATATTACTTTAAAGGTTTGCACAAGGATGACTTTTCAGACTGGCCAGTTTTCAGTTGTTCTCCACACTGCAACATAAACATTCTCCACAGGTACTAAAGTTTTTTTTAAAACTGAATATATGGCCCTTGTGTCAACAAAAATTCTTCTCTTTTGGGGAGGTCATCTTTACCCTTCCTCCCTTACCTTGGCAGGAGCCATTAGCAAATCATATGTACTCATTTTGTGAACTGTGATTGCTTTGCATTTCAGCATGATAATCTTTGCCTGATTTCATACGTTGCTATCTTATGGTGCATGCTGAGCAACATGTTTGATTTGCTTTCTCTTTGCCTTGTTTTCCCTTTTCAAGAAATCTGGTTGATTTCTTAAAACACAAAGACATTTCAGCATACAAAACTCTATCTCATTTATCTTCTTATTTTAAAACAGTACTAACAGCAATGAAGTATTATAAATATTTTTATTTTCTGAGCTGCTCCTACTGGCAGCCTTCTCTCAGTGAGCCTCTCCCAAAAGGGGCTAATTTAGGAACTTCTTTGCTCTGGTCAGTTCTCATTATTTATTTCTCTTTGCCCTATCTCGCTTCCACTCAAACCTTTTTACAGACCTTCACAGTAGTTTCTCAACTTTCCTCCTATACACACAGCTCCAGGTGGCAGGTATCAGATGTGGTTCCCACACACAAGTTCTAAGACCTTAGGTTCTGAATCTGCTTGACTAGAAACCTCTAATTTACATGTGCCCTGACACTTATTAGAACAGCAAAACTAGTGTTTCTCATAAACACTGCACTGCAATAATAACTGCACATCTAGCTTTTGCTCACAGGCCGTTCTCGTGTTCTCTGGGGAGACGGGGCAGCCAGAGCTGTCCCTGTGCCCAGGGGACAGCCACTGTCACCTCACACAGCATGCTAATCAAAAACGTGATATAGACACTATATTCTGATCAAACAAAATATCAGTCTTTTCTAGTTCTCTTCTTGCACAATCTAATTAAGCTCTGTGTCTACTTACACTTGTTTTACTGCTTTGCAAAAAGGCTGTGCTAGTCACAGCCGAAACTCTGATATGCCCACAGACACAAACACTCGCACCTGCACCCCCCCTTTATCTTAAATTCGCTAGAGCCAAGGCTTGAATTGCTGTGAGGGGGGGAATTCTTGGAATTCCTTTAACTCTATCGTAATTAAGCATAAATTACCGTACTATAGTTCTCCTATGTAAAATGCCACTCTTGTTGCAACAAAATCTTAAAATCTCCACAAACACTACTATACAATTTGAGAATCAAATTACCACAATGCAGCGGAAGAAAATCACCACACAAAGCCACTGGGAAAGGGCATATCTCTCAAAGTGCTCCCTTTTCTCAACACAACATAGCATACTATAATTCAGCATTTACTCACATCAATTTTTTGGACACAATCAAAATCAAACATCTAAGGCAAAAGAACTCTCTGAGCTCATACTCATACTCACGGTTAAAATGTACCAAATCTACACAAATCACTACATTTAAACACGATAAATACCATCACTGAAATTCTTCTACTCACTTCTCTGCGGGGCACTTTTGTCCCTGCCCCCACAGCCTGCTGCAGCCGGCGCCTCAGGCCTCACTTGGCTGCTTCAAACACGGGTAGTACTGACTCCTCTACACTGTAGATTTATTATCTTTTATACACCATACACTTATACACTTGCACAATTAGAAACACAGTGCACCGACCACACAACACACACATTAACCATACAGCAACACAGTGTCCGGACATCACACACACATACAAACAAAGCACACACGGGCTCAACAGTTCTGCTCTATCAGAACTATGAACCCCCAATACACATACACGGGTTCACCCGGCTCACCCCCAGAACCGCTTGCGGTCTGCTCTATCAGAATGATGAACCCCATCTCTAATACAGCTGCTCTATCAGCTGAACCCAGACGTCTCTGGGTGGTTTACTCCCTTGCTCTCCTTTCCCTCCCCCAGGGGCCCTCAGTACATACCGTATCTTCCTCTGCAGGCCAGCAGGTCCTTGTCTGTCCTCGCAGGTGGCAAGTTGAGACGAGCGGAGCTCCACCAGGAAAAAATCCTAGGGCGTGCCTTGGAGGTCCGTCTATCCCCCCTGCCCCTGTGGGGACAGAGAACTCTTGCCTGGCTGGCTCGCCATAATGTTTTGCGGAGGAAAGAAGAAACTTCACAACTTTATAAAAGTTGTAAAGCTCGGTATGTTTATTTACGACGCGCGCCGGACGCAAGTCCCCCAACAAGGCATGCGTGCCTCTGAAGACCTCGGGTCTTCTTTTATCCCCCTTCTAAATGCATATGCATACAGTTTCACAATAAGTTCATACATATTCATTCTGTGTGACATTTAGCACCAGTTCTTCTTTATCAAAGGAATTTCTAAGTCAGGGGCAAATAGACCTTGCAGTAATTTCTTTTTTTCTTTCTCTGTCTCCTTGCTGTCTCGGCATGCGAGTTTTTCCTTCAGCTTTGGCCTCACAGACTTTTCACCTTTCTTAGACACTTCACCTAATTCGGAATGAATCTTTACTCTGTCTCACTCTGAACCAAGAATGTGTGGCCCAGTTGGGCCGCACGGTCCCAAGGGGCCAGTGTGAAGCAGCAGGGCTTTGTGGAACCAAGAGGCCATTGCTGCATTTCAGGGCCTCATGGAGCCAAAGGGCCATTGTGATCCTGCAGGGCACCGTGGATCCATGGAGAGCACTGTGACATTGCAAGGCCCCATAGAATCACAGAGACCATTGTGACACTGTGGGGCCCCATGGAACCAAAGGAACATTGTGACCCTGCAGGGCCTCATGGAAGGAAGGGGCCATTGTAACACTATGGAAACTTGTGGAACCAAGGGAATTGTTGCACTACTGGCCCCAATGGAACCAAGGGATCATTGGACACCGCGGGACTTCATGGAACTCAAAGCCCATTATGGCACTGTGGGTCCGTGTGGAAACCTGAAGACCATTAAGATGCTTAAGGACTTTTGTAATCAAGGGGCCATTATGACACCTGAGGGCATCATGGAAGCAGAGAACCATTGTGGAACTGCAAGGCCTCATGGAAGCAAGGAGCCATTGTGACACTGCAGGGCCATGCGGAGGCAAGGGAACATGAAACAGATATGGCTGCCTTGGTCTCCCAGCGGTCACCTGAACAGTCTGGCTGACCTTGGAATGTGGAAGGCCACTCCCATCTGCCCCTGAAACACCGAGGCTCTGGGCTTTCCTTTGTATGGAAAAGAACTGTCCATTTTTTCCAGGTATCCATGGCCAAAATTTGGATTCCACTTCCAAATTTCTGTGTATCCAAGGATTGCTGCTGGACAAAAGCTGCCAGGACAGACAGGTCTGGCTGGTCTTTAACTCCTGAGTGCCAGAACTCACCTATGTACCAAGCCCTGTGTTAGCGTTCAAAAACACATAATCACGTAGGGATTATATGCGGTGCTTTTTATTTAAGAGCTCTGGGAATTGGGGTATTACCCAAATCTGATTCCGACCATACATCCAAAATGATCATGTTTTATACTCTATCGTTATATAACTTTCATGTTAATTGTTAAACTTATATTGTTCTATTGTATACATAGATTTCAGCTAAGCTCAGCCCCCCTCTGAATTTCCAACATAGTTTCTCATTATTCTTCTTATGGCTATATAATATTTATATTTAATTACAAAACAATCATCCCATCTAACAATTCCGTAATTTATCATACTGCTTACGCAGATGCAGTTGATCTGGGAAAACACAAAGCTTAACATTTTAGATTCTATCTTTAACTTTTCCCAGGGCTCCACTATCAACTGGAAAAGACTCTGTGCTTTGCTTTATATAGGAAAAATCATCCTTCTCCTGCCACAAATGTCTGAAATTAGGACTCCACTTTCATAATTCTGAATATCCAAGGGTTGCTCCAAGCAAACCTGCCAGAACAGACAGATCAGGCTTGCCTTGACCTCTGGTGGTTGCTGTTCATCAGCTCCTGAAACATGGGGGCTCCATGGTATCCTTCCTATGGAGACCAACGTGACATTTGGGAGCCTTGTGAAATGAAGGGGCCATTGTGACACTGCAGAGCACCATGGATCCAAGGGACCATTGTGACACTGTGGGGCCTCGTGGAACCAAGGACATCATTGTGGCTCTGTTGGGCCACATGGTGCCAAGGGGCCAGAGCAAAGCAGTGGTGTGGGAGTTAGCCCAGCTGTAACTCAGAGTCAGATAGATTTTACCCCGGAAGACCTGGGCGCAAGTTTCAAGCCCTGGGAATAATTCGTTTAACTTAGGGTGAGTTTGAGTTTTCCCTCATATGCCGTTAGTGTTGTTATGCTAAGTTGTCAAAGTTCTCCTCCCCTATTGGTTACTTGTTTCCCGTCTATGATTTTTGTTCTAGAGTGTTCTACCCCCAAGTGTATATATTGTTGCTTCGCCTTTATCTCAGATCTTTGGATCTCACCCCTTGTACTGTGCTTGACTTCTCCACGTTTATTGTTTTTCACCCTGTTATTAAAGGTTTTTTTGGGCAACTCCATTGATCCTGCTTGTAGAAGCATCGGAGTGTAGGACAGTTGGGACGGACAGAGGCAAGAGATCTCTGAAGTCAGGTCTTGGAACTTGTGGTTTATTGCAATGGGTGTGAGTGCAGGGGCCTTGTTTGGAGCTGCCAGCCACAGCTCGGAGCAGGCCCATAAGAAGGAGCTTGAAAGAGGTGCCAAAAATGGATACTCAAAAGAGGAGGGGAGTTCCCATTACAATACAATAAATCTTCTTTTGTGCTGCATATTCTAATTTTCACTAACCAATCTAGTACAAGATACAAATCTTTAAGCATTTACATACAGCCTATAAGAATCATTACATTACCATACTGTGTTACATTTTAAATCCTAAAAACTACTCTATGGACCCCCTCTGCCAAGCTAGTAGGGTCTGCTCTGACCCTTGGACCTGTCTGCAAGCAGAGGGTATTGTTTCATCAAAAGAAGATTACTTTCAGCAAGCCATACCATTGTTTTCCATTTGTTCAGTAACTAAGGCTTGGTGTCTCAAAGCTTGCTTTCATTTCAATCTCACTTATAGTTTCCATATTCTCAAAATCTTTTGCCAGGTGATCATATTTATAAGGCTTTCCTGTTTCATCTTCCCCAGCATCTGGTCCTTTTCATTTTCACCACCATTGCCCTGAAGTTGGGGAACCAGAAGATTTGTCACAGTCACCCTCATTGTGACTTTTGGCACCCAACAGGGACCCTGACATTGAATCATGTCAGCTGGGGTTAACTGGTGGGTAGGCCAGTGTCCCCTGTAATTTTGGATTGTGCCAGCCTGGCAGATTCATCATTGCTTCGAGGGACCTTGGCCAGGATCTGCAGGGACAATGATGGTTTAACCGGCGAAGGATTGCAGGTGGGTTTGTGGAAATGCAAGACATTTATTGCCCATTTTGCCGCTGTGTTTTTATAGTATGAGCCCACATCCCATTATGAAATTGGAGTGTTCAGTGGCTGTTCCCCCTAAGGCGGATAAAAAGAAAAATGGGCAGCCAGATGTCCAAAGTAGAAAGGAGCATATATGGATGCTTTGTTAATTCTCACTGATCATGACAAAATATTTACAAAGAGCAAATTAAAATCAATTGTGAGGTGGATCATTAAAATTTTTCCAGATGCCCCTGCTGAAAAAAATCTATATACTACCAAATTTTGGGACTCAGTGGGAGGTAAATTGTACAACCTTTCAATCTAAAGGGACCCCATTGCACCCCACATACTCCCCATCTCCCACACTATTCTTGAGACCCTTCACCAGCAAGCGGTGTGTCGAAAACTCAATCCATTGGTAACTCCTAACTCAGGACCTCCTCTCAAACCTGCATTTCTTGGACCTTCCACCATGCTCCAAGATGGTGATGAACACACCCTCTTGGAGCACTGTGACCTGGAGACTCGAGATGGAAGGAGCCTGAATGTGGCCTGACCACCCTCCTGCCATCTTGGCTCCTCCACTTCCTGCTATCACAACATTCTCTTCCACCCAGAACGAACCTCTAGACTCTACCGCCTCGACTGTGGGTCATGCCCCCACTGCCAATTATTCCACCTTCACCCTGGGCCATGCCTCCAGAACTCCACCCTAGAAGTCCACCATCTAATTAAGGAAGGAGACTGGGAAATAGTTAGGAAACTCCTCGTTGCACCCATATGTTATGAAGGAAGGGGGCAGAATCCCAGGTCTCAGCCACTGGTTTATGGGGAAATCAAGGATCTTCACAAGCAGCTAAAGAGCATAGGAAGGACTTACTTTGTTTTAAAGGGCTAATGACAGCCATGTTTACAGCACATGCCCTAACTCCCTGATTTAAAATATATTATGACCATTTTGCTATCACCTACAGAATACACCCTGGGGGAAGGGGGATGGAAGTGTTTACTTAATGAATTAATAGCATACTATGTTAATAATGATGCAAGGGTGGAATTGACAATCAACCATCTAGCTGGAGAAAGACAACACAGCCTACCAGCTGATCAAGCAGCAGGCATCCCCAGAGAAGTATTGGATGATATCAAAGAGATGGCATTGCAAGCTCCAATCCAGGTATCAGATGGCAGCACCCTCAATTTGGACTACCTTGGGTGGCTGCAGCAAAAGCTTTAGGACAATTAGACCATCCTGGGTGCCTCTTAAGTAAGCAAAACTGTGCTACATCCCACACATTGAGTGGCCAGCTCTCAGACATAGAGACCATCAGACATGCCACCTTGCAGAACAGTGATAGAGTTTTTACTCTGGGCACATGGGCATGGCCGAGTAGACTCTGAGGGCATGTGATGCATGAACCTCTGCAGCCACAGTGAGTCAATCCACAAGAGCATTCAAGTACTGAATGAAGAGTTCAAGAAGCTTCAAGTGGAAAACAAAGACTAGTTCAAAAAACTCTTCCAATACAAGGAACTGAAGGGTTGGATGATGTCTAGCTAAAACAGGATTATTAATTCTCTTAGTGGTTGTTGTTGTATTGTGATTGTCCCATGTTTGTTTGGATGCTTTCAGAAAGTCTTAAAAATTCTTTCAGTTCCATCTTTGTTGTAAAAGAGAAAGGGGGAAGATACCCAACACAGGCTCCTCATGGACTTCTTGAAAGAGAGAATTGGAGACCAGGATGGCACAAAAACTTCTCAGAGACTCGGTGTGGAAAGGAAAATTCTTAAAAGTACTTAAAACTATCCTTAAATCCATAAAGTACCTTAAAAACCTTGAGTATCTCAAGGTATTAATGAGCCTCACTGAGTGTCTGTACAAAGCTCTCAAGGGACACGTTAAAGCGGATAACTGGGGCCATGACTGCACAAACACTTCACAGAGTCTGTATCAGAAGGGAAATGCCAAGTACCTTGAAATAACTGAAGTACCTTGAGGCATTAATGAGCCCCACTGAGTGTTGTTACTGACAAAGCCTCTCCAGGGACTAATTAAAGCAGATAATTGGAGGCCATGGTTGCACAGACCTCTCAGAGACTCCAAGGCAAAAGCCAAACCCAAAGTCCTTTGAAACACCTGCGGTCCCTGCAGGGAGCATTAAGGAGTCCCCACAGGGCCATTCCTGAGCAAGGCTCCCCAGGGACTCCTTACAGCAGATCCTTGAGGCCACTGGGATGTGGGCTAATGGGGGATGCTGAGGGCAGGACAAGGGGCTGACAGTGCCCAGCCTGGCTGGGGCTGTGCCAGGAGGCCCCAGTGCCTCAGAAGAAGGTTTCTTCTCCCAGCCCTTGGTGGCACAGACCATGCTGCTGTGCCCCAGGGCACCAAGGCTTGGCTTCTCTTTGTCCCCACCTGTCATCACTGCCTCCAGTTCTCTGCTCTGCCTGGGGCCTGGGGACACTTTCTCAGTTGTGTTCCTCAGTGGGACCCATTAAAAGTCCAAGAAACTTTGGAGTTTGATTCTGCCTTGGAATTCTGGAGAGGTTTCTTCAGCTCCCTCTCAGGGACTGATGGTCAGGGCCTGAGCACAAAGCCCCAGAGGCTCATTAAAGTCCTTGTACTGTGTCTGTGCTGTTGAGCTGGGCTGGGCTCCTGGCACAGAGGCAACTCCTGGTAATCAAGCAAAGCTTCAAAAGCACATTTCTCTTGATGATCACCTCTTCTGCCAGCCCAGCAGGGCTGGGGCACTGCCTGCAGCCAGCCCGGGCACAGCAGAGAGGCACAGAAGCACAGAGAGCTTCAATCAGTCAGGGCTGGGAAGGTGCTGAGAAGTGCCTGGGGCACAATCACTGCCAGCCCTTGGCACAGGAACCTCTGGCTGCAGGACAATGCAGCTGCAGCTGCCGGAGTGATCTCCTAAAGCTGGAACATCCCAATGCCTACAAACTCTGTGAGTACATTCTCTGCTTTTGTCTTGTGCAGAGCAGCCAGGGGTGCCCAGGGCTGTCCTGCAGAGCAGGGTCCTGCAGCCCAGGGCGCTGTGCTGGGGCAGGGACTCTGCTGCCTGCCAGGGACAGCTCTCAGACAGCCCTGGCAGCTGCTCCCAGCACTGGGGGACAAGATCTGGGTTAACAGAGACAGCTGCTAAGGCTTGGGAGGGCTCTCATGGTGTGGTGAGGATGCTGCATTGTTCAGGACTGCTCCCAGCATGGCATTTAACTGCAGAACATTTCCAAGTAGTTTATACAGGGAGCGGAGCAAGGCAGGAGCAGCATAAAAGGGAAAATCCTGCTTTTTTAAACTACTGGTCTGGGTGGCCTTGATGGGAAATTGCAAACAGATATTCATCTGTCAGTCCAGCATGAGAAAAAAATTTTTCTCAGATGTTGCTCAACGAGGCAGTGACAGAAATCAGCACAGGACCCCTTAGAAGCTGCATCAGTCTCGTTTATCCAGCGTCCTCAGGGTTGCTCTGATGTTGCCATCAGAGCCTGCAGAGCCAGAGCTGCCCCTGGGCAGTGCCTGAGCTGGCAGGGGTCTGCAGGGCAGAGCTGAGCCCCCAGGGCCGGGCTGGGCTCTGGCAGCACTGGCAGGGCCCAGCCCTGGGCACAGGGAAGCAGCTGCTGGCAGGGACAGCTCCAGGCAGCAGAGCCCCGGGCAGGCAGTGGGGGGAAATTGCCCCCAGACTGTGCTGGAATATTTAAAGTCCACTCCAAACCCAATTATTCCCTGATTACTTTTTTTACAGATCCCCAAGCCAAGGCACGGGAAATGTCCAACAGCAGCTCCATCAGCCACTTCCTCCTGCTGGCATTGGCAGACACGCGGCAGCTGCAGCTCCTGCACTTCTGCCTCTTGCTGGGCATCTCCCTGGCTGCCCTCCTGGGCAACGGCCTCATCATCAGCGCTGTAGCCTGCGGCCACCACCTGCACACGCCCATGTTCTTCTTCCTGCTCAACCTGGCCCTCACTGACCTGGGCTGCATCTGCACCACTGTCCCCAAAGCCATGCACAATTCCCTCTGGGGCACCAGGAACATCTCCTACACTGGATGTGCTGCTCAGGTCTTTCTGGTTTTCTTCTTTCTTGGATCAGAGTATTACCTCCTGACCTTTATGTGCTACGACTGCTACGTATCCATCTGCAAACCCCTGCACTATGAGACCCTCCTGGGCATCAGAGCTTGTGCCCACATGGCAGCAGCTGCCTGGGCCAGTGCCTTTCTCACTGCTGTCATGCACACGGCCACTATATTTTCCCTGCCCCTGTGCCATGGCAATGCCCTGGGCCAATTCTTCTGTGAGGTACCCCAGATCCTCAAGCTCACCTGTTCACACTCAAACCTCAGGGAATTTGGGCTCCTTGGGTTTTCAATCTGTTTGGAATTTGGTTGTTTTGTGTTCATTGTTTTCTCTTATGTGCAGATATTCAGGGCTGTGCTGAGGATCCCCTCTGAGCAGGGACGGCACAAAGCCTTTTCCACCTGCCTCCCTCACCTGGCCGTGGTCTCTCTGTTCGTCAGCATGGCAGTGTTTGCCTACCTGAAGCCCCCCTCCATGTCCTCCCCATCCCTGGATCTGGCCCTGTCAGTTCTGTACTCGGTGGTGCCTCCAGTCCTGAACCCCCTCATCTACAGCCTGAGGAACCAGGAGCTCAAGGCTGCAGTGTGGAGACTGATGACTGGATGGTTTCAGGGACATTAAAATGCTGGTCAATTTCTGCCAATCACTTGTATTAAAAGACATCTTTCATACTTCTTGTTGCTTTGGTTGTGGTTTGTTCTTTTTCCTTTCTTTTAGTTTTTCATATTGTCCACAAAGAAATGTCATTGTTTTTGCCATTTCTCATTTTGTGTCTCTACCTTCCCTGTGGCCAGAGACTGTGTCAATGAGGGGCTGCACTCTTGGTGGCTTTAAAGGAACTAATGGATCTCCCAGCCAAGTTTTTTTCCAGAGATGCCCTTATGTTCCCTACTCTGGAGTTGCAGCAGCAATGTCTGTGTGCAGAGCTGGGGGCAGATCAATGTTGGCACAGCAGCTCTGCTCCTGCTGGCCACACCATCCCTGATCCAGGCCAGGAGCCATTGGCCTTCTTGCCCACCTGGGCACACTCATGTCCAACCTGCTGTCCATCAGTCCCTGCAGGTCCCTTTCTGCCTGGCTGCTGTCCAGCCACTCTTTCCCCAGCCTGTAGCACTGCAGGGGTTGTTGTGGCAAAAGTGCAGGACCCGGCACTTGGTCTTGTTAAACCTGATTTTATTGAATTTGTCCCCTGGATCCACCTGTCCAGGTCACTGTGCAAAGCCCTCCTATACTCCCACAGAATCCACACTCACACCCATCTTGGTGCCATCTGTAATTTGTGAATGGTGGACTTGATCCCGTCACCCAGATCATCAGTGGAGATATTAAACAGGACTGGGCCCAACACAGATCCCTGGGGGACACCACCAGTGCCTGGACATCAGCTGGGTGCAGCACCATCCCCACCACTCTCTGGGCCCAGCCTCCAGCCAGCTCTTAAATCTCCCAGCAAGGAGGGAACCTGCCCAAGCCGTGGGCTGCAGCTTTTCCAGGGAATGCTGTCAGAGACAGAGTCAAAGGCTTTGCTGAATTCCAGGCACACAACATCCACAGCCTTTCCCACATCCATAGGCAGGTCACCTGGTCATAAAAGGAGACCAGGTTGGTCAGGCAGGACCTGCCTACCCTAAATCCATGCTGGCTGTCTCTGATCCCTCGGCCATCCTGTGGATGCCCTGGGATGGCACTCAAGGTGATCTGTTCCATAACCTTGCCAGGCACCCAGGTCAGGCTGACAGGCCTGGAGTTCCCAATCTCCTCCTTCCAGCCCTTCTTGGAGATGGGCTCACACTGGCACCTCCAGTCCTCTGGAACCTCCCTGCTGAGCCAGCACTGATGGTAAATGATGGAGAGCAGCTTGGGGAGCTCATCCACCAGCTCCCTCATCCCCCTGGGATCGATCCCATCCGATCCCATTCACCTGTGAGCATCTGAGTGGCTCAGCAGGTCAGCAACTGCTTCCTCCTGGATTCCAGGGGGCTGTTCTGCTCCCTGCGCCCATCTACCAGCTCAGGAGAACACTTGTCCTGAGGACAACCTGTTCTAATATTGAACATTGAGACAGACAAGATGTTAAACAGTTCATCCTTTTCTTTAGTTACTCTATTCTCCACTGCATCCAAATAAAGAGTAGAGGTTCTCTTTATCTGGTGTTTTGCTACTACTTTATTTATAGAAACATTTCCTATTATTTTCCACAGAAGTGGCCAGATTAAGCTCTACTTGAGCTTTCACCTCTTTCCTTTTCTTTCTGCATAACCTAACAACATCCTTAAATACTTTTTAGTTGCCTGTTTGTCTTTTCAAAATGATGCATCCTCTTTTTTCCCCTTAAGTTCATACCAAAGATCCATGGACAGCCAGGCCAGTCATTTTCCTCACTAGCTCATCTTTTGCCACATTGGGACAGGCTGCTCCTTCCCCCTTAAGATTACTTTGTTGAAATGTGTCCATCCTTCCTGGACCCCTTTGTTTTTAAGGGCTGTTTCTTTAAAAAAAAAAATCTGTACCTTCTTTGGTATTCCCCAAATCTGCATCCTTAATAGGCCAAACCTGCCCTTCCTAATTAAAGTGCAGAAATTTTGTTGCTGCCCCTCCTTCTCTCACAGAACATGGAAAACTTTATTATTTCATGGTCACTGTGCCCCAGGCAGCTTCCGAGCCCCACATCTGCCACCAGCCCTTCTCTGTTTGTGAACAGTGGGAGACTTTCCTTGGCAGTGGGAGCGTTACCAAAAATTCAGTAAAACAGAAAACTGCTTAACACCAATGTAGCATAGAGAAGCAGCATTCTTTATTCAGGGGGATGCACAGGGGATAGATCCTCCCAAAGCTGTGTGTACTGAGTACAGGAAAGTTTCTGTTTATTTTCTGTATTTTGCTCACAAATTCATTGACTGTCCTGGACTAAACATACATATGATAATCATTTCCCCAAAATCATTAACATATTTCCCCTCCCCTTTACCCATGCATTCTCCTGTCCTGGGGGTCTCCCTGGTGGTCTCTGGTGCTCGTGGACCCCAGTGTTCCCGTGGGCCTGGCTAAGATGGCAGGACACTGAGGCTGCTGAACTTCCAGTTCCCCTTTTCACACAATGGGCATTGTGTGCTTTCCATAGGCCTGGGGTTTTGGAGAATAATGTCCTTGTGTCAGCTCAGCTGGTGCAGACAATTTATCTTCTGGTAACATGAGGATGGCTGTGGGCTGTGTGACATCACAGAGTGGTTATGTGGAGTCATTGAGGAGCTATGACAAGATAGACTGCCTCTGTGACATAACAGAGCCAGATGTGACATCACAGGGAAGAGGTCTGACATCCCAGAGCAGACTATGATATCACAGAGTTGGCTGTGACATCAGAGACCAGCTCGGTGACATTGGAGAATGGGCTGTGACCTCACAGAGCAGGCTGTGACATCACACAGGGGCTGTGTGACATCCCAGCAGGGCTGTGTCAGGTCACTGGGTTGGTCACTCTGCCCCAGCTCCCCCTCACAGTTTCTCCCAACAACTCCAATGCTGTTCATGCCCAGCAGGGTCCCTGTCCCCCGGGATCCCCCCGGCCCACCTGGAGCCACAGCCTCCACCAAAGGATGTTCCACAGGATCCACCCCAGAGCCTGATATGGGGACAAGGGGCCAGGGCTGTGTGACCAGGACATCAAGGACATGGATTATCCAGGTCACTGTGGCCTGGTTTTGGTTGCCCAGGGCAGGAAAGATGTCTGGCAGTTGGAGCAGGGTCTGGGAACGGCCTCCAAGGTGGGGCTGGAGCCCCTGGGCTGTGAGCAGAGGCTGAGGGAGCTGGGCTTGTCCAGCCCCGAGCAGGGAAGGCTGAGGGGCTCCTCATGCCAGCCTGGCAGTGCCAGCCAGGAGGGGATGGAGAACACAGAGCCAGGCTCTTCCCTGGGGCCTGGTGGGAGACAAAAGCCAATGGGTGGAAGGGGAAAGAGGGGAGATCAGCCAGGACAGGGGGAGATGAAATGAGTCAGACTGCTTTCAGAATTTCCTCAACACCAAGAGCAGCCTTACCTCCCTTCTCCATCCACCACAGACAGCTTTTCAAATCAGGAATTGTTGGAGCTGTTTTGCCCCCACTCCAGGACAAGAATCCTGATACAAGAACTTAATTGTGTTTGTATCTATCATAGAACTATGTTTGTCTGAAAGTAATTTTAGTATGGAAATCACTTGTGGATGGTGGACTAATCAGACACTGCTGAGACATAGCGCATAGCTCAGGGAAGAGCGTGATTGTTATTAAATTGTGTCCTGTTCAGCTGTGGTCTGTTGGCCATGAAGAGAAACTTTCTGTGCCTCCGAGTCTCACCAGTTCCTGATCCCCAAAGGAGAAACCTGATGAGTTGTTGTTCCCAATGCAGTGGTGGCACTTGCATCTCCCTCCACATCCAGACCAGAGCTCCCTTGTCCCAGAAAGTCCTTGGCAATGCAGGGATGAAGGAAACAGGATAGGCTGTTGGGATCAGGGGCAGGGCAAGGCCAGGGAGAATGACTTTTACATTTGATGGAGCTGTGCCTTGCCTTGGCTTTGTTGGCTGACAATAAATGAACATCCCTCTGTGTCTCGGGCAGCTCCTTCTCCAAGGAAAGCAAGTGGGAGTTGGAGCCAAGGAGCTGAAAGCTGCAGGTGCAGCCTGGGCTGGAGGGAGCTCAGATTTGCACAAGGCTGCTCTGAGTGCCAGGGCTTGGGTGGGGGAAATGGTGGGGTGGGGGTAGGGACAGAGTCTGATTGATTGTCAGCCATGAAGGGTCTTGATTTCCACATCTATTCAAACTGCATGAGGAGGTACTTGGATTCAGTGTCAATTGAAGATTGCATATATAATTGAATTAACGGGAAAAAGAAATCTAAACAGGACATAAAAAATCTTTTCTCACTCTCTTTTAAATAGAATACATTCAGTTTGAATACACTTCCGAAATCTGTCAAATTAACCACAAATTATTTGGAAATTGAAATCAAATTATTCCTAGAGGCTTAGCTTGTTAAGGTGCTCAGGATGTTAATGAGCCCTGGGACACTGAATTCCTGAACTGAAGAGCTGAAGGCTGAACAAGCCGCTGGAGCAGTAAAACTCAACAGCGGTCTCCAAGCTTTTAGAATGTTGGGAGGACAACGTTTTGTCACAGCTGGAAATGAGCCCAGCAGGAGAGGGACCATGTTCGACCTGTTCTTTGAGAATAGAGATGGGCTGGGCGGAGATGAGGTGGTTGGAGGCCGCTTGGGGAACAGTGATCATGAAATTATAGAATTCTCAATATTTGGTGAAATCAGGATAAACATCAATAAGACTTTCACATTGTGCTTCCCAAGGAAAGACTTTGGCCTGTTTAGGAGACTTATTCAGAGAGTTCCTTGGAAAATAGTCCTTGAAAAGAAAGGAGTCCAGGAAAGCTGGATGTGCTTCAAAACAGAGATCTTGAGGGCACAGGAACCAACTGTCCAACCAACCCTGTGTGTCAAAAGATGAGTCAACAAGGCAAACATCCAGCCAGGATGGGCAAGGAGGTTTTGAAGAGACTTAGGAATAAAAAGAGGATGTATCATCATTGGAAGGAGGGTGAGGTCTCATAAAATATTTAAGGGGGTTGCTAGGGCGCATAAGAAAAAAATTAGGGAGACCAAAATTCAGTTCAAACTTAATTTGGCAACTTCTGTAAAGGATAATAAAAAATGTTTTTATAAATATATTAAGGGCAAAAAGAAGAGTAAGATCAAACTTTGTTCTCTATTGAATGAGGGAGAAAACTTAGTAACTGCAAATGAGGAGAAGGCAGAGGTGCTTAGCACCTTCTTTGCCTCAGTCTTTAGTGGGAAGACGACTTGTCCTCAGGACAGCTGTCCTCCTGGGCTGGTAGATGGGTCAGGAGCAGAATGGGCCCCCTGTTATCACGAAGGATAAGGCACCTGACCTGCCACATGCAAGTCCACACAGGGCTGGAATGGCCCTACAAATGTGGGCAGTGTGGGAAGAGCTTGAGGTTGAGGTCTGAACTCATTGTCCACCAGCAAAGCCACACTGGGGAGAGGTCCTTCAGATGTGGGCAGTGTGGGAAGAGCTTCATGTCAAAGTCCCACCTGATTGGCCACCAGAGGATCCACACTTGGGAGAGGCCCTATGAATGTGTTAAATGCAAGAAGATATTTCAGACCAGCTACTTTCTCCTCCTGCAGTAGCAGCTTCACACAGATGAGAGGCCCTTCCGCTGCACTGACTGCAGGAAGGGCTTCAAGCAGAACGCTGCTCTCATCAGCCACTGGTGCATCCAGACCGGGGAGAGGCCCTATGAGTGTTCTGAGTGTGGCAAGAGCTTCTCACAGAGGTCTACCCTTACCAGACACCAACGGAGCCACCACTAAGGGCAGTCCTACAAGTGCAGGAAGAGCTTCATGCCCATGACACCCTTTGTCCTCTGATGTTGTGTCCTTCCCCCACTTTGAGATGTTTCTCCCTGTTTTGGATCCTTTCCCTGTCTTTTGCATCCCTTCTCCCTATTTTGTGTCTTTTCCTCCCTGTTTTGGATCCTTTCCCTGTCATTTGGGTCCTCCCCCTGTTTTGGGTCACTCTTCCCCTATTTGGGGTCCTTTTCCCCCTTTTTGGGTCCTTTCCCTCTCTTTTATCCTTCCCTCCCCTAGTTTTGAGCATCCTCCCCTTTGACTTGGTGAAGTTTTGGGTGCATTCTGCCCTCCAACCCTCTCCCCACCCCTACACTCCCTTCACCCCCCACCCCCGTCCACCCAGGCATGTCCCCAGATGTGTTCCTAACTGTCCCCCCATGCCACATGGACTCAGTGCTCGCTATCCTGGATGCCCTTGAGTCCCCAGCCCAGGACTGTGGATCTCCTTTTCCAGGAATTCCAGAGCTGGCCTGGCTTCCAGGGGACACCAGTGGCACTGGGGCTCAGTTTGGGTGGCCTGGTGGGGTTTCTGGGATGAGGTTTGGGTTCATTTGGGCACTGACTGAGGGTCTTGTCCACTCTGCAGTGAGGAGTGGCCCTGGCCGGAGAGTATGGGATGGATGGGGGCAGGAGAGGTTGGACCCTGGTCCAGATGGACACGGGACAATGGATCTCAGCTGGACACTGGTCTGGACAGCCCCTGGCCCTGCAGACCACCAGCCTGGCCAGCCCCGACCCCAGATGACCACCAGCCTGGCCATACCCTGGCGCACTGTCCCACCAGCCCATCCCAGTAGCCCCCAACCCAAAATCCCCCAACATAAACCCAATTCCAGAACATCAGCTCTGCATGGTCCCTGCAGAGCAAGAGGGAAACTGAGGCAAGGTCTGGAGAGATGACTTTGTGGTGACAACAGGGGATTTGGAGCCCACCCTGGAGACCCAAAAATGCGCACCCACCCCCAAAATTGTCACCACAGCATCCCAGTCCCCCCAGCTGTCACATAATGGGGACTCCAGGAGCCCACTGTGACCCTACAGTCCCTTGGAGAGGTGACCCACATTGTCCCCTCAGTGTCACTGGTGTGTCCCCCAGTGGGAGCAGTGGCATCACCTCCTGGGGCATAGGTGAAGGAGGAGGAGGAGCTGGGGGGTGCAGAGTCGCACAGCATCCTTGGGGGGTGGAAGTGGTGAGGGAGACCCCAAAACTGTTGTTGTCCCTTCTCCCCCACCATAGGATGTGGGCCACCCCCTGTTTTGGGGCACTGGTGACGAATTGGTGGGTGGCAGTGAGAAAAAGCACAGGTGCCATCTCAGGGATGGCACAGAGAAGGGTGCTGCAGTGCCACCAAGTCCCCCATGCTGAGAGAGTCACAAAGGGGGGGTCGGCAGGGGGGAGGGGAAGCGTGACAGGGGTGCCGCGGAAATGCCCCCGGTTTGCCTGTGCCCGGGATGGGGGGGTGGCAGAGCTCCGGTCACCCTGTCTCCCTGGCAGCCTGTCACTGTGACCGTGTTCACAGGGGTCTTAGGACGAGGGAAGAGACAAGGATCTGACTCCATGTTTCAGAAGGCTTGATTTATTATTTTATTATATATATTATATTAAAACTATACTAAAAGAATAGAAGAAAGGATTTCATCAGAAGGCTAGCTAAGAATAGAATAGCAAAGAATGATAACCAAAGCTTGTGGCTCGAACTCTCTGTCTGAGCCAGCTCACTGTGATTGGCCATTAATTAGAAACAACCAACATGGGCTAATCAAAGATCCACCTGTTGCATTCCACAGCAGCAGATAACCATTGTTTACATTTTGTTCCTGAGGCCTCTTAGCTTCTCAGGAGGAAAAATCCTAAGGAAAAGATTTTTCATAAAAGATGTCTGTGACATATCACCCTTTTTTTTTTAGTTAAATTAAAAAGAAAAGTGTTTGTAATTTCGTATGCTGTACCCATGCAGAGGAAAGAACAAACACTTGATGGGTTATCTGTTGCCAATGAAAAACCTCAATCAAGTGCTGATGTGGAATGATCAGGGAAATTCTTGACTTGTAGAACATAAAATTCTATCATATCACTAAAACAATCTTACAATATAAGAAAATGCAAAAACAATGCAAAGAAATTCATTGCTTCAACTCCAAAGAGGTGAGTTTCAGGAGAAAGTCCATGGACTGAAGATGTTCCTCTTTGACATTTCTGAAAGTCTCTTTTGGTCCTGAAATAGGCTTGCAGAATCCTGAAATAACAAATTGCTAAAGAAAAATAATCAATGATTTTCAAGAATCCATTGACAGTTAAAAACAATTTCGAGAAAATTTCTTGAATGCCTTGGCCACACCCCTTTATTGAACTACTTGTAAGTTTTGGCTCTTCAATGCTTTTGAGCTGCTACTAGCTCTTTCAACTCCTTTTTTTTTTTTTTTACTGGAAAAAGCAGCAGCAGCAGAGAGGAGCCTGAGAGGCCCTGAGGGGGCCCTGGCCAAAGAACAGTGGTCCGGGTCCTGATGGGGGAAGCAAAGCCCCCAAACCCAACAGCCAGCCGGGCAGAGGCCCTGGCCCAGGGAACCGAACCAAACAGCCCAGGCCCAGCCCACCTTGTGGGCTCTGTGTTGTCACAGCCCGGTACCACACTGCCAGTGCAATGGCAGAACAAGTGACCAAACACTTCCATCCCCCAAAATCACCTATGCATACCGGCAATAGATGGGGGGACAGAAGCTGTCCCAAGAATCTCCAGCTTGGGTCTGGGAATGTTTGTTCCCTACAGCAAACAAGCGATGATGGCTTTCTGCCATTCCCTCTGCCTCTGCAATGAAAATGCAACAGGTGTTCCTCCCATCTGCCTCCCAGTACCACCCCCACCCCATCTGGGCTGGGGACTAAAGGCAGAACTTTCAGGACCCACCTCCCCCTTGCCACTGGGGCATGTGAGGGATGGCAGGGAGATTCGCACACCCAAGGGGAAACAACCGACCAAACACCCCCAACCTGCCAAGAACACTGAGCTTTAAAGAAGGCAGCCGGGCTGCACCCGCACTCAGCTGTTGAGCCATGCCTCCTCCACGGAAGGAGAGGCCGGCCGCTGAAGCCGCTGTCGCAAGGGCAAACAGCCCGGGACGGTCTGAGCTTGAACAATCCACCGGTTCCAGGGCAGCCTCTGACGCAGACACGGAGGATGGAGTCCCTGAAGGTGGCAGAACTCCCAGGGCGGCTGGTGGGGACAGCAAGGCCAGAGAGAGTGCAGTCACAGCAGATGGCGTGGGGAGGAGTGGCGGTGGCAGTACTGGGTCGCTGGTCTCAACTGCAACCTCCGGCATTGGTGCTGCGGGCGAAGGCGGGGCCACCACGAGCAGAGCTGCGGGGACCCACACGGCATCGGCTCTTGGCGTATCCGCAAGTGGCGCAGCCTCGGACACATGCTGGCGGCGACCGCCATTGTCACTGAGTGCGTCACCTAGAAACACTTTTAGCCACGGGAGGTGGCGGAAGCTGCGCCTGATCGCTGTTGTCTAGCAACACCAGTGCAGAGGCGTGAAGCGGCGGGAGCGGCACTGGATTGCTGTTGCCTAGCAACACTGGTGCAGCAGTGGGAAGCAGTGTTTCTGAGCTTGCAGGTGCAGGCGGGGCTGCCGCGCCCACAGACTTTACTGGAGCGACGGCCGCCGGAGGGACCACGTGGGGAAGCACCCGCACCCACGGGGAGGGTTGGGGCAGACCCGCAAACTCAGGAGGTGGGACCTCGAGCACAGATGCCGCCCCCAGGTCTGAGCAGGGCAGGGTCCAAGAGGCCGGCCGGGGTGGTGCCTGCAGAGCTTCCAGGGGTGGCTCAGCCCACTCAAACCCCCTCTGAGAGCAACAGGGGCGGGGGCAAAAGCGGCTCCGTCTGAGCATGCTCCGAAAACACAGGGAAAAACACTTCTTCAGCTACAGGCAAGACTTCACCCCCCTGCTATGAGTCAGGGGGGCTGGAAAGCAGAAGATCGGCTTCCCCCAAAGGATCTTCTCCCATGGGAATTGGGGGAAATGGGGCTTGCCTCCTGCAGTTGGTAATCCAGGGAAAGGCAGCCGCTCTCTGTTTCAAAACCGGGAAGAGTGCCCTGAACACTGGATAAATGTGGCGATACCCGAATCCACAGTTCAAAACGGCTTGGAAAATTGATTCCATGCATTCCCATACAAACATATCAAGGGCATAGAGCACATTCGTGAAAAACCCAAAGAACTTTGCCCATCAAAAAAACTCATAGAAATGCCTCTCCAACAGGAGAATTCCATCCTCTTCATCCCATTTTTGCCAGAGGGGAATAAGTTTCCCCTCTGAGGGGGAGAAATGAACATCTGCCTCTGTGGGAGAGGTCCCCCACATGTGCAGCCACAATCTGTGAATGGCAGCATCATCAGGAAGGGAAAAGCTAACAGTACGTTGTGACAGTGTCCAGCATGCTCTGGCAAACTTCTTGGTCCTTCTAGGCTGTCCGAACATCTTCCCGGAGGCTTTTCAAAAAGGTTCTTTTTGTGGTCAGCCTTGCTGTGAACTCTGTCAAATCAGGATCCTCAGTTCTTCAGCTCCTGGCTAGAATCCACTTCTGTGGTCACTTGTGAGGTGACCATCAATACCACATACCCGGGTTTTACCCAAATGTAGCAATGCTCCTCTGGTGGTCTCACCATTTGATGAATTTCTTCCTCATTCACTCAAGGGTTACCATCTGTGACAGTGGTCACAGGGGTTTTCAGGTGAAGGGAGAGATGAGAATGTAAACTCCATGTTCAGAAGGCTTGATTTATTATTTTATGATATATATATTACATTATAACTATACTAAAAAGAAATAGAAGGAAAGGTTTCCTCAGAAGCTAGCTAAGCTAAGAATTGAAAATACTGAATAACAAAGGCAGTTGGCTCAGACAGAGAGGAAGAGCCAGCTCTGCCGGGACTGGTCAATAAATCCAAACATCTACAGAGGACCAGTAACAGATCCACCTGTTGTATTCCACAGCAGCAGATAACCATTGTTTGCATTCTGTTTCTGAGGCCTCAGCTCCTCAAAAGGGAAAAAATCCTAAAGAAAAATATTTCAAAAAAACATGTCTGCGACAACTGGGAAAATCCTAGGTGGTTCATCCACCCATAGATGAAGTCTCCAAATTTGCCCCGAAAGTGGGTCCAGCTTTTATAGGCCATAAAGAGCAAGTCCAAGTGACTCGATGATATTTTTAGCCCAGATAGCCATGCAGCTGATGGCACACTTCACAATCAGCAGGGGACACAGCTAGGCCAAAGCCCAGACCTC
Organism: Melospiza melodia melodia; assembly: GCF_035770615.1. Classification (NCBI taxonomy): domain Eukaryota; kingdom Metazoa; phylum Chordata; class Aves; order Passeriformes; family Passerellidae; genus Melospiza; species Melospiza melodia. The sequence continues at coordinate 18,402,501 of NW_026948525.1, read as the reverse complement.
TGCTGGGAGCCTTTCTCCTCAAATACCCTTCAAACAAGCCTTCATTCAAGTCAGCTGGGAAAGTTTCTTCAAATGATACATTTCTGGCATATAACTACACAGGGTTATGTGAAAGATTCTAAAGCAGCTGCTCTGGAGTCAAAGAGCCAGCACTAAGAGTCCTTGTCATCTATTTGTAGCTAAATCACACTTTTGGCAATTTGAAGGAGTTTGGAATGAGCTAGATAGTGGACCTCTGAGTTTTTTCAATGATGCCATTGCTTTTTCTTCTCTTCTGCATAGGCAGGAAGGGTGAGTTGGGCTCACATCTCCACCGCATGGCTCACAGGGCCACAAGACTTGTAGTTACAAGAGCTTTGAAGGATTTCTTGGCCAAGAAGACATGGCCAACAAGGATATTTATGTTTTGGACCCAATCCTTCAACATTTCGTCTTACGGACTCATGCTCTCGGGGTCTCTAGCTGGTCAGAGTGACCCTGAGATAAATAAGAAAGTCTCTATTCCCAGCCTGGTGGTCGAAGAAGGAGTCAGAGCTCTTCATTTCTCAGTCTCAAGGTTGTTTATTGTATGTTAACCATAAAATCCTTTCTCCTGACCTGCTGGGGTCCGCTCAGCAAGACAGTATAAGGCACTCTGCCTGCCCCGGGGCGGTGTTATCTTTTTATACTAAAAACTACCTGTACAATATTTACAATTACTTTTCAATACCTATCATCTACGTTAGACAGTGAGCTTTTACTCTAAACCAATCTAAAAGTGCCAACATCACAGCCAAAGAAGGAGGCCAAGAAGAAGAAGGAGAAAGGCTGGGCATGCCCAGATTCCTCCATCTTGCCCCCTGAAGCCCCATTCTAAAAACCCTCAAAATCTATTTTTCCACTCAGGGATAAATTCACTATCATTCTACTTAAACTTTTGTGGCTTGTCATTCTTCATACAAGGTTGGTAATTGTTTTTTCCAAGGGCTAAATCAAAGGCACAGGGGTCTTGGGCTTTGTGCCAAGGTCTCTGAGCCTTCTGAACGGGTCTCGAGTCTTGCAGGGCAGCCAGAGGAATTTCCTGGGTTCTCACATCCTGCTACAGTGTAAGCCTCCTTAGCCAATCATGCTATGAATCACAAACCTACAGCACTGCATCCTAAACTTCTTGTTTACTATTGTAACTACTTTGATTTTTTCCTAGATCTTGAACTCTAAAACTCTAAACTTTCCTCCACTTAAACTTTCCTCCCCGTGTCGCTGCTATAAACTAGAAATGTGCATTCTCGCTTCTAGCACCAAAGTTTGGGAGCCCTTTCCAAGGTCTCCGATCAAATCCTGTGTTTAATTCTAAGCTTTGCTGACAAGACCAAAGGTCTGACATTTCTCTGCATTTGGGTTTCCAACAACACCGATGCTGTTAGTTTCTGAGTGCCCAGGATCCGTCTTGCAAGTCAACTCTGTCAGGATCAAGGCAGCTGCCGGGCAGCTGCTTTTGGCGTTTGACAGCCCATTGCTCAGGGCTTGCCAGCGCCCCAGCCCCTCAGGGGCTGCCCCAGCCCGGCCAAGCTGCCCGGCAGCAGCGCCGCAGCCCCACAGCAGCTCCAGAGCAGCCCCATCCAGAGGCACCTGGGAGCCCTCAGCAAGGCAGCCAGCAGCACACGGGCAGGAGGACATGGATGGCGCTTCCTGCCTGGCACAGGGCTTGTGGCCATCTCCAGGCACCGCTCTCACAGGGATCCCTGCAGTTCCGGCCCCTGCCCAGCCGCTCTGCTGGCAGCACAAAGGCTTCACCAGAACCACCACAGGCCAAGGGGCTTCTGGCCATTTTCCCTGCAGCACTGCACACCTGGGCAGCTGGCTGAGTGCAAGCACCCTTTTCCCCCTCCTCTCCTATGCCCTGAGGACCCTGGAGCGCAAAAGAAAGATCCTGGGAGTCTGTGTATTTTAACATAGTCTATATTTACATGGTAAAAGAAAAAAAAAACAAGTAAAGGAAAATTCTTGAAGAAAAAGAAAATTCCACCTGACTCAGGTGGCCCCAGTGAAAAATGCTTCTGGGATCAGCTCTCCACTGAGCTCTGGCAGAGCAGGCAGCTGAGCCGTGACAGACGAGGCATTGTCTTCCATGCCCTGTGCAGGTGATTTTGGAGCCACTGGAACCTGGAGATGGGAGCCCGCTCTCCTGACCTGAGGATGCACAGTGTTTGAATTGCCAGGCTTCCGACGGCAAGGCTGATGTCATTCATTTTGTCTTCCTGGGCTGCGAGAGAGAGGAACAGAGGTGTCCTGGGTACAAAGGTCCTTAAAGGTACAAAACTTATTATTCAACATAAACAGAATGAGACAACTGAGGATAAAAGCATCATATAGTCAACCCAGGAACAGAGGCACGATCAGAAGCTGGAGCTGCAGGGAGCCGAGGAAGAGCCCCCTGCAAGGGCCATCCCAGCCGACTCTTGCCATGGCCAGGAGGGAGCAGGGAGCAAGGGGATCAGCACGAAGCTGCTGGCCACAAATGACCTGCATGGTCCTGAAATCTCAGTGTGCTCTGCCCACTGGAGCAGAGCCCTCCGCAGCCGGGGCAGGGCTTGCAGCTCCCCCTGGCAGTCCCTGCTGTCAGCCCGCTGCCCTCACTCACAGGTGCAGATCAGCTGCAACTCTTGCTGCTGCCCCCTCATATGCCGCCCGGCCATCCCTGTGAACACAGAGCCTCTCATGGCCCCAGCGGCACAGCTCCCTGCCAGCGGCACTGCTGGCGCTGTGGCCACACGGGCTGCTGGCCCGGCAGGGCTCAGCCCGGCCCTTGCCGCACGCTGCTGCCCAAAGGCACGGCTGCCAAAGGGCGGCAGCAGCAATGCCCAGGCCAGGCGGGGCTCCACGGCGCCGGGCCCGGCTGGCGCTGCCGGGGCAGCAGGTGCTGGGGCCTGTGGGAATTCTTAAAATCAGAGGGTTTTTGGAATTCTAAAAAAGGCAGGCCTCAGATTGAGCAGAAGTTCAATTAGAGTTAAGCAGTAGCCTTAAATTTGTCAGGAGAAAGTTTTTATAAGAAGTAGAAAAGTAATGACAAATAGAACAATGATCTGTGTATTAATGCTTGACTAGCATACCTCCTTAAGCTACAGAAAAGTATATCTAGTGAGATACTAGGAAGTTCTAAGCTTAATAATAGAGCCCTGAGGATTGTATTTTCATGTTTACCAGCATGATATACCATATCATACCATAATACCATATTCAAAATAAGCGAGCATTGTTTGACTGAAGGTACATGTGCTTACAGTGGTTGGATAGAAGTACTGTCAATATGCTTTTGCTTTGTGTGATTGGTCAAAAACTTTTAAACTAAGTTGTAACATGAAGTTCTTTGTCTGCTGCCAGGGATGTGAGCTGCTGGCATCTTCCCATTGTCATAACCATGTAATGAGATTGATGCTGGAGATAAAACAGCTTGAGATGCATTCCCCAGCAGTCCCATCCTGTTGGTGATTTGTGCAGGGACCCCAAAGCAGCGATAGGGCCAAGCTGCAGCAGGGCGGGACAGGGTGGGGCAGGGTGGGGCTGTGTTGGGTGCAGCAGTGTAAGGCAGAGCACAGCAATGTAGGGCAAAGCTGGGTTGGGTGGAGCAGAACAGGGCAGAAGACATTACGATTGGACAGGGCTGGGCAGACAGAGATTGGGTAGGGTGTGGAAAGGTGAGGCAGGAGGAGTGGGGTGGAGCGGGCAGAGAGCCCGGGCTCGGGACTCACCCATGAACCTGATGGCTGCCTCTTGCAGGGACTCCTGTGGGCTGTCCTGGCACAGCAGGGCCTGGCACAGGTGCTCGGCTGCTCTGCTCCTGCCCTCTGCCAGCTGGCGAGTGCCAGGAGGGTGCAGCTGGTGAAGTCTCACCCCTTGAGCGGGCTCTCCCTGTGGCCAGCACTGGCCTCCCCTGGCCACACAGCCCTATGAAGCAGCCAGCAGCCACTGGGGCCAGGCTCTGAAGGGGGCAGAGGGCTGGGTGCTGCCCAAGAAAAAATAAAGGAAAAATTCTGACCTCCAACACTAAAACAAATTGCAGTATTGGAGATACTTTTTGCAAGGGATGGACAAAATAATGACCCTGACAAGGTCAGGTGCACAGTACAAATTTGGTGGAGCCGTGCACAGCAGGGGCCACGTGTATACTGCAGCTTCATGGGAACAATGCATTTTGTGGATAACCAAGAGACAGTGAGTTCTGTAGCAAGCAAACTCAAGAATGATGAGACCATTGTCCATGGCCTGACGCACACTCATGTCTCTGCTGTGGTCGAGTCTCAAGGATGAACAGGAAAAATCCAGAGAGAAGATGAGGAAGGAGATGAGCAAGGATACATCCCATGTGGCACCAGTGCAAACCAGAGGCCCCAGTGTCAGAGCCCAACATCCTCCAGCAAGGGAGAGGGAGTACACCCCTATGAGTGGACCTGTGGTTCTTCCTGTATTAACATGGGCAAGACATGAGAGGGTGGAATGGAAAACTCATCTCTGTCCTAGCAGCATGGGTATGCGAGCTAAAGGAGGAAACTACTAAGAGAGGGATTTAAACCCAAATGAATGCAGCCCCAGATCCCCATGACCGAGCTGCCAGGTATAGCAGAAGGGAGGATGATATGTCAGATCCCCTTGAAGGAACATCCAGAATGTACGTCCAGGGAGGGAATAGTAGCTAGGACTAGAGAGGCCCTGCATCTAACCAGGTAGAGGCCAGGGAAAATAGTGGTTTTTGGGCTGTGTGGATCCCTGGCACACCAGAGCCATAGATATGCAAGGCTTTCGTCAATTCTGGTGCACAGTGTACTCTAATCCATCCAGGACATGTGGGTGCAGAACCGTTTCCATTGCCAGTATGACAGGGGGATTGCAGCAGGTGATCCTGTTGGAAGCCAAGTTTAGCCTGACTAGGAAGGAGAGGCAGAAATTCCTATTGTGACCAGCCCAGAGGCCCCGTGTAGTCTGGGCATAGACTTCCTCTGGAAGGGCAATTAGAAAGACCTAAAAGGACTCAGGTGGGCTTTTGGAATAGCTACTGTAGAGACAAAGAACATTAGGCAGTTGAACACCTTGCCTGGACTATCAGAAAACCCATCTGCAGTAGGATTCCTGAAGGTGAAAGGGCAACGAGTGCTGATTGCTACCTCGACGGTGCATCACCGGCAGTATCGAACAAATTGGGATGCCATGATCCCCATGCACAGAATGATCCGTGAGCTGGAGAGCCAAGGGGTGGTCCATAAAATCCACTCACCCTTCAACAGCTCCATCTGGCCTGTGTGCAATTCTGACAGAGAATGGAGACTGACTGTGGATTGTCGTGCCTTGAATGAAGCGACTCCACTGCTGAGCGCTGCTGGGCTGGACATGCTGGAACTCCAGTATGAGCTGGAGTCCAAGGCAGCAGAGTGGTATGCCACTGTTGACATTGCTAAGGTGTTTCTCTCCATTCCTCTGGCTGAAGAATGCAGGCCTCAGTTTGCTTTCACCTTGAGGGGTGTGCAGTGCACCTGGAACTAACTGCCCCAGGGGTGGAAGCACAGCCCCACCATCTGCCATGGACTGACCCAAGCTGCACTGGAAAAAGGTGAGCCTCCAGAACACCTGCAGTACGTGGAAGGCATCATTGTGTGAGGGAACACAGCAATGGAAGTATTTGAGAAAGGAGAGAGGATCATCCAGATTCCCCTGGAAGCTGAATATCGCCATCAAGAATAAGGTCAAGGGACCTGCCCGAGAGATCCACTGCCTGGGAGTAAAGTGGCAAGATGGACGGCGTCAGATTCCCACTGAGGTCATCAGCAAGATGACAGCAATGTCTACACCAACCAGCAAGAGGGAAACACTCGCTTTCCTAGATGTCACAGATTTTGGAGAATCCACATTCCCAAGTATAGCCAGATTGTGAGCCCTTTCTACCTGCTCACCCACAAAAAGAATGATTTCCACTGGGGCCCTGAACAGCAGCAAGCCTTTGCTCAGATCAAGCAGGAGATTGCTCATGCAGTAGCCCTTGGCCCAGTCAGGACAGGAGCAGAGGTGAAGAACATGCTCTACTCTGCAGCTGGGTACAATGGCTTGTCCTGGAGTCTTTGGCAGAAGCTGTCTGGGGAGCCTCGGGGTCGACCACTGGGATTCTGGAGTCGAAGCTACAGAGACTCTGAAGCCAACTCCACTCCAACAGAGAAGGTAATCTTGGCTGCCTATGAAGGAGTCAAGGCTACCTCAGAGGTGACTGGCACTGAAGCACAACTCCTCCTGGCACCTCGACTACCGGTGCTGGGGTGGAATTCAAAGGCAACGTTCCTTCCACCCACCATGCCACCAGTGCTACATGGAGCAAGTGGATTGCTCTCATCACTCAGTGCGCCCGTATAGGTAAACTGAATCGCCCTGAGATTTTGGAGGTCATTACAAATTGGCCTGAAGGTGAGAATTTTGGTGTCACAGATGAAGAACAAGAACCAGTGGCACGTGCTGAAGAGGCTCCTCCCTATAACCAACTTCCCCCAGAGCAAACACACTACGCTCTTTCACTGATGGTTCCTGTCGCATCGTAGGGATGAACCGGAAGTGGAAAGCAGCCGTATGGAGCCCCACACGACAGGTTTCACAAGCTACCGAAGGAGAAGGTGGATCAAGCCAACTTGCTGAACTCAAAGCTGTTCAACTGGCCCTGGACATTGCAGAATGAGAGAATGGCCAAAGCTCTACCTCTACACTGATTCATGGATGGTAGCCAATGCTCTGTGGGGATGGCTGGAGAGGTGGAGATGCTAACTGGTAGCATAGAAAAAAACTAATTTGGGCTGCTGATGAGTGGAAAGACATTGCTACCAGGGTAGGGAGGCTACCTGTGAAAGTCTGCCATGTAGATGCCCATGTCCCCAAGAGTAGAACCAATGACGAACACCAAAGCAATGAGCAGGTAGACCAAGCTGCAAAGATAGGGGTGTCCAAACTAGACCTAGATTGGGAACACAAGGGAGAGTTATTCCTAGCTCGATGGGCCCACGATGCCTCAGGCCATCAGGGCAGAGATGCCATCTCTAAGTGGGCACGAGACTGAGGGGTGGATTTAACCATGGACAGTATTTCTCAGGTTATCCATGACTGTGAGACGTGTGATGCCATCAAACAGGCCAAGCGAGTGAAGTCCCTGTGGTACGGTGGGCGGTGGTCCAAGTACAAGTACGGGGAGGCCTGGCAGATTGACTCCAGATTGACTTGCCCCAGACCTGTCAAGGCAAGCGCTACGTGCTGACCATGGTGGAAGCCACCACTGGATGTTTGGAAACCTACCCTGTGCCTCATGCTACTGCCGGGAACACCATCCTGGGCCTTGAAAAGCAAGTCCTGTGGAGACATGGTACCCCTGAGAGAATTGAGTCAGACAATGGGACTCATTTCAAGAACAGCCTTATCGTCCCGTTCTTGGCTGTTTTTAATGGCCTGGAAATGCTTGGGATGGCCTTGGGGCAGCCCGCGCTCCAAAGGACAAAAGGAGTCTTCAGGTTTTTCAATCTTCAGTGTTTATTAATTCTTATCTACAATATTTTCTCTCGGTCTGACAGAGGTCCGCACAGCATGTCAGCCATGAGCACACTGACTGCCCTTGGGGCAGTCACTTATCTTTATACCCAAAACTATGTATAAGATATTTACCTTTTCTCCCCAATACGTTTCACCCTTATTGACAAGTGCACATTCAGTAAGAACCAATCTCAAAGTGCCACCACCACCACAGAAGATGGACGACAAGAAGAAGAAGAAGAAGGACAGGACACGCCCTAATTCCTCCATCTTGTCTCCCTAGAACCCCCCTGTGCCGAGATTCTAAAACCTGTGTTTCACACTATAATTAATCTATCTCTTCACCATTTATCCCCGTGTGATCCTCCCATCCTCATACAGGTGTTGTCTCCCTTGCAGGATCAAAGTCCAACCACCAGACACTTCTGGCAATGTTCCAGGACCTCCGAGCCTCCCAGGGGTGGTCTCGGTGACTCTGCACATCAGGAATGTTGTGCTGAGTTCCCACACCTTATGAACACCTGGGCTAGGGAACATGGCATTGAATGGGTGTACCATATCTCCTACCATGCAGCAGCTGTTGGAAAAGTGGAGAGGAATAATAGACTACTAAAAACCCAGTTGAAAGCTTTGGTTGGGGGATCTTTCAAAAATTGGGAGTAGCATTTTAGCAAAGGCCACCTGGTTAGTTAACAGCCAAAGTTCCACCAACTGAGCAGGTCCTGCCCAGTCTGAGTCCCTGAATGTAATAGATAAAGTCCCCGTGGTACATGTCAGAGGTTTGTTAGGGAAGACTGTATGGATCAATTCTGCCTTGAGTACAGAAAAACCCTTTCTTGTGGTTGTCTTTGCTCAAGGACCAGGTTGCACATGGTGGATAATGCAAAGAGATGGAACAACATGTTGTGTACCTCAGGGAGATCTGATTGTGGGGTGAGAATGATATGCAATATCACTGTTCATTGGGTGTTACTGCCATTGTCTGTACATTAAATCATACAGACATGAGATAGAAGGAAATGTGTAAGTGTTGAAGGTCTGGGCAAGTGGAAGGTGGAGCTTTGAGTGAATAAGGTGAAAGGGGGAATCCTGCAGCTCTGTAGTACAGGGCCTGGATTCAGAGGTCCAGTGTGGGGATGTGATGAGGGCATGATGGGTATTGCTTGTAAGTTTTAGGGGAACAGATGGAAATTTTGTGTGAATAAATGCATGATGTGTGGTAGTATGTTGATGATATGGGGATAAGGGGTGGAATGTTCTAGGGTGATGTTATGATGCTTGTATCCCCATTCATGTGTTCTGTTAATGCTGGATATTATGTTCTCTACCTTTAAGACTGTCTCTGAAGAGTGAAAGTTTTGTTTTGGTTTTCTTATCAGCCTGGCTGGGACACAGAGACTGCTGCTTTTGTTTTTTCTGCTTTTGCTTTTCACTTTTCTCTCTCTCTTGCTTGCTTCTGCTTTGCTTCTGCTTGCTCTCATTTCTGCTCATTAGCTACTTTAGCTAAACAGTCCAAATTTCTTCCTGGACTGTTTCTCCTTTCCTTTTTTCGACCATCTCAAACCTGCTCTGGACTGGGACCTGGGAACACCAAGAGTTTGCACCTTGTGGCTGCAGCAGCTGGCCCAGCACCAGAGGGACTGATAACAGAGCGATCACCCCTGAGAGAGACTCTCTGAATTTGTCATCTTTTTCAGAGTGGTGTCATCTGGTATTGTTATTTTTGTGTGCTGGGGGGTGCTGTGCCTTTTAAATAAACAGGTTCTTTCCACTTCTCACAGGGCATTCCATAGCGATGGCTTTATTGGGGGGTCTGTGAAGAGTTTGGGAATACTCCTCCAGAATTTCCTATGTCCAGGGATTTCTTCCAGACAAAAGCGGCCAGGAGGGGCAAGTCTGACTGGCCTTGGTTTCTTAAGAGGCGTCTCTCATCTGCTTTTGAAACACTGGGGCTCTGTCCTTTCCTTCCTAATGAAAAGATCTCTTCTTTCTGTCCTGGTGCCCACGGCCAAATCTGAGATTCTACCTCCAAAATTCACTATATCCAAGGATTTCCCCTAGATGAAAGGTTTCAGGAGAGACAGCTCTGGCTGTCTTAGCCCATGAGTGGTCACCTCTTGTGTTCTTCCAAGAAACTTGGGCCATATGGGGAAAGATCTTCACAGCCCTGTGCATGGTGAGTGTGTGGGTGCCAGGCAATGTCCCCTGTGCTCCTGGAGGGATCTCCTGAAGCCAGAACCCCACAGCCTGGGGGATGTGTCAGGGGGACTCTCCCAGTTTCTCTGTGGCACAGGAGGAGGAGGAGGAAGAAGAGGAGGAGGAGGACGACGACGACAACGACGATGATGACAACAACGACGACGAAGAGGATGTGCTGCAGAGTGGGGCTGCCCTGGGCACCGGCAGAGGGACAGGGCAGGATGGCTCCTGCTGCCAGGGGCGACTGCAGGGGGTGAAGCTGAGGCTGCAGCCAGGGCTGCCCAGGGCTGCCCTGCAGAGCAACTCCTGCAGCCCTCAGGGCTCTTGGCCAGCCCAGGGCATGTGCCACCTGCCAGGGTCAGCTCTCAGCCTGCCTGGCAGCTCCCCATGGACGCTGCAGGGGAGAAGCTGGAGGTGGAAGGAGCCACCCCCATCAGGGCAGATTCCTCCTGCTGTGGAGATGGTGCTGCATGGCCAGGGCTGCTCTCAGCTTTCTCCTAAAGGGAAGGGAAAGGGGCTGTCAGCTTTGGCTGTGTCACTGAGACTCCTGCACTGTCACCCTGGGCATCAGCAGATGGGTCTCAGATCCGCCTCAGAAAGTGCCTCCTCTCCCTAAAGACAGCAGCAGCAGCACCTTGGCTTGCAGCATCTCTGTTTGTCTGGCCTACCCTTCAGGCCCTGCTGCCAGGGAGATGCCCCTGGGCAGTGCCCTGTGCTGGGAGGGGTGTGCAGGGCAGAGCTGAGCCCCCAGGGCTGGGCTGGGCTCTGACAGCACTGGCAGGGACACGGCTTGGATAGAGGGGCCAGTTCCCCTAGTTGGATAGGCAGATGAGAAATGACCACCAGAGGTCAAGGCCAGCCAGAGCTGGCAGGTTTTTTTCTGGGAGATACCCTTGCCTACAGAAATTTCTTCAGAGGAGTACAAAATCTGTCCATGGGCATCTGGAAAGAGACAATTCTATTCCATAGGAAGGAAAGGAAGGAGCCTCAGTGGTTCATGTGCAGATGAGAGGCAGCCCTTGACATTCCAAGATCAGCTAAACCTGTCAGGTGGCCCTTGGGAGGCCAAATCAGCCAGACCTGTTCCATTTTCCCTTGGTTCCATGGGCCTCATGGAGTCACCATGGTCTCCATAGGAAGGAAAGAGCCCCAGTGTTCCAGGGGCAGATGAAGGGCAGTCACCAGAGGCCAAGGGCAGCCACACCTCTCTGTCCTGGCAGCTTTTGTCTGAAATCAACCCTTGGATATATAGGTTTATTCATGTGGAATCCCAATTTTGGCCATTTCTGCATTGATAAGAAGGATGTCTCTTTTTCATAGGAAGGAAAGCACAGAGCCCAAGTGTTTCTGGGGCAGAAGTAGAGAGAGAAGGCTCTTGAGAGGCCAAGCCAGTCAGACCTATTTGTCCTGACAGCTTTTTACACAGAGGAATCCTTTGACATACAGAATTTGGGAGGTGGAATCTCAATTTTGACCATGGGCACCTGGTCAAGATGGGTCGTTTTTCCCATAGGAAAGAAAAACATGTAGTCCAAGTGTTTTGGAAGAAGATGAGAGGCGGCCCCCCATGGGCCAAGAGAGCCAGACCTGTCTCTCCTCCAGACACCTTTCATCTGGGGGAGATCCTCAGACATAGGGCATTTTGGAGGTGGAATCTCAGTTTTGGCAGTAGGCACCTGGACAGGAAGAAGAGCTATTTTTATTAAGAAGAAAAGCACAGAGCCCCAGTGTTTCAGGGGCAGATGAGTGCCAGCCCTCAGGAAGCCAAGGCCAGCCAGACTTGTCAGGCCTGGCAGCTTTTGTCTGGGAGCTGTCCTTGGATATAGAGAATTCTGGAGGCAGATGCCCAATTTTGGCCATGGGTGCCTGGTCGAGATGGATGTTTTTTTCCCCCTAAGCAAGAAAAGCATGTGGTCCCAGTGTTTAAAAGGCAAATGAGAGGCCGCCCCTGGGTGGCCAAGCCAGCCAGACCTGTCTGTCCTTGCAGCTTTTGTCTGAAAGCAGCCTTTGGATATATGTGGGGTTTTAGAGGTGGAATTCCATTTCAGCCGTGGGTTCCTGGACTTGAATGACAGTTCTACATAGGAAGGAAAGGGCAGAGCCCCAGTGTTTCAAAGGATGATTAGAGGCAGCCACAAGGAGGCCAAGGGCAGCCAGATGTGCTGTCAGGGAGGAATCCTTGGAGGGACAGATTTTGGGAGACCAAATCCCACTTTTGTCTATGGACATCTGGATGAGCATGGCAGTTGTTTTCCATACGAAAGAAGGTAAGGTGCCCCAGTGTTCCAAAGGCAGATAAGAGCTGGGCCTCAGGAAGCCAAGAGAATCTGGACAGTCCTGGCAGTTTTAGTCTTGGAGCTATCCTTGGATATAAGGAATTTCAGCAGCAGATTCTCAATTTTGGCCATGGATTCCTGGACTTGAAAGATGTTTTTTCAATGGGAAAGAAAAGCACAGGCCTGCAGTATTTGGAAGGCAGATGAGAGGTGGCCCCCAAGAGGCCAAGGCCAGCCAGAGCTGTCTATCCTGGCAGGTTTCATATGGCAATAATCCTTGGATATAACCAAATTTGGAGGAAGAATCCCAATTTCAGCCATGAACCCCTGGAGGAGGACGGTTCTTTCCCACAGGAAGGAAAGCACAGAACTCCAGGGTTTCAGGGGCGGATGGAGAGTAACCTTCAATATGCCAAGGTCAGCTGGACCAGTCAGGCAGCCCCCAGGAGGCCCAGCCAGACAGACCTGTTCCATGTTCTTGGATCCTTGGGGCCCTGCAGCATCACAATGACCCTTTGGTTCAATGAGAACCTGTAGGATCACAACTGACCTTTGTTTCCATGAGGCCCAGTGATATAACAGTAGTCTCCTTGGCTCCACAGTGGTACAATGGTCCCTTGCTTCCATGAGGCCACAGTGTCAAAATGGTTTCCTTGTTTCCATGGGACTGTGCAATGCCACATTGGCCCATTGGTTCCATGAGGCCACAGAGTCTCAAATTGGCCCCTTGGTTCTCTTGGACTCCCCAGGATCACAATGGCCCCTTGGTTCCACCAGGCCTGGATGTGGTACACTGGCCCTTTGCTTCTATGGGGGCCCACAGTGACACAATGGCCCCTTGCTTCCATAAGGCTGTGCAGTGTCACAGTGGCTGCTTCGGTTATACAATAACCTGTGGTGTTACAGTGGCCCCTTCGTTCCAGTGGGTCCCCAATTGTCATATCAATCTCCATGGTTCTATGAGGCCCCACAATGTCACAATGGACTTTTTGTTCCATAAGCTTTTGTACTGCCAATAACAGCCAACAACAGTCTCCTTGGTTCCATGGTGTCACACTGGACCCTTGGTTCCATGGGGACCTACAATGTCAGAAGGGTCTCCTTGGTTCCATGAGGCCCTGCAGAGCCCCTTGATTCAAGAAGGCCTCAAAGTGTCATAATGGCCTCCAGGATTCCATGAGGCCCCTTAATGTCACAATGGACCTTTGGTTCCATGTATTCCAGCACTGTTCCACAAATCATTAGTTCCATGGGGTCCTGTAATGTCACAATGGACTCCTTGGTGCCACACAGTGTGACAACTGCCATTTGGCCTGCCTGCGCTCCATGGTGCCACAATGATTCCTTGCTTCCATGAGGCCTTGTAGTGTCACAATGGCCCCATGGATCAGTGAGGCCTTAGGCGTCACAATGGTCTCCATGATTCCATAAGGTGTTGCAGTGTCACAACAGACCATTGGTTTCACTGAGCCCTACAGTGTCACTCCGGTCCCCTTGGCTCCAGAGGGCTCTGAAATGAACCCTTTGTTCCACAAGGCCTCAAAGTGTAAAAATGGCCTCCATGGTTTCATGAGGCCCTGCTATGTCACAATAGACCTTTACTTCCATGAGGCCCCAAAGTGTCACAATGGTACCCTTGGTTCCACTGGACCCTTCATCCCATGGAGACCCACAGTGTTCACTGTAGTCCCCTTGATTCCATGAAGCCCTGCCATGCTGTAATGGCTCCTTGGTTCCAGTGGGTCCCAACGTGTCAGAAGAGTCTCCATTGTTCCATGAGGCCCCCCAAAGTCACTGTGGTCCCCTTAGCTCCACAGGGCCCCACAGTGTGATGATGGACTCTTGGTTCCATGAGGTTCCTCAGTCACAACGGTCTCCTTGGATCCACAGTGTCACAGTGGCCCCTTGGCTCCACGTGGCCATGCTGTGCCACAATGGCTCATGGTTCCATGAGGCCACACAGTTTACCAACAGACCCTCTGTTCCACAACGCCTTGCTGGGTAAGAATGGTCACCAAGAGGTTTCTCAAAGTCACAATGGTCTCCTTGGATCTGCAGTATCACAATGATCATTGGTTCAATGTGGTCCCAATGTGATAAAATGGATTTTGGTTCCATGGGGTTCCACTGTGTCACAATGGACCCTTGTTCCGTGAGTTTGCTCAGTGTCACAGCTGACTCCTTGGTTCTGTGAGGCCTTGCTGCCACCAAGTCTCCGAAATATCAGAATAAGGCTCCTTAACACTACTTTGCTATTTAAGAGAGGATCATTTATTCAGGCCTGAGGTCTAGTGAGGGATAACTCCTAAACTTATGTGGACATGTAATTCTACCAGCGCCACAAACATGTATAACAATTTATGCATTACCAAAAAACTCACCCCAAATTCCCAGATTCAGTCCTTCTTTTTTCTATCACTGCATTCTTGAGCCAGATGTCTTCTCTTCCAACCATCCTTGCTGGGAAAGCAGCCCCTGCATGCCTTGTTCCTGTGCTAAAAGTTCACAGGCATGGTAAAAACTGAATTAACCCTTTTGGTAACAGCCCAAGGCTTTGTGTGGGCAGGCAGGGGCAGGCAAGAGGCAGAGCTGTCAGCAAAGGAAGGGCCCAGCCAGGTGGAGCAGGCGGGGGATGCCGAAGGCCTGCAGGGACAGAGGCACAGGGCAGGGACACCGTAGCACAGCCTGGGCTGCACAGGGCACAGGGATGGGCAGCAGCTGCAAGACAGCCCTTTCAGAGCCAACTTGGGCAGCACTTTGGCCATGGCTGCTGGGCCTGGGCCTGAGGCCACGAGGGGACAAGTGACCCTTGCAGGCCTGGGGCCTCATTGCCTCCTTGTCCCTGCTGAGCAGCCTGGCAGGGGCTGCCCCATGCTCCTGCCCTTGGCATTGCAAATCCCCACATGCCAGTGCCCATCCTGGGAAGAGCCCTGAGCAAGGACAGAGGGACAGGATCTGCCTTGGCAGGGACTGGGGCTCAGGCCTGGGCCCTGTGCATTCCTGAAACACATCCAGGTAAGCTCAGCACCAGAGACACCTTTGCCTTGTTTATCCCCACCTGTCATCACTGCCTCCAGTGTTCTGCTCTGACTGGAACCTGAGGACACTTTTTCAGTTGTGTCCCTGACAGGGATCTCTTCAAAGTACAAGAAACTTCAGTGTTTCAATGCAACTGAGTTCTTGAGAGTTTTGTGACATCACAGAACTGGCTGTGACATCACAGAGCAAGATGTGAGGCCAAATAGCAGACTCTGCCATCATAGAGGGTGGCTCTGTTGCATCAGTGAATGGGTTGTGACATCACTGGGTGGCTGTGAAACATCATAGAGCAGGCTGTGACATCACAGAACACAATTATGATGTCACAGGGTGACTTTGCGACGTTACCGTCTTCTGTGACATCACAGCACTACTGTATGACATCACATGGTGACTTCATAGAATTGGCTCTGTGACATCACAGGGGGTGTGTGACATTACAGGTGGCTGGATGACATCACAAGAGCTGTGTGACATCATAGATTTGGTTGTGTGACATCACAAGGACTGTTTGGCACCACCAGAGGCTGTGTGACATTAAAGGGGGTGTGATATCACAGGGGCTTTGTGACATCACAGGGGCAGTGTGACATCATGGGGGCTGTGTGACATCATGGGGGCTGTGTGAGGTCCCTGGGGAGGTCACTCTGCCCCGGCCCCCCTCACAGTTCCCCTGAGAGCAGTCCAACCCTGCTCATGCACAGCAGGGTCCCCTGTCCCCCAGGTCCCCCCGCCCCCGGCCCCGCAGCCTCCCCCAGAGGATGTTCCACGAGATCGACCCCAGGGCCTGACACGGGGACGGGGGGGCGGGGCCCTGGGGGTGGCACAGGGGGACAGGGACCCCCCAACAGCGTCCCCGTGTCCCCCAGGACCAGAGCCTGGGCCAGGGCTCCTTCACCCTGGTACAAATGAAGCCTTGAGAGTGCTGAAAAAATCCCCGACAAGGGATCAGCAAAAACCAGATTTAATATTAAGGGACAGCAGCACAAAGTTCCTTGGCAAGTATCACTTTGCTCCTGAATGAACACTGGAGGCACACCAAGGAAACAAAGCAACAACAAAACCAAACCAAATCCAGTCAATCAAACCAGAAATGAACCCAGAACTGTCCCTGTGTGTGTGTATGTGTGTGTGTGTGTGTATGTGTGTGTGTGTGTGTGTGTGTGTGTTACAACAGGTCAATGAGAGCAAGGATAAAATGTATACGGCCTAAAAGCTCAACAGAGCTCAAGCTTAACAGGACTTAACTTACACCTTAACCTTAACTGATACATTAAATGTCACAATTTAGCCAAAAACAGCACTTAACAGTATTTAACCTATCTTAAAACCTATGACATAGCAATTTAACAGAGGAATAACATTTAACAATTTTTAACTTAGCTAATAACTTAAATTAAACGTAGCAACTTAGCAAAAGAACAACTCTTCGGAGCATTTAACTTAGCTTAGACTTCGTGACTTAACCTTACTTACTGATATCTGGATATCTGACTGACGCAGCAATCCAAGGCACTCATACCCCTCAGAGAACAGCACTTCTGCCACATTTCCCCAGCACAGGCACTCCTGTGTGCACACAGACACAAAGAGTCAGTGCAAGGCCCCTCTGAGAAATTCCGCTGAGGGCAGGAAATGCTCACTGTGGATCCTTTGGCATCTCCCCAGCAGGTGAAGAGCTGAGCCTGGAGGAGTGGCGGGATTGGCCCAGGCTCTGTCATTGTTCTGGATCCCCAAGTGCAGCAAATAGGAGAGTTCCCTGCTCAGAGAGGCCCCACTCAGAGGGAGTCGCTGGCCCAGGAGAGCTCCAAGGGCTCCTTTTGGAGCGCTGTTTGCAGGTCCCCAAGAGAAGGGCTTCAGTCCCAGAAATGCTTCATCCTGGCCACACTTGGCACCAACAGCTTTCTTTGGCAGTGTGAGAACAGGGATGTTGTGCCACTGAGGGAACACAAACAGTTCCCAGGGCTGCTCCTACAGAAAGCAGGAGCTGGTTGGGCAGCAGCAGTGCCTGGAGCAGACAGTGTTTGTGATGAGCTGCAGAGGAGCTGAGCCCAGGGGCTGTTGGCCAAGGCCCAGGCCCAAGGAGCATTTCTCAGCTGGCAGGGCGGCCTGAGAAAGGGAGGGGGGGAATGTAGCAGCACAGGACCCATGGAACCAAGGGACCATTGTGACACTGTGGGGCCTTGTGACACTGTGGGACCATTGTGACACTGTGGAGCCTTGTGAGACCAAGGGACCATTAGGACAGTGTGGGGCCTCATGGAACCAAGGGATCATTGTGACACTGTGGGGCCTCATGGAACCAAGGGACCATTGTGACACTGTGGGGGCTCATGCAATCTTGTAGAGCACTGTGACATTGCTGAGCCTCATGGAACCAAGGGGACCATACTGACTCTGTGTAGCTCCATGGAAAGTAGGGATCATTGTGACACTGAGAGGCCCCATAAAACCAAGGGTCCATTGTGACACTGTGGGGCCTCATGGAACCATGTAAACCATTGTGACACTTCGGGGTGTCATGGAACCAAGGGGCCATTGTGACACTGCGAAACCCCGTGGAGCCAAAGGTCTATTGTGACATTCCAAGGCCTCATGGAACCATGCAAGGACAATTAAGACACTTCACAGCCTCATGGCACCAAGGGACCATTGTGACACTGAGGGGCACTATGGAATCATGGAGACCGTTGTGATACTATGAGGTCCCATGGAATAAGCAAAGCATTGTGACACTGTGAGGCCTCATGGAGCCAGTGAGACCATTGTGACCCTGGGGGTCCCCACACAACCAAGAGGACCATTGTGATACTGTGGGGCCTGGTGAAACCAAGAGGGCTTTGTGACACTGCAGGGCAGCATGGAACCAAAGGTCCGTTGTGACACTGCAGGGCCTGATGTCATCTGCACACCACTTTGACACTGGGAAACCAAAGGAGACCCTTGTGGCACTGCAAAGCCCCAGGGTCCAGAAGTCCATTGTGACATTGCAGGGCTCATGGAACAGAGGAGTCATGTGACATTGTGGGGCCTGGGGAACCACAGAGACCATTGTGACACTGCAAGGTCTCATGCAATCAGCGGGAACTTTGTGACAGTTCAGGGCCTTGTGGAGCCTAGAGGCCATTGTGACATTGTGGGACTCCATTGAACCAAGGGTCCATTGTGACACTGCTGGACCCCATGGAATCAAAGCACCATTAGGACACTGCATGGCCCCATGGAACCAAGGGGACCATGGTGATACTGCAGGGCCCCATAAAACCAAGGGAACATGGAACAGGTCTGGCTGGTTGGGCTTCCTGTGAGCTGCCTGACTTGTCCAGCTGACCTTGGCATGTTGAGGGTCTCTTCTCATCAGCTATTGAAACACAGGGGCTCCATTCTTACCTTGCTATGGAAAAACCCTTTCCTTCCCCTCCAGGCACCCATGCCCAGAATTAGGACTTCACCTCCAAATTTCCTTATATCCAGGGATTGTTCATATAGGAATATTGCCAGGAAAAGACTGTCTTGCAGTAGTTTCACAAGGGTCACCTCCCATCTGTCCCCAAAACATTGGGGAAGGCTCCGTACATTCCTTCCTATGGGAAGGAACTGTCCTGCTTCTCCAGGAACCCATGGGTGATATTGGGTTCCACCTCAAAAATTCTTTAAATCCAAACTCCGCTCACAGACAAAATCTGCCATTTCTGACAAGTCTGGCTGGCCTTGGCCTAGTGAGGCTCTCACCTGCCTTCCAAACACTGGGGGTCTCTGCTTTCCTTCCTATGGAAAAGAACTGTCCTTGTCCTCCAGGTGCCCATGGCCAGAAGTGGGATTTCACCTCCAACATTGCCGGTTGTGACAGACTGGAGGAGATTCTTGGCTTGAAACATTTCATGTGTGAGGGAGGATGAAGAGGCAAGTCCAGCCTTGCCCTGCCCTGGAACCCCAGCAGTGCCCTGGCCTGGAACCCCAGTCTCCCCAGAGCCTCTATCCCAGCTCAGCAGTGTCTGTCTGTCAACTCATCAGGTTTGTATCCTTTGAGGGATCAGGAACTAGTGAGACTCAGAGGCACAGAAAGGTTTCTGTTCATGGGCAGCATAAAAAAAGGGAAATGATAAAATTTAATAAACACCAAAACACTTCGCTGAGCTCCTTGTGACATCCCAGCAACATCAGACATGTCCACCATCCTCAACAGACTGCCATACCGGAAGGATTTTGGACAAAGACATAGGAAGACATAGGAAGATAAAACTACAACTAAGATGCTGACTAAAGAGTTACTAAAACTTCTGAAAGATTGGGCAACCTCCTGAATTTCAAAGCATGAAGCCAGTCAAGGGAGATGCATTGGAATGACCAGAGAACAGCGGCAGGAGAAAATCTGGGAGCCATGGGAAGGACATAGATCCAGCTGCTCCAAATGAAGAGATGTCCTTGGACAGGACCATCTAAAAAGGAGAGCTGGAAACACCTGAAGGAAGAGGGTCATGAAATATTAGAGTAATGAAATATTAGACTGAATGCTGGTGGAAAAGGGAGAGGGGAAGGTCAGTATTTCTTCTCCTGCCATAAGCAGAAGGATCTAGTAGATCCAGGAAATTTCTGTTCCTGGTGGGAAAACTTTGACATTTCTTAAAAGTACTCAAATGACTCAGATAATAAAGATTTGCTTGTATATTATGAAACTCACAGATATTCACACCCGTGCCCCTTTCCAGACAGAAATCAGCTGTGTGCCCATGAGCAGCAGGTGCCACGTGTGCCCTGAGGGGCCCAGCTGGGATTGGATCTCTCCGAGAGCACCCGAGGGAGAGCAGAGCACCTTGCAAGCTGCAGGTCCCTGACAGCCCAACAGAGCTTGTGTCCCATCAACATCTGCTTTGCTCCAGTGTGAAACAGGGCACAGCATGGTGCTGGGATCATCAGAGAGCTGAGGTGTGTGCTGGAATTCAATGCCCTCCCCATCCCGCAGCAGCGCTGCATTTCACTCCTGCAGCCTTGGTCTCCAGCACAGCCATGGAGGCTCTTTGGGCTCTGGAGTATTCCTGCAGCCCCCAAGGGCAGCTGAGCTCTGCCTTTGACACAGTCAGGCCTGGCCAGTGCAGGTCATGCTCAGCAATGTCTTGTGTGTGCCTGGCCTTGCTGTCAGCCCCGGCAGTGGCTGCGTGTCCACTTTGTGGCCCTGTGCTGGCCCAACCATGGTGATCCAGCCCCTATGTAGGCCCAGCCCAGGCCAGGAGATTGCAACTGGGAACAGCCCCTGTGCCATGGTGCCCACAGCAGCCTTGGGGCTCTGTGCCCCATGGCCTCCCTGCTGGGCAGCCTCTGCCAGCTCCTGCAGAGCCCGTGGCACCTGTGGGGCTGCACAGACAGCCCTGCCCCGGGCTCTGCCGGCCTCTGGGCCAGCAGAGGGGCAGCAAGGGCTGGCCATAGCTGGGAACAGGCCCTGAGCCCTGCAGGAGGATGGAGCTGGGCCACAGCCAAACTCAGCCCACGCCAAAGCTGGGCTCAGCAGCCAGGGCTGCCAACACATGGGCACAGAGGCTGGCGCTGACAAATGTCCTGGACCCCCTCCCTGCTCTGTCCATGCCACCAAGGGCACAGAGCAGCCTCCTCTCTGGGCCACTTGCCTGTTTGCAATGCCTTGCACAGGCACTGGCCCTGCCCCACAAGGCCTGGCCTGAGTCCTGCCCCTGCACGCTCAGCCAAGCTGAGATGGACACTGATGGTTTCTGGGCCAGGCTCTCTGAGCCCGGCCCAGCTCCCTGCAAGCTCTGCCAACTGCCCTGAGCTCTGGGCAGCACCAAGGGCCTCTCCCCAGCCCAGCCCAGCCAGCTCTGGCCCCACAGCTCTGCTCAGGCCAGGCTGCTCTGGCCACTGGCCCCATGGCCTCAGCCCCTTGCAAGGGCACAGCAGCAGCTGCAGCTGCCACAGGACTCAGCCCCACCATGGGGGAAGGTGCTTGGCCAAGGCCAAAGGAGGCTCCCTGGCTGCCCTGCTCCACTCTGAGGTGCTGAGAGCTCTGCAGCCCCTGCTGCCATCCCATGTGCCCAGGGCAGCACAAGAGCCCCGGCCTTGGGGACCTCAAGAGCTACTCCTGCTCCAGGCCCAGGGCCCATGCCAAAGCTGGGGCAGCCACAAAGCTGTGCCCATTTCTGTTGATTGCTGCTCTGATGGGGATGGATCCTCTGCCACTTGGAGGTTGCTGATCAATTGTACTACTCCAGAGACATCTTCTTTCTTGAGCTCTTCAGTTCAGGAATTCAGTGAGAAAAGCAAAGAATATTTTTTTCTAAGCACCTGAATAAGACAAGCCCCTAGGAATACTTTAACTTTTCAATTCTTCTCTGGATAATCAGACAGACTTCAGAAGGTAATTCAAAGTGAATATATTGTATTGAAAACAATGCAAAGTGAACTACTTTATCCTGTTTTCTATTCCTGTTTACAGATGGATACCAGCAATGTCCAATTGATATTGATTCCCCAGCACCATCCAATGCAATCTCAGCAGATATGAAGATCAAGACCCTTCATGGCTGACAATCAATGAGACTTTGTCCCTTGTCCCTTCCCACCATTTCCCCCATCCAACCCCTGGCACTCCTATGGATCAGGAATGGTGTGGCCAGCAGGAGCAGGGCAGGGATTCTTCCCCTGTGCTCAGCACTAGTTGGGCAGTAACTCGAGTGCTGTGTCCAATTCTGGGCACCCAGTTTAGGAAGGACATGGAGGGGCTGGAGCATGTCCAGAGAAGGGCAACAAGGCTGGGGAGGGGTCTGGAACACAAGTCCTGTGAGGAGCAGGTGAGGGAGCTGGGATTGTTTATCCTGGAGAAGAGGAGGCTCAGAGGACACAAGGTGATGCCCGGGCACAGGTTGGATTTGATGATCTCCAAAGTCTTGTACAGCCTTACTGATTCTGTGATTCTCTGAAACCACCCTTGCAGCAGTTGCAAGATGAGCCCTGGGCCTCCTCTTTAGAAGCTGCAGCAGCCCAGGTCCCTCAGCTTCTCCTGCCAGGCCCAAAGCCCATCCTGTCAGTCCTGCAGAGCCTCTGCAGCTCCTCCTCAGTGCCCAGAACAGGGAGCCCCAGAGCCAGACACAGCAGCCCAGGTGTGCCCTCTAGCCTGGGGTGCCTCTGGCAAGGGAGCAGCACAAGGCACTTCTCCGGGTTCAGAGCAACTTTGGGGAAGAATCCCCCAAAGGAGCTCCGGTGGGAAAAGCAGATCTGTCGGCGGAAGGGAACCAGGACATCAGTTTGATCATCACAGGCTCAATTTTATTGATCAGTACGGTGGGTTAAATACAGTTAATAATGAGCTTCATACATATTGCAAAAGTTGAGCTCAGGATTGGTCAGCTTACATATCAGCACCTACGCCTACTTCTACATTCCTATGGTTCTACTTTTGATACTTTCTACATATTCTTAGGATATATTCAGGAATAATCTCTACTCCCTATCCTCATGTTGCAGCAAGGTCACTGCTGACTCTTCCTTTCAGCTTGCTGACTGCTGACTTTTCTCCTTCAGCTTAACCAGTGGCATTATATCAGTGTGGCCTTTCTCAGCTAACCAATTCTTAATAATACTCTCCACATTTCCCCCGTTTTCTTCTTGTGCAAGGAGATTAGTTTGCCATGTTTTTGCTATTGTACAGCTGACCATGTTTTGAATACAGTTAAAGATACAAGGCAAAATAAGCAAAACCAGTAAAATTACACCCAGCAATCCTATAGCATAGATCACAAGGTTCCTCAGCCACGGTCCGAGTCCCAAGCCTTTAAGCCATTCGTCAATTCCTAAACCGTCTTCTTCCTTAAGTTTTTGAAGTCCCTGTTGCAATTCTTTTATCTTAGTGTGAATGGACACCGAATGATCAGACAGATTCATGCAACACATTCCCTCAAACTCTTCACATCCATGTCCTTGTGCTAAGAGCAAAAAATCTACAGCAGCTCTATTTTGCAAAACAGCATGGTTAACACTTTGCACATCTGCAATTAACATGTCTAAAATTTGTGATGTCTTGTTCAGCTCATCCCTTGCCCAGCATCCTAATTGTTTTGCTAAATTCATGGCTTTATTGGCAGATCCTCCTGGTAAGATAGTTGAAACCACCACCTGTTTGAATGTGCCCCAAAACCGTGGATCTCCTTTCTTGCTGCAGTCTAAGTCATGTATGCTACGTTTTCTCCTGTTTGAATTTTGACTCAGCTGCATTAGCAAGGACACATTAGGATGAAACAGTGACAATTTTCCCAAAAAACAGGGTCCACCCTGTGGTTTAGCTGGTATACCATTCCATGCCCTGTCTCCACAAATCAAAAATATTCCTGTGGGTAATTTCATTGGTGCTGTGATATTTGTGCCGTTACATTGACTGTAATGCTGTGGAGAGAATTCACTCACATTCAGGGATGAATCTAGGGTGGCCCATGTTTCTTTAGGTTGGTTTAAATTCTGAGCACCCAAAAGTTTGAAGCTAAACCATCCACCAGCTGTAGTGTTAGATATGCTGGCATTTGTACTTCCAAAAAGATCCAATTCTTCAGGAGGAGAATGCAAAGAGGTGTTAAGTGATTGGATTAGTAAGCATTGACGATAGCCATCACTCTGACCTGCAGTATACCCTTGTTGCACCGGCAATGTGATGTTTGACATGTTAGGCATACATAAGGATTGATTGTTTATCAAACTGCAAAATTCTCCAGGAGACCACACCGGAAGTCCCACCAGGCATGTTCGAAATGGGTTAGTGACTCCTCCAAGACTAAGACAAAGTGATGATTGGTTAGTTTGATTAGCAAGTGTTACCCATAAATTTTCCCTTGGTTGACTAAAGTGTGTTATTCCTACTGCTTCACTTGCTACAGCATTGAGCAGTATAACAAAAACGAACCTCATTTTTCTTTCTGCTTGCTTGCTTCTCCTTTTCTTCCTTCTGCTTACATTGTTTTTCCTTTCTTCGCTGTCTTTTCCCTGGTTTGCTAGATTGTCTATTGTAAGGCTGAGTCAATTTTTGAATATACTGATCAAATTCTAAATCAGCATCCTTGCTCACAGGTATAGCATGAGGTAAGTTTGAAGGCAAATCAGCTTTGCAGCGAGCTGCTATGATGCGTGAGGCTTTAGTAATTTCAAATATTCTAAGGTTTTCCTGCAACTTCCACCTAAGATATGCTATAATCACTTGTTCTGCACTCTCAAAGAGCTGTAATCCTGTCTGTCCTGGCAGGCCAGTACTTTGTTCAAGAGCTCTAGCCCAGATATGATTTCAAATCCACTTTCCAAAACAAGATGTACACCATAAATATCCCAATGACCTCTGTGAATACCAATAAACCTGATTACAATCTGCACAATGCAAAGCTACCCATGCATAGCATTTATCTTTATCCTTTTTGCAAACATAACAAGGAAGCGAATGTAAGTAAGGACCAGTATAAAATTTTGGTTCTTCAACCCAAAGCAACCAATTCAATGGTGGTGATCGCAAAGCCTCTTCAGCCTTTTTACTATATGAGGCTAACAGCTCAAGGTCTTTCTTTAACACAAGGTGTATCTTATTTCGTAATCGTAGTTCTTGTTCGTTATCCTCCTCAACAACTATATCCTCCTGAGGGTCCCACAACTGTAAAAGTGTTCTAATCATAGAAAATTAATTAGCAATCACTGATACCCCTATTCAAATGAGACCGTTCCCCTTTTTGCCTTCTTTTTCTTATCTGTCTTCAATCTTGCTGCTCCTAATTTCACTGGTCCTGCCACTTTCAAACTTAATTTTTGCAACTTATCAATGCAGCAATCTAATGCTCTATCAGGATCCCCTTGGAAGGGTCCTACAACTGAATGCTGTGTTAAAGGCACTAATTTCCTACACCTTATAGAAACTATACGTGATTTACTTTGAACCTTAATTCTATTTACAATACATTGTATTTCCCATCGATAATAAGCAAGAACCTTCTGTTCAGGAGACTCATAAAGATTTAAAGCTATATATGCGTTTTGCCCCATTTGTCTCCTTAATTCATCTTGCCAGCTTTTTCCCCACGTATGCTCGTGTTTACAAGTATGACACCACAAATCCCGTAATAATGATTGTTCTATCCAAAAAGTTCTTTTACAACCCCCACAACGTAGAGCTATCCAGGCAGCACAATGTGGATTGTGACAGTCAAGGCAATGTAGTTTCGCTGGATCTGTTAAGTGAAAAGTTGATAATGAGTCAATGAAACGAATCAACTCCTGGACCGTCCGGTAGTGATGTGTCAGTGCTCTGTCCCCCGCTTCCGAGTACCCCTTCAATTGTAATAGTAGTGGTTGTAGGACTAGAAGCAGTTTCTTCCCCAGTCGCTCCTTGTCCTCCTCCGTAAGGCGATCCACCAGAGGCTGCATCAAAAACAGGTTTAGTCCACTTAGCAGGCACCCACAAAGGCCCTGTAGGTGAGGAAACACAAAGATACCCCCGACCCCAATATAATACTTTTGCAGGTTTTTCCCATAATCCTGTACTCGGGTTCTTATACTTAACCCAGACCTCTGTTTCCTTAGTATTTTCCTGACCTGACTTCGGATGATGTTTCATTGCAGGGGGGGTATCATCTTCCCCAAAAATGCATAAATGATTAATCACATACAAAACCTTAGCCAAACATGCTTGTGGATCTGTCAAATCTTGATGTTTTTCAATATACTGCTTAAGGGTACTGTTTGCTCTTTCCACTATTGCCTGTCCAGTAGAAGAGTGTGGAATACCTGTCACATGCTTAACAGACCACTGATTCAAAAATTTCTGGACCCTAGCACTTACATAAGCTCGACCATTATCGGTTTTGATACTCTTTGGAACTCCCATAACAGCGAAACAACTTAACAGATGTCTGATAACCTGTATAGCTTTCTGTCCTGCCTGAGCCGTAGCCCATATGTAATGACTGTATGTATCTATGGTGACGTGCACATGCTTGACTTTACCGAATCTAGCTATGTGTGTAACATCCATTTGCCATATCTCATTTATTTTTAAACCTTGAGGATTAACCCCGATGCCTAGACCTATCCCACCATTATGATAACTACATGTTGGACATGCTCTGACAATGGCCTTGGCTTCTGACAAACTCAGCTCAAAGTGTTTTGCCAAACCTCTTGCATTTTGATGATATCTACTATGTGCTTCTCTGGCCAATGTGTGCTTGTCAATAGGACAAGAATTATCAATGGGTAGGGTAACCAATTTATCTGCACGTTCATTCCCTTCTCCTAAACCTTCAGACCACTTATGGCTCCTAATATGAATCACAGAATATGCTGCATTTCTTTCTCGTAAAGCCTTCCTTAACTGTATCAGTAACTCATACAATCGTTTATTATTCACTTCCTTAATTGCTGCTTCCTCTATTCGTTTGACTACTCCTGCAACATACATAGAGTCTGTGACCACATTTAAAGGCTTCTGTAAGTTGGACACCGCCCATACTACTGCTAACAATTCCAAAGTTTGTAAGCTATCTGCAGGGTCTGCTGTGAGGAGTTGATGCTTCCATTGTCCTTTTTCTTGCCAGGTAACAGCACCATGCCTTGATTTCTTTCCTGCATCTGTAAAAGCTGTAATAGCTCCTTCTATGGGGTTTTCTTCTCTCAAAGGTCGAGTAATCCAATTCCATTCTGTCATCCATTGCAAAACTCTAGGCACTAATTTACTAGTCTCTACTTTAGCAGGTGACATCAATAATGCTTCTTGTAAATTCTTTGAATTTATCAAGTACCAGTCCAAGGTTTCTTTTTCCATAGGCAATCTAATAGTAGCAGGTTCTCTACCATCCACTTCAAGAATTCTGAGACGCCCCTTTTTGATTAATGCAGCCAATTGTTCAATTTTTGAAGATATTGTTTTCTTATGCCGTAGCGGTGGTGATAACCATTCCAACACCCGTATCTCCCCCGTTTTCTTTTGCAACTGAGAGAGAGCACCAAGCAAGTGGCAAGGGCTATTCCAAATAGTAAGGTCAGTGGGGTGGTCGAGTTGTCGACGAGACACATACCCTTGCTGTACACAGTTACTAATTTGCTGCAAGGCAAGATGATGCTCCTTTGTCAGGTGTACAGGAGTAGTAGGGTCCACACCTTTTAACAAAGGCCGTAGGGCTTCTAATAAGTGATTTGGTATTCCCACAATAGGCTTCAGCCACTGTAAGTCTCCCAGCAACTTCTGTGCATCATGTAGTGTTTTAATGTCCAATTGTAATTCCAATTTTTGTGGTATCACTATTTGATCCGTCAAAGTCCATCCCAAATATTTCCAGGGCTTTGTAGTCTGAATTTTCTCTGCAGCAATAACAAGTGAATATGCAGCAAGAGTATTTATAATGGTGTTAATCTGTAAAGAGGAGAATGGCTGTTGCTGTGCAAACAAAATATCGTCCATGTAATGATATATTATAGTTGCTGGCCATTTACGACGTAGTGGCTGTAATGCTGCATCAACATAAAGCTGACATAAAGTGGGAGAGTTGCGCATGCCCTGCGGAAGAGATGTCCATTCAAATCTTTTATCTGGTTCCCCACGATTTATTGCTGGTAAAGTAAAAGCAAATCTCTTCGTGTCATCAGGATGCAGGCCAATAGTGAAAAAACACTCCTTTAGGTCAATAATTAAAAGTGGCCAGTGTTCTGGAATCATAGCTGGATTTGGAAGACCAGGCTGTAAGGCCCCCATTGGTTCCATTTGGTCATTTACAGCCCTCAAATCATGTATCAAACGATATTTCCCTGATTTCTTTTTGATTACAAAAATAGGTGTATTCCAAGGGCTTGTGGACAGTCGCAGGTGTCCCTTTGTATATTGTTCCTGTACCAATTCATGGGCATGCATAAGACTCTCCCCTTTTAATGGCCATTGCTTAACCATCACCGGTGTATCCGTTTTCCAGGTGAGTGGAATGGGGAAAGTCCAAGCAATGGCAATTACCCCAAAGGGTGCTGATTAGTTAACACCACTCCCAATTGTGTTAAAATGTCCCTTCCAATTAAGCAGGAAACTGTAGGAGGCAGTTGAACAATTGAAAACACAGCAGATATTTGTTGATTCTCGATGCATACAGACAAAGATGGCGACCTGCTTGCCAATGTAAATCCTCCCACTCCTGTCAGCATGTTTGATGAGGGAAATAGAGGCCAATGTTGTGGCCATGCTTCTGGAGAAATGATGCTAGTATCTGCTCCTGTATCCAATAATCCATAAAGGGTTATGCTTTGATGCCCATAGGTAATTTCAACATTTTGTTTTGGTCTGTTTTGTAAATCCACAGTTAAAAGTGTAACACCAGTAGAGCCAAAACCTTTTTCATCCAGTGCTTGCCCAGTAAATGATTGTGTTCCTGATGTCATTTGTGACAGTGGTACCAATTGTGCAATGCGTTGTCCTTTTGTAATTTTAATCGGAGGATAAAGGGTGAAAGCCATAATTTGTATTTCCCCTGTAAAGTCCGCATCGATAACACCAGGCAAAACAAATAATCCCAACATAGTTATAGAGGAACGTCCCAGCAATAATGCTCCACATGTTTGTCCATTTAATATAAGAGGACCCTTTACTCCAGTGGGTATCCTCTCAGGCCGGTTCGTCATTAGTGTGACGTCTACTGCTGCTGATAAGTCCAAGCCGAGGCTCCCGGTTGTTGCGGGTTGCAGACAGGATGTGGCAGCGATGTCACGGCAGCTGCTGGTGTTCCGATGTCACGGCGGCAACTTGTGTCTGGGCGCGGCCCCTGAGATGCGCGCTCTGCGGATGGTTTCCCGACCGGCGCCTACAAGCCGTAGTGTTGTGGGAGCTGGATCGGCAGTGTTGACACCATACGCCAGTCGCTCGGCACGTTCTGCGTGTATGTCCTTCGTTGCCGCATCGGTAACACTTGAGGAATGGCTTCGAACCTCCTTGAGTGAATGCCAGAGAGCCGTTTCGGAGAGGAGCAAGAGCAGCTAGCACCTGATTTTGAGTGGACTCTGCTTGCTTTTGCAACCCCAATCCTAATTCCTTTAAGGCTTCTGCTATAAATGCCTGTGAAGCTGTTGGCATTAATGCCATTCGCTCTAATGCTTCCTCAATAGTCCAATTTGCCCCTAAAGTAGCTAACACTCTCTGGGTTGCTGGATTGCTATTTTGCAAGGCACACTGCTTCAATAGCGCCCTCTTCATGTAGTCTGCCACACCTGCACGATCTATAGCAGTAGCTGCTCTATCAATAAAATTTCCAAATGATTCTTCCCTTCCTTGCTTAATACCCATATAAGCTGGTAACCCTCCTGGCTCTTTAACCATGTCTATTGCAGCACGTACTAACCTCATAGACTCTCTAAGTTTATCAGCTCCCGATATCATCTGTGCCTCTGTACGTAAATATGCCCCTAAACCCATCAGCTCCTCTACTGTCACCCCATGTAATGGGTCTCCCTGGGCTCGTTGTACAGCAACCGATTCATTTACCAACGCTTGCCAATGGGCGTTAAACAATAACTGCTGATGCTGAGTGAATATCAACCGAACTATTCCTCTTAAATCATTAGGACATAAAACCTGAGTATTAAAAAGATAATCTAACATTTACTTAACAGGTTCACTTTTTACTCCAAACTGACTAACCGTAGAACGTAGCTGAGTTAACAGCTTCCAATCTAAGGGAGTATATTCTGCTATATTATGCGTAAGGTTCCCCTGTGCATCATACTGTGGTGTGTATGTAACTGGACATGCAAGACTAGAAGCTATTTCCACCGCCTCACCATCCCCCATTTGCATTACTTCTTTTGCCAAAGCAGCCCAAGCTTCCCTCCTCTGTTTAGCCATCTCCCCCCATGGATCACGGTGTGCCCCTGGGATGGGATCTGGCTCTTTAAGGGTGCTATGCTGCTGGCGCTTCGGTGCAGACACCGAGTTTTCGCGCGGGGGGGGGCAGTGAAGCAGGGGCTGGCTCACGCGGGGGAAGCAGGGGCCCCCCCTCCCCCGCTGGAGCTGACAGTGAAACCGGAGCCGACTCACGAGGAGCCAGCCTGCGGGGGGCAATCAGCCCACCTGCTGGAGCCGGCTCGGGTGGAGGAAGTGACCCCCCCGCCGAAGCTGTAACCGGAGCCGTCTCACTGAGGAGAAGCGGCGGAGGCAACGCTGGTGGCGGAGGCAAAGCTGGCTTGCTCCCACCCCCACCATCCGACCCGCCTGAAGCTGGTGGCGGAGGCAAAGCTGGTTTGCTCTTACCCCCACCATCCGACTCGCCCTCTTCCTCTGACAGGAAAGGTGCAGACGGTTCCACTGTGCCTATAGAGAAATCCTCCACACCACTTTGCTGGGGACTCTTAGGCATAAGTACCTTAGTTACAGAAGGTGCCAGGGGATCATCTTCACGACCATACCCTGTATTCCTATTATGAGCTTCTGTTGCCCTTCCTGCTGCCTTTCTCTCAGAGACCTGCTGAAGTAACGTGTTATACACCACCCGCCATAACTTCCCGAATTTCTTTGCTGACTTATCATCGTCTAGTACTGTATCCCACAAT
This sequence comes from Melospiza melodia melodia, assembly GCF_035770615.1. Taxonomy (NCBI): domain Eukaryota; kingdom Metazoa; phylum Chordata; class Aves; order Passeriformes; family Passerellidae; genus Melospiza; species Melospiza melodia. Next base: position 18,371,911 of record NW_026948525.1, on the reverse strand, counting down.
ATTTCCCCAAACTTTCTCCACTCTGATAACTCATGAACTGTATGAGGATTAGAAAAGATACCCTTAGCATGGCCATAAGCTAATAACCCTGGTAACTCCTTTTTTAAATCTATCCCTTTTATCCCACGCCGCTCTAAATAGGCGGTAAATAAATCATATGCCGCTTGCCTATCCATACCTATTAATCAGCGCGCGCTGTTGCAGCTCTCCAGGCTCCGGCGGACACGTATTGGCTTAAGTCACAGTTGTGAACCTTAAGGGTGCTTCAAATTCCGGCACTGTCCCAGCTGCAAGGACCCAAACCCAACTTCCTCGACCGTGGCGTAATCCCTTTTTCTTTTAATCCGAGAAAAAGGGCAGAGATTCGGTTATGCCCGCATTCTCCACCATTTGTCGGCGGAAGGGAACCAGGACATCAATTTGATCATCACAGACTCGATTTTATTGATCAGTACAGCGGGTTAAATACAGTTAATAATGAGCTTCATACATATTGCAAAAGTTGAGCTCAGGATTGGTCAGCTTACATATCAGCACCTACGCCTACTTCTACATTCCTATGGTTCTACTTTTGATACTTTCTACATATTCTTAGGATATATTCAGGACTAATCTCAACTCCCTATCCTCATGTTGCAGCAAGGTCGCTGCTGACTCTTCCTTTCAGCTTGCTGACTGCTGACTTTTCTCCTTCAGCTTAACCAGTGGCATTATATCAGTGTGGCCTTTCTCAGCTAACCAATTATTAATAATACTCTCCACAATTCACACACTGAAAACACAGCCACAATTACAACACACAGGAAAAATAGCAGCAATAAAACAGGATTTGCTCAATTCACCCCCAGAATTCCTAGCAGGTCCTTATTGACAAAGCAAATCCTTTCTGCCATCAGCCAGACCCAAGCCCAAACTGCACAGGCGTACGTTGTGCACAGGACATCTCTGTGTGACTTGTGAACAGCCCTTCCCCTGCATACGCCTTACGGGTTACTTTATACAGAGTTAAACGTTCCTTTCTCCAAAGTGCCAGCAGTCTTGTCTGTCCCCCACGAGGAGCAGCCGAGAGCGGAGGTGCCTCCAGGAAAGGAATGTCCTGGCAGCGCCCAGAGACGTCCAGAGCCCGGATGTTCTTGCTGGAGCAGGGAAGCGTTCCTGCCGCGGTCAGCAAATGAGGTGTGGAATAGAACTCCCCACAGTTAAAGGTAGGAGGTGGTGTGTTTATTACAGCCAGGCACAGGAGGAGTTGTCTCCTGAAGACATGTGTGAAGAAGCACTGTCTCTCTACTGATCTAAAAAAATCTTACATATTCATATAATTCCCAAAACAACTAATACATATTCATTAGGTAACCCCACCTACCCCCTTTGTATTCAAATGTATTATAACTGAGTCCAAAGTTCCTTCACATTTGCGGATTCTTTCACATCACATGGGTGAGTGGGTTTTAAAGTGGGGAATGGTCTCCTTCTGATGAAGGCCAAGACTTCTTGCTCAATTTGACCTCTTTCCTTATGACCTGTTGGCAGGCTTTCACACCCCTTGGCTATAGCTGAAGTTTCAGGGCCCAGGTGCAGGCTACGGTCCTCTTCTTTGTCCCAAAGAAATCCGCATCCCATCCTGCTTCTTTAAACATAGTAAAGACAGGCAAGTGATATATTACCCTAGCCTTAACTACCTTATCTGCTAAAAATTAACTATCCTCTATTATTTCTACTCTTCTTGCTATACTCTTTCCCCCTAACTAAATCTTGCTAAAATTTTAACTCTTCCAGTTCTTTTAAATCCTGGATTCATTGGCCTCATCTCACACGCCAGGCATGTGTGAGCCAATGCTGTAACTGGGAAATTCCACTCCTGAGCAGGAGATCCCAGGCCTGGTTCTGAGCTGGAAGGGTGAGAAGGGTGAGATGCACAGCGTTTTGATCCAGGGGATGTCCTGAAAGTGCACTGCCTACCTGCCCCTGCTGCCGAGCACCATGCTCCACCTCCTTCTCCTGCTCAGCAAATTTTTAGGAATCCAGGGCTTGGTATGTATTATTTGCTAGTGCAACAAATAGAATGAATTTGCTTTGCAAGCCCAGTTTTGTCCTGGGTTATTTTGTGCATGGGTCTGTCTCCTCCTGAACCTGTGTCAAAGACCGGCAGGGACCTACAGGACACTCCTATTCTCTTGTCAGTAAATTCGGAGAAGTGATTTAAGTGTCAATAAGTATCAATCAGTAAATCAAATAATTTCGGGGAATGTGATGATGGTCACAAGGGTTGCAGGATGAAGAGAGAGGCGAGAATGTTGACCTCATGTTCAGAAGGCTTGATTATTTTATGATATATATTACATTATAGCTATACTAAAAGAAATAGAAGGAAAAGTCAGAAGGCCAGCTAAGCTAAGAATATAAAAGGAATGAATACCAAAGGTCTGTCTCCTGGCAGAGAGCGAGACCCAGCTCTGCCATGAGTGGTCAGTAAATCCAAACATCCACAGGAGACCAATCATGCATCCACCTGTTACATTCCACAGCAGTAGATAACCATTGTTTACACTTTGTTGCTGAAACTTCTCAGCTTCAGCAGGAAAAATCCTAACAAAAGCATTTTAATGAAAAGATGTCTGTGATAGGGGAATATTTAGCCTGTGAGTTTCAGTAAAGTATTGAATATGTCTTAGATCCATGGATACAAACTAGTAAGTGAGATTGCTGGGTGTGCACGTGTTAAGGAAGTGATTCCCCACACACCCAGTGCTGAGATCAAGGATTGCCTCTCTTCTTACCCTGAGCTGGCAGCAGGAATTGGGCCCTGCTTGGTAATGTTCATTTTGAAGACTTCTGTTGAGCAGGTAAGAATGGTGAAAATGAAATCTTTTCCAGCTGTTTTCCTTTGGTTTACCTGTTTGAGGGTTAAAATTGTGTGCTGCAGGTGTGCTGGGTGTGTGCAGAGCAGTGCAGCCCCAGAAACCCCTTGGCTTTCCCACAGGTTGTCATGCCTTGTTGCCAGGTGTGCCCGGCTGTGGCAGGAGAAGGAGCCCGCAGCGCAGTGGGCACCGTGCCCTGCCCAGCCGGGGCTCTCTGGCACAGAGCAGCAGCAGCGCCAGCACCGTTCAACCCGCTCCTGCCTTGGCTTCCCCTGGCACACAGAAGCCTCTGGAAATCAGCACCGCCAGCGGCGTTCCCAGCTGGGAGCAGCTGCTGCTGGCGGGCAGATGCTGCCAGTTCGACTGCTGCCAAAGGGGAAGAGAGGCAGAGATGTACACGCACTGGGGCCCTGGGCATGTCCAATAAAGGTGCAAATATGTGGGGAGATTTGTTATGAAGCATTTCAGCTGTGATGCCAACAGTGGCTTCTCTCCTGGTTCTGTGTGTTCTAGACGAGTAATGCAATGGTTGGCTCTGACAATTATGAAGCAGATGTTATGTGGATGTTCAAATGTGTAGTGATTATATTGTAATATATCCTCCCATAGTCCTCTTTCCCGTCCCCCTTGTAATAGCCTTGGTAGTCAGGGCATTCAGGGTGGGCTGGCTTGTGACCAGCAGGCAGGGTGTAACAACATCTGACCTCCAGTCAGGATGCAAGAAAGTAATATCCTCCAATGGATAGCAGAGAAAAAGTTGACTGGCAAAACTTTTAGAGGAGCTAAGAGTATAAAAGGCAGAACATCATTTTTGTAGATGAGCACATGGCTGCTAGTCACAGAGACTCCCAATGCTGCAATTTTTCCTTATTCAGTCCTTTGTTAAGGTTTACTAAACCTTTAAAATTTTAAAAGTGAGAGTCATTTCTCACATGTGCAATGCTGTGGGCCATTGTCTTGTTCTGGTTTCCTTTGCTTGTGTCCCATCTGAGTGCTCAGCTGGGGTACAGACTGTAGATGCTTGGGGCACTCCTGGAGTTCCTCTTGGATCCCTGAACAGGGTTTGGCCCATGAGGGGCTTTTGCGCTGCTTTGTGACACAGAAAAACTTCCCAGGCTCTTTTGTGTTTGCTGTAGGGAAGGTTGGTTATTGCTTGGCATAAGTTCACAGACCAACATGGAGCGTTTGCTTTGTGATGTCAGGGCATGGTTGCCACCTTGTCGTCGTGACATCAGAAGGTTGCCTTGTGCACAGAAGGCCTGAGTGTCAGAGCAGCCCTAGGCCTTGATCAGTTGAGGAGAACTTTTCTGGTTGGGGTATTTGTCAGTGGGTAGCTGCCCACTGACAAGAGCCTTGTTTCTTCTATTTACCCAACTTTCAAAAATGACAATATTTCACCATCTGGCCACAGCAGCTTTTGCTGCATATGGCATTTCTTTTTCCGCGTATTACGTTACACACTTTGCACGTAAGTAGAGTTTTCCATTCTACTTAGGTTAGGGTGTATCCTTACCTGGCTTTTGTATGTCTTCCTGCTCTTTCTTGGGGGCTGAGTTTCTGATTTTGAAAGAGCATTAGGATGCCAGTGGTTTGGTAAAGCTCCTGTCAAGAGGTTCAGCTAAAAAGGGGGTGTCTGTAGCCACAGGGGCAGCATTTGCAGGGGAACCTGCTGGGCTTCCTTCCCTTCACGGGAGAGTCTGTGGCAGCAGAGTCTGTCATTTCCTCAGTTTGCTGGGACAAGCAGGACAACTTCCAAAATGCAGCCTGGGAGGCCTTCTCAGAAGGCCTTCTAAGGACTTTGTAGTTCTCCCCAGAACTCAGGGAAAGCTTCTTTTGTTCCAAATTTTGTAATGAAAGGATTTGACTGTCTATTTTGACCCTTGACTGAGTGCTAAAAGAGTGATTCCCTTTGCAGTGAAGTGCAAACGCCAAAGCAGTGAGTGTCTGCTCCTGAGCCTGGAGCTGCTGCTGTGCTCTTTCACAATGGAACTGCCACAGCTCAGGGGGATTTGGGGCAAGCTTTTCTGGGTGACGGTTTTCAGCAACTTAATGGGAATTAGTGCATGCAACTTCTTTTTTTAAAAAAGTACCTGAAAGACAAGAGAACAATAGCTGCTTTATCTGCTGGACAGAACAGAAGCATTGAGTGTTGAAGAACAATTTGCATTTTCTTGATCATGTTTGTATTCATTTACTGGCTAAACTGGCCAAAGTGTAGGCACAACCAAGATTATTGTCCTGATCTCTTGCTGGCTGTGTGAAGGAACTATGTCATGTGGAGGGATGTTGATAAAGAAAAATACTCTCTGTTTGGGTTGACCTCTTCTGTGGGATTCAGCAGCCCAGGCAGTTTTCTCACAGCACTTGTTCATTTTCCATTGCCCACTACAGGTCACCTGAAGCGTGTATTCAGAGGTGCTGATCCTGAGGTGAGTGAGAAAGGAACATTTCATGTTCCTGGTGCTTAAGAATTGTAGAGCAAGCTGTGAGCTTGGCCTGTGGCAGTAGAGTGTAGAAGGCCAGCTGGGCAGGCTGAAAGAAAATCCATTTCCATGTCTGCAGCAGCAATAACAAAGGCATCGCTGGCTATTTCCTAATTTTCCATTTCAGAACTTTCAAGGAATGAAAAGCTTGTTTTGCAGAGAGAATGTTGCTTCTTGATAGTAGCCAGGGTGAAATGTCTAATTCAGAACTATTAGCAATTCTGTTGAATTAGCCCATTTAAATTTAGTTGCAGTGACTTAGAATCCCATTGTTATCAAAGTTTCTGATTTGTCCTTAGCAGAGCTGGTTGTAGAAATAGAGCTGAATAGCATAAAGTGCTGAATAGAAATAAGGTTATAAATTATAGGTAACTTTGTGTCCCTCATACTGCTGTCTGTCCACAGATCACAGAACCAACAGCAGTCTCTCCTCTGGCTCCCTCGGCTCATGGAGAGGAGGCCGAAGAGGAGGCAAATGAGGTGGATGAGCGCCAGCCTCCAGCTGTGCTCACACCACAGCCTGAACATTCTGAGCCAGTAAGTGCCAGCTGTGTGTGCTGCTGTCTTTAGTGCAGGGCAGAGCTGCAAGTTTCTGACCAGCCAGCACTTGCTGTTGCTGGCTGAGGATGCTGAGTGCTGGAGTCCTGCCAGGGCCTGGTGATTGCCCCAGCCTGTAACAGCTGGACAATGGGCTTTGGTCTGTCATGTTTAGGGACCAGCTTCCTGGCATTTTGATAGGGGCCAGCCTGAAGCACGAAGGCTCCCTGTTCCCAGAGGAGGGAGTATGTCAAAGACACTGTGCTCAGCCTCATTGGATACACAGGGGACACTGTGGTGTGGAGAGACCTGTCCCCCTTCACACACTGGCCAAGTAGCTGCAGGCACAAAAAAAAATGTTGATCTGACCACACAAGTTCTTTCTGGTGCTTTGTCTCCACAAACTTCTTGGGTGTGTTTACTTGGGAGTATTTCAGAGACACACTGGGGATGTAGAGTTGCTGCTTGAAGTCAGGGATTTTGGTGCCTTTGTTACCAGGTTGCTCTTTTGCCCCTTCAGGCAGAGCAGCCAGTAGCAGAGCAGATAGGTGCTCTGAGTCTGCCTGTTTCTTGGTCTTTGATAAGCTGCAAGGAGATGACTGTGTTGTCCATGAAGCTGTGGGGGGGCATTCTTGTCAGGCGTGGCAAAAGAAACAAAGGGAGTAGTTCTGAACCCTTCTTCTGAGGCAAAAACCAGACACTGCATGTGTCTGTCGATACCTTCTATTGTGTAGTATGCTTTGAAGACTGCATTTGAAAACTGCATTGGAGCCTAGAGTGCGAGCAAAGCTGCAAATCCTTGACTGCTGTCTTGTAATGCTAAACCCAGGATGTACACCTTGCAATGATGCCTGCAGTATCTGAAGTGCAATGGGCACCTTTGTGGCTGGGGAGCTGCGTGGGCCCAAAGGACGCAGGGCTGGCGGCCATGAGCAGCTGAAGATGAGGCAGCGTGGGGCCAGGGGGCCAAGAAGGCCAAGGGCACGGTGGCTGTGCCAGCAGCAGTGGGGCAGCAGGAGCAGGGCAGGGAGCGTGGCCCTGTGCTGGGCAGCGCTGTGGCCACAGCTGGAGTGCTGTGTGCAGCTGTGGGCCCTGGGAAGCAGAAAGTCATGGAGGGGCTGCAGCGTGGGCACAGAGGGACAGGGGAGCTGGGCAAGGGGTGCAGCACAAGGCCAGGGAGAAGGTGCTGAGGGAGCTTTAGCCTGGACAATGGGGGCTCATGAGGGACCTTCAGGCAGACTGCCATTGATCCCTGCCTTGGATCCATAGAGCCAATGCTCAGCACAAGGGCTTTTTCCCTGCCAGACATCCCTTCACTGCATCCAAGTGCTTTAGACACTGGTGTGGGTAACACTTTCATATTTTGTTTATTTGTTTGTTTGCTAGAAGGACAAGTCTTGTGCAATTTCTCCTTCTCCAGAGAGCAAGGGAGCTTTTTTCTCAATCTTTCCTGCCCTTTTACAGCACTGGCAGAAATTCTGCTAGAATTTTAATGTTTAAGGAGGCAGTTCTGGATAATGCAATATTTTTGCACAAGAACACATAGTTTGGGGCAGGGATGTTGGTGCAGAACGAGCTGTTCTGGTGCCAGACCAGCCAGTAGGGCTTGCCCATCTTTTGCAAGTTAATGGCTCCCGTGTCTTTTGGCTGCCCAGGGAATCAGTGTGTGATGTGTTTGGGAACTGAGTAGGAAATCAATGCCCTTGCATTCCAGCTGGCCCTCAGAGATTAGAGGAGCTGGGAGGGGCTGGGCTGCATTTCTGATTCCAGCCACTTTAGCACCATCAGTGTGGGCGAGTCCAAGAGAAGAACTTGCCCAAGCACAGATGCACAAAGAGAGCCGTTCCCAGTGCAATGCTCTGGATCTGATTGCATTCCATAAGGACCGACATGCTCCAGATTCCCCAAGAGTGTGCGTTACTGAAGCAACAGGAGAGCAAATTCAGGATGGCTGCTGATCGGGGCACTGCTACCGAGTGCTGATGTGTGTAGCGACAGAAAGGACAGGATTGATTCAGGGTGACCCCCACGTGGGGAATAATGTGCTTTGGCTCTATGATTAAGAAGGTTAAACAAATGCTTTCTTAAGCTATGTTATATTACACTAGTACTATATTAAAACTATACTAAAGAGATACTTCACTAAAAAGCTACTAAAGAAAAACTCGTGACTGTCTCCAGGCAGTCTTTTATCTAATTAACTAATCAGTCTAAACAACTATCACTAAAATCCAAATAACAAATCACTTTCAGAAAACAATCACTATAACACATTCTTCCTATACTAAAAAACAAGAACAGCCAGTAGAGATTAGAATTGTTTTCTCTTCTTCTCTAAGTTTCTCACTACCTTCCCTTAAAAAAAACCTAGGAGAGAGAATTATATCTCTCTCCATTCAAAGAATGTAAATACCACAGTACAGTAAAGAGAGATTATAAAAGTGAGATCTGTCTGTCTATCTATGTATCTATTTAAATCCTCCTGACTCTGCTCCAAAGCAGTGGAAGATGCAAAGCTCACCTAAAGGCATCCCTTCAGGAGAGACAAACAGGACACGGCGGAAGCAGAGGGAGGCCCTCACCAGACCCTTGAGAAATGCCACCCCTTCCCTGTCAACTGCCTGAGAGGCTGCTGGAGCTTCAGTCCCAGATGGCCCCTGATTGTAGGGCCAGGGTCACTTTGGAATCTGTGCCTCCCCTCGGGCAGAGAAGGACCCAGGAGAGCAGCAGCACAGTGCTTTGGGAACGTGTGAGCCCAGCAGTCTTTGAGTCTTGGCCCACAAAGGGCGTATGGGAAGTTGAAACCCATCTTCTCTTGCTTTCTGTGCAGGTGCTTCTAGAGAAAGAGCAGGAGCACACTGCCTTATCTGAGCTGCCATGCCAGACTCAGGGAGAGCTGTTCCCTGCCCGAGGGCAGGAAGAGCAGCTCAGGCAGCAGGTGGAAGAGCCACAGGAGAATGGCCAGGTGAGCCTGACTGGCCAGGGCACAGAGGGAAGGGCAGGGAGAGGGGCATAAACCACAGCTCTTGGGACTGAGGAGGCCAGGAGTCCCACAGGCAATGGAAGCACAGAGCCTTGCAATCTGCAGAGATCAGCACCAGCACAGGAGGGTTACAGTGGAAGCAGAGCTGGGTAGGGAAGCAGAAAGAAGGGGCTGAATAAATGTGATTTTGAGGCTATAAGAGGGAAAAGCTGAGCTTGATGGCAGCTCTCAGTCACTTGCTCTGCTTTTGTGTGTACAGAACATCAAGGCAGAGCCACAAGCAGAGCTGCTTGAAGCTCAGAGTGCCATCATGGCAGTGAAGAGGAGGAATGAAGACATCCAAGAAGTGAAGAATCTCCCTATGCACAGGGGTAATCAACAAAAACAGGTGAATGAAGGAATGGCAGCCACTCTACTCATGAAAGAGAGTCCTTTCCGTTGTTGTTTACAGAAAATTGACAAACAGATGCAGGCACAGCTGCAGGAAACTGAGGCTAGGACCAAGGCAAGGAAGAAGAGGCTAGACGAAAAAATTAAAATCATCCAAGAGAAAATGAATTGCCTCCTTCAGGAGCAAAAGGCTCTAGAAAAGCAAGTGAGGGAAATAGCCATCAGCACTGCAGTCACCCAAGGGTGGTTTCTGCCCTCCTTGCCTTTCCAGTGCAGAGCAGCAGGGGTGGGTGATGCCTCTGAGTGCCATCCTGATGAGGCCTCTGTCAGAGCTGCTCTCAAGGACACTTCCTGCTCTGCTGGATCTCAGCTGATGCTCTAGACAGTGGCATTACTCCTTTGGCCATTTAGCCAGCAGTCATGAACTCCTGCTGGCTTCTTCCAGGTGACCTTGTTTCTTGAGGTGTTTTTGCAGGTGAACATGGTCACTCACATAGATTTGGAATACGAGCTACAAGCTGTCTGTATCCCTTGCAGATCTGCTCCTGTCCTTTACTTTCTTCCCAGTCGATGTCTCCTGGCAGACGGGGACAAGCTGTAGTCTCTGACTGCTTTGTTCTGTTTGACTTGAGGTGGAAGTGTCGCCATCCTACCTGGCAGCCTGCAGAGAGTTCCAGCAAATGACGGGCAACCAAGAGCCCCAAGGCTGGCATGAGGCCCAGGAACTGACCCACCCAGAGATGCTGCAGGATAAGCATGTCCCGAGGAAGGTGCAGAAAAAGAGAATTTCATGGCAGGAGGTAGAATATTAGAATGAGGAGCTGCAAATGTATCTGCAGACCTAGGAGGGGGAAAGGAGTCTTTGAGAGAAGTGGAGCGGTCGTTGCTGCAGTCATCCTTTAGAACAAGAAACTGGCTATGAACTCGAGTCAAACCAGCCTTTGCTTTTGACCATTTGGTTTCACAAGGGGACATCCAAAGCAATCCAGTTGAAGAGCTCTGCATGTGGCTGACAGCAGCTTCCTAAGAGCTTGCATTTCAAATGGCAATCTCTCTTGCATTTCAGGGCAATCTCTGCCACACCTTCCTGACATCAACTCATTTCTTGTCTCAGATCTACACCGACTCTGACACTGAAGCTGCTGCAGAAGCAGCAGTGCCATCCCAAGGAGCCTTTGCTCCCCAGCTGAAGAAGTGGAGCCTGAGCCCTTGGTTCACCTCCCGTGCTGACCCAGCTGCTGCTCAGCAACAGGAGATGGCGGGTGACTCCCTGGAGCAGCAGAGTACGTCTGGTATCTTTCTTATCTGAGGCACAGTGTGTTGTGTGTACATGTCAGCATAGCTGTACCAAGGGTTCTGATCAGTTTAGTGTCACAGAAGTGCTGGCAGTGCTCCGAGGCAGCAAGAGAGAGCTCTGGGTGTTCCTGCTGCCTCTGAGGGCAGCTTAGACTGGCTGGAGTTTTCCTGAGCTTCCCTCTCTGCCGAAGGCAGAATCAGGGATTGTTCCTGGATCAACAGAAGGCTGTGACTGCTTGAGTCCTAGCCACTGGCAGAAGCCCTGCTGAGATCAGTCTCTAGGAGAACACATCAAGCCCTTTGTGATTCTGCAGCGCAACCCAATGAATCTGCTTCTTGCCCTTAACAGCTGCCAGTGCTGTGCTCTCAGATAAGATCTGGTAGGGTTGAGAAGAGAGCCCAGTGGATTCTGTGTCTACCATCACCTGTTGGGACAAAAAGGGCACTGATCTGTGCCTGGGTATGGCTGATCTCAAAGCCCATCCTGTTGTGTCCTGAATGGGGGTAACAGCTTGTCTGGGGCTCAGGCTCACTCTGGCTTCTTCCCATCAGTGCCTGTCAGTGCTCATGCTTGGGCTTTGCCAGACTTGTTGTGGTCGCTGCCCTGCCCCTGAGGGCTGGAGGGACTGCAGAGGCTGGAGCCTTCCTTAGCTGGGAGGGTCCCGCTGCTGCCTGGCTGCTGCAGCGTGGATCTGCTTGAAGCCGCAGCCCCTTCTCTGGGCCGGCATCTGCCTCGCACGGCCTGGACTCACAAGAGGGTCAGCATCTCCTTTGGGCAGCTCTCTGTGTCACAGGGACGCCTGAGGAGCACTGCTGTCCTCTGTGCCCGTGCCCGCCGTCCCGAGTTGGGAAGATGGGGACGTGTGCGGTGCCGAGAGTGCGAGTGCAATGGGAGCAACTGATCCGCGCTGTCAGGGTGAAGAGAAGCGGCGCGGTTCTTCACGCGGGGCATGGGCAAGGGCGTCTTTGGGCTCAGCCTGCTCATAAAGGGCGAGGGTCCCGATGCTGAAAGCCCCGTGGGGATTTGTTCTAGCATGAGCTGCTCTGGTTTACAAACACAGAGGCATTCTTCTGGCAAACTGCTGCAAGGTGGAAAAGATGGGAACACTTGGCAATATTCCTCCTGTCCTGAACTTGGCATCTGTTCAGAGGAATTGATTCTAGATGTCCTGGTGCACTTAATCTTAGCAAGTAGGAAACCTTTTATAAATCTCACAGTGTTTATTCCCAAGAAAACAAAGGCACTGTTAGTTCCAGCTCTCCTTAATGTTTCTAGATGACAAACTTACTTGCCTTGGTAGGCATTCTCTTCTGGTCTCAGTCTCCTCTGAATGTATCTCCCTGTGCTTCCCTGTGTGCCTGCTGTCAAGAGGTCTCTCTCTTCAAAGGATGCTGGAAATCAGTCTCTGTGCCAGCCACTTGTGCTGTGGGCCTGTTGTTCTTTTCTTGTTGTTCCAGTTCCTGTTCCTGTTGTTGTTAGCCAGCTGTCCACAAAGGGAGGGCTCAGAGCTCCAGACAGTGGGGCTGCCTTTTGTATCTCCTAGAAGGTGAGATCTCTGCTTTGAAGTGAACATCTTGCATTTTGTTTCCCTCAGGGAGAATGGTGAAGATGGACAATCCTATTCTAAAATACATTGAACTGGAAAATATTGGCAGTGGGTGAGTCCAAGCAATGTTAATTTTACAAAACTATGCATCAGGTGTTTTGCTGGCGGAATAGGTATCAAGTGTGAAGTCAGACAAGCTGCAAATGTGTTCAGGCACTGGGCTTAGATTGTCAGTGCTGATCAGAATTTCTAAGTGTGCTCAGAAGGCATTGTCAAACACATCTCAATGTTTCCAGTGTCCTGCAGGTCTGCGGTATTTACAGCACAGATCTCCTGTGTGGGCTGGCTTTCACTGCAAGATCTAAATGGCTTCTCCTCTCTCTGCTTCTGTTTTGTTTCTAGGACTTTTGGAGATGTTTGTAAAGCACTTGACACTGCCACAGGAGGAGAGGTAAATTTCAACAGCCCCTGCAGACTGTGCTGCACTCGAGGGCTTTCCCCTCTGGTGTGAGCTGTGGCTGGAGCTTTGGGCAGAGCTGTGCTGAAAAGGCACAAGAAGCACAGATTGGTGCCAGCCCACAGAACACATTTGGGACTTTGTCCTCCTCAGCTGCCGGAAGGAAGGCACGGAGGGCAGCGGTTCCTTTCAAAGAAGGACGCACTCACTCGCTCTCCATTGCTAAAACAAAGGTGGTGCCTGCGAGCACCTCACTGCTCTTTGGGGCTACAGCTTCAGAGTCCTGAATTCTCATTTCTGGCTGCCAGCAAATCCATCTGAAAGTTACTGGTAGTTCCTTAGCCACCTGCAGTGCTGCACTTGGGAACTGCACATAGGGAGAGATCTGCAAGGTGTCCCTGAAAGCCCTAAGCCCTGCCCATAGCCCAAGATGTATCCACAGAGTATTAAGTTCTGAGTCCCAAACAAAGCAGCAGAGAGTGTGGTCAGAGGTTTGTGGGTGATAACTGAGACACTGCTGTTACCAAGTGGTCAAGGCAAAATGTCAGTGGCCCCACGTGTCCTGTAACTGGCTCCCAAGGGAGCAGAGAAATGGGCTGTTGGAATGTCAGTTCCTAATTACTGCAGTGCCTAATCACAAGGCAGTTTGGCACAGCTCAGCTGTGTCATTGCAAAATCACTTGCTCCACGTGCCTTGTGGTCTCATGCCACCAACGTCTCAAGTTACTGATTTTCAATGTCGTTTTAGGTGGCCATCAAGAAAATACAGCTCCAAGGACTGAGGAAGAAGGAACTAAAAGTCAACGAACTCATGGTCATGAAGGTGAGTAGAAATCCCAACCTGGTCAACTGTTTAGACAGGTGAGTTGTGCTTTTGTCCCATGAATGTTTGTTTGCATGTTGCAAACATGCAAGGTAAAATCCCACTTTGGTCACTGGCAGAAAATAGAGCTGTAATAATTGGCTAATTATGATTGCTCTTTTCATCTCCAGTGGATGGGAAGTGATTGCATTTTGTCTGCATTAGTCTTTGCTGGCACATGGTATTTGAAAATTGTTCAAAAACCCAGATGAGTTGTGTCTTACTAAATCAATGATCTCTATATTCACAGCCACCACTTTGTTTTGGAGCTTGATTTTTTTCAAGTGTCTTCTTACGTCCAGGTAAACTAACAAGGATTTCCCTTGGATTGTTGCCACTGTTTTCCATTGCTATGCATGCCAGGAAGACTAGATACTTTTTTTCCAGAAACACCATGCATGACAGGTTTTTTTATCTGGGCTGTTACTAAACTGCACATTTTGCTTGCTGCCCATCTAAAACATCTTTTTTGCAGCTGCGCCTTTCTCCTTGAGACTGCACAGATGGCAAACAATGCACAGCCAAGAGGGAATGTCTCTTCCTTTATTTTGTCTTTGTCTCAAAGGGACCTGAAAAGAAGAACCAACCTGTCTTTTCCAAACAGCAACGTAGCCATGTACATTCATCTCCATGCCCTTGTTTCCTTCTTTCAGCTACCTTGTGGGTGAGGAACTGTCCCTGGTTATGGAGTACATGGATGGAGGCACTCTGAGCAATGTCATAAGCCAGACCTACCTGTCGGAAGATGAGATGGCAGCCATCAGTCGGGAGGTCAGCAATCCATCTGTGTTTCCAAGGGCTTCGGCAGGATTGTCTGGGAAACAGGGGCTCAGAGCTGGAGTGATTTCCTGTGCCGAGCTTTGTTTCTGTGTTGCTGGTATGCTATGGGCAAGTAAAAGCATCTCAAGGGAAAGGCCTGCCAGTGCCCCTGCACTCCCTGTACTCAGTGCCAGTACTCTTATCTCCTGCTGTTGTATTCTCGCTCTGTCTCTTGTATTTTTATTTGTATTTTCTGTTCTCTACCTTGCCTCTCTAAATGTTTGCCTGGAGTCTGTCTTCGCTGCATTCCTTGCCTGTAAAAGCAAAGTGCTGGTGGCAGGATTTGAAAAGACCAGCAAAGAAAAAAGACTCATTTCTCACAGTCCTCAGCTGAAAAGGATAGAAGTGCAGCCAAAATGCTCTTTGCTTCCGCAAAGTGACTGGTGTGATACTTCCAAGCCTGTGCTGAGGCCAGCAAGAAAATCTTTTCCATGCAGCCTCCCACACAAAAGTGATCCACTAAACACCAAAGGGAGGGACTTTTCCTTTCCAAACCCCTCCTTTGTCCTCTGCATGGAAAAAGCAGGTCCACTGCAGCAGGAGTCGTCCTGGCTGGTTTGCAGGGGACAGCCTACAACAGCAGGTGCTGTTGCTCTTTCAAAAGCTGATGTGCCTTTCCTCAGAAAGGTCCTGCCCTGCAAGTGTTGGAGCAGCAAGCTCTTCCTCTCAGTGGCCATTACTGTTCTGCCCTTACTCCCCATTCCCCCATTCGATTCTTTGTCTCCTTTCTTGTGTGATGAAATCACATCACTCATTTTTGCCCTCCTCTTTCTGTTTTCTCGCTCAGTGCCTGCAAGGACTGGATTTTCTTCATTCAAACCATGTCATCCACCAAGATGTGAAGAGCAGCAACATCCTTCTCAGAACTGACGGTTCTGTCAAGCTGGGTCAGTATATTCTTGGTCAGGTGCAGCATTCCAGGGATGTGGGTGTGGGGCTGCTTGGCGTGACTGCCAGCTCCCCAAAAATGGTGCTGGTGGCAGTGCAGGGACCCCTGCTGTGAGCTGAGGGCACAGTTGGAACGTGCACAGAGGTATAAGGAGCCACAAGCAGTCAAGAATGGCCTTGCTCTGTGTGTGTCCCTTCTAGACAGAGGGATCTACAATCTAAAGCTTCAGGGGAATGAAGTCCACTGCTGTGAGCAGCATTAAGAAACCTGGGTTTTTTTGGAAGTGGCCAATTCCATACTCCCTTGGCTAAAGCCCCAAGGAAATCGAGTGTGGACAGTTCTCCAGGAGATTCAACAGCACATTCTTAGCCTGAGAGTGGGGAATTCTTTTGCTTGGTTTCCTAATTGGAGCTGGCTTTCATGGTTTGTTGTTTTCTCCACAGCTGACTTTGGCCTCTTTGCTCAGCTCAGCCCTGAGCAGGGCAGATGGAGCTCCGTGGCCGGCACTGCTGGGTGGCTGGCGCCTGAAGTGGTGACAGGTCAACCATGTGGCCCCAAAGTGGACATATGGTCTTTGGGAATTGTGGGCATCGAAATGGTGGAACGAGAAGTTCCTTCCTGGAATGCAACTCCTGTCTTGGTAAGGTGCAAATACTCACTGATTCCACTGTCTTTCTCACCTGTCCCATGTTGTGCGTGCCATTGGACAAAATCCCATTTCCATCTGCTGGCACCACTTCCACCAAGGTCCCCTTCTAAAAATGCCCCTGCAACACATCAGCATCTGCTGTAGCTTTGGTTGTATCAGAAAGGGAAGTGGCAGTTCAGAAACCTAACCAGTTCAGAAACCTGCCATTTTGGCCTCCAGCCGTGCCTGACATTTCCCACTTGTTTTTTGAACAATGTTGGAACTCTGTTTCTGAAGGACAAGAATTTTTCAGTGGACAGGGTAGACATGTGATAAACATCCTGAGCAATGGAGGTTAGACCTTTTCAGTTTCAATTTTATAGAAAACATAGAAAAAAAGGAAAAAGAAGAGTAAACAAAAAAGGAAAAGAGAAAAAAACCTACTACCAAAGCAATGCCCAAGCAGTTCTGCTTGCTTTTTCATTTTTTAAATGCAGCTCTTCTCTTCCATTCTGTAGCATCTTTTCCAAATCCTGTGGTTGTTGAAACTTTCAGGCTTTCAAGTCATCTGTACATTGTTCAGTCACGTGTGTGGGTGGCCTGGATAATTTTAGGATGTGTTTTTCTCTGACTGCAGTTAGAATTGTTTGCCAAACCCTTGGCTGTTTCTGGGTACTTTAACAAGTTGATGAGCTTGCAGGCAGGTGCCTGGGCTGGGATCCAGCATGGGCAGTTGACACCAGTGCTGTGTTTCTTTACCACAGGAGCAGGGCCATCCCTGGCCTGCACAGTTCTAATGACAGGGAAGGCTCCAGCTCCCCACCATGGCCAGTGGCTGAGCTCAGCTGAGAGTCAGGATAAAACGCTCTTTGTCACCTCTGGTGATGTGGGAAAAGGACAGAAAGCCGCATCAATTATTTGTACACAAGGGGAGTGCATTGCCATTTCTGGCTTTGAAATTCTCCTTTGGGTTAAAGAGGATAATAGCAAAGTCTCTTTGGTCACCATCTATTTCAGTGCCATGAGCACAGACTTATCATGACAGTGGTGGGCATTTTTATGGAGACTCCAAGGCCTCTTGCCATTGTTATTTTTGTCTGTTTGAGATGGATTCTGCAAGTTGAGGTTTGAATAGTTCCAAGTTGGTGTCTTATGTTTCTAAATACCATCTTGCAAAAGCAGAATGAGCTCTCTCCCTCTGACTTGTCAGCGTGTTAGAGCTTGGTTCCACATGAACCACACTGGATAATGATCAGCTGATGTCTTGCCAATCTACACTGTAATTCCTTGGCCTGAGGAGTATCAGAAAGCCCTGCTGAGCTCCATGGACACTGTCAGCTGCATGGAAGTGAGCATCCTTGGCCTTGCTGAAGAAACTGGAGCTCAGCTTAGGTTAGATGCTCTTGAGCAGGAGAAAGGCTGGAATCGTCAGGTGTTTCCAGAGGCCTGCGTGCCCAGAGGGACTGAGTTCTGGGGAGCAGCTGGATGTTTCTGCACATCATGGAAGGGGATTGCCAGACAGCTCAAGCCTCACCACAGGCAAACACTCCCCAGCTCTTCTCAGGCAACATTTGCTTTGGGTTTCAAGTTGTTCCCACTTGTCTGTCTGCGAAGATGCCCCTAAAACCACAAGGCAAGCCTCTCAGAACTGGTGTTACATTTCCAGAAATGAAGAAAAGAAGGCCAAACACATGAAAGTTGCTAAGGCACTGGTTTTTAGAGAGGAACTTAACTCCCTGTGCAGTTTCTTCTCACTGGGAAACGTGCCTGAAACCTGGGCATGAGGGTGCAAAGGCCACAGAGTCTCTTCTGCTTCTTGTGCAGTGCTGCTGAAACACTCAGTGACCGTGTTTCTCTCCCAGCCCAAGTCACATTCTGCCCGTCACCAAGCCAGAGCCTGGTGATGTGGAGAGCCTGCCAAAACCTCCCATTTGTTTCCTGGCACTTTCTGGGATGCGCCTACCATTTATGCATTGACTTGAGCAGCCAAATGACTAGAGGGTGTCCATAGGGATGGAACCTCTCCTTCTGATTTGACCATGAAAGGTTTTTCTTTTCCATGTAAGGAAAGCAGAAATTTTCAGACTGCTGAGAAACAGAGCTGCAGGTGGCTCCTGTGTGTCCAAGCAGGCGTTTTCATCCCAGTACATTTGTGCATGGATCATAATGTGTCTGTGTTGAGGATGAGATTCCAAAGATTTGTTTCCTTACCTGAGGAATACCTGATGTATTTCCTTTCTTTCCCTCCAATTCCCATTCTTTTCAAGAACAAAGCAAAAAGCTTGATTAGGTTTGTTTTGTGGCAGCGGTGCTTAAGGGACCAAGAAGCACTGCAGAAATATTTTCCATGTACTAACCCTTGGATACAGTAGAGTTAGTATAGCAAAGTCCTTCTTCCAAAACGCCTCTCAAGCTGGCATGAATCCTCAGAGAAGCAAATGTCCTTTTGCTGATGTAGCTCCCACTAACTAGGTCAGTATATGAAATCAGCTGTCAAGGCAAGATCTGTGGGATGTTGGAGAGGCTGTGGCTGCATCGGGGTTTGGGTTTTTTGGTTGGTAAAGGAAAGTCATCTCTGGGTCTGTGCCAGGGCAGAAACTGCCACTGCAGAGTGGAGCTTAATCAGTGGGATCTGGGAGAGCAGTGACAGATGGGAAAGAAGCAGGTGGAGCCTGGTGTCTCCTTTTTCCCCAGCCTCAACTCCTGATAGCCACAGGAGGAAGACAAAAGCTGCAGCAGCCCAACCTATTTTCATCCTGCCTGCGTGACTTCCTGAGCTGCTGCCTGCAGAGAGACGAGGAGCAGCGCTGGTCTGCCAAGGAGCTCCTGCAGGTAAAATGTGAAGGGGCTGCAGGTGAAACAGGCTCTGAGGGATGGGCTCCTCCTCCACTCAAGCCCAAGGCAGCAGATGAGCCCCCTTCCTCCTCACCTCCATTCTTGCTGCTCTTCAAATGAAAACAGTGAGGAATCCTAGACTGGGCTGGGCTGGCAGGGCCCTGTAAATGTCCTCTGGTGCAAGTGTCCTGCAATGAGCAGGGACATCTTTAAAGACATCAAGTTTCTCAGAGCCCTTTCCCACTGGAGCCGGAATGGTTGCAGGGATGGGGCACCTACAAGCTCTTGGGGCAAGCTGTGCCAGGGTCACACCATGCTCCGAGTAAACAAGTTCTGATTAGATCCTATTTGTGTTAAAAAATATTCACCCACATCCTCTTGTAACTGGCCCTGTTAAAAAAGATGTCCTCAACTTTCCTCAAAGCCACTCTGAAGTTTTGGAAAGTGGCAATAAAGTCTCCCTGGGGCCTGTTATTGACAAAACTGAGCAACCCCACCTCTCTCTGCATTTCCTGAGTCAGAGAGGTCCTCTGGCTGTTTCTGTCACCTTCTTTTGTAATTTGGTGGGGTGTTCAATTTTATGTAATGGCAAAAGAATTGAAGTAGAGCAATGCAGGGTACAGAGACATGAAATGGTGGTGGAGGAACCCAAGGAAGCCAGTCCCAGCCTAGGGGTCAGAGATTTGGCTGTGGGCAGGAGGGGCTGTGGGGGGCTCACTGTGAGCCTCTGAGGGGCCCTGGTTGGTGCCCCCCAGCCCACCCTCAGAGGTGTCTGCCACGCAAAAAGGGACAGCTGGGAGGGACTTGTCCCAGCCCCATCTACTGCCTGGCACGCTCAAGCAGACGGGAACTGTGCCAGGGTTACTGCCAGGTTGTGTGGCAGAGAGGGAACTGCAGGGCCCAGTGCCACTGGGCTGGGCCTGCTGGGAAGGAAGGTGCCATCCAGCACATGAGGGGCAGGGCATGGAAAGGCAGACACTGCTTTCTGTCCCTGTGGCAATCAGCACAGTGCCTGTCTTTCAAAGAGAGGGACCAATGAGAGGCTTTGGAGTTTCCTGAAAAGAAGAAAAGCACCATTTCTAGAGCACTGGCAGGGCTAAAATCTCAGCAAGATGAAGACACCTGTATAAATGGATGAGTGGGATTCTGGGCCAGGTTTGCCTGTGATGGCAAAGTCTGCACATAAAGATGGAGGTGTAGACAGTCCCATTGTTCCTCTTCCTGCATCCTTCTAGGAGCAGGAGGAATCCTGTGAAGCACTGAGCTTGGAAAGTCATTGTTCATTGTTTTTTGTTGATCTGTTTTTTTTTCCTTTTGGGCAGCATCCATTTGTAAGATTTGCTGAGCCTGCGTCCAGCCTGGTGCCACTGATTGTTTCAGTGAAGAAGAGGAGGGAGACAAGAATGTGACAATCACATCAGGACCATTTATTCCTCAATCAGTTTAGAGTAGGATTGTAGGTTAGGATTAGGATTAGGATTAGGATTAGGATTAGGATTAGGATTAGATTAAAGATAAGGATAAGGATAAGGATAAGGATAAGGATAAGGATAAGGATAAGGATAAGGATAAGGATAAGGATAAGGATAAGGATAAGGATAAGGATAAGGATAAGGATAAGGATAAGGATTAGGGTTAAGGTAAGGGTTAGGGTTAGAGTAGGATTGTCTAATAGGACTGCAGAGTAGGATTGAAAATCAATAAAGTTTCTGAAACCACAACTCACCTTGAAGATTCCCTTCCTTCTCACTCTGCGAATAAGCTCGAGAATTACTTCTGAATTGTCTGTTGTTTCTTAAAGGTGGAAAGTGAAACAGTGTCTTTGGCATGGTGTGAAAGTGGGGAAGGATGTTCTTCATTCATCCTCTCCAGACCACACTGCCTTTGGAATATGGCCCACTGGTCTGTTTTTGGCCATCTTTGGTACTTCTATTTTAGGCAGAAAGGGCAATGGCATTTAAAGGCAAAAGCACAGGAAGAATGGGGCAGCCCAAACATCTTATACAGATGCAGGCCTTCAGCTGTGACTGGAGAGCATTTGGGCTCCCTAAATGCAATAATCTCTTTGGCTGGAGGAGAGCCTTGCTCAAGTGAGAAAGCAGAAAGATCAGAGAGGGTGCTCGGGAAGGTCTCCTGTGGTGCAGAGCTGTCGGCGCCTGTGAGGTGAGAGCGGGCCCGGCCTTGCGCGGGCTGGAGCCCCAGCAGAGCCCCGGCAGAGGCCGGAGCAGCCTGAGCCCCGGCAGAGGCAGGCTGGAAGGAGGCCCTTGGAGCTGCAAGAGGCAGCAGCCGGGCCCTGGGTGCCTCTTGCTGGGAGCGGGCGAATCCTCCACTCTCAGAGCCCAGGTGGCAGCTGGCTGCTGCCGAGGGGAAGCGCAGCCGTGCTGGGCACAGCCCGGCCTGGAGGCCATGGCCGTCTGGAGTGTGCCCAGGAGCAGAGAAAGGCCAAGGGCAGCTGCGGGCTGGCTGGGCCAGCTCCTCTTCTGCCAGCTGCCCTGCAACTCCTGCAAAGGTCAGCAGTGTGTGCAGCACTCTGGGCACTGGGGCAGGGAGCCGGGCTGCTCGGCAGGCTGGAACACAGGGCAGCTCCTTCAGGCCCGGCACTCGTGCCAGGGAAGCGAGGCCAGCGTGAGGCAGGGACAGCTTGGCAGGGCCCATCTGCAGGAGCCAGCGCCTCACGCAGCTCTGGGAGGAAGCGCCTGCAATCCTGCAGTTCTGCACTGAGCCAGAGCAAGGGTGTGAGATGCAGAGTGTTTGGCAGAAATATTCAGGCCCACCAGGCCAGCCTGCTTTGTGCTCTGTTGCGCACATCAAGCGCTGTGCAATGCAGCTCCGAGCAGCTGGGAGAGAGGCAGTCGGGGTTGTGCCTGAGGTGAGTCAAGGGGTAACCTGAAAATGTATTTAGGATAATTGAAAAGTGCAGATAAGTCGAGGGGCCAGCTGGGAATAGAATTGGAATATTGGAATTGGAATGGAATTGGAAGATTGCATGTTTTATTTAAGATTTTAAAATGATGTAAGAAGCTTAGTTAGTACTACAGCTAGCAGAAATCATGTACCTTAGTTAAAGAGTACAAAATATATTAGGAACATAAAGCTAGGAGTGACAGGGATAGAGGAAGCAATTGTGAAGAAGCTGAGACCATAGAAAGACCTTGCCTTAAGAATAATTGAAGAGTTAGGAGAGGCTTGGACCATGAGTAGCAGGTCAAAAGATCTTGCCAACTGGCCATGGGAGAAGAGTTCACCATGAGGAAGACTGCTTTCCTCCTCCCATACAACCACTCCCTCATTTCAAAATCCCACCAACCCAGTTGAGGGAGTACAATTGTGCAGCTGTAATAGATATTCAGCTGATAAAAATATGAAGCAGGCAGATAATAATTATGTATTAGGTGTCCTTAGGAACCTAATGTAAAACTTTTTCTGTAGAAATAGAGAGCAGGAGTCTGCAACTCCTTGAACATGTCTTTGGAAACTAGTTCACATGTGACCAGGGCTGCAATAAATACCCTTATTTTCTACTATAATTAGTTGAAGAGTCATCTGTCCATGCTTCAAGGGTTATGCTGGAGTAGTGAACTGATTTGCAAGGGAGCAGAAGAGTTTCAGCAGGCAATTTTTGGAAGAGATGGAAGGCTCTTGTGACTGAAGGGAAAGCTCTTTGGAATGGAGTAATGATCCCAAAGTCCATACAATTGTATCTTTGTGTCTGAATTTAAATGAGAATCACTATAGATAGCTTCATGCAATTTGTCTAAAAATTTATGGAAGTCTTCATTCTTTCTTTGACAAATCTCTCTAAAAGACATAGTGTGTAACTTATCTGGAAGTTCAAGGATAGCATTATATGCTAGTTGTTGGCTCATCTGTAAGACCTGATCAATGCTCCTAGACTGGGGAGTGGCAGTAGCCCCGGGCCCTTTGCCAAGTATTACTGTTGTGCTGTTAAACCATACCCTGCACTCTAGCACAGATCTTGCTGCTTCTTGAGCACACTTTTTGCTCCCAGCTTTTATGAAACATCACCTGCTGATGGGGTGGCATTCTAAGTCTTATTAGGGTATGCACATCAGCTGGAATTATTCTGTTAGATGGAAAAATATACTGCAGAAGTGACTGTGAAAGTTGGGATTTTCAACCAAATTGTGAAATTTGTAGAAGTCCATCCAAAAATCCTTCATTTTTTGCCTCACAATTGTCATGAGAAAAGACTACCGAAGGGTTAAAGCTGCTGAGCCGGTTGGGAAAGAAAGTCTCCTGCTTATCTACTGTGTTCACAAGTGATGTTTGCAGAACATGCCATGCTGTACTCGAAGGGGGCATGCTGCCCTTTTCTGGACAATTGAACTGGACTTTCTTCCAAACTCTGACCTGGCTGGACTGAGCTCTGGGGTGGTTCCCCTCCGCTCCATAAGAAGACCCCTCTTGCCTGTCTTCAACCACCGTGACAGACCAACAGAGATGTGAATCCCCTCATCAAGGAACCAAGAACCCCTCTGGCACCCTATTGACACCCCCATGGCACCCCCATGGCACCCCCCTGGCAACCTCCTTCCAGAGACTGGGACTGTACTCCCTCCCAACTCAGGGAGGGGGAAAACTTAACGTACATGTGAGCATTCGGCCATGAAAACAATAGACTTCTCCCCTCCATGGAAACCTAATTTCAGTTACCTTCCCCCAACCAAGAACAGTATATATATTGGGGTTCGGCCCGACTGTCCTTTGAGATCTCCCCAAGACGTGTACCAGCGAGTTTCGGCGGCGGGACCCCGAAGACATCACGTTTTGGTAGCTATACCCCATTCCCTGACCTTCTTTCCTCCCTTTTCCTTGTCTTACCCTTCTCTTCCCCGAATCCCTTAACCAAACGCATATTTAGCTGTGGTTATAATCAATAAAATTGCACCTTGCTGATTTGTTACTGCAAAACCCCTGTGCCTCTTGTTGGTTATTTTTGCACCCAAAAATCATTCGTCACCCGTTCATTTCGGGCAGACCTTCACATAATTGGCGTCACGGACAAGGATTCCAGCAGCCAGTGAGATTTTGCAGGTTTTGTGTAGTTTGTAACCTCTCGCAGACTACACATGCCAAAGCCAAATCTCACGCTCGATTGAGCACACAGGCTCCGGAATTGACACAAAAGATTTTTCGGTGCAAAAGCAGGGGAAATTGTTACTGTCACTTCTGTTACTGATTTTACCGGCACGGACACTGACACTGATACTTCTCCTGATCCTGATATTGATGCTGTTTCTGATATTGATACTGATATTGATACTGTTGTTGTTGTTGTTGTTGTATTTGAATTGAATCTGAACCTGTTACTGTTGTTTTTGAGCTGAATTTGAACCTGTTACTGTTTTTTACTGCTGTATTTTGTGTACCTGGACTGTCTAAAAGGGAAGGGGCAGACTTGAAGTAATTAAGCAGTGCCTTTTACACAGATATTTTCCCTTCACCTACACAGGGAGCGAGGGGCGGCGCAGCGAAGGCTGAGTGGCTTTTCCCTGTTCTAGGTTTCTGGTCCCCTCACAGAGAAAACATTTGTGTGTGTGAGTGTGTGCGTCTAGACTGTCTGGAAAGGAAGGGACAATCTGAAGCAATTAAAACAGTGCCTTCCAGACAGATTTGTTTTCTTCAGCTATCTAGGGAGACAGAGTGGAACAAAAGTCTGTATGATTGTGTAACTTGAGTTCGCAAATCAGCTCCCTGGTATAGTCCTAGTCCCTTCACACAAAAATGAGTGAAAATTTCAATCCGAAAGCAAAAGCTGACTTTTACACCTTGCTTGCTAAATACCATGCCAAACCATCATCTGGCGGAGAAACTTGGGCAGAGAACAATTGGTTTAATTTGGAAAATGTCATTGATAGAATATGTTCTCTGCAACATGAATCAAAATTCAAAATGGGTAAAAATAAAAACATTCTTTGCTCAGTTCTTGGAGCATGTCTTACTGCAGCCATAGAAAACCGCTGTAAACGGAGAACTGAGGAAATGGTAATTATAGATTCCCTTCAAAATTTGGTTGAAATTTTGCAAAAAACAGTTAAATGAGGACAGAAATGAAATTTACACACTGCGAGCTGCTCTTAGGGAAGAACACACCAAAGCCATACACAAAATCAACTCCTCTACAGAGGAGGAAGAAAATGTAACACCTTGCATTAAAAAGATTTATCCTTACAAAGAACTCGAGGCAGCAAAACAAAAAGAATTTGAAACAGCTAAAAATTGTGGGGAAAATTGTTGTCCTCATTTGAGACCTTTTATTAAGACTGAATATAATTACATTAATGATGAAGACATGGATCCCCACATAACAACGAAACAAACACCATTCAGCGCTACCGAATTAGCTAAATTGAAAAAGGAATTCGGTCGCCTCCCCCACGAATCAGAAACAGAATATGTGTTCCGTGTTTCTCTCACTGGTGGAGACCAGATTAAGTTAATTGAACAAGAAGCCAGCGGTTACTGGGGACACGGTGTTTTCCTAACAACAGGAGATAAGCGTGATGCCTGGTCTCTAACACAACGTGCAGCCTATTGGGCCGGGGGAATAAATCCCCTGGAAAGGGGTGATCCCTTAGCAATTGCCACTACCCTTGACCAAATCCTAGAAAGTGTACAAAAAGCTGCATGTTTGCAAATGATTCATGAGAAAAAATTAATTCCTGGTTTTGAATCCCCAATGCAATTGCCTGTGAAGCCTGAAATTATGACCCCTTTAATTCGTGGGCTTCCAGAAACATTGAAATCAACCGCAATCACTATTCAGAAAACAGTTATGGCTCTAAGCCCAATAGATAGATTAGAAAGACTTCTTAACAACTCCACTGATCAATCTGAATCCACTGACGCTGCACCTTCACCCTACACACCAACACAGGCTCCCACAACACCATCTGACACATCTAACAGTAACCGCAAGACTTGGACATGGGGTGAGGTAGCAGATGATTTAATAAACTATTGCAGACAGTATGGGCCTGTAAAGACCCTGGAAGAAAAATCTGAAAAAACAAAAGGTGTCCGGTTTATGGGAACCCCTAACACTGAAAACATAGAACCAAGAAAACAGATTTCCAACAGACAACGCTGGTGGATGCTGGGAATAAAGAAAGGGGTTCCCCGGGACATAATGCATGGTTTACCACTTGAAAAATTGCAGAAAATCATAACTAACTGGAATTTTAGGAGGTCAAATACCCAGCCCAGTGCACCGATCCCCCTCCCTCACCAGAAATTAACAAACACTCCTACCAGTACACAGTTCAGTACACACAATACATCACAGTCTTTCACACAGAACACAGGCAATGAGCCAAAGTTAACCCTTTCACAGTCTCTTCCTCGGAACCTGGGCAGTGAGGCTGCATCTCAGCCTCTCCCACAGAACACAGCCAGTGAGCCAAAATTAACTCTTTCTCAGCTTCTTTCTCAGAACTTGGACAGTGAAACCCTGGCTGCGTGTCTCCTAAAAAGCACCAGCAGTAAGCCGGAAGTAACTCTTTCGCAACTTCTTTCACAGAATCTAAGCAACGTAACTGCCCACCCGCCCGTGCCCCAAATCACAAACAGTGAATCTTCACCAACAGAGCTTTCGGGAAACTAATATCTCCACCGCTTACAGGTGAGCGAAGGGGTGGAGATTGGGTTTATTTACGAAGGCTCACGAAAAATAAATCAGGAGACATGTTAATTACAGCAATCACGGGTCCTAAAAAAGTTCTGGTAACCTACATTGTTGATACGGGAGCCCAGATCTCCGCACTGACACATAGAGATGCCCAGAAGTGTGGAGTTGTTCCAACAAAAAAGCAATGCTGTGTTCTTAATGCTTTAGGAACCATAGAACCCATGAACGTTGCTTTAGTCAAAATAACACTCCCTGGAGAAGAAAATCAATTGATTATCAAAATGGTAATTGGGGAGATACCGAATAATCTGCTAGGGATGGATGTCCTCTCAGGAAGACAGTGGGAAGACACTGAGGGTTTCCTCTGGTCTTTTGGCACTCCACAACGTAACATTAGGCTGCTTCAGACCCCACCCGCACTGCCTTACAGTAAAACAATCAATGTGAAACAGTATCCCTTGCCTTCTGGAGCTAGAGAAGGCATCAAACCAGTTATTCAGGAATTCCGTGATCAAGGAATAATTGTTAACACACACTCCCCATACAATTCACCCGTGTGGCCAGTCCGAAAGCCTAACAGGAAGTGGAGGCTTACGGTTGATTACCGTAGGCTGAATGCCAACACTGACCCTCTGACTGCAGCAGTGCCAAATTTAGCTGAACTGATAACATCAATACAAGAAAAGGCTCACACAATCATGGCAACCATAGATGTCAAAGACATGTTCTTCATGATACCTATACAGCCCGAGGACATTGATCGCTTTGCATTCACATGGGAGGGACAACAGTACACATTCACCAGACTCCCTCAGGGATACAAACACTCTCCAACACTAGCACATCATGCTTTAGCAAAAGAATTAGAAAAAATACCTAAACCTGACACTGTAGCTGTGTACCAATACATTGATGACATTTTGGTAGGAGGAGAGGAAATTAAAGAGGTGGGGGATCTCCAGCAGAATATAATCTCTCATCTGGAGAACCTTGATTTAAAGATCCCCTCAGAGAAAATCCAAAAGCCTTCTCAGGAAGTGAAATTCCTGGGAATTTGGTGGCGATCTGGCAGCACATGCATCCCACCTGACACTCTAACTTCTCTAGAGCAGGTGAAAATGCCTGAAAACAAAAAAGAATTCCAGCAAGCCTTAGGACTGTTAGTATTCTGGAGGAAACACATCCCAGATTTCTCAATCATTGCTAGGCCCCTTTACAATTTACTGAGGAAAGGAATCAAATGGGATTGGACTCCTTCTCAGGAGGAAGCACTGCAGTTACTGATTTTTGAAGCCACTGCACATCAGTCATTGGGGCCCATCCATCCTAAAGACCCTTTCCAAGTGGAATGGGGATTTGCCTCCTCAGGGCTATCAATACACATCTGGCAACGAGGTCCCGAAGGCCCAACAAGGCCTGTCAGCTTCTTTTCCCGTGGTTTTAAAGATGCTGAAAAAAGATACACTACCTGGGAAAAAGGATTGTTTGTTGTTAGCTTAGCTCTCATTGAAGTAGAGAAAATCACACGGCAGCAAGCTATCATCTTGAGAGGTCCCTTCAAGGTAATTAAAGCTGTCACAAATGGGACCCCTCCACCTGACGGCACAGCCCAAAAGTCGTCAGTCAGGAAATGGTATGCTCAAATAGAGTATTACTGCAATAGTTTTTCTGTCACAGAAGGTGCTGCAAAATTCTTAGCAATACAAAATACTGAGAGCCTAGATAGTAGCCAAGACAAACCGGCTTCTGTAATAAAAATAGCACCACCATTCTCACCTGAAATAGCAACAAACTGTTGGTTTACAGATGCTTCCTCAAAGCGGGAAGGAAAAATTTGGAAATATAAGGCGGCTGCCTTACATATTTCATCTGGTGAAAAGATTATCACAGAAGGGGAGGGCAGCGCTCAGGTAGGAGAACTCATAGCCCTCTGGAGTGTTTTCCAGCGTGAGGCACAAAACACTTCTCCGGTTTACTGATCTATACTGATTCATATGCGGTATACAAAGGCTGCACTGAGTGGCTCCCTTTCTGGCAACAGAATGACTGGGAAGTTAACAGAATCCCAGTGTGGCAGAAAGATAAGTGGAAAGAAATCCTAGAAATCGCCAGTAAAGGAAACTTTCTGGTTGGTTGGGTAGCTTCTCATCAAACAGATGGAAACCAAGCAGGTGAATGGAACAACAAAGTTGATGAACTAGCAAGGCTTAGCCCCCTTAAAAGAGAAACTATTTCAGATGATTGGAATCAACTATTAGAATGGTTACATGTAAAAAGGCAGCACACAGGTGCCAAGGATCTGTACCAGGAAGCACATGCCCGTGGCTGGCCAGTCACCAGGGAAATGTGTAAAACATGCATATCGGCCTGCGAACAGTGCCGCAAGCGACTGGAAAGGCATCCTTTAGAGGATAACCCTCTGCATTTGAGGAAAGGTAAAGGTAAAGGCTTGTGGGATGCGTGGCAGATAGATTATATTGGTCCTTTTAAGAAATCAGGAGGTAAACATTTTGTGTTAGTAGGAGTGGAAATTGTATCTGGGTTAGTACAAGCTGATGCTTTTAAAAGGGCCACAGGTGAAAATACAGTTTTACTTTGGCCAAACCCACTTATGTGACATGTCGCTGGGAGAATGACACAGCTAGTCCATTAGGACTGAGAGGCTTGGTTTACACATTTAAGATAAACACTGTACCAAAACCCACACCGAGTGCTGTAATTACACTCTCTCAGACCCTAAGTGCGAGCCTTTTTTCTGACTTCACATCCCGAATGGCAGGAGCAGCAGGGAACTCCTTCGAGTGGCCCTGGTCTCAAGCCTTCCTACAATCCACCGGATCTATGGGAGATGTCACGGGTCTGAACTTGCTAACAGTAGTTACACATGAGGATATGTTGTACACCAGACAAGAATAAGAAAGACGCAAAACCTGGCAGGTTCAAGGAATAGTGGGTGAAAAAATTAGTGTTGGGTGCCAAATGGTTAACGGGTCTAATTACAGCAAAGCAAGGTCAATCAGTGTTTCCACAGATCAGGAAAACGAACAGCAGCAAATCTGCACACACCCAAGCGTACGGGATTGCTGGTACAGTTTCACATTAACCAGCACTACAGAGGTAATTTGTCTCTGGGCCAAGGATACTCAAGGCCTTTCTTTTAAATTTGTAATTAATGTTGAAACCACTGCTCCCACTGTCGCCACTGTTACCACTTCACCCATACCACCGGTCACACTCATCCCGATAATTTTCGAGATTGGACCTTATGTGATCAGGAAAACTGGCCAACAACAAATATTGTTCAATCCGGCATGGTCTCTCAAACAGGTCAAATTGCTAATGCAGAACAATGTTTCAGATATTGAACCAGCCTGTTCTCCGTCCCTGCAAACCTCTTTTGAAGGCTGGACCACTTGGCTTCAGAAACGAAGCTCTTTTAAGAGAACACCAAGGGATGTGACTGGTGTTGTGGGTACAGGATTGGGAATTCTGAATAGCATTGACTCTGAAGTACTAATGAACAAATTGGCTGCTACAACTAGGGAACTGACCGGATTGCAGCAACCACTGAGGTCATCTCTGTCAGCCTTAGGGACACACCAGTGGCTGCTGTCAAACATTTTGCCAAATTGGGAAAGAGTGAATGTGGATGATCACAAATTGGTAATTGATGCACTTAGTGCTACACAGAACAATGTTTCCTTAGCCCTCAGCTGTATCCAGGCACAATTGTGGATGCAATCTGTCTCCGCTGCAATTATAAGAGAGGGCGAGGAAGGCACCTTCCCCACAGAAATTCGGAAAATAATCTGGGACAGTGCCACTGAATTTGAAAGAGAATTCCAATCCTGGTGGAACCTGGTGAACTTTACCTATGATCCCATTTCAAACACAGCCACTGCTTTTGTCCTAACCATACGCAATGCTTCTGTACATTTGGTCTTCCCTGTTATTGCATTAGGATTAAACCATGACGGAGCTGTTCTCTATCCTACTGAACATAGGGGATGGGCCCGTCAGGTCGATGACAAATGGCAAACTGTTAACCTGGAAACTTGTATTGTCCGAGAACAGCAAGGGTTTATCTGTGAAAGCAATGCAATTGTAGCTCAGGATATCTGTTTGGACACAGAGCAGAACATCTGTCATTTCGAGATTCGTCCACATGAGGATACCCAGACAGTTCTTATATACATAGGCAATGGCTGTGCATGCTTTAGAACAACATGTGATTCTGTCTTTGTAGAAGATGTTGTGGTAGATGCAAAGAATCATTCAAATTTTTGTGCTTGTAACTTTACTAAGATAGTAGGACGCGATTTCTCTTATGAAGCTCCAGTTACTTCTCACCACCTACTGCAATCCAACTATACACTGATCCAGAAGCTGATGCCCACTCCTATCGGAATGAACCTCACCCTTGGGAGACAACTATTGCTCCATCAAGACCTGATTGACATCCTCGAGAAAATCAAGGAGAGCAGACAGAAGACCCTGGTGACTGTTCATCACAACGTGAGACAAATACACCGGGTTATGGAGAGGGTAAAGCAAGATGCTGAGCATAGGTGGTGGGATACTCTCTTTGGGTGGTCTCCTACTGCCACAGGTGTTCTGAACAGTGTGTGCCATCCAGTTGTTGTTCTTTTGATCCTAGTTACGCTTGGCTTTATCTTGTCAGCAGCCCTATTCATTTTGAATTGGAGAATGATGAAAAAGCTTAAGAGACTGTCATCTGTAGTCAATGCACACCGCTTAGCTGATGTACTCGATACAATAGATGTCCCCAAAACACTTGATACGAGACAGTTATGAATCAAGCATATGTGCCTTAGAACAACTTCTTAAATATCAAGTATGATTTACAGAAAGTTACTTTAATTTTTAGAAAATAATTTTAAAAGACGACGATTATATTATGATTTGTTTGTTGTTTTGATTATTTGTGATTTGTCTTAATCATTTTGAAATTGTTAAACAAATTATATTGTTTTAATTGATTAATATTTTTTGAAATTGTTAAAATTAATCAAAATTTTTTGAAATTGTTATAACAAATAACCACGTGTGAAGTTGTCATGATGATCAATATTAATTATGTTTATGTTTGTTGGTTCCCTTTTTCCTTCTTTCTTTTCCTTCTCTTCCCCTTTTATCCCCTCTCCCCTGTCATCCCTACTTTTCCGGGGTTATGCTACCGACGTGCAACGAGTTTCAAAGACACTCTAGAGCTCTGCTGATGAAGATTCCTCAAGACAATCGTGAGTCACGGGGTCGTGTAGAAGTCCATCCGAAAATCCTTCAATTTTTGCCTCACAATTGTCATGAGAAAAGACTACCGAAGGGTTAAAGCTGCTAAGCCGGTTGGGAAAGAAAGTCTCCTGCTTATCTAGTGTGTTCACAAGTGATGTTTGCAGAACATGCCATGCTGTACTCGAAGGGGGCATGCTGCCCTTTTCTGGAAAATTGAACTGGACTTTCTTCCAAACTCCTGAGCTGGCTGGACTGAGCTCTGGGATGGCTCCCCCCCGCTCCATAAGAAGACCCCTCTTGCCTGTCTTCAACCACCGTGATGGACCAACCGAGATGCGAATCCCCTCATCAAGGAACCAAGAACCCCTCTGGCACCCTAAGAACCAAGAACCCCTCTGGCACCCCCATGGCACCCCCCTGGAAACCTCCTTCCAGAGACTGGGACTGTACTCCCTCCCAACTCAGGGAGGGGAAAAACCTAACGTACTTGTGAGCATTCGGCCATGAAAACAATAGACTTCTCCCCTCCATGGAAACTTAATTTCAGCCACCCTTCCCCCAACCAAGAGCAGTATATATATTGGGGTTCGGTCCGACTGTCCTTTGAGTACACCCCAAGACGTTTACAAGCGAGTTTCGGCGGCAGGACCCTGAAGATATCACGTTTTGGTAGCTATACCCCATTCCCTGACATTCTTTCCGCCCTTTTCTCCTTGTCTTACCCATCTCCTCCCCAATCCTTTAACCAAACGCATATTTAGCTGTGGTTATAATAAATAAAATTGCACCTTGTTGATTTGTTACTCCAAAACCCCTGTGCCTTCTGTTGGTTATTTTTACACCCAAAAATCATTCGTCACCCGTTCATTTCAGGCGGACCTTCACAAGGCGTTACTTGGCACTCTGAAGCCTTGTAGTGCTGGGCAAGAATCCCTTGATGGTGAGAAGGGGGCAGTGGCTGAAGCCGTGCAGGCAGCGTGGGGCTGGGCAACGCCGTCACTTGGCATTGTCTGGGCTTCGGCTGCTGGGGCAGCTGTTCCCATCCCTCCTGCTTCCCGCTTCAGCTGCCCCAGTGCTTCGGGACAGGCCTTTGGCCTCTGGGCCCTGTGGCAGCAGGGCGGCCTTTCACAAAGTCGTGTTCCGCACAGGCTGAAAAAATGCGGAGCCTGACTGAAAGTCCTGTGGAGCTCCTGGAGGAAAATGACGGTGATATGCTCAGGATGAGCATTCTTCTACTCAGATATTTGCTCCTGGATAATAGTGCTCCAATAGCCACCCCCATCGCCCTGCAGCTGGCTAAGGTGCTCCTGCCACTCTTTGACAGCGTAAGGCTCTGTGCCCACAGCCACAGCCACTGGCTGCTGCCCAGACCCTTGGTGCCCTGTGGTCAGTCTTGGTCATTTCTTATCATCTAGAGTGGCTGCAAGAGTTTTGTGTACTTTGTCTGCTTACTCTGGGCACTGGCCCTATTTCCAGTGTCCTGATTTATTACATGATGCACATTGATTTGGCCCCAGCTTGGTCTGTGGCTGCTTTGAACCTCCTCTGCCTCTGCTATTTTCGCCCCTGCCTCTGCTTCAACCGCGCCTACATCCGTCCTCTCTCTGGTGCCGATCCAGAGCTGCCACCATGGCTGCAGGGAGCTCTTTTTCTTCTTCCCTCTCTTGACTATCGTACACTTTCTACTTTTGATGTAGTGTCTAAAAGCTTGCGTGACTGCTCAATGTTGTTTGAACACTTCTCAAACTCAGACGGGCTTGGTGCTGTGACCATTTTCCTGGGGTGTTCCAGTTCGTGTTTATTTATCAGTTTTCGTAGAATGGTTTGTTTTCATGTACCCCGTATTTTCCCCAAGTTGGTTTACCCCTAGGTTCTGCCCTCCCTCAAAGCTGTCTCCCTCATGCCATTCCCCACTCTTTGTTCCAGCTCCTTCCCTGCCTCTCAAGATAATCCAGCTCTTTATTCCTGAACCTTCCCTGTCACTTTTGCCTTGGACCAATTCCTGACTGCACCACCCCTTTGGAATTCCTCTATTGCTGGAAGCCCCGCTGGCGCATGTGACCTACCCTCTCTTCCCATCTGTCCTAATTAGTGCCAAGCAACTGATGGAATCCCCTCGCTCCTCCCCTGCAGATTCCTTATTGCTCAATTGTTTGTATCCACCCCCTGAGTTGTACCCCGATAAAATCCCGTGCACAGAAGTGCTGGCGGCTCTTTGCTGCTGAATCCTTCCCTTGGAATAAGCCTTGGCCTGTGGAACCTCACAATCGAGGAGCCTCCTCCTTCTCTTTGGCCTGCTGCATGCTGCAGTTAGTGCATCCTGAACCACTGAGCAGTGGCTCACCAGGGTCAGCCGCGGGCAGGACCCAAGCCTTGGCCGTTCCCCACTCCTGGCGCAGCGCCGCAGTTTTCCCAAGAGCCAGCCCGGGCTCCGCTGGGCTGCGTCAATGGGGAACCCGTCCCAGTGCCCGACCGTGCTCTGGGTGAAAAACCTTGATCTGATACGGAAATGAAACCTGCCCCGTCCCAGCTCCCCGCCCTTTTCTCCAGTCCTGTCACTGGTCCCAACAGTGACGAGAGCTGCAGCAGCCCCTCTGATTCCCCTCGGGAGGATGTTGAAGACCACAATGACACCCTTTACTCTCCTCCAGGCTGAACAAAGTGGCCTCAGCTGCACCTGGATGGCTTCCCCTCCAGGCCACACTCCATCCTTGCAGTCCTCCTTTGCATTCTGGCTAATGGTTTCATAACTTTTGATATTGTGCTGCCCAAAACTGCGCCCGTCTGCTTCCAGCGCTTCTCTTGGCTGCTGCTTCAGGGTGTGGGCACCATCATCAGAGACACAGAAGAGCTTCTCCTCCCAGACTTGTCCTTATCCTCCGCACTTCCACGTCTCTGCCTTGATCTTCACTGGGGAACTTGCCACTTTGTGGCCGCTCATTGCTGTGCTCAGCAGGGACACAGTTTTGTTTGGACATGAGCTGCCAGAGCAAGACATGCAGCAACTGAAGCTGAGAAATGCAGAGGCTGGGCAGATGCCGTTTTTTCCAGAATGTGGGAAAGAGAGTGAGAAAAGCACAAGAAAATTTCAGACTGTTAACTTTGCATTCTAATTGCCCTGCGAAACTCAGCAATGGATGGTGCTCTGGTGCTACTGCCAATGCCTTCCATGAGAAAAATTCATTTCAGGATGGAGCAACATCATCTGACAGAGACCAAGTGTGCCAGCAGTTGCTCCAGGTGCTCCTGCCATCAGCCCCTGCAGGAAAGAGGCACAGCCCCCAAGGCACGTGGCCTTTGGCTCCTTCTGGCACAGAAGCCCCCCGGGGGCACAGGTCTCTGGGGCAGGAGACAGGCACCAGTGCTGCCAGGGCTCAGGGGGTGGCAGGTCTGCTTGGCCGGGGACTCTGCCACACCTGCTGATGTCAGCGCTCCCCGGGCCCCAGGCCTCAGAGCAGCGATGGTGCCCGGGCCCACACGTTCCTTGTGCGTGTCACACCGGCAGCTTTAGGATGGCCACCAGCCGGGACGACATGTCCCGAGGAGGCCGTGCCAGCTTCCCTGCAAGGCCTTGTGCCCTTCCCAGAACGGCTGTGTCGGCAGCCCTGGGGGCTCCTTCTGCTGCCCTGAGCCCACAGAGCATGGCAGCGTTTGCTGATGGTCTGAGCCCTTCTAAAAGATCCTGTCGGCCTGGCTTAGACTCCTGGGGCCAGCCATTCCTTCCAAACTGGGCCACTTTGAGTGGGCTGGGCGTGACCCCAGGGCAGGCAGCAGTGTGTGCAAGGGCCCTTGGTGACACGGTGCCGCACAGTCACTGTGACACGGAACGGGTGTCCAAAGGCCCTTTGTGACACGGGGTGACATAGGAGCTGGAGGTGACAAGAGCACGCCACAGTGCTCAGAGCACGCAACGGGACAGGACGGGACAGAGCGGTGCCGTGAGGAGCCCCCGCACAGCGTGCCCGTTCGCGTCCCACCCAGAGCTTTTCTGAAGCCTTGTTCCTGCAGCTGAGCTCGAGGCCAGACCACAGGACTTGCTGACCCGTGGTCTCCCTGAGGCTTCTCTTCTGCAGGTGCCTTTGAGGCCATATCATAGTCCTTGTCAGGAGTCCCCTGTCCTGACAGGGCAGGGGCCCTTGAGACCGAGTGCAGGACTTGCTGTCCTGTAGCCTTCCTGAGGCTTCTTACTTGAAGGTGCCTTCCAGGTACCACTGCAGGACTTGGTGCCTTGGAGCTTTTCCAAGGCAACTCTCCTGCAAATAGCCACAAATCCAGGCAGAGACATGGAGCAGAGACACCCGGCAGTGCCTGAGCTGGCCTGGGTGGAGGAGGAGGAAGAAGGCCCTGGAGCTGCCCTGGCGCAGCAGACTGAAGAGGTGGTGCCGTTCCAGCCACCACAGGAGGGTGAGTGGCAGAGCTGGGCCACAGGACTGGTGCCTGCTGCCAGCTTGGACCCCATGCCGTGCCGTGCGTTGCCATGCTATCCCCTGGGGACATGCCCACAGACAGGACGGAAGAGGGGCCGGGCAGACACCCCGCAGTGGCCGTGCTCCATCCCCTGGGGCATCCCGGGGCTCTCTCGGCCTGCGGATCGCAGGGCTGGGCCGTGTTCTCTGGCCTCTCTCTCAGCCCCTCATCTCTGGCTGCGCTCGCTCTTTGCCAGATGCAGCCCTGGAGCGCACACAAGAGCAGGAATCCAGCCGTGGCCGCTTCCGCAGAACAGCGCAGGTACCTGCAGCCACCCCCACCTGGGCTGGGCCTGCTGTCCCTGCTCAGCCCAGCACCGTGTGTGCAGCACTCCATGCAACATCCTCGGCTTCTTGCCCTTCTCCTACAGTTTGTTTGCAACTTCCTCAAGAGAATTGAGGAGGAAGAAACCATCGCCACGGGCGTAGGCCTCAGACCATACTCACCCATCTTCCTAAGCAAGACCAGTGCTGCCCTGCTGTGTATGCTTGTAGAGGAAGATTTTTACATTCCAAAGCAAGTAAGCAGCCTGTGGCCAGGCTTTGATCCTCCCAGCAATTGCTTGGCCTCCCAATCCACGCATGCCGCTTGCTGTGAGTCTTTCAGGCCACATGGCAGTGGGGTGGGAAGGTGGAACCCCTCTGGGGAAGCTGGGAACATTGCTCCTTCTGGCAGCTTTCCAAGTCTCCCCGTGCCTTCCCCAGGTGCCTGCCATGGTGAGCTACATCCACCAGTGGCTCATGGCCAATGATTCTGCTGAGCACAGGCTGGACAAGACCCTGCTGGATCTCACCGAAGCACAGCCAAATGACGCAGTCATCACGCTCCTGCGTGTGGCCCCGTCCTGTGACAGGTATGGGGCCCACCTGCCAATAGGGCTCAGGCCTCTCCAGCCCATCACCCTGCACAGCCTGCCCCAGGTGTCGGAGCAACAGAGAGTTCCAGGGCCCTCTGGCTGCTCCCTTTCCCAGCCCTGCCATGTCAGCCCCTGAGCCTGCTGCCATGCTCCCTTGCCGCCTCTCAGGGCTCTGTCCCCACAGGGCTGGGCTGTCTGGCTGCTGCTGCCTGGGGGGCAGTGGGCAGAGGCAGAAATGGCAGCCGGCTCAGCTGCCCCCAATGCTGTCTCTGAGACCCCCCCTGAGACACAGCTCTAACCCCACAGAGCTGCCATGGCCATGTGGAAGACCATCATGGGCTCAGCCAGGACTGTGGAGCTGGCGCAGCTGATCCTCCTGGATGTGCTGGGGAGCTGGCCAGAGTACAGCACCTGCACCTCCGATGGGGACAAAACGGGTGTCTTTGCCCTGGCTGTGAGTTTCTGCAAGTGGCCTTTGCAGGCCCCAAGGCTGCCTCTCCAGCAGCTCTCTATCCTCCTTCCCCCACTGCATCTCCCTGCCTCTGGCGCTGGCCTGAAACCTGGCCCAGGGGCAGCTTCAGGCCCACCAGGCCCCGTGCTCCGCCTGCCAAGGTCTCTCCGGGCCTCTCCCTGCCACGCTCGGGCCCTGCCACACGCACACCTCGGCACTGAGCGCTGTCTTGGGGGGCTTTGTCCTTTGCAGGCAACTGTGGTGATGTGGAAGATCCTCCAGGTGCCCTGTCTCCCACGGATCTTGAAGGTGTATTTCCCCCGCCTATTTGTGCATCTGCTATTCCAAGTGTTCTTCAGCACTCTGGATATGCCAGAGGAGGTCGACACCTTCTGGAAGGGATGCCAGGAAGAGCACGGCCTTGCCACCAGCCCCAACAGGTGCTCCATGCCACTCCTCCTGTCCCTGCCACGTGGCCTGCCAAGGAGCCAGTGCTGCCAGTGTGACCTGGGCTTTGCTCTGCACGCAGGTTTGCAGTGCGCACCCTCAAGTCCCTTCTCTGCCTTCTCCGCTGCGAGGATGTGGTGGTGGCAATGGAGCGCAGGTGTGCCTGGGACACGCTGCTCTCTCTTGACACTCACCACTTTGCCGTGGCTCTGCTTGCCAGGTGAGACCCCCTTCTCCCCACTGCCTCTGACATTGCTGCTCTGTGCCCAGGTGCCCCACAAAGTGTCCGTGGTGGCCATGGGCCAGAGGGCCTTGTCACTGAGGGACGGCCAAGCAGACTGGAAAAGGCTGGCACAGGAGGGTGCCCATGAGCAACCAACTGCCAAATGGCCCACGTCCCCTTGCTGGAAGGGTGCTGGGGAAAGATGAGAACAGGGTGAGTCACGCCTGGGAGAGGTTTGCCCCACTGCATCAGGGTCTTGTTTCCTTTTTCCCCTCTTCAGAGAAATACGCCGCTTAGCCATCCACTTTTGTTCAGCGATTGCATTCTACCTGCTCGCCCTGCTCGGCAAAGAGATGCCATACTGGGATTTCCCTGCCCTGGCATTCCTCGTGGAGGTGAGCCTCAAGGCCAGCGCTGCCTGGCTGAGCTGCCTCCCAGCCCTCTGGCCTCTCGCAGCCACAGCTGCCAGGACAGTGCCCGTGCCCTGTGCTGCTGCCTGGGCCCGGCCCTGTGCGCTTCTGGGCTCCTGCCGGCTGGCTCCCCTGTCACTGCCCGGTGTCTTTCAGGTCCTCGAGTGCCTGGACTTGAGCGAATGCAGTGACAGCGTTCTGGAGATCCTGGCACAGAACCTGCAGAGCGAGCACATGGCCAGGCGTTACTTGGCACTCCGAGGCCTCGTACTGCTGGGAAAGAATCCCTTGATGGTGAGAAGGGGGCAGTGGCTGAAGCCGTGCAGGCAGCGTGGGGCTGGGCAACGCCGTCACTTGGCATTGTCTGGGCTTCGGCCGCTGGGGCAGCTGTTCCCATCTCTCCTGCTTCCCGCTTCAGCTGCCCCAGTGCTTTGGGACAGGCCTTTGGCCTCTGGGCCCTGCGGCAGCAGGGCGGCCTTTCACAAAGTCGTGTTCCGCACAGGCTGAAAAAATGCGGAGCCTGACTGAAAGTCTTGTGGAGCTCCTGGAGGAAAATGACAGCGACATGATCAGGATGAGCATTCTTCTACTCAGATATTTGCTCCTGGATAATGGTGCTCCAATAGCCACCCCCATCGCCCTGCAGCTGGCTGAGGCGCTCCTGCCACTCTTTGACAGCGTAAGGCTCTGTGCCCACAGCCACAGCCACTGGCTGCTGCCCAGACCCTTGGTGCCCTGTGCAGATGCAGGCCTGTGCCCTGGGGGGCCTGAAGCAGCTGATGCTCAGGTCTTTTGCCCTTTCCTTTCATCCAGGATGATATCCAGGTGCAGCTGAGCTCCATGGCTCTATTTCAAGAGATGCTGGACTTATTAACAGACGAGGGAAGAAAGGCCCTCAAGTCCCACGTGTGCCAGAG
The DNA here is from genome assembly GCF_035770615.1 of Melospiza melodia melodia. Classification (NCBI taxonomy): domain Eukaryota; kingdom Metazoa; phylum Chordata; class Aves; order Passeriformes; family Passerellidae; genus Melospiza; species Melospiza melodia. The sequence continues at coordinate 18,332,655 of NW_026948525.1, read as the reverse complement.
CCTGCTCCCTCTCTACTTCCACTGCCATGATGAGAATCAGATTGTTGCTGAGGTGAGCACTTGTGGCCAACTGCGGTCCCCCTGGCAGGGGCTCGGGCTGCCTCCTGCCCTGGCACCTTGTGGGCTGCAGCCTCCTCCAGCCTGTGCCACTGGGATGCTCCTGTGCCCTGGACTGTGGGGCCATCTGTGCATCTCTGTCCCTCTCCAGGCCTCCCGGGAAACGCTGCATTCCTCAGCCAGATTCCTGAAGAGGAGAGATATAGAACAAATGCTACACGTGGATGAGAGCTTTGGGGAGTGCCTGGTAAGAACAGCAGAGACCCCCCAGCCTCAGCATGGCCAAGGTCCCTGAGGGCGGTGCTCAGCGTGCGGGGCTAGCAGCTGTGCCCGCTGCTGCAGCCAGAGGCCGCGCGGGCTCTGCTCCAGGCTCCCGTGGGCCTGAGTCGGGTGCCCATTGAGCCCCGGCCCGGCGGGGCTGCGGGGCGGCACCACGGCTTCCCGGGCAGCAGCCGGCCCTCCGCCCCTCCCCTCGGGAGCCCTTGGCCAGCGGCTGCTGGCCGCGCCTCAGGGCTGTGCGGGCAGGCGAGGCCGGCGATGGGCGCAGGCAGCGCCCGGCCCAGGAGCTGAGCCCGCGCCAACCCTTCCCTCCTGCCGCTCTCTGCAGCTGGCAGAGGACAGGAGCCGAACGGCCGAGCACCTGCGCCGGGCACTGCGCTACCGGCAGAGCCCACAGGAGTCCCTGCGAGAGGCGGCCGTCAGGTTCATGGGTGAGTCCCGAGCCCGGGCTCCCTCCCCGGCCCGGCCCGCCGCAGCTCGGCCCCGCCCCACCTGCTGCCCCGGCAGCGCCAGCCGGGCCCCGCCCCGTGGAGCCCCGCCTGGCCTGGGCGTTGCTGCCGCCCTCTGGCAGCCGTGCCCTGGGGCGGCAGCGTGCGGCAAGGGCCCGGGCTGAGCTCTGCCCGGCCAGCAGCCCGGGTGGCCACAGCGCCGGCAGTGCCGCTGGCAGGGAGCTGTGCCGCTGCGGCCGTGACAGGCTCTGTGTTCACAGGCATGGCCGGGCGGCACCTGAGAGGGCAGCAGCAAGAACTGCAGCTGATCTGCACTGGTGAGTGAGTGAGGGCAGCGGACTGACCGTGGGGGCTGGAGGGGGCAGCTGCAAGCCCTGCCCCTGCGGTGGAGGGATCTGCACCCATGGGCAGAGCACACAGAAATATCAGGGCTACGTGTGGCATGCGTGGCCAGCAACTTCGGCCTGATCCCCTTGCTCCCTGCTCCCTGCGGGCCATGGCAAGAGACGACAGGGATGGCCCTGGCAGGGGGCTCTCCTTGGCTCCCTGCACATGCAGGATCTGACCTTGCCTCTGTTCCTCTCTCTTGCAGCCCTTGAAGAAATGGCCTATGACAGGAGTCCTGCAATCAGAAATGCTGCCATTGAATCTTGTTTAGTTCTCCGAGCCATACAGAGAGCTCCCTACTCCCCATGGCGTCAGCTGCGAGATCGATTCCGCAGTGCATGGAGGAAACGGCCTCGTCTGTGTGGCACTGCCTTGCTGTTCTGCTGGAGCTCTGCACAGAGATGATCTGGGGCCATTTAAGCCAGCAGGAATTTTCTTTTTCCTCTTTAACATTTCCGTGTTTGCATTTTCATTGTAGAGTAGGTAAATATAAAATACGTTACAATACACAGAGTCCCAGGATCTTTCTTTTCGTGTGCAAGGTCTGTAGGGCAAAAGAGAAGAGGGGGAAAAGGTTGCTTGTACTCAGCCAGCTGCCCAGGCGTGCAGTGTTGCAGGGAAAATGGCCAGAAGCCTTTAGGCCTTTGGTGGTTCTGCTGAAGCCTTTGTGCTGCCCACAGAGCGGCTGGGCAGGGGCCGGAGCTGCAGTGATCCCTGCCAGAGCGGTGCCTGGAGATGGCCACAAGCCCTGTGCTGGACAGGAAGGGCCATCCGTGTCCTCCTGCCCGTCTGCTGCTGGCTGCAGTGCTGAGGGCTCCCCGGCGCCTCTGGATGGGGCTCCTCTGCAGCTGCTCTGGGGCTGCGGCGCTGCTGCCGGGAAGCTTGGCCAGGCTGGGGGAGACCCTGAGGGGTTGAGGCGCTGCTAAGCCCTGAGCAATTGGCTGGCAGAGGCCATAAGCAGCCCCCTGGCAGCCGCCTTGATCCCGACAGCCGGCTGCTCGGGCGCTTCCAGGTCGGTGGCCGGTTGGAGGGACGCCCTGGAATCAGGCATGGAAACCTGCTCCTGGCCTTTCAGGGCTGTGAGGCCAGCTGCTGTGCTCCAGACTGGAGCCCCCCACCCCTCAGCCTTAGGCATTGAGCTCCACTGCCTGATATCCAAGTCTTGTTCCTCTTGCTGTGGGGGAGGCCGAGCTCTGTGGCTTTCGGCCCCATGGAGCCAGAAGAGCAGCAGCTTTGAGCCCACAGGGGCCACAGAAAGGCCCTCTTAGACCACGGGCATTCCTGTCCTGCCCAGGCCAGGGACACATGAGAGTGCAGCGGGCACCTTCAGGGTGCCACGCTGGCTTTGCACTGGGCCACCTCCCTGTGCTGTGCACGGCTGGCTCTTTGCTTTGCTGCTCTTGGCCTTGTGTCGTCGTACTCCTCTGGCTGCCTGCAGCCAGGGGCAGCCCTGTCAGGAGGGTGAAAGGCCCCATCTCCAACATCTCAACGGGGGAAATGGAGGTCTCCCAGCCCTCAGCCTACGCTGTAAGCAGAGCAGAGCCTTTTCCCCAGCCCTGTTGGCTTTCTGCCTGCTTCTGGCCCCTGGCCACTATGACCCACTGCACTCGCTCTGAGTCACCTACAGCATGGCTGGTGCCTCTTGATTTGCTGACCCTGGGATGTGAGGCTCACTGAGGGAAAGGTGGCTGTCCCAATGCTGAGGGCACACGTGGCTCACTGAGCAGACTTGAGGCTTCCCCAGCAGCTTGCAGGTGCCTTATGTGTCAAGTTACAGTGCTTGTGCTCCTGCCTCTTCCTGTCCCTCTTCTCACCCTCACCCAACCTGCACCCTCTGACCTACCTTCAAGAAACCCTGTTGCATCAGACACGGTGTCAAGAGCCCTCCTTCGGCTGCCGGTCGAGGGCACGTTACAACCTCCGGGCCTGGGAGCAAGGTGGGCTGGGGGAGCTGGTCTCTCAGACCAAGAGGGAACGGCTCTCGACAGCACCTGCCCATGGACCTTCCCCGCACCAAATAAAATCATCTCCAAGTTTAGCTAGTAAGCTAGTAAGGTATAAACCATTAATTGCCTGGAAATCTGGCACTAGTCTCTGAGTTCCATTAGGTTTCTTTATTGCTGATCTAGCAGTATTAAATTTTGACTCCCATTCTTCCAATAGTCCTGATGTCAGGGATTTAATTGATTGTTGGCTCTATTCCTTTCCTAGCTTCTAATCTTCAAGGGTATTGCTTTCTGACTACTGCCCTAACTCTTGTCTGTAGCTCAATTTTCATAGGGTCTGCTCGTTTTGATTTTTCTGGGCTATCAGTATCCCATACTCTTGGGTACACCTGATTCAATACTTGCTCTAACTAGTTCTTCTTGTTTGTTGGTCTGGTGTCAATTGTCAGTCCTACTGCTAAAACCGCTCATTTGTCTTCAGGTACCTTCCATTGAAGTTTTCTTTTCCTAAACAGAACTGCTGCTTCTAAATTTTCAAGCAAATCCCTGATTTGGGTGAGTTTGGTAAATAAAGAAACTGATGTATTCCCATTTTCTTCTTGATTTTACATTGAAGTGATTTCAGGAAGAATGCATTTTCTGGCAGGCCAGTGGCTCCTAGTGCTTGAAGATAGTTTTCACTTTTGGGTATCAGTGCTTGATTCAAGAGTGAAAATGTGTCTCCACAATTAGTTAAAAATTCAACTTCTTTATTATTATTTAGCTGTATTTTAACCGGTAACCTGCTAGGGTAAGAATTGCCAGTCTCGGTCACTTCTTATCATCTAGAGTGGCTGCAAGAGTTTTGTGTACTTTGTCTGGTAACTCTGGGCACTGGCCTTATTTCCAGTGTCCTGATTTATTACATGATGCACATTGATTTGGTCCCAGCTTGGTCTGTGGCTGCTTTGAACCTCCTCTGCCTCTGCTCTTTATGTCCCTGCCTCTGCTTCATCCACGCCCACGTCCGGCCTCTCCCTGGTGCTGATCCAGAGCTGCCACCATGGCTGCAGGGAGCTCTTCTTTATTTTCTCTCTCTTGATTATCATACACTTTCTATGCTTTTCTCATTCATGCCTTTAAGTCTCTCTTGACAGGCTCTTTCAGCTTCTCAAGTTTCTGCCTGACATCTGGGCTAGATTGCCCTGACATCAGGGAAACCCACTGCTGCTTTCCCATATCCGAGCAGGGATCCAGGGCTGTGCCTTTACGTGCAGCTGCTCACAGCCTGTCCACAAAGTCAGTGGGTGATTCGTGCTGTCCCTGTGTAACGTTATCTCTTACTGACCAAGTTATTGCTTTTGGAATGGCATTTTTTAATTCCAATGTGACTATGTCCTGGTATCTGGTTAACATTGCACAGCTGCCTGCATTGTTCGCGTCCCACAAAGGGCTTGCAGTAGGACACAGCTGGTCCATTGTACCTTGCAAGGCTCCACTAGCAATTTGTCCGTGCACACGTGCTCTGGCCACCTTGATCACCAACTCTTTTGCTGGTTTGGTTAGCTCTGTCAATATGAAATCATTATCACCTCAGCCTGGCTCTTGACTCTTGACTATGAACTCCAATCTTTTTGCTGCTTTGCTAGCATTTTCTCTATCCATTTTAACTTTTTGCCACCAACTTGAGGTCTCTAGTAGAAAAGCAGATGTTCACCCACATGGCTTCTCCTGGGGGACTCAAGACTTGCCTTAAGGTGGTAACTAAAGGCCAAGCTTTCTTGGTTTTATTCCTTGTGTTGGTTGTCACTGGGGGTCCCTGAAATTGTCCCCTCACCTGGATTATTTATCTCATCCTCACTGCCATTTGGCTTTCATTCAGAGGCCGGAGTGGTTGCCTGAGGTGGAGTGTACCCGTGCTGGCCTGGACTAACTCGGCTCTAAGTCTTGGACACCTAGAACACAATCTTCCTGGTGAATTTGAGCCAATTTCAAACATCTCAGCCTTATGCTGAGTGCTAAACGACATCTCTTTCTTTTCTGCCTCTTATCTCTTTCCAAAGTTAGGACTAAAGGTCCTATGGGGCCAAATCAAAGCCACATTCTTTCTGACACTTGGGTTTATTCTTCAGGGTAAAAGCCATGTCTGCATATATCACTGGATCTCATTTTTCTCCTCGTCTTAAAAATAACATCAACTGTAACAATGGATCATAATGTTCCATTAGGTGGTCACTTTTCACCACTTTCTAATTGATACTAAGCCTACCATTGGGTAAGAGTATTTCATCAGGTTACCTTATATGAAAAATTACCTTCTGGGATTCCTCCCAAATCTTTCTCATTGGCTAAATTACATTCTAGTGGACTCTTTCTAATACCATCTTTACTTCTTGTGCTATTCATTCTTCATGCTGTCTAAATTTCCAAACTTATCAGGATCTATTCGTACTTCTCTTTTCTTTCTCTTTATCCCCTGTAGACTACACTTAACCCACACGGGCTGTCTCTGAGTCACCTAGCACCAATATTCTTTTTTATAGTCCTAACAAGCAGTGAAAACAAAAGGATTCCACATGTTATAAATAGGTATGATTCGTGCTGATAAAATTGAAACAATAATCAATATAGATATAGTAATTAATATTTGTAAATAATAAAGTAGTTAGAGTTTAATGCTAGAAAGGAAAGCAATGGGAGGGGTTCCACTCCCCTCTCCCTGCTGATGTTCAAGGACAGGAGGATAAAGCAAATGATAACAGTTACTAAAAATTAACAAAAAGAAGGGAAAATCTGGTTGGGTCCCAGGAAAATGCCAGCTATAGGAGATTTATTGCTTTGATGCTTAAATGCAGTAATATGTTAGTTTTGGCTTTCATTGTACTGGCTTGGTGCTCATGTGTAACCCAAAGGTGAATTAAAGTGCATAGAGGAACAGAAGAGGCCTTCATCAGTGACGACCTCCAAAGACTTGTGTGACCACCAAAACAAGTGGTGGAGCATGCACGGTAAAGGTGGTGATGAGGGCGGAGGTAGAGGTGTGATGAATCGAAAATGGGAGGGGACGACATTGACACTTGGCATAGAAGGGGGGAATCTTCACTTGGCAAGCTCGTACGTGAGGTGGCAAGGGTCCAAGAGTCCTGCACTCCGTACCCCGTGGTTATCTTTTTCTTATGCACTATTATTGGAACTGAATTATCCCTTATTTTTAATCCAATTATATTGTTAATATTTCAAGTGTATCCAATTTTATATATTTTCTAAACTTTTCAATTCAAATTGCTGCTACCTCTAATATTGTTTGGTTTTTTGATGATGGGATAATTGGGCAAAAATAACAATATGGAAAAACAGGCCTGGGAGCCTCCCTCATGGCTGCTTACCACACAGCTCATCTTTGAGATGGGCGCTTCACCTTTTATACCTCTGGGGGTTGCATCAGCCAACCCTGGCCCCTCCCAAAGTCTGTCAGTCAACTCTCCTTTGCCGTTTATTGGTGGAGATTGCTTTCCTGCAACTTGATTGGTGGGTCAGGTGGTGCCATGCTGTGCCCTCCAGTAGCAACGAGCTTTTTCATTCTCAACTGCCCTGTAGGAGGGCCACAGGTACACGCCTTCATTTACCACTCCTAAACAACCCAGGCTGTCCGGTGGCGACAATACAGAGGATGGGGAAAGGGGACTGTGAGGAGAACAGAGGGCATCTAAACAATAAACTACAATAACATACCTATGCATCAATAAAACTTCTCTTAATATTCACACAATATTCGTTCCTTAATTGTTAGAGCAAATCATCTCATTATTCATCTATAACAATTTTTATTTTTATTTTTACATTTTCCTATTAAAGGACTGTTATTCCTACTCCCATATCTTTACCTGAGAGCCCCTTAATTCCAAAATTTTAATAATTCAGAGGGAAGGGGTTTATATTTTCCATTTCCAGAGAAGATCCATCCTTCCTTTACAGACACCTGTCTTTCAAACCAAGACAGAGTCCCAAAAATCCTGCAAATCCCACAAAGATCTGCACAACAACCTGACTGGGACCCTCCTTCCTGAGCCAAACAGGGCAGACCTGAACAAACAAAAAACCATTTCTCCTGGTTTAATGAAAAGGTGTGTTTTGGGTCCCATAAGAGGAACAGAGATGCTGTGCCCCCTGGTACTGGGGGAGGGAATGAGGAGCTCCTGGGGGTACTGGGAGCACTGGAACAGGGAGCTCTGGGTGGCCCCACATGGGACCCCACACTCGTGGCCACCCCCAATGGCACGGTGGGCACCCACGGGAGCTGGGGGGTGGACACACAGTGGGAGGTGCCCTCAGGCAGGAACCTCCAGTGCCCCCTGTGCCCCCAGTGTCACAGCATGTTCTCGTAGATGTCACTGGAGTCCTGCTGTTGCCCATGGGGTCCTGGCAGCTCTGCATTGGTCACCTGGGGAGTTGTGGCACAGAGGGGCCCTGCAATAGACACCAGCTGGGGGAACATGGATGGGAGGTGACACCCCTAGAATGACATGTCCTTGTCCCCCCACCTGTACTCACCCCCTGCCTTCTTGTTTCGCACAACCTGGCTGTACAGCAGCTCCCCTGCCTTTGGAGGGACCGAGGGCCCTGGGGAGCCCCTGCAAGGATAAGGGGGTGTCTGTGGGGGTGTGGGGGGTCACAAGGAACATAAAATGGGGGTTCAGGCCTGGACCCACCCCAATCACCTTTCCTGTTGTTCCCTGAGGGCTGCAAAGGAAAGAGAGGAGGGTTGACTGTGGAGCCCTCAGGGCCTCTGAACACCCTTGAGACCTCTGACTGCCCCCGGGAGCCTCGTGCATCCCTGAAGCCCCTAATGAGCCTTGAATCACCCACTGAATCCACTGAGACCCCAAACTCCTCCAAACCCCTGACCGAACCCCCAGTGTCCCTGCACAACCCTGCAGGACCTCCCCAAATCCCCCAGGATTCCCAGCTGAGATCTCTGGGGATTCAGCTTCACCCAAGTCAGGAGCTGTTGGTGCTACCCTCTGACCCTCAAACTCTGTGAGGGGTTCACCCCAATCCCTGGGACCCCCATTTCCCCTCCATTGTCACCCACCCAGGCAGTGCCACCAGTGCCAGCCCCTGATGACAGCCAGGAGCAGAAGTAGGAACAGGAGGGACCCGCAGACCCCTGCGGCCACTGCTGGGGACAGAGAGAGACACATCAGGGTCACCCAGAACCCCAGGGTTTCTGCACCCGCCATGTGACCCTGTGTAACCCTACCTGTGCCCTGTTCCTGTGTTGTCACCTCCAGGGCCAGCTCAGGGCAGAGTGCCTGGTGCCCGTCCTGTCCCAGATGGTTGGTGGCCACACACTGGTAGGTGCCCAAATGTCCCACATCGACAGCCCTGAGCTCCAGGAGGGGACCTTGGGCCACCTCCTGCCTGTTGTGCAGCTCGGTGAAGGTGACAGAGGCTGAGCCCCCCTGCACCGAGCAGCGCAGGGTCACGGGGTCACCTGCACACACCCGGTGTGACAGGGGACTGAGGGTGATGGTGGCGTTGGCCACGGGCACTGTGGGGACACAAACAGGGCTGGCACCTGGTGAGGTGGATGGGGGTGCCATGGGTGGGTCATCCCCAGTCTGAGGGTCCCGCTCACAAAGGACATTCAGGGAGACACTCTCAGCCATGCTGTCCCTGCACTGGCAGTGGCCGCTGCCATTGTCCCCAGTGTGGTGCAGCTCCAGGCAGGGCCAGTGCCAAGCGGTGCCTCTGAGCCCTCCCAGGCACCAGGAAATGGACAGGTGACCTGTCCCTGTGGCCACCGTGCAGCTCAGCACAAGGCTGTGCTGACAGGGACACCCCCGAGGGCAGAACCCCTGTGGGAGGCGGTGACACCAGGGGACATTGAGGGACTTGGGGGAAGGTCAGGGAGGGGCAGGGAGAGACCAGTGAGGGAAAGGAGGTGCAGAGCTGGGGCGGGGGAGGCTTGGATAGGTACCCCAAGGAAGGATGGGGGGTTTAATGAGGGGACACATGGAGCGGGAGATGGGAGGACCCCAGTGAGGGTATGGAGACCCAGAGAGGGTATTGTGGGACTTGGAGACTGTGGGGAAACAGCAGAGAGGGGTGGGGTTGACTCAGAGATGGGTGAATGGACCCAGTGAGGGATGGGGGGAACGGGGCAGTAATGGAGGTACCCAGGCAGGGGGCCCAAGGAGGCCGTGGGGGCTCCCCGTGCCCATCCCCGCACTCACTGCGCACCGTGACACGGAGGAGGGCATTGCTCTTCTGCACGGCTCCCCCCCTCGGAGCGCACCTGGCAGCTGTAATTCCCTGAGTGGGAGACCCCCACGGCGGGCACCAGCAGCTGCAGGGACCCCTGCCGGCCCCCCACCACCTGCCCGTCCCAGTAGAACACTTGCAGGAGGGGGGCTCGGGGCCCCAGGGGCTGGGGTGCTGAGGCAGCTGAGAGTCAGGGGGGACCCCATGGTGGGCTCGGAGGGACCGTCCAGCACCAGCACCATGAAAAGCTCTGGAAAGGAGAGGGGAGGGAGATATGTGAGCCCGAGTCACTAGGGAGGGGCTGTGGCGGGGTTGCAGTGGCAGCTGTGGGATGCTCACCATGCACTGTCAGTGTCACTGATTCCGACTCCTCCCATCCCCATGATACCCTGGATTTCACCATGCTCCCACAGCTGTAGCAGCCACTGTGTTGCAGCTGCAGAGGGGACAGGGACAGCTCGGTCCCATTGCAGAGCTCCTGAAGTTTCTTCTCCACGCGGTAAAAGGACACTGAGCTGACCGGGTTGTCCCGCCAGCGCCGGCAGCGCAGTGTCACCGTGTCATCCTCCAGCAGTGCCTGCACTGGCCCCTGCAGCACCAATGGGGCTGTGGGACACAGGGGTCCTGTTACACCGAGGGGACCTGGCCGGTCCCAGTGCCATCACAACCCCCATATTGGCTCACATGCAGCACACCAGGGATCCCCAAATCCACAAACAGGGTCTGCCAGCACTGGGATGCTCTGGGATGTCCCCAGAGCAGGGGACAGGCTCTGGTCACACAGGAGGTGACCCATGGAGCAGAGCCCACCCAGAGCCCTGGGGTCACTGCTGGTGCCAGGATGGGGACACCCAAAACTCCCTCACCATCTAAGACTCTCACAGGAGGGCTGAGCCCACTGCTGGGTCTCTCACACGTGTAGGTGCCATTCTTGGTGACAGTGAGGCTGTTGTTTCCCTCCTGCCTCCAGGACTGCATGTCCTTGTAGCAGGTGGTTACACCAATGGTCCCCAAGCCCTGGCAGGTCAGTGTCACCCGGTCCCACAGCACTGCCGACCTCCAGGGGGGCTCCACCAGGAGCTGGGTGGTCTCAGCACCTGTGGGTGAAAGCGGACACCAGCCTGCCAGGTCCAGCATGGGGCTGGGGACAGCAGGGTGGGGCCATGGCATCCCCCAAGGACTCACCAGCAAGGCCAAGGGTCTGGGCTGGAAGGGAGAAAGGACAGTGCTCAGTGAGTGTGGCACTGTGGGGACAGTGGAGCACGCGGGAATGGTTCATAGGCGCTGTCCCTGAACTGTCCCCCTGGGGAAATTGGTGTGGCACAGATGTCTCGATGGGGACACTGTGCTAGCACAGGTCTCCCCCACCAGCCCCATGGCCTCTGTCTCCATGGCCCATCCACATTGTGCTTGTCTTCTTTTCCCTGTCCCTGCATCCCTGCATCCCTGCATCCCTGTGTCCCTGTCCCCACAGCTGCCCCAGCCCCAGGATGTCTCTCCCCACATTCCTATCCGTCCAGCCCTGTTCACCCTCTCCTGTCCCCACGGCCACCCCATGACCCCGGTCACTTCAAGCTCTGGCTTTGCTGGCATTGGGAACCTCAGGGAACCCTACAGCCCCCCTCTGCCCCCTCCCCACCACTCTCTGCCTCACCAGCGCCCATCCCCAGGGTACTACCAGCCCGGCCCGTGCCCGGGGCACTCACCCCACAGGAGCAGCGCCACCTTCCCGGCCATCCCGGTGTCCCCAGCCATGTGCACTGGCTGTCACTCACTGCTGTGGCCACCGCTCCCCTGGCTGGCAGCTCTTCGGGTGAAGGGGAAGGAAGCGAGGTCACGTCTCGTCCCCATGTGTAGGTGGCACCTAGGGGGGGCAGGGTGGCCACAAGCTGGGGACAGGCTGTGGGCAGGTTGGAGACATGCTGGGGACAAGGCTGTCTCTGGGTTGGTGGGACATGGGCTTCCCAGGAGCAGGGGGGCGCTCAGGGGGTTTGGGGAGCCAGGGATGGGTGTCCAGGGGAGAGGGGAGTCCTGGGAATGGGGGTCCCTGGGAATGGAGTCCATGGGGAAATGGGGTCCTGAGGAGGGGGAGTCACAGGGGATGGGGGTGCCATGGGAATGGGGGTCCCCAGGGCTGGGGGGACTCAGGGATGGGAGTCCCAGGGGAAGGCGGGCTCCAGGGATTTGGTGTCATGGATTTGGTTTGCTTATTTGAGATATTTTGGTTAATGTAATAATTAGTGTGGTGGGTTTAGTGTTGGTTAATTATTAGTGCATTTATCAGAATGTATTTATTTTCTTTTTGTTTTGAGATGAGACTAGGAGAAAGGTAAAGTACATTTAAAACTTTAAAATGGTATATAAGAAAAATTTTTAATTGTAATATATTTATTAGTAATAAATCCCTCATCAAGGGATTTTTGTGCCAGGGATGGGTGCAGGGGGAATGGAGGGACCTGGGAGAATCAAGGTCCTGGGGAATGGGGATTTCAGGGGATGGAATGAATGGGAGAGGGTTCCTTGGGAATGGGGTCCTGGGCCATGGAGTTCCTGGGCAATGGCAGCCCTGGGATGGTGGTCTCAGGAAAGGGGAGACAGAAGGAATGGGGGTCCCATGGTCAGTTTCTCAGGGGAATGAGTTTACCAGGGATGGACAGTGACAGGATGTGCATGTGGGTCACAGCTCCTTCCCTGGCTGCCTCAGATTCTGGGAAGACCCAGGGGCTAGCGCTGCCTGCTGGGTTGTCCATGATTTGGGGGCAACAAGAAGGGATTCAGAGGTGCTCTGGGTCTGTGCCACCACAACCTCCAGGGGCATTTTCTGTTCTTTATTTCCATTTCCTTCCTTTTATCCCTCAAATTCACAACCTCCCAGTTCATGCAGTGATGATCCTGGGGAGCTCCTGAGCAGGGAATGTGTTGGGGGAAGCCCAGGGTGGGGGAAGCAGGGGTGAGGGGTCTGCAGGGAGGGCTGGGGAGGCTGTGGGGGATGGAGGAGTCAGCTTTCCCTCTGCCTACACTTTCACTTTCTCTCTCCTGCAGCAGATGGAACAGGCCGTTTGTGCTGAGTGTCACATGAGAGGAGGGGTCTGCCCTGGGGGGGGGGGGGCAAATCCAGGGGGCTCCTGTCCTGGGGGATCCTGTCCCAGGGGGCACACATGCTGGACAAGGGGCTCCTGTCCTGGAGCATGGCAGCTCCTGGTGTTTCCAGACTTCTCCATTCTTGCTCGTCCCCTGCAGGATCTGAGCCAGCAAGAGCAGCTGGGGAATGGAGCCCTGGGCAGGAAGGAGCTCCCAAACTCCTGCTCCTTGAAGCCAGTGGCCATCCAAGGGTGGGGCCCAGCCATGGCCCAGCCCCACTACACAGGGATGGCCATTGCCCAGCCCTGCTCTGGCCAGCCCCAGGGGGCAGCCAGGACCTGAGTGTCCCCCTGCCCCCTTGGCTTTGATTCTGGCAGCTCTAGAGCTGCTGCCGAGGTGAGAATTCTGTGGGGGAAAAAGGCGCCTGTGGTTTGCTCAGCCCTGCAAGAAGCACAAACCCCAAACGGAGCCCAAGCAGTGGCTCTGTGAGGGCCTTTGATGGTTTTCAGAGCAGAGTTGGCTGGAAACCTCCCTGCAGAGGCAGTTGAGAGGGAGCCAGTCCAGATATGCAGCAATTTATCACTTTGTCCCTTTGCCCAAGTATTGTAAATACATATTATATTACTGGAATTTTGCAAATATTAAAATGGAATTTATATATGTAATGTTAAAGTAACTTTGTTACAAAGATATAGTTTTTATTTCTGTTGTTCATTAAGCTTTGTGAAATAGCTGAATAAGTATGCTTGTGTTAAAATTCCTACTTGGATGGGATAACATCTGATGAAGACAGGATGAAGACATCTGCTACAGATCTGCCAACTATCAGCACTCACCGCCTGAAGACAGTGTGGACCAAGGCCCAGAAATGAAGATGATGACAAGAAAGGACTAAAAGCACATCCAAGGAATAATTCTCTAAAAAGGCAGATCCAAGGATGAGCCATGCTAAACAATTCATGGAATATAAATTAGTTTGGGGAAAAAGTTTTCTATGCATAAGAGTATATGGATATGCAACAGGCTTAACGAAGGGAAAAGGTATCTAAGAAGTAAACCGGAAGAGAACAGTGTGCTCTTGGCTGAGTGCCAGGATGCACCCACCCATAACAACCTTTGCTCTATGGTCCTTGTCTCCTATTGTGCTTTATTAAACTTTTAAAATTTTTCACAGGAGGGAGAACATGGTTTTCACATGCTACAAAGATTAGAATTCTGTGGGGGAAAAAAGGCCTGCCTGTGGTTTGCTCAGCTCTGCAAGAAGCAAAAAACCCAAAGGGAGCCCAAGCAGTGTCTCCGAGAAGGCCTTTCATAGTTTTCAGAGCAGGGCTGACTGAAAACTCCTCCTACAAGGGCAGCTGTGGGGGAACCAGTCCAGAAATGCAGCAATAGATCACTTTGTTCTTCTAGGCAAGGGACTGAGAGAGACCAAAAAATCCTGCAAAGACAACAACAATCTGCTCAACACGCAGACCCGGACCCTCCTCCTCCTTCCTGTCTCAAACCTGCAGCCCTCTAGAACATCCTGGAAAGTATTTTTGGGTTGGCTCAGTCTTTAGACAAGAGAGAAAAGGATGGAAATGTCAAGCAGGGGCTCTACTCCGTGGCTGTGCGGGGGCTGTGGGCAGGGAACCTGTCTTCATTTCAGGCGTCCCCAAAACTGCTCCTTCCCTGCCCTCATCACCCGCACAGGGCACTGGGAATAGACAGGGCTCTGCCCTGCCCCTGGCCTGCTTCACTTCCCAGACCTGTGAGGGCCTTACTCTGGCAATGCTCGGTCCCGACACATCACGACAGTGGCTTCGGACACGCTGCCACAGTCAGTTTGGACACCCCGTGACCATCCCCGCACTTGCAGTGCAATGGCAGCTGGGCCCCTTCCCGGTGCTCCGGGACCACCATTGCGGTCCCTCCTTTCCGCAGACCCCACCGCAGGGTCTCTGCTCCCCCCTGTCCCGGGGTCTCCCCTCTGCCGTTTTGCTCTCTCCATGCTCGGGGCTCCCCAGTGGGGTCCCGGTCCCTCCATCCTGGCCCCTCCCAGTCACTGCCCTCCAGCCCCTCCGGCCGCGCCCCCCGACAGCCCCGGGGCCGGCACCGGCAGAGGCTGCCGAGCTCCTGCAGGATGAGACGTTCCTGGGACCGCGCCGGCTGAGCGGGGCCCGGCTCCCTCATGCCGTCCTTGCCCACAGCACTCGGGCTCCAGCAGCCCCGGGCTGCTCTTTCGGGATGTGCCAACCGCTCCCAGAGTGCTGCCCTTTGTTGGGAACGAGCCCAGGAGCACGCGAATCACCCCGGGACATCCTGTGAGGCTGTGCCCGAGCCCTGAGGGGTTTGGGAGCCCAATGGGTGTCACTGCTCTGTCCCAAAATCGGGGGGCAGCAGGAATGGCAAGTGGTGCCCCAGCATGGGCTCCCGTGGGCCTCACCTGAGCACCCTGCGGAATTGCCAGCACTCCGGCTCCACCTGCATGGCCAGGTGCTGTTCCCATGGGCCACCTGCTCCAGTCGCTCCTGCCTCAGCCACTGCTCCAGCTCAGCCTTCCTGGCCAACCAGTGGGAAGTAGCAGCCACATGGCACAGGTACAGAATCATCCCCAGCACCAGCAAAAACCTTCCTGGCAGCCTAAAAAGCTCCTTGTGGGCAGTGCTGGCAGCATCTGACCCCCAAATTGTATCCAGTGCTGCCTTGTGTAGCCCAAAATCCCCAGGAGAGACAGCGGAGCCCTGTGTTCGTGAACAGGGATGCTTTAGGAGCACTGCTGAACTTTAGGAGCCTGGCTTAATTACAATGCCTCCTTAAGGGTCTGCAGCACCCAGAGCAAAACAGGGGCATTGGCCCAATCAGCTCCAGTTGTGCCCCATGTTGCCATCTCAAGGCATTGCTCCCATCCCAGGATGTCCCTGTGCTCCAGCTACTGCTGCAGAGCCCTTGGGGCTGTGGCTTTGCTCTCTTATTTCTCCACCTCGTCCCCCTGTGGCTTCTGAGTTGGGATCAGGAGTGGCCAGGAAGAGCAGGAACTCCAAACATGCTCTGCAGTCGCCTGAGCTCCTCAACATCCCAGAGGAATTCAACATTCCCATAGCTGCTGTGCCAAGCTGAAAGAGGAAAAGGGAGTGAAAGGCTGAGGGTTTGCAGGAATTCTGGCATAAAGCCACCTGAGGTGCTGCTGTGGACCTGAGGCCTGCCTGGGGTTAGGTTCTGCCTTCCTTCCATTTGGGATCATGGACAGTGCTCACGGGTGTTGTGCAGAGCGTGTGCCAGGCCCTGGGACACTGCTACACTGCTGGTGGGCACTGGGATCCAACCTGCTGCCTTGGCGGCTTCTGCCGGCCGCCGGTGGTGGTGCCGGGACCGATTGGTGCCCTTGAGTTTGCAAAAGGAGCCATTTCCCCTCCTCCCTCCCGTCCGAGGCCGCCATGGCCCCTGAGAGGATGGAGCTGGACCGGGGCGCCCCCTGCTGGCCGGGAGTGCTCCCTGCAGCGCCCCCTGCTGGCCGGGATTGCTCCCTGCAGCGCCCCCTGCTTGCTGCAGTTCTAACTGCACCAAAGATGAACAAAGTGCACTGAGAAGAAGGAAATATTCTGGCTTTGTATTGTTTATTCTGTTCTTTTTTTATAAATTTCCTTATAAAGAATGTTTATTTCTTTTTCCTACACTTTTGCATGGATGCACTATCATTTTTGAAATAAAAATGCTTTTAGAGATTGGTCTTCTTATTGTAGCAAAGTTTCCACTTTCCTTGGCAGATATTTCTTCCTATACCAAGATGCTTAAAAAGTCCTGGGTTTCAGCATGGATAGGACAGACACTCCCAGAGGACACATGCTCAGGGACTTGGCTACTTCACGCTCTGCCTTTTAAGCCAGTTGGGCCACCAAAGGCCCTCTCTTCAGCTGGCATTTCTGGTCACCCAGACACTCATGAGCTGGCTTTGGCAGAGCATCACACTGTCCCCAGTGTACAAGGGCTGACAGAATGATGGACAGACGGGGCCCTGTCTCAGCAAAAGCAAGGCCTGACCCACCTCTGCCACTCACAGCTGTTTCAAAATGTCTCCAGACATCAAAATTTTCCTGTTGCTGACTCCCCCACCCTATGCCATGGCCTGATCCTGACTGCCCTGGAAAAGGGGAAGCTCTGGAACCCCCACAGGGCCTTTGTGACATCATTGTGTGGGCAACAGGACAGAGGAGGGGTTCGGGACAGGGGACACAAGAATCCAGAGCCTCTTGAAGACTGCTTTGGCCATCAGAACAAGGAATGTCCAGGGCCCTGTCCCCTGGAATGGGGAGCTCTGGGCAGCCCCACATGGGACCCCCACTCGTGGCCGCCCCACAGACACGGTGAGCACCCATGGGAGCTTGGGGGGACACATGGTCAGTGCCCTGAGGTAGGGACCCCCAGTGCTCCCAGTGTCACAGCACGTCATCGTAGTCACAGGGGTCCCACTGTCCCTCATTGGGTCCCGACAGCTCCGCGTTGCTCACTTGTGCATCCCGAGGTGGGGCAGGGCTGGGGGAGACCCATGGGGGCCCTGAGAGTGACACTGGTTGTGGGGACCTGGGTGGGGGTGACACCCGCGGGTGACGTGTCACTGTCACCCTCTGTACTCACCATCTGCCCATTCAGTGCCCATGTGGGGGGTTCAGCACTGCCCCTTCCTCCCAGGGGATCCTGTGGGGATGTGGTGGGGGCTCTGGGTCATGTCTGGGGAGGGGGAGAGGGGAGTCCCAGCCAGAGCCCGCCACTCATCTCTCCTGGAGCTTCCTGGCAGCTGCAAAGAAAAGGGGAGGGGGTGACTGTGGGGCCCTGGGCAGGAAGGAGCTCCCAAACTCCTGCTCCTTGAAACCAGTGGCCATCCAAGGGTGGGGCCCAGCCATGGCCCAGCCCCACTGCACAGGGATGGCCATTGCCCAGCTCTGCTCTGCCCAGCCCCAGGGGGCAGCCAGCACCTGAGGGTCCCTCCTGCCCCCTTGGCTTTGATTCTGGCAGCTTTAGAGCTGCTGCAGAGGTGAGAATTCTGTGGGTGGAAAAAGGCCTGCCTGTGATTTGCTCAGCCCTGCAAGAAGGACAAAACCCAAACGGATCTCAAGCAGTGGCTCTGTGAGGGCCTTTGATGGCTTTCAGAGCAGGGCTGGCTGGAAACTCCTCCCTGTAGGGGCAGCTGTGAGGGAACCAGTCTGGAAATGCAGCAATTGATCATTTAATCCCTGTCTCCAAGGGACTAAGAGAGCCTGATAACTACTGCAAATGCCATAACAATCTGCTCAACAACCTGACTGGGTCCTCCTTCTTGAATAAAACCAGCAGCCCTTTGGAATCTCATGGAAAGAAAGTTCGGGTTCTGGCTCAGCTGCCAGACAAGAGAGAAATGTGGGAAATATTGAGCAGTGGCTCTGCCCTATGGCCATGATGGGGCTGTGGGGAGGATTCCAGGTGTTCCCAAAGCTGCTCCTTCCCTGCCCTGCTCACCTGCACAAGGCATAGGGAATAGACAGGGCTCTGCCCCACACCAGCTGCACACCTTCTAGGCTCCGTGCTAGTCGTACATTGTAGTGGTTTTGGTTCCCCAGTCTGAGATTTCCCAGCCAACTCACCTATTAACGTGGTGGGTTTCAGTGCTGGCCAAACACCAGAGCAACCACTAGAATATACTTACTCATTTGCTGCAGTGAGACAGGACTAGGAGGAAGGCAAAGCAGGCTCAAAACTTAAAAAGGATATAAAGAAAGCTTTATTAACAGTAACTAAAAGAAAGAGTAATGAGAATCAGAATAAAACTTTTAGAACACTTCTCCTCCCCCCACAACCTTTTCTTTCCAACTCCCAATGCACAGAAACAATTCAGTCAGTTTAGCACTTTTAGAATAGTCTTTCTACAATTCACTTAGAGAGAGAAGGCCCTCTTGTTAACTGGAAACTGCTCCACCAAAAACCAGTTCTCTCATGGCTTCTAATTTTCATGAATAGCAGCGACCCCAGAAATCAGCAATTGTGAAGTCCCTCCCATCTTTTCCACAGCTTTTCCCACAGCTGGGTTTATGGACCATGTCAAGTTATGGGGTACTATTTTAAGGATGAGCTGTTCAAGAGCAAAGGTTCTCTTTATCTGAGATCATCTTCATCTCTGGGAACAGAGGTCTTCTTCTGTCCAGTGTGGCTGGATAGTGTTCAGGCAGAAAGGGCCCTGGGGGTGCTGGTGACAGCCGGTTGAACATGAGCCAGCAGTGTGCCCTGGTGGCCAGGAAGGCCAATGGCATCCTGGCCTGGATCAGGAATGGTGTGGCCAGCAGGAGCAGGGAGCTCATTCTGCCCCTGTATGGGCACTGCTGAGGCTGCACCTTGAGTGCTGTGTCCAGTTCTGGCCCCTCAGTTTAGGAAGGACGTTGAGATGCTGGAGCACATCCAGAGGAGGGCAGCAAGGCTGGTCAGGGGTTTGGAACACAAGCCCTGTGAGGAACGTTTGAAGGAGCTGAGGCTGTTTAGCCTGGACAAGAGGAGGCTCAGGGGTGACCTTATTGCTCTCTCAGCTTCCTGCAGGGAGGTTGGAGCCAGGTGACAGAACCAGAAGACACAGTCTCAAGTTACATCAGGGGAGGGTTAGGTTGGATATTAGGGAAAAAAAATCACTAAAAGAATAATGAAGCAATGGAATGCTCTTCCCAGGGAGGTGGTAGAATCACCATCTTTGGATGTGTTTAAAAAAGCCTGGACATGGCACTAGGTGCTATAGTTGAGGTGTCAGGGCATAGGTTGGACTCGATGATCTGAGAGGTCTCTTCCAACCTCATTATTCTGTGATTCTGTGATTCTGTGATTCTGTGATTCTGTGTGTGTTCATGGCAATATCACAGGTACTCCTGGGCAAAGTCTCTGAAGCTGCTTTTACTTAACTCAGCAGTGTCTGTCAGAAGGACAGGACAGAAATGAACCTGCTAGAAGGAATTTTGGCTTCACTGATAATTCTGGCAAAATTTTTATTGATTTTGGTGGACTGTAGTTATCCATGTCTTTAAGCCCATCTATTTAGTGATGTCTGAAGGGGGTTTGGGATATTTCATTGTATTTGTTTCTCCTGTGTGCTCTGTAATGCCTTCTGATACATACACAGACGATGCACAAAGATTTAAACTTTGGCTCCTGATCATATATAAATTCTTGTGATGTTTTTAAGAGATAAATACATTATCTACAACAGTATTAATTAGATAGTATATACTATTAATTGGGTAGTATTTGAGATTAAATTGTGGAACCTGTTTTAATAGAATCCAGAAACAACAAATGAATTGCTCTCAAAACTCTACAAAGAGGCTGAGAAGATCAAGCAGTGGAAACTGGCTGTGGAATCAGAACTGAACCAGAAAGAAAGAAAACTCCAAGACAATAGAAAGATTATTGAAGCACAGAATAAAGCCATTCTGTCGCAAAAATTTTTTCATAGAAATCCTTTCTTTGGGATTTGTTCATCTTCTGGGAAGCTGAGGCCCCAGAAGAAGAATGTAAACAATTGTTATCGGCTGGTGTGGAATGCAACAGGTGCAGCGGTGATTGGTCTTCTGTGAGTGTTTGGCTTTGCTGACCACTCACAGGAGAGCTGGTCCTTGCTTTCTGCTGGACACAGAACTTTGTTATTCATTCTTTTCTATGCTATTCTTAGCTTAGCAGCCTCTGCAACTTCTCTCTTTATTCCTTTTAGTATAGTAATAATGTATTACATATCATATATCAATAAATCCAGCCTTCTGATCATGAACCAAGATTCTCGTCCACTTCTCTAACCCTGAAGACCTTCATCAGGTTGCTGTAATATTTGGTGAACCCTCCTGTCAGAGCAAAAATTAATTTGATAAGACCAGAGGAGTAAATTGCTGCACTGGGTAAAATCCTGTATGTGTAGCATGTGATGGTTGCTTTGAAGCGACCACAGAAGTGGATTAAGCCAGGAGCTGAAGAACTGAAGATCCTGATTTGGACAGAGTTCACAGCCAAGGCTGACCACAAGTGAAACTTCTTCTGGAAAACCTTCAGGAAAGATGTTCAGAAAGAGCAGCAGAATCATGGAGCGAGCCAGAGCTTGCTGGACTCTTTCAAAAGGTACTGTTGGCTTTTCCCTTCCTGATGAACCAGCCCTGAGAAGTTTGTGGCTGTTAGTATGGGGGACACATGCCTTGGAGGAAGAGGTTGAGTTCTCCCCTTCATGAAATAAACAGGGCCAGGAGACTTCTTCTCCTTTTAATGCCTTTATTATAAGTGATCAGCTCAGGATTGGGCAGCTCGGCGTGGCTGCAGTCTCCCGTCGTCTCTCCCAGGATGACTCAGAGGAGGAGGATATGCGCAGCCTTGTCCACTAGGGGCAGAGCTGGGGATCAGGTCCTCGTGGGAGCTTTTAGGGTGTGATGATCCCTTCGTTGTTACTTATCCCGGCCCCATCCCGCCCGGTTCCGGGGTCGGGATGACTCCCATTGTCAGGGCGAGAGGGACTCTGAAGATGTTCTGCATCTCTGCAGGCTCAGCACTCGGCTCCTCATGTCCAGGCATCACTCCAGTCTCTCAACTCTTAGGTGGCTCGTTGCTTTTGGGGTTCTTCCTGCACGTTTGGAGTAGGGATCCCACCCAGCATGCTGGTCCTTGGAGTCACTTTGCATAGCCCCCCCCCCCCCCCCCCCCCCCAGTTTCTTCACTATTCTGGGGAAAACAACAACTTAGCTTCAGGCAAGGCTCTGCTAATACAAAAGGAGCAATTAGCCACAACGACCCGTGATTGCAATAACAAAACATGCAGAACTTCGGCAGCGACAGTGATCTGGCTGCCTTTTTGTAACCTTTTCTCACAAAAAAATTAACAGAATTTTTGTTCATAACACTTTAGAGGAGAAATTTTGCCCTCTGGCAAAGATGGTGTAGAGAAGACGGATGCTTTTTGTCAAAAACAGATCTCTATGAGTTCTTTCGATGGGCAAAGCTTTTTGGGTTCTTTACCGATGTGCTATACACCTTGGATGTTTTTGTGTGGGAATGCATGGACTCCATTTTCCGATTCGTTTGGGGTCAGGGGTGCGACTTCCCTCCTGTCTACCCAGCATTTAGAAAGCTCTTCCCAGTTTTGAAACGGAGAGCAGTTTGTTATAAATGGAACTCCGCAATGAGTTAAGTTGTCCAATTGGAATTTATTAATTACAGCAAGCATAGGTAATAAGCAAAGCAGCGCTGGGCGACAGGGGAGTCTCCCCTCAGCCAACTGCCGCACCCAGTGTCTCACAAGTCCCCTTTTTATAATAGTCCATTTCCGTAGGCATGGTCTTCTCTTGGCGCATGCTCCAGTTGTTGCTAGGGGGTCGTCTTCTTCCCTCTGGTGGTCGTTGGATGAAGGCTTGAAGTCTTCCTCAGGCCTGTACTCTTGACCTCGGAGTTCTTGCCTTCCTTATATGGGGTGATGTTTGGCTAGTTTCTATTTCTCGGCTAGCTCTTCTTAGTTCCTAAAACCTTAGCCTTTTGCATGGTTAGTATTTGCGCAATACATGGTTGAATTAAGCAAACATTAGTAACTTGATATATATATTATTTTTAGGTTATGCGGTTATGTATTTCTTAATCATATGGTTGACCATGTATCTCTTAATCACAGTCATACGGGGTTGACCAGGCTGACCATGTATTTCACAATCATAGGGTTTTCTATATCGGGGTTTAGTGAACAGGGCTATCCGTTACACAGTTGTTTTTCCATGGATTTCTAACTGCTATGGGTGGGCTCCGTTTCCACTGTCCCAGCGGGAGAAGACCCGGTGGGGGATGAGATTCTGCTTCCCAGCCCTCACTGCTCCCTGGCTGCGGGGGGCGGGGTGGGGGTGGGGTGGGGGTGAAACTCCGCCGCGAGAAGAAGTTTTATTTACTCTTTCTCCGGAGCCTGCACAGATGGAACCGTCTCTTCCCCCCCCCTTCTCTCTCTCTGGGGGGATGGGAGTGGATGGGCCTGCCTCCCCAGCCGGTCTCTCGGACCCCGCCCCACTCAGAGATGGGGGTGGCACTGGTCCCCGAGGCCCCCCCGCCCCTGCCAGCACTGCATCCGCCTCCAAGACCCGCCCCGCCGGTGCGGCCGCCACTCCGCGCCTCTCCAGGTGGTCCCGCCCGCGGCTTCACCGGCTTCCCTACCTGCGTCTGAGAATGCAGAAACAGCGCTTCCTGCGTCTGATTCACTGTTTCTAGGCGACGACGACGCGTTTCCAGCTTCCGGCTCAGTGGAGGAGGGATTCTCTCCAGCCCCTTCGGCCCCTCCGCCGCTCCCACCGGCCTTCCTGCCGCCTCAAGCCGAGACGGTCCCTGTTCAGGATCGTGTTGAAGACGGCGCCGAACCCGCGGGACCCTCGGAGCAGTCCGCGGCCGCTCCTACACCCAGCGTCACCCCCCCCTCCAAGTGTTTCGGGTTGTCCCGGGACTGCCCCTGCAGCGGCCGCGGCAGCTGGTCTCTCCTTCCGTGGAGCGGGGGGTGCCCGCCAGCTGACTGTGGGGGCAGTGCATCTGCCTGCGTTCAAGATCAGCATTCTTGGTG
Organism: Melospiza melodia melodia; assembly: GCF_035770615.1. Taxonomy (NCBI): domain Eukaryota; kingdom Metazoa; phylum Chordata; class Aves; order Passeriformes; family Passerellidae; genus Melospiza; species Melospiza melodia. The sequence continues at coordinate 18,309,661 of NW_026948525.1, read as the reverse complement.
GGTTTGGGGGTGTTTTTTCGGGGATTGTCCCATGGAGGCTGCTATCTCTGCCGCCTCTCTTGAGCCCTAGTGGCATGGGGCAGGTGCATCCCGAGAGCTCTGCCTCTGGTCCCCAGCCTGGAGGGGGTGGGGATGAAGCCATGGGACGGATGAGAGACAAACCCGATGCATTTGCATTGCAGGGGAAGAGGGCACAGATGGAGGAGACCATAGCTGGTTTGCTGTGGGAAACAAACATCTCTAGACCCCAGATGGGATTTCTGGGGAAGGCTTCTATTTCCCTGTTGCTGGCATGCCTCAGTGGTTTTGGGGAAAGGAAGCATCTCACTGCCCGTGCTGCCCTTGTACTGGCAGCAGGGTGCAGGCCTGTGGGAATGCAGAGCCTGCTTCGTGGGTTTGGGCCAGAGCCATCACTTGGCCTCCTGATATTTCTGGGAGTTGTGGTTTCCCCTACCAGTCCTGGCCCCACTTTGTGGGCCAGTTTTGGGGTTCCTGGTCCATCATGGGCCAGGGCCCCCAGGGCCTTCCTTCTCTGGCACTGCTCTGCTTGGCTGCTGCTCTTTTCCTTTTCGATCGGGAAAAAAAAAATAAAATTAAATAAAAAAGATTGAAAATAGCAGATAGCGGGCAGCAGCTCTGAAGCACTGAAGCATTGAAGGGCCAGAAAAGGACATTCTAAAAGTTGTTCAAATTGTTTGAAATTGTTGTAAGACTGTCAATGGTTTTTGATAACTATTGATGGGACTTTTGCAGCAAGTTTGTTTCAGGACCAAAAAGGACTCCCAGATGTCCAAGAGGAACAACTTCAGCCTATGGACTGTTCCTGAAACTCAGCTGCTTTTACTTGAATTCTCTTTGCATTGTTTTTTGCATTTTCTTAGATTGTAGGATTGTTTTAGTGATTTGTTAGTATTGGATATTTTACAGGTGAAGAAATTTCCTGTTCATTTCACATCAGCATTTTTCTTTTTAATTTATAAAATTTAGAAAGGTGAGATGTCGCAGACATTTTTCATAGAAATGCTTTCTTTGGGATTTGTTCATCTTCTGGGAAGCTGAGGCCCCAGAAGAAGAATGTAAACAATGGTTATCGGCTGGTGTGGAATGCAACAGGTGCAGCGGTGATTGGTCTTCTGTGAGTGTTTGGATTTGCTGACCACTCACTGGAGAGCTGGTTCTTGCTTTCTGCTGGACACAGAACTTTGTTATGCATTCTTTTCTATGCTATTCTTAGCTTAGAAGCCTCTGCAACTTCTCCCCTTATTCTTTTTAGTATAGTAATAATGTATTATATACCATATATCAATAAATCCAGCCTTCTGATCATCAACCAAGATTCTCGTCCACTTCTCTCACCTGAAGGCCTTATCAGGTCGCTGCAATAATGAAATTGTGATTGACGACACCTGTGAGCCAAATCTGTGGGAGATTGCAAAGAAGCAAAGCTTTGGGATTTGGGCACACTTCTCTTGGTTTCTTTGCTCAGGCCTTTGGTGAGCACAGAACACACCTAGGTAGAAAACCTTTGACTAGACAGGATCTTTTGGATCCATTATCCCCCAAACATGTCAAGGTGTGGCCCTGTTGTAATGCCAAGTAACAAAGAGCAGCACAAATGACACAAAGAAAACATGGCCAAAGAGGAAGAGGAGAGGCCCAATGAGGAAAGGATGTGGTGAGACACTGGCACATCGAGTGAGCTGCACTCCCATAATTTCTAGGCTAGCAGGTCCTGGTCTCACATTCTCCTTTTGGTTTTTTCAATTTTGTTTATTTATTTACTTTTTTTCATCACCAAAATAAAATATATAGAATTAAAAATACGTCATCAAAACTTAAAGACAGAATCAAAAGACAATTGAGAACTACATCTAAAGATCAGAACATATGTACAGCTGTAACTATGAAGCCTAATGCATCAATCCTATTCTTCAAACACTCTTCATGCAGGTGGCAGCTTCTTCCTGAGCTTGGAGGACAGAGAGCTCTTCTGGACTGGAGGCGAGGACTTTGTGGGTGAGGGAACATCAGAAGTGTCCAGAGAAAACTTCTTCGGTAGGACTGTAACCAGTCAGGTCTGCAAAATGGAGACACAAAGTTTAACAGAGAGGCAAAGTTTAACAGAGGCCACCATGCAAACCTAAACATCTGAAGCTCTGTATTTCCTGGGACACATTTCCTGGAAATGTCTAAACAGCTGCACAGGGAAACATGCTCCTGCTGGCAGACACTGAGGCAGGCCAGGGCGCAACCCTTAACCACTTGTCCAGAGCTGGCACAGGCACAGCCTGGCCTCTGGGCTGCCCTGGGACAGCAGGGAGCCCAGAGCCCTGTGCTCTCCAGGAATGGCTCAGCTGCACATGCACCCTCCTGCTCCTCTGCCTGCCCCACAGCTCAGCAGCCCTACAGCTCATTGCAGGGGCACGTGCAGGGCTCAGCTGTTCCCTGGCAATGTGCACAGCCTCTCTGGGCTGCCACAAGACCCTTCCTCCCAGCAGAGATTGGCCCAGCTCCCCCCTCACCTCTGCGTGCGGCTGAGCCATGATTGCCTTCCCCTTGTCCTCAGTCTGAAGCTGCTCCAGGTCCCCCATGCCTTGACTAGGAAGGGCAATGGAGAGAGTGGGGGCAGATGCACAGCCTTCCTAAGGATTTTGTCATTTTTGGCACAAAAGGCAAATCCAGAGGTGTCCAACTCAGCGCTTCCTCAGCTTTCTGGAGAACATCTCGCCTTCACCAGCCCAGCATTTTGGAGAGGTTTTCCTGCACATGTGGAGGCTTGCTGGCAGCACATTCCTTCAGCTGGGTGCCCATCACCTTGCAGAGGGCAGAGGCCAGCTTGGTGGCCACGGTGCGGACGTTGGCGCTCCGCACAGGCAGCGCCTTGTTCTCCAGGCAGGGCCAGAGCACGGGCAGGGCGTCGCGCTGGGCGACTTCAGGGCTCCTGGCATGAAACCCCTGCACAAGCACTGCCGGGACAGAGACACAGCTCCTTACCCACCAGCCTCACTGCAAACAAGGATCTGCCTCTGCTTCTGCTTCTTGCCAGCCTCTCTGGCCAAGAGCAGCAAAACAGCACCCAGAGCCCCTTGGTCCAGAAACGGGCAAAGCAGTTGATCATCTTGGAAACAGAACCACCCACCCCTCAGCACTAATTGCTCCAACCAGAGCCTTGGCCCTGTGGCAGACTTCCTACCTTTACTAAATTATTTCACAATCTCTGCATGAACAATGAATGAAATGTCCAATTGCCTTTGATTTCCATTAAGAAGTTGTCTAAACCCACACTGAAGATTTGGAAATGCACCATAGAGAGGAAATGGAGACATTTCTAATAAAAGGGATGATTCCATTTTCGTAACTTTGATGTCAAGTGCCAAATGTCTAATCTGGCTCATCCCTGTGCTCAGTGGCACACAGCAAAGGGCAGGATTAGAACACACCTCAAAACTCCAGCCCACCAGAGATGGCTGCTGCCTGACAGCTGGATGAGAAACATCAGTGGCCAGCTGGGGTCTTTGGCAGAATGCTTTTGGGGCTGCCAACAAAGAGCTGTTTCAAACCTCAGGCCGTCCTAGATAATTATCCAGACCCCATTGCCCTGGCATTTGGGCATCTCCACATTTTAATGCCATTTCCCCTCCCAATGTTAATGGCATTTTTTCCTATAATGTCCACTCAAATAGGGGCATAGAGAAAGAAAAATGCTACACAGGGGACTGAAATGTAACCAAAACACCAGTGTTTTTTCATATTGTCTCTGAAATCTCTCTGCCCATTATCTTAACTGAACTGTATCAAACATAGACAAATGTTTACTACCAACATGATCCTTGCTTGGCAGATTTGGCTAAGAGATGAAAACCTGAATTGCTCTGGAGACCATTCTTATTTTCTGATCAGACAAAATGTTATTTAGCAGCAATTTAATATTCTGTGGTGGAAGAGACTTCATTTTCTCTATGCTGTTAATCCACCTGCAGACATCAACATTGAAAGAGCTCCTGCAAGTACCCAAAACCAATTCTGCTAAGAAGGAAAGGGTTATGGAACCCATTTTAAAATGGGAATTCATTTGAGTTTAAATGCAATTAAAGACATCGGTGACTACTGAACAGGAGGAGCACCTGTCTGTTCCTACTAAATCTCAGAGAGAACATCTGCTTTTTCTAAAGTAGTCCTAATTTATGGTTAATTCCTTTATTTGAAAAAGAGATCAAAAGAAGTGCTAAACTAAATGCCCTATTGCTGGAGATCTACTTTATTCAAATGCTCTTTATAGGGCCTTTGACATTCCCAATCACTGAACATGCCCTTTTGAGATTCCTAATGAAGACACAAAGTGTATTAAGCCTTGCATTCAAAGATGTTGACATAGTTAACAGTGGATTTAGCCCCAGTTGAAGCAAGGCTATCAATCATCTTCTCTGCTATATATTGAGATTATCCTTTTTCCATTCCTTGGCTCTTGCTGACACAGCAAGCTCCTCTGAGGAATCAATTATCAGCTGCATGTGTAGCATTTAGGACCGCGCTGACACAGGCAGACACTGTTTGCACACCCTGAAAGGCTCAGTCCAAGGCCACTGTGACAGCACAGGCAGGGAGCCTCAGCACTCTGCTTCTGTCCCTGTGCCCCAGAGGCTGCCTTGCACTAAACCTGTGCCTCTGATGCCTCTGTTGAGTTCTGGCCTAAGCTGTGACCCCCAGGCCCTGCACGGTTCAGCCTCAAAACTTTTCAAGAGAAAAACAAGAATTCTGTGAGGACAAAACAAACTGATGCCCTGAAACAGCATTTACCACCATTTCCCCTCAAAGATCACAGATGTCCCTGAGCTTCCCAGAGAGGAGCCAGCTGGGGCATTTTTAGCCCTCCCTTTGCTGGAGGTGGTTCTGAGATGCCCCAGTGAGAGCTCAGCCCCAGGCCGAGCGCCGCCCCCATCTCAGGTGCTGCCCAGCTCTGCAGCAGCCAGGGAAAACCTGCCAAACCCACCTGCCTTGGCTATGGGGCAGCAGGGACACGCTCAGCACCTCCTGGTTTGGAGGAGCTGCTCTGCTGTCTGCTCACAGGCATTCCCTGTAAATGCTCCCTGGGAAGAGCTCTGGGCTCAGAAGGGGAGGCCAAACCTGTGATACGCTCGGTGACATCCAGCAGGGCTTGGCCACTCAAGTGATTCCATTGGTAGCTGAACTCTTTCAGCAGGGACACTTTATCTACAAGGGAAACACACATTTCTGCTCACTTTTCTCAGGTCATAGGAGAAAGGGCAGGGCCAACACATTTTAAAAAATAAAGTACATTTCTCCTGGTTTTTGAATCCTTTTCTTCTTTCCTTCCAGCATACTTGGCCGGGTTTTAAATTCCAAAAGAAAAGCTCTCCTTTCACATTTGTAAATCCAAACTTGTCTGCTGTAGCAGGAGCTGTGTTAAAACATTTCACATCAGGGACCTCGAGAGTTCAGTCACATGGAAGCAGTGAAAAGGTTTTGCATCCCAGAGCAAAAAACTTGGGTCACAGAAAGGCACTGAGCCAGTGTGAGAGTCTGTCCGAATTTTCCCTCATCTCCGAATTTTCCTCAATTTTGGGAAAATTCAGTATTTACAGCTCAAATTCACCCAAAACCCCCAAAAACCACACAAAAATCACCCAAAACAGCCCAAAAATCCCCCAAAACGGGGTCCCGGCACTTGTGGAGCCCCTTGGGGCAGCCCGACGCCAGGCTGGGGTGAAAAACGGCGGTTTTGGGAAAATTCAGTATTTATAGTTCAAATTCACCCCAAAATCCCCAAAAAACACCCAAAAATCACCCAAAACAGTCCAAAACTCCCCCAAAACTCCTCCTACATGGGGTCCCGGCACTCCCGCAGCCCCTCGGGGCAGCCTGAGGCCAGGTTGGGGTGAAAAACAGTGATTCTGAGAAAATTCAGTATTTATAGTACAAAATAACCCAAAAATCACAAAAAAACCTGCCCCAAAATCACCCAAAACAGCCCAAAAATCACCCCAAAATCCCCTCAAAACCTTCCCCAAAATTCCCTCCAAAATCACCCAAAACTCCCCCAAAAATCTGCCCCAAAAAACACCCAAAAATGACCCAAAAAAATCACCCAAAAATCCCCCAAAAATGCCCAAAAATCACCTGAAAATCCCCAAAAATCTGCCGCAAAACCCACCCAATAAACCACGAAAAATCCCCCAGAAATTGCCCAAAATTCACCCAAAATCACCCAAAACCTCCCCAAACCATCCCAAGACCCCCCAAATTTTGGGATTTCCCCCTGAATTTTGGGGGTTTTTTATGGGATTTTTTTGATTTTTGGGGTTTTTGTTAATTTGGGGAGGGGTCTCCACCCCCTCCCTTTTCTCCCCCTAAATTTTGATGTTTTTCCCCAGAATTTCTTTGTATTTTCCCCCAAATTTTGATGCTTTTTCTCCAGGATTTTGGGGTTTTTTTCCCCCAAATTTCAGTTTCTTTGGGATTTTCTGATTTTTATGGTTTTTGGTAATTAGGGGAGGGGTCTCCGCCCTCGTTTACTGCCCCTATCTGCTCCCCTTTCCTGAGTGTTTCCTCCCCATTTTTGATATTTTTCTTCAGAATTTTTTGATTTTCTCCGGGTTTTTTCCCCAAATTTCTGGTTTTTTTGGGTTTTTAGGGTTTTTGTTAATTTGGGGAGGAGTCTCTCCCCCACTTTTACCTGCAGAGGATCGCCAGGCCGTGCTCGTGGGTCCCTCCCCTTTGCCCTTTCCTGTTCATTTTCCACCCAAATTTTGATGTTTTTTCCCTGGTTTTTTTGTTTTGTTTTTATTTTTTCCCCAAATTTCAGTTTTTTTGGGTTTTTAGGATTTTTGTTAATTTGGGGAGGGGTCTCTCCCCCCATTTTACCTGCAGAGGATCCCCAGGCCGTGCTCATGGGCCCCTCCCCTTTCCCCCTTTCTTGGACATTTTTGCACCAAATTTTGATGGATTTTCCCCGGGATTTCGAGTTTTTTCCCCAAATTTCATTTTTTGGGTTTTTTGGGTTTTTATGAATTTGGGGAGGGGTCTCTCCTCCCCTTTTACCTGCAGAGGATCCCCAGGCCGTGCTCGTGGGGCCCTCCCCTTTGCCCTTTCCCGTTCATTTTCCACCCAAATTTTGATGATTTTTCCCTGGGTTTTTTTTGGTTTCTTTTCCCCAAATTTCAGTTTTTTGGTATTTTTGGGTTTTTTGGGTTTTTGTTAATTTGAGGAGGGGTCTCTGCCCCCCTTTTACCTGCAGAGGATCCCCAGGCCGTGCTCGTGGGCCCCGTTGTGCTCGAAGCGCAGCAGAGCCGCCGCCCGCGGCACCAGGCCCTGCTGCACCAGGGGGGCTGCGGAAATTGGGGTGAAAAACGGGAAAATTGGGCAAATCCTGGAAACTTGGGGGAAATCTGGGGAGATTGGGGGGAAATTAAGGGGGATTTGGGGTGAAACCCGGGAAAATTGGGGTGAAATGTGGGGAACCCCACGGCACCAGGCCCTGCTGCACCAGGGGGCTGTGGGAAAATTGGGGTGAAAAATGGGAAAATTGGGAAGTTCTGGGGAATTGGGGTGAAATTCGGGGATTTTGGGGCCATTTTGGGGGATTTTGGGGTAAAATTTGGGATGATTTTTTTTGGAATTTATGGGATCTTTGGGGTTTCCCTGCTGGGCTGGTGCTAAGGGGATTCCAGGGCTGGTTTTGGGGTGAGTTTTGGGCTTTTGGGGCTGGCTTTGGGGTGAATTTGGGGGTTTTTGGGGCTCTCACTGCTGGGCTGGTACCGAGGGCATTCCAGGGCATTTTTTGGGGTGAATTTGGGGTTTTCTGGGGGGATTTTGGGGTTATTTTGGGTATTTTTGGGGTCTCACTGCTGTGCTGGTACTGAGGTGATCCCAGGGCATTTTTTGGGGTGAATCTGGGCGATTCTGGGGGGATTTTTGTGGGAACTTTGGGGTTATTTCGGGGATTTTTGGGGTTTCCCTGCTGGGGTGTTACCAAGGGGGTCCCAGGGCAGTTTTTGGGGTGAATCTGAGTGATTTTGGGGGGATTTTTTGTGGGAATTTCAGGGATTTTTGGGGTCTCACTGCCAGGGTGTTACCAAGAGGGTCCCAGGGCATGTTTTGGGGTGAATCTGGGTGATTTTGGGGGTATTTTTGGGGTTTCCCTGCCGGGATATTACTGAGGGGGTCCCAGGGCATTTTTTGGGGTGAATCTGGGCGATTTTGGGGGGATTTTTGTGGGAATTTCGGGGATTTTTGGGGTTTCGCTGCCGGGGTGTTACCGAGGGGGTCCCAGGGCATTTTTTGGGGTGAATCTGGGCGGTTTTGGGCCTGACCTTTGAGGCGGGGGTGCTCCATGTGCAGGCAGTACAGCAGGAAGGCGGCGCGGGCCCTCGGGGGGTTGGGGGCTCTGCAGGGTCCCCCCCAGCACCTTCAGCCCCCCAGGGCCTCGAGCTGCTGCAAACCCTCGGGCTGGGCCCGCACCAGGCCTGGGGAGGGGATAAAACGGGGTTAAAACAGTGAAAAATGGGCAAAATAGCACCAAAATTGACAAAAAAAACACCCCAAAAGCCCCTAAAAACTTCCCAAACCCCCCCCCAAAAACATCCCAAAAAACCTCCAAAAAATGCTCCAAAAATCCCCTAAAATTTCCCCAAAAAAACCCCAAAATCCCCCAAAAATCCCTAAAAAATCCAAAAACTAAAAAAAAAAAATCCAAAAAAGTCCCCCAAAAAATTCCTTAAAAAAATCTCCCCTCAAAAAAATCCCAAAATCCCCTAAAAATCCCCCAAAATCTCAAAAAATCCCTAAAAAATCCCTAAAAAGTCCCCCAAAAATCCAAAAAAATCACAAATAAATCACAAAAAAAAAAAATCCCAAATAAATCTTCCTGAAAATCCCTAAAAAACCTAAAAAAATCCCCCAAAAATGACAAATAAATCACAAATAATCTCAAATAAATCTTCCTAAAATCCCTAAAGAATAATAAAAAAGTCCCTAAAAAATGAAAAAGATCCCCCAAAAAATCTCAAAAAAACACATAAGAAATCACAAAAAATTCACAAGAAAACCTGAAACAACCCTAAAAAATGGCAAAAAATCAGAAAAAAAGTTTTAAAAAATGCCAGAAAAACACTAAAAAGTCCCCAAAAATCAGAAAAAGTCCCTAAAAAAATGCCTAAAAGATCCCAAAAAATACCCCAAAAAACCCCCTAAAAAATCAGAAAAATTCCCTAAAAAAATGCCTAAAAGATCCCAAAAAATACCCCAAAAAAACCCTTTAAAAATCCCCCAAAAAATCTTTAACCCCCCCCCAAAAAAACCCCTTAAAATCCTCCTCTAAAAAACCCAAAAAATCCTCAAAAAATCACAAAAAAGTCACAAAAATTCACAAAAATATCACAAAAAAAGGCAAAAACACCTGAAAAAAATCCCCCCAAAATCCCCAAATCCCTAAAAGATCCCAAAAAAACCCCAAAATGCCCAAATTCCCCCCAGACTCACAGGAGACGGTGAAGAGCGCAGCGGGGGCCACGCGCAGGTCAGGGTCCCCCATCAGTGCCCCAAAAAATCCCTCTAAAAATCTCAAAAAATCCCCAAAAAATCCCCCAAAAATTACAAATAAATTCCTAAAAAATCCCCAAAAAACCCCAAAACACCCAGAATTCCTCCCAGACTCACAGGAGATGGCGAAGAGCGCGGTGGGGGCCACGCGCTGGTCAGGGTTCCCCCGGAGCGCCCCCAGCAGGGCGGGCAGAGCCCCCAGCGCCAGCACCTGGCCCTGCGCTGCCGGAAGGTTCTGGGCACACGAGCCCAGGAGCCGTGCGGCCCTGGCACGGAGAGGGGGCCAGCGGTGACCCAGCAGGTCCAGGACCACCTCCAGGCTCCCTAAAGAGCAGAATTCTGGGGAGAAATGGGACAGAAATGGGAAAAAACGGGGTTAAAACAGGAAAACGTGGGGCTAAATGGGGAAAAAATGGCACAAAACCCATCCCCAAACCAGCTATGAGTGAACCCAATGACCCCTGAGTGACCCTGAGTGACCAAAATGACCCCTGAGTGACCACTGAGTGACCACTGAGTGACCCCAATGACCCCTGAGTGGCCCTGAGTGACCAAAATGACCCCTGAGTGACCAAAATGACCCCTGAGTGACCCCAGAGTGACCCTGAGTGACCAAAATGACCCCTGAGTGACCCCAGAGTGACCACTGAGTGACCCCAGTGACCCTGAGTGACCCAAATCACCTCTCAATGACCCCAGTGACCCTGACTGCCCATCCCAGACCCTGAATGACCCCTGAATGAACCCAGAGTGACCCCAATGACCTTTAACCTCACCATTGGCATTGTTCAGGCTCTCACAGAGGTCGCAGAGCTCCTCCAGGGCCCCCTTGTTTCCCCCGGTGTCCCCCAGGCCCCACTCGGGCGCCGCCTCCCCGGGACAGGGCCCGGCCAGGAGCCGCGGGCAGCTCTGGAGCTGAAACCCCCAGCCCGGGGCAGGTGTGTGGGGGAGGCAAGCTGACCAAAGCGAGATGTTTGCCTGCAGATTGTGACCATTGGGGAAAGAAAACAATGGCTCTCATTTACTGCTGAGAACATAGACTACCTGTTACATCTGTTCCCTATTGTATCTGTTCCCCCCCCTCACAATTTTCAGTAATAAAATCCTCTGAGTTAGCTAGAGCCTTTGAGATCTCCCCAGCGTAGCAGGCGGACCTTCGGCTGGATTGCACCAAAGGACTTCGTCTCTGCATTGGTAGCTATATCCCCTCTCCCCCGCTCTTTCTCTCTTTCTCTATCTTTTCCTCTCCCTTAATCCCTCTATCGCATTTCTGCTGTGGTTATTTCAATAAAACCACATTGGATTTGATTATCACTGCAAACCCCCTTGTACTGTGTTGGTTTTTGCACTCTGAGATCATTCCTATGAACCATCAGGTCATCTGTCCACTAGGACGGACCCTGACATTAAATTGGCGTAACGGAAATGATTCTGATAGACAGAGGGATTTGCAGGCAAATCTCATGCTAAATTGAGTGCTCTGTCTCTGGAATTGGCACAAAAGGTCTCTCAGTGCAAAACAGGGGTAACTGTCACTGTCACTACTGTTACTGATCTGATACCGGCACTGACACTGACACTGACACTGATACTGATACTGATACTGATACTGATATTGATATTGATACTTAACCTGTCACTGTTATATTTGAATGAACCTGAACCTGTTACTGTTGTATTTGAGTTGAATCTGAACCTGTTACTGCTGTATTTGTGTACCTGGACTGTCTAAAAGGGAAGGGGCAGACTTGAAGTAATTAAGCAGTGCCTTTTAGACAGATATTGTCCCTTCACCTACACAGGGGAGTGAGGGGAAGCCCAACGAGGCTGAGTGGCTTTCCCCCTGTTCTAAGTTCTGGTCCCCTCACAAAGAAAACATTTGTGTGCGTGTGTTGATGTGAGTGCGTGTCTGTACTGTCTGGGAAGGAAGAGACAACTTGAAGCAACCAAACAGAGCCTCCCAGACTGATTCCGTCTCTTCAACTACCCAGGGAAGCAAGGGGACAGTGGAAAGGCTGTGTGATTTGTGTAACTTAAGTCCCTGGTGTAGCTTTGGTCCCCTCACAAAATGACTAAGAACTTCAGTGCAAAAGGTAAAGCTGAATTTTATGCTCTGCTTGCTAAATACAATGCCACACCTTCTCCGGGGGGAGAAGAATGGGCAAGCTGCAATTGGTTTAACTTAGAAAATGTTATTGATAGAATATCTTCTTTGCAACATGAATCAAAATTCAAACTGGGCACAAATAAAACCATCCTCTGCTCAGTCTTGGGTGCCTGTCTCACAGCAGGCATAGAAACTCTCTTTAAGCGAAAAAGTGAGGAAAATGCTATCATAGACTCCCTCCAAAACCTAGTTGAAGTTTTGCAAAAACATTTAGATGAAGAAAGAAATGTAAATAACTTGTTATGGGCTGCCCTGAGAGAGGAACATGTTAAAAATTCACATAATCCAGATTCCTCAAAAGAAACAGAGGAGAAAGAAACTCCTCACATTAATCAAAATTGCCCTCAAAAAGAATTAGCCCTGATGAAAAATTGAGGGAAACACTGCTGTAATAACATAAAACCTCTAATTAAAACAGAATGCAACTATATCAATAATGAAGATCTTAACCCACACAAAACCACTAAAGAAATCCCGTACACTGCTACTGAATTAACAAAACTTGCAAAGCAGTACGGGCTTCTCCCCCAAAAGTCTGAAACAGAACACATTTGTCAAGTGTCTCTCACCGGGGGAGATCAGATTCTTTTGTCAGAACAAGGAGTTGGTGGGTACTGGGGACATGGAGTGTTCCTAACAACAGGAGACAGACGCATCCCATGGTCCCTGACTCAGCACACTGCTCATTGGCCAGAGGGGCTCAACCCCTTGGAAATGAGAGACCCTTTGGTCGGTACCCCCGACCAACTCCTGGAAAACATTCACAAAGCTGGCTGCCTGCAAACAATCCATGAAAAGAAATTAATTCCTGGTTTTGAATCTCCATTCCTATCACCTGTAAAGCCTGAAATTATGACCTCTCTAACTCAAGGGCTTCCAGAAACACTTAAACCTACAGCAATTCTCCTCCAGAAAACCATAGTAGCTATTTCTCCTATAGAAAGACCAGAGAAACTTCTTAGTAACCAGAATGACCTTTTTGTTCCCCTTTATGACTTGCTGAGAAAAAGAATAAAATGGGATTGGACTTCTCAGAAGGAAACATTGCAATTGCTGATTCTTGAAGTGACAGCTCATCAAGCACTGGACCTTATCAATCCCACAGACCCCTTTCAGGTGGAGTGGGGATTTCCCTCCTCACAACTTTCCATTCCTATGTGGCAGCAGTGTCCTGAGGGTCGGACAAAGCCTGTTGGTTTTTATTCCTGTGGTTTCAAAGATGCTGAGAATAGGTACACTACCTGGGAAGGGGGAGTGTTTGTGGTTGGCTTGGCTCCCAGGGAGATGGAGGAGAACTGGGCAATCCAAGAAACTGGGAGTTTGGGTAGCAGCCAAAATAAACCTGCCTCTGTGACTAAAGCAACCCCTCCTCTCTCCCCCGCTTCTGCTAACAGAGAGGAACAGGACAATGCCCAGGTTGGGGAACTGTTAACTGTTTGGAGCATTTTCCAAAGTGAGGGACAGAATTGCTTTCTTGTCTGTATTAACACCAAGTCCTATGCTATGTTTATATTTGGGCTGCTCCAGGCTGATGCTTTTAAAAGAGATACAGGAGATAATACTGTTAAAGCAATGCAGGGATGGTTTGGAATTTTCCTAAAGCCACAGGAAATTCAATCTGATAATATTTCTCACTCTACTGTCAAAGGTGTGCAGGATTGGGCAGAAGGTGAAAAGATTAAATGGATTTCACACAACTCTCACTATGGATGGGGGGTAAATGAGTGTTCCAAAATCACTGCTTTTTGCCCAACAGCTCCAAGCATAATTCCTTCACTACAGAGACCAGATGATGATTTCAAGAACCCAGCACATTACCCTGGACAGCCTGTTTTTGGTGGACCCTCTGCTGCTGTAGGGGAAGTACCACTGCTGTTCAAAACCTCTCTGACAATTCCATTGTTCTAACTTTTTCTGCCTCTTCGTGGCAGAGTCTGTTGTGTTTACTTTTTCAGAAGAACTCCGAGGGACATGAAGACCTGATAAACCATGATAACACTAGTGATGGACAACAGAAATAATGTTTTCCCTTCCCCTTATGGTAACACCAGGTGATGATATTACACATAACATGTAAATTAACTGAATTTGAATGAATTGGCTGTCACAATTAGAGATTTGATCAAATTACAGCAACCACTGCAGTCGTTTTTATTGGCTTTGTGAACACACCAGTGGCTGCTATCAAACATATTAAATGATCAGAAATTGATAATTGATGCACTTTGTGCTACACAAAACAATGTTTCTTTGGCTCTCAGCTGTATCCAGGCACAATTGTGGGTGCAGTCAATTTTTGCTTCAATTATAAGCGAAGGTGAAGAAGGCACTTTTCTCACTGAAATTCGGAAAATAATTTGGGACAGTGCCACTGACTTTGAAATAGAATTCCAATCCTGGTGGAACCTAATGAATTTTGACCTGTGACCTAATTTTAAATACAACGACAGTTTTTTTTTTTTAACTATACAAAATGCCTCAGATCATTTGATTTTCCCTGTTCTAGCATTAGAACTGAATTATGACAGCGCTATTCTCTATCTTTCTGAACATAGAGAATGGGCCTGTCAAATTGGTAAGAAATGGCAAACTGTTGATTTGGAATCTTGTATTGCCCGAGAACAACAATGGTTCATCTGTGAAAGCAATGAAATCATAGTTCAAGACATTTGTTTAGACATAGAGCAAAATATCTGTCATTTTGAGATTTGTCCTAATGAGGCTTTTGAAACAATTCATAGGCAATACATGTGCATGTTTTAGAACTATTTGTGATTTTTTGCTCATATAAAATGTTATAGTAGATACAAAAAATCATTCAAATTTCTATGCTTGTAACTTTACTAAGATTTCAGGATGTGATTTTTCTTTTGAAGCTCCAGTCAATTCTCACTACCTGTGGCAATCTAACTACACACTGATTCACAAACTGATGCCTACTCCTATTGAGATGAATCTCACTCTGGTAAAACAACTGCTGCTCCATCAGAACTTGGTTGAAATCCTGGAGAAGTTCAAGGAAAGCGGACAGGAGACCCGGGTGACTGTTCATCACAATGTAAGACAGATACACCATGTCATGGAAAGGGTGGAGAAAGATGCCGAGCACAGGTGGTGGAATACTCTTTTAGGTGGTCTCCTACTGCTACGAGTGTCTTGAACAGTGTGTGTCATCCCATTGTTATCCTTTTGATTTTAATTCTGTTTGGTTTCATTTTATCAGCAATCCTAGTCGTTATGAATTGGAAGATGGTGAAACAGCTGACAAGATTGACGTCTATAGTTAATGCACACAATTTGGCTGATGTCCCCTGCACCGTGGAAATCCCCGAGACATTTGACACAAAGCAATTATGAATTAAGCATAGGTGTTTTAGAGTAATCCTGATTTTCTTTTATGATTTTGTGAAAATTACTTCTGATTTTTAGTGAATTGTTTTAGAAAATTATTTTAAAGTTAATGCTTGTATTATGATTTATTACTTTTGCTGTTGATTATTTGTGATTTGTTTTAACCATCTCTTGAAATTGTTATAAAAATAATATTGTTAATTAATTAATTATTTTTTGAAATTGTTATAACAAGAATATTAATTAATTAGTTTTAATTAATCAAACACTTCTGAAAAATGTTATGATAATCAATATTAATTATGTTTGTTTATTGTCTCCCTTTTTTCCCCTTCTTTTTCCTATCCTTTCTCTTCCTCCTTTTCTCTTTTCTCTCTGACATACTGTCTCTGCTTTTCCGGGTATGCTACCAACGTACGGCAAGACTGATCAGAGACACTCCAGAGCCCTGCTGATGAAGATCCCTTCAAGACAATTGTGAGTCATGGGGTCGTGTGAGAGTCTGTCCAAATTTTCCCTCATCTGCCTCACGATCGTCCTTGGGAGACCACTGAAGAGAAGACCCTCTCTGTCTAGAATATCTGGCTCTGAAGGAGAAAAGTCACACGCCACAGGCCCTGGGACCTGAAAGCTCAGTGTTGAGCTATTGTTTTCACAGGAGTGTTTGCTGTATGCTAAGAAGAGGGCACCATGCCCCATTTGCAACAATAGCAGCTCTGGAAGCTGTCCCACCTCTCGGCCTGGCTGGACTTCTCCTGAGTTCCAGGTGGTCTCCCACCGAAGACCCTCACCTGTTTTACAACCACCGTGACAGACAGACGGAGATGTGAGAAGCTTTTCCATCAAGGACTGAGACATGAAACTCCTAAAAGGCCCCTCTGCTCCTTCCAAGGACTG
Source organism: Melospiza melodia melodia (assembly GCF_035770615.1). Lineage (NCBI taxonomy): Eukaryota > Metazoa > Chordata > Aves > Passeriformes > Passerellidae > Melospiza > Melospiza melodia. The sequence goes on along the minus strand of NW_026948525.1, from coordinate 18,293,688 downwards.
GGACTGAAACCCCCAGCCCAGGGAAGGTGTGTGGGGGAGGCAAGCTGACCAAAGCGAGATGTTTGCCTGCAGATTTTGACCACTGGAGCAAGAAAACAATGGCTCTCATTTACTGCTGGGAACATGGACTACCTGTTACATCTGTTCCCTGTTGTATCTGTTCTCCTCTCCCCTCCCCCCCCCCACAATTTTCAGCAATAAAATCCTCTGAGTTAGCTAGAGCCTTTGAGATCTCCCCAGCGTAGCAGGCGGATCCTCGGCTGGACTGCACCAAAGGACTTCGTCTCTGCGTTGGTAGCTATATCCCCTCTCTCTCTCTCTCTCTCACCCCCTCTTTCTCTATCTTTTTCTCTCCCTTAATCCCTCTATCGCATTTTTGCTGTGGTTATTTTATTAAAACTAAGTTTGATTTGATTATCACTGCAAACCCTCTTGTACCGTGTTGGTTTTTGCACTCTGAGATCATTCCTACAAACCATCAGGTCATCTGTCTACTAGGACAGACCCTGACATTGGAGAGACATTTCTATGAGTTTTTTCGATGGGCAAAGTTCTTTGGGTTTTTCACGAATGTGCTCTTTGCCCTTGATATGTTCGTATGGGAAAGCATGGAACCCATTTTCCAAGCCATTTTGAACCTTGGATTCGGGTTTATCCAGTGTTCAGGGCACTCTTTCCGGTTTTGAAAGAGAGAGCGGCTGCCTTTCCCTGGATTGCTGACTGCAGGAGGCAAGCCCCATTCCCCGAATTCTCATGGGAGAAGTTCCTTTTGGTGGAGATGATCTGCTGCTTCCCAGCCTCCCTGGCTCGCAGCAGAGGGGTGAAGTCTTGCCCGCAGCCAAAGAAGTTTTTCCCCTGCATGTTCGGAGCATGCTCAGATGGAGCCACTTTTTCCCTCCTCCGTTGCTCTCAGAGGGGTTTAAGTGGGCTGAGCCGCCCCTGGAAGCTCGGCAGGCATCGCCCCGTCCGGCCTCTTGGACCCCGCATCGCTCAGACCTGGGGCGGCATCGGTGCCCGAGGTCCCGCCTCCCGAGTTTGTGGGGCTTCCCCAACCCTCCCCACGGGTGCGGGTGCTTCCCCATGTGGCCTCTCCCGCGGCCGTCCCTCCTGCAGAGCCTGTGGGTGCAGCGGCCCCGCCTGGGCTTGCGAGCTCAGAAACACCGCTTCCCGCGGCTGCACCGGTGTTGCAAGGCAACAGCGATCAGGCACCGCTTCCGCCGCTTCCCGCAGCTACGCCGGTGTTGCCAGGCGATGCACTCAGTGACAATGGCGGTTGCCGCCAGCGTGTGTCCGAGGCTGCGCCGCCTGTGGATGCACCAAGAGCCGACCCCATGTGGGTCCCTGTAGCCCCGCTCGCGGTGGCCCTGCTTTCACCCTCAGCGCCGATGCCGGAGGTGTCAGTTGAGACCAGCGACCCAGTGCTGCCGCCGTCACCCCCCCCCCCGCCTGCTGTGACTGCACTCTCTCTGGCCTCGCCCCCCCCACCAGCCACCCCAGCAGTTCTGCCGCCTTCGGGGACTCCGTCCTCCATGTCTGCGTCAGAGGCTGCCCTGGAACCGGAGGCATATCTGAGCTCAGACCGTCCCATGCCGTTTGCCCTTGCAACAGCGGTTTCAGCGGCTGGCCTCTCCGTCCGTGGAGGAGGCATGGCTCAACAGCCCGGCCGCCTTCTTTCAAGCTCAGTGTTCTTGGCGGGTTGGGGGGTGTTTGGTCGGTTGTTTCCCCTTGGGGGGTGCGAATCTCCCTGCCATCCCTCATGAGCCCCAGCCGCAAGGGGAAGGTGGGTCCTGAAAGTTCTGCCTTTAGTCCCCAGCCCAGAGGGGGTGGGGGTGGTACTGGGAGGCAGATGGGAGGAACACCTTTGGCATTTGCATTGCAGAGGCAGAGGGAATGGCGGAAAGCCATCATTGCTTGTTTTCTGTGGGGAACAAACATTCCCAGACCCGAGATGGAGATTCTCAGGACAGCTTCTGTCCCCTCACTGCCAGCATGCATCAGTGATTTTGGGGGGAAGGAAGCGTTTGGTCACTTGTTCTGCCATTGCACTGGCAGTGTGGTGCTGGGCTGTGACAACACAGAGCCCGCCTCGCAGACCGGGCCTGGGCTGTTTGGCTCGGTTCCCTGGGCCAGGGCCACCGCCCGGCCGGCTGCTGGGTTTGGGGGCTTTGCTTCTCCCATCAGGACCTGGACCACTGTTCTGTGGGACAGGTCTGGGGTTCTTGATCCTTCCACATGGGCCAGGGCCCCCTCAGGGCCTCTCAGGCTCCTCTCTGCTGCTGCTGCTCTTTCCAGAAAAAAAAAAAAAAAAAAAAAAAAGTTGAAAGAGCTAGTAGCACCTCAAAAGCATTGAAGAGCCAAAAATTACAAGTAGTTCAATAAAGGAGTGTGGCCAAGGTATTAAAAATTTTTTCTCAAAATTGTTTGGTGACTGTCAATGGATTTTTGATAATTATTGATGATTTTTCTTCAGCAATTTGTTGTTTCAGGATTCTGCAAGCCTGTTTCAGGACCAAAAGGGACTTTCAGAAATGTCAAAGAGGAACATCTTCAGTCGATGGACTTTCTACTGTAACTCAGCTGTTTGGAGTTGAAGCAATGAATTTCTTTGCATTGTTTAAGCATTTTCTTATGTTGTAAGATTGTTTTAGTGATATGATAGAGTTTTATGTTCTACAAGTGAAGAATTTCCCTGATCATTCCACATCAGCACTTGATTGAGGTTTTTCATTGGCAACAGATAACCCGTGAAGTGTTTGTTCTTTCTTCTGCATGGGTACAGCAGACAAAATGACAAACACTTTTCTTTTTAATTTAACTAAAATAAAAAGGGTGATATGTAACAGACATCTTTTATGAAAAATCCTTTCCTTAGCATTTTTCCTCCTGAGAAGCTAAGAGGCCTCAGGAACAAAATGTAAACAATGGTTATCTGCTGCTGTGGAATGCAACAGGTGGATCTTTGATTGGCCCATGTTGGTTGTTTCTAATTAATGGCCAATCACAGTGAGCTGGCTTGGACAGAGAGTTTGAGCCACAAGCTTTGGTTATCATTCTTTGCTATTCTATTCTTAGCTAACCTTCTGATGAAATCCTTTCTTTTATTCTTTCAGTATAGTTTTAATATAATAAATATAATTAAATAATAAGTCAGGCCTTCTGAAACATGGAGTCAGATCCTCGTCTATTCCCTCGTGCTAAGACCCCTGTGAACACGGCCACGGTGACAGGCTGCCAGGGAGACAGCGTGACCAGAGCTCCACCACCCCCACATCCCGGGCACAGTCGAATCGGGGGCATTTCTGTGGCACCCCTGCCACACTTCCCCTTTCCCCTGCTGAACTCCCTTTGTCACTCCCTCAGCGTGGGGGACTTGGTGGCACTGCAGGACCCCTCTCTGTGCCATCTCTGAGGTGGCACCTGTGCTTTTTGTCACCACCACCTGCCAATTTGTCACCAGTGCCCCAAAACAGGGGGTGGCCCACATCCTATGGTGGGGGAGAAGGGACAGCAACATTTTTGGTGTCTCCCTAACCACTTCCATCCCCCCAAGGATGCTCTGTGACTCTGCACTGCCCCCCCCACCCCCCCCCGCCCCTACCTCCTCCTCCTCCTTCACCTGTGCCCCAGGAGGTGATGCCACTGCTCCCACTCGGGACGTGCCAGTGACACCGAGGGGACACCGTGGGTCACCCCCCAAAGGGGCTGCAGGGTCACAGTGGCTCCTGGAGTGACAGCTGGTGGCTCCTGCAGTGACAGCTGGAGGTCCCACCATGCTGTGGTGACAATTTGGGGGGTGGGTGCTCTTTTTGGGGTTCTCCAGGGTCAGTCCCAAAATCCCCTCCCATCACCACAAAGTCACCTCCCCAGGCCTCGCCTCAGTTTCCCTCTCGCTCTGCAGGGACCATGTGGAGCTGATGTTATAGCATTGGGTTTATTTGGGGGGATTTTGGGTTGGGGGCTACTGGGATGGACTGGTGGGACAGTGGGATGGGCCAGGCTGTGGGCAGGCTGGTGGTCATCTGGGCTGGGGGCAGGCCAGGCTGCGGGGCTGCAGGGCCAGGGGTTGTCCAGATCAGAATCCAGCTGGGATCCATGGCTCGGATGTCCATCTGGACCAGTGTCCATCCAGAGTGGGATCCATGGACTGGTGTCCATCTGGACCAGGGTCCAACCTCTCCTGCCCCCATCCATCCCATACTCTCCAGCCATGGCCACTTCTCACTGCAGAGTGGACAAGACCCTCGGTCAGTGCCAAGATGACCTCAAACCCTGTCCCAGCAACCCTGCCACGCCACCCACCCCGAGCCCCAGTGCCACTGGTGTTCCCTGGAAGCCAGGCCAGATCCGGAATTCCTGGCAAAGGAGATCCAGAGTCCTGGGCTGGGGAGTCAAGGGCATCCAGGACAGCGAGCACTGAGTCCATGTGGCATGGGGGGACAATTAGGAACACAGCTGGGGACATGCCTGGGTGGACAGGGGTGGGGGGCGAAGGGGGTTTAGGGGTGGGGAGAGGGTTGGAGGGCGGGATGCACCCAAAACTTCACCAAGTCAAAGGGGAGGATGTTCAAAACTAGAGGGGGGAAGGATGGAAAATAGGGAAAGGAGCCAAAAAGGGGGAAAAGAACCCCAAATAGGGGAAGAGTGACCCAAAATGGGGGGAGGACCCAAATGACAGGGAAAGGATCCAAAGTAAGGAGGAAAAGACACAAAATAGGGAGAAGGGACGCAAAAGACAGGAAAAGGATCCAATCTGAGGGAAACGTCTCAAAGGGGGAGGAAAGGACCCAAAATCAGAGGACAAAGGGTGTCACGGGAACAAAGCTCTTCCTGCACTTGGGGCACTCCCAGGGCTGCCCTTAGTGGTGGCTCTGTTGGTGTCTGGTCAAGATAGAGCTCTGAGAGAAGCTCTTCCTACACTCGGAACACTCGTAGGGCCTCTCCCCGGTGTGGATGTACCAGTGGCTGATGAGAGCAGCGCTCTGCTTGAAGCCCTTCCCGCAGTCAGGGCAGTTGAAGGGCCTCTCATCTGTATGAAGCTGGTGGTGCAGGAGGAGAAAGTAGCTGGTCTGTAACCTCTTCTTGCATTTAATACATTCATAGGGCCTCTCTCCAGTGTGGATCATGTGGTGGCCAATCAGGTGGGACTTTGACATGAAGCTCTTCCCACACTGCCCACATTTGTAGGGCTCTTCCAGACCTGTAGGGCTCTTCCATGTGGCGGGTCAGGTGGCTTCTCCTCTGGTAGCTATTCCCACATTCCCCACACTCAAAAGGCCATTCCCCTGTGTGGTTTCTCTGGTGGATGGTCAGTTCAGATGTCGTCCTGAAGCTCTTCCCACCCTCTGCATACTCATAGCTTTGTTCCTCCGTGTGGATCCTCAGATGGGCAGTCAGGGTGGAGTTCTAGGTCAAGCTCTTTCCAAACTCAGGACACTCGTAGGGCCTCTCCCCGCTGTGGACACGCAGGTAGTGATGAGGCCAGAGTTGTACCTGAAGCCTTTTGCACAATGGTGGCAGCAGAAGAGCCTCTCGCCTTTGTGACTCTTCTGATGCCTGATGAGACAGGAACTCATCTGAAACCTCTTCCTGCATTTATCACACTCATCGGGACGTTCTTCTGTGTGGATTCTCATGTGGCGGATCAGGGAGGATCTCAGGGAGAAGGTCTTTCCACATTCTGAGGACTTGCAGGACTCCTCCCCATCCTGGAGCTGCTCATGGACTCCCAGCTCTGAGCTGCAGCTCCATCCCTGGCCCAGGTGGGCCTTTCCCCCTCAGATCCCCGTGATCGGCGTTTGCAGCCCCTCCTCGTAAGGGATCTCTGGGGCTTTTCTTTCCCCTTTGATTCCTGTGCTGTGGAGCTGCACAAAACAGCCTCTTCTACAAGGTTCTGCTGTGGGGATTTGACCTCCCTGGTCTCTGGCCTAAGCTTCTTGTCTGGGGAAGGAAGGACAAGGAGAAGATGGGATTTGCCTCCGTGCCACAGGGAAGGACAAGGAGATCCTCCCAGTGCGTCCCCAGCAGGACGGCTTTGGCACCAGGGTTATCCTGCAGCCGGGGGCCGTGCTGGGGTGGGAGATGGAGCAGGAGAGAGGGGGAAAGGGGCACTGACTTCCTCCTCACCTGCCTGGGGCTCCTGGGCCATCTTCTTCCTCAGGGCGTCCTCCTTCTTCATCGGGCCAAGGTTTGGAAAAAGAAAATCCTGGTTTGGGGGAAAACAAGGGCTGAACGTGTTGGGTTTGATAGTCCTGTTGCCCAAGTGCAGCTGGAGAAGTCAATGCCCCTTTCAGCCTTGAGGGGCTTGGACCCCGCTCATCCCCAGCCTCCCCCACCCCTCCAGGCAGCCAGTTTGTCTCCCAGTTCCGGGATCGCCCCTCTGCGCTCTTCCCCACTCCAGGGCTCCCGAGCTCCCGTTTGCTCTCCTGGGCATCCCCCAGCCCGAGATCGCCCCTGTGCCCATCGGTACCAGGCGAACGTGAGTCTGTTCCCTCCACCGGAAATTAACGGTTCAGGTTTGAGGTCCTGCAAGAGTCAAAGATCCCCTGCCCCATGAAAAAACCCTCCCAGAGACCCCCCGATGGATCTGATGCAAGCTCCCCCTCCCCACTCACCTGCGGCTTCTGGAGGGGGCAATGCAGCAGGAGTCAGGGGAGCTTCAGCCTGAGCAGCAGGGGAAGGCGGCGGGGAAACCAACGTGGTTGGGCTGCTCCTCTTCCTTCTGCTCCTCCACTTACTCCTCGTCTGTTCCTCCTCTTCCTTCCACTTTTCTTTCACTCCTAGACCGGCCCAGGCAATGCTGACACCCAAAAGCAGCCACGCTCTGCCCTGGGCGGGTTCCGAAACAGCATGGCAGTAAAACTGGGGAGTGAAACTGGGAGCATTGGGAAAGATCATGAGAGCAGCGTAAAGGAATTGGGAGCGCTTTCCCTGCCAGTCCCGCTTTTACTGGGAGAACTGAGAGGGAACTGGGAGCAAACAGCACTCGGAGGCGGCTGCAGCCGGCAGCTAGTGGGGCCATGATAGAAGGCCTGGTTATGAGAATAAGAGAGCGATCGCGCGCTGGGATTGGTGGGCGGGAGCAGCGCGGGGTTTGCTCGGTTATGTGAGGGCCGGAAGGGGCCGGAGCAATGGCGGCGCCGTCCGATGAGAGGGGACAGGGAGCGGGAATGGGAACCGGGAGCGGGAATGGGGACGGCAATGAGGACAGGGAGTGGGTATGGGGACAGGGAAGAGGCATGGGAATGGGGACATGATCGGAAATGGCACCCGGAACTGGAATGGCACAGAGAATGGGGACAGGGACCGGGAATTGGAATATGGGTATGGGACAGGGAATATTGAAATGGAAATATGGAAACGGGAGCGGGACCGTGAATAACAGAAGGGGAACAGAGACTTGGAATATGGGAGACGGATAGGAAATGAGACTGGAATGAGATTCAGGCTGGGATGGCAGCGGAACGGTACCAGGGTGACATGGGAATGGGTGGGTGAGAGGGGGTGACAGCAGGGAGAGGGGGATCCTGAACAGGGACACTGGCAACCAGGACAGAGGGACATGGAGACAGTTCCAGGGCAGGGGGGCCTTGATCAGCCATGCCACAACTTTCACCAGGGTCCCCAAGCACTTTTGCAGCTACTCGGCCTGTTCTGCCCAAAGCCCTGAGCAACCCCCAAGTCCCTCCCAGGAACCCCCACCTCCCTCAAACCCAACATGCCCCCCGTCCCCTGGCAGATCCCCCCATGTCCCCATCAATGGCTTATTCCAATCTCTTTTTTTTTACCCTAGTTTTGTGTGTTTTGAAGGGACCAACAGAAATGAAAGGAAAATCCAGGCCACGGGGTGCAAGGAAGATGTGAAGCAGCTGGACAGGTGGTTTCTAAAATGGATAACCGGCAACAGGAATGGCCTGGGCTCTGCTTACCAGGGTTCCCTGGGGATTACCCAGGGTGGATCCCTCTGTGGCAGCTGGAGCTGGAGCAGCGCAGGAAGGTCTTCCTGCACTTGGGGATCTCACTGGGCTGCCCTTAGTGCTGGCTCTGTTGGTGTCTGCTCAAGATAGAGCTCTGAGAGAAGCTCTTCCCACACTCAGGACACTCATAGGGCCTCTCCCCACTGTGGATGCGCCGGTGGGTCACGAGGGTGGAGTTGTCCCGGAAGCCCTTCCCTCAGTCAGGGCAGCGAAAGGGCCGCTCCTCCGTGTGAATCCTCTGGTGCCTGACAAGATGAGAGCTGGTCTGAAACCTCTTCCTGCATTTATCACACTCATAGGGCTTCTCCCCAGTGTGGCTCCTCAGGTGGTAGATCAGGTGGGAGCGCTGGCAGAAGCTCTTCCCACACTCCCCACACTCATAAGACCTCTCGTCAGTGTGGATCCTCTTGTGGACAATCAGGTTCGACTTGTGGGTGAATCTCTTCCCACACTCGGGACACTCATAGGGCCTCTCCTGGGTGTGCATGTGCTGGTGGCTGACAAGGGAGGAGTTGTACTTGAAGCCTTTCCCGCAGTCGGGGCAGAGGAAAGGCCTCTCCTCTGTGTGAGTGCGCTGGTGCCTGAGGAGATCAGAGCTGGTCTGAAACCCCTTTCTGCATTTATCACACTCGTAGGGTTTCTCCCCGGTGTGCCTCCTCATGTGGACAGTCAGGTGGGAGATCCGGCTGAAACTCTTCCCACACTCCTCACACTTGTAACACCTCTCCTCGGTGTGCCTCCTCAGGTGGACAATCAGGCAGGAGATCCAGCTGAAGCTCTTCCCACACTCCTCACACTTGTAAGACCTCTCCTCGGTGTGGCTCCTCAAGTGGACAGTCAAGTTGGATCTCCGGCTGAAGCTCTTCCCACACTCCTCACATATATAGGGCCTCTCCCCCGTGTGGATTTTCATGTGGCAGATCAGGTTCGATTTCTGGCTGAAGCTCTTCCCACATTTCAAGCACTTCTGGGGCTTCTCCTTACCCTGAAGCTGCTCGTGGACCACGAGCTCTGAGCTGCAGGCGCCTCCCCGGTCCAGGGTGGGCCTTTCCCCCTCAGATGCCTGAGATCTGCGTTTGCAGCCCCTCCTCGTGCGGGATCTCTGGGGTTTTTCCTCCCCGTTGGATTCCTGTGCTATGGAGCTGCTCAAAACAGCCTCTTCCACAAGGTTCTGCTGTGGAGATTTGTCCGCCCTGGTCTCCATCCTCAGCTCCTGGTCTGGGGGAGGAAGGACAAGGAGAGGATGGGATTTGCCTCCGTGCCACAGGGAAGGACAAGGAGATCCCCCCAGTGCGTCCCCAGCAGGACGGCTTTGGCAGCAGGGTTGTGCTGCAGCCGGGGGCCGTGCTGGGGCGGGAGATGGAGCAGGAGAGAGGGGGAAAGGGGCACTGAATTCCTCCTCACCTGCTTGGGGCTGCTGGGCCATCTTCCTCTTCCTCACAACCTCCTCCTCTTGCATCGGGCCAAGGTTTAGAAACAGGAAATCCTGGTTTGGGGGAAAACAAGGGCTGGGCGCGTTGGGTTTGATGGTCCCGCTGCCTGTCTTGGTGTCTGCTAAGGAAGGCAGAGCCTCCCTTAAAATTGAAAATGTAAACCCCCTCCCTCCAAAGTACTATAATTTTGAAATTAAGGGGCTCTCAGGGAAAGATATGGAAATAGGAATAACAGTTCTTTGCTAGGAAAAATAAAATGAAAAATGTAATAGTAGAAAGAAAACCACTGACAGAGTCAGAATCCAAGCTGACACCCTGTTAGTCAGGGTGTTTGTTGCACTCCAATTAAATGGTGGCTGCAGTCCTCCTGGAGGGACAGATGTGGTTCTGTTGAAGCAGTGGTTCCTGTAGAAGGGTGTAGTTTTCCTCCAAAGGTCCAGTGGTGGTGTAGATAGGTCTGGTCTTCCTCGGCGAATCCAGTGGAGAAGAAAAGCTGCTCCTCTGGGAATCCAGTGGAGAAGAAATGCTACTCCTCTGGGAATCCAGTGGGAAAAGCCTGACTGTGGTGTTCCAAATCTCTGATTATATCCAGGTAGGAATGCCTGGCTCCTCCCCATGGGTGGAACATCTACCAATGGGGTGAGGTAATTTTATCAGTCCTGCAGTGAGGCTCAATGGCCCATTAACAGAAGATATCTCCCTGGAGGGCTTGTGGAAGAGATAAAGAAAACTGCCCAATTAACAGAAGATAACTGCCCCACCTCTAACAGATGGCAATAGATGACATACCCCCACCCACATCTTGCATTTCCAACCTCAGACACTCTCCGTTGCTCTCAGTAGCCCAAAGTGTGATCCCAGTTGCTCCCTTTTAACAGCAGTATGATCCCAGTAACTTCCAATATGATCCAAGTCATCTACCACTATTCCCAGTATGGTCCTAGTATAATCCTAGCTGCTTCCAGTCCATCCAAGTATGGTCCAAGCTGCCTCCAGCTACATCAACACAATCAGTCCCAGTATGATGCCATTTGCTACCAGCGTGCTCCCAGTTGCTCACAGCATCTCCCACTCACTCTCAGAATGATCCCAGTCATTCCCAGTATATCACATTAGCCCCTAACATGGTCTCAATTGCCCCAGCAGGTTCCTACTCACTTCCAAAATGATCCCTGGATGATCCCAGTACAGTCCAGTCCCTCCCAGCGAGGCCACTCCTGGCATCCCCCAGCCCTGTCTGTGTTCCCCCTTCCCAGATTGCCTGATAGGAGCCCCAGGGGCTGGAAGGCCTCAACCAACATCCCCAGCAAGCCCCAGTGTGGATGTGCAGCCTCCAGTTTTCCCAGTTTGCCTCTCCTTCTCCCCAGGCAGGGTTCTCCTCCTCCTGCTCCTCCCGGCCCCAGCGGGTGGGAGCAGCTGAGAGCCCCGCACTGCCCATCCCGACCTGTCCTGGCTCCATCCCCGTTCCTGCTACGGGCTGCGAGGGCTGCAGGACCGGGACAGGAGGAATGGGATGGTGGAGCAGGGAGGGAGAAGCAGCAGGACAAGGGCTGGAGGGAACAAGAGAAGGAGGAGGAGGAGGAGGTGTGGAGCAGGAAGAGGAGGAGGACGGGTGGGAGGAAGAGCTGGGTGAGAGGAGGAGGAGTGTGAAGTGGAAGCGGGGGGAACACAGGCTCCAGCCCTCGCTTTCTCCGCAGCACTCCCGGACCCTGGGGCATTTTCCCCCCATATCTCAGGTGATCACAGAGGGGGAGCTCAACCAAATATCCTGGGTGCTCCATAGGTGGGTATTTTTTTGGGGATGGGGGGATTTTTGGAGCTCAAAGGACTCCAAAGCTAAGCTGCAAATGCCCATTGGGGAGATTTTGGCGGTGTCCCGGGAGGTTGTTTCTTCGCGGGTAAGGACACGAGAGGGGAGAACACTGGGACACCGACGTGTGTAGCCCAGAGAGAGGAGACCGCCAGGATTCAGCCCGGAGAGGGGAACACCCTTGCGAGGGGGAAGCCCTGGACCTCCCCACAGCCTGGAGCAGAGTCAGGGGAAACGGCAGCGCTGAGACACCAAGAGCCCCGGCATTGCTAAGAGGGAGCCCAGAGAGGGGGATCTGGGGAACCCCTGGGGGCTGCAGGGAACCCCCAGCAGCACAGAGAAGGGGGAGCCTCAGAAGCCCAAGGTCAGAAGAGCAGAGAGGGGGGACCCTGGGGATTCCCGTGACAGCCTGGACAGGGTATGGACCCCTGGAGAGGAGAACGCTCAATAGATGCAGGACTCCAAGAAGTCCAAAGTGGAGAGACCAGAGAAGGGCAATTCATGGGGAGCTCTTTTTTGGAATAATCATGAGACATTCAAGTCTTGGCAGGCTTAAGGATGGTATTTCTCAGGGTTTTTCCAACTAAAGTTTTTTGGTCTGGAGATTTTTATGGACACAAAATGTCTGGAGACTTCTAGAGATGGGTTGGGCAGGAGGAATGCCCAACAAAATGCTCTCATACCTTGTTTTTCTCTTGGAAATAGGATTTCTCATTTCCAAACCTTAGCCCAGTCTGTGAGCTCCGTTTCTGTGAACACCCACTGTTGATTAATTTTATCAGTCACTCAGTGAATCTCAATGGCCCATTAACAGAAGATATCTCCCTGGAGGGATGATGGGTTATGGAAGAGATAAAAATAAACCTGCCTCACCTGGTTTTAACAGCTTGCCCATTAATAGAGAATATCTGCCCTGGTGTTAGGAGGGATGTGTCATGGAAGTGATAAAGAACACTGCTCCTCCTGGTTTCAACAGATGGTGATAAAATACATACTGCTGGTTACATCTTGCATTGCAACATAAGACAAGATGGACATGGACCAGGGGTTGATGCCAGGCATGGTGGACACTAGGAATGGGATGACACAGGGAACAGACCAGAGAGCGACACCAGGCAGCGGGGACAGTGTATCGAGGTGACACCAGCGGGTGTTCCCAGAGACAGGGCAACAGACTTGGCTGAGGTTTGGAAATGAGAAAAACAAGGTATGAGAGCATTTTGTTGGGCATTCCTCCTGCCCCAACCCATCTCTAGAAGTCTCCAGACATTTTGTGTCCATAAAAATCTCCAGACCACCAAGATCCTGCCCAAAAAAAAAACTCCAGACCAAAAAAAATTAGTTGGAAAAACCCTGAGAAATACCATCCTTAAGCCTGCCAAGACTTGAATGTCTCATGATTATTCCAAAAAAGAGCTCCCCATGAATTGCCCTTCTCTGGTCTCTCCACTTTGGACTTCTTGGAGTCCTGCATCTATTGAGAGTTCTCCTCTCCAGGGGTCCATACCCTGTCCAGGCTGTCACGGGAATCCCCAGGGTCCCCCCTCTCTGCTCTTCTGACCTTGGGCTTCTGAGGCTCCCCCTTCTCTGTGCTGCTGGGGGTTCCCTGCAGCCCCCAGGGGTTCCCCTGATCCCCCTCTCTGGGCTCCCTCTTAGCAATGCCGGGGCTCTTGGTGTCTCAGATCTCAGGCATCTTAGGGGGAAAGGCCCACCCTGGACCGGGGAGGCGCCTGGAGCTCAGAGCTCGTGGTCCACGAGCAGCTTCAGGGTAAGGAGAAGCCCCAGAAGTGCTTGAAATGTGGGAAGAGCTTCAGTCAGAAATCCAACCTGATCTGCCACATGAAAATCCACACGGGGGAGAGGCCCTATATATGTGAGGAGTGTGGGAAGAGCTTCAGCCGGAGATCCAACTTGACTGTCCACTTGAGGAGGCACACCGAGGAGAGGTGTTACAAGTGTGAGGAGTGTGGGAAGAGCTTCAGCTGGATCTCCTGCCTGACTGTCCACATGAGGAGGCACACCGGGGAGAAACCCTACGAGTGTGATAAATGCAGAAAGGGGTTTCAGACCAGCTCTGATCTCCTCAGGCACCAGCGCACTCACACAGAGGAGAGGCCTTTCCTCTGCCCCGACTGCGGGAAAGGCTTCAAGTACAACTCCTCCCTTGTCAGCCACCAGCACATGCACACCCAGGAGAGGCCCTATGAGTGTCCCGAGTGTGGGAAGAGATTCACCCACAAGTCGAACCTGATTGTCCACAAGAGGATCCACACTGACGAGAGGTCTTATGAGTGTGGGGAGTGTGGGAAGAGCTTCTGCCAGCGCTCCCACCTGATCTACCACCTGAGGAGCCACACTGGGGAGAAGCCCTATGAGTGTGATAAATGCAGGAAGAGGTTTCAGACCAGCTCTCATCTTGTCAGGCACCAGAGGATTCACACGGAGGAGCGGCCCTTTCGCTGCCCTGACTGAGGGAAGGGCTTCCGGGACAACTCCACCCTCGTGACCCACCGGCGCATCCACAGTGGGGAGAGGCCCTATGAGTGTCCTGAGTGTGGGAAGAGCTTCTCTCAGAGCTCTATCTTGAGCAGACACCAACAGAGCCAGCACTAAGGGCAGCCCAGTGAGATCCCCAAGTGCAGGAAGACCTTCCTGCGCTGCTCCAGCTCCAGCTGCCACAGAGGGATCCACCCTGGGTAATCCCCAGGGAACCCTGGTAAGCAGAGCCCAGGCCATTCCTGTTGCCGGTTATCCATTTTAGAAACCACCTGTCCAGCTGCTTCACATCTTCCTTGCACCCCGTGGCCTGGATTTTCCTTTCATTTCTGTTGGTCCCTTCAAAACACACAAAACTAGGGTAAAAAAAAAGAGATTGGAATAAGCCATTGATGGGGACATGGGGGGATCTGCCAGGGGACGGGGGGCATGTTGGGTTTGAGGGAGGTGGGGGTTCCTGGGAGGGACTTGGGGGTTGCTCAGGGCTTTGGGCAGAACAGGCCGAGTAGCTGCAAAAGTGCTTGGGGACCCTGGTGAAAGTTGTGGCATGGCTGATCAAGGCCCCCCTGCCCTGGAACTGTCTCCATGTCCCTCTGTCCTGGTTGCCAGTGTCCCTGTTCAGGATCCCCCTCTCCCTGCTGTCACCCCCTCTCACCCACCCATTCCCATGTCACCCTGGTACCGTTCCGCTGCCATCCCAGCCTGAATCTCATTCCAGTCTCATTTCCTATCCGTCTCCCATATTCCAAGTCTCTGTTCCCCTTCTGTTATTCACGGTCCCGCTCCCGTTTCCATATTTCCATTTCAATATTCCCTGTCCCATACCCATATTCCAATTCCCGGTCCCTGTCCCCATTCTCTGTGCCATTCCAGTTCCGGGTGCCATTTCCGATCATGTCCCCATTCCCATGCCTCTTCCCTGTCCCCATACCCACTCCCTGTCCTCATTGCCGTCCCCATTCCCGCTCCCGGTTCCCATTCCCGCTCCCTGTCCCCTCTCACCAGCCGCCGCTGCCATTGCTCCGGCCCCTTCCGGCCCTCACATAACCGAGCAAACCCCGCGCTGCTCCCGCCCACCAATCCCAGCGCGCGATCGCTCTCTTATTCTCATAACCAGGCCTTCTATCATGGCCCCACTAGCTGCCGGCTGCAGCCGCCTCCAAGTGCTGTTTGCTCCCAGTTCCCTCTCAGTTCTCCCAGTAAAAGCGGGACTGGCAGGGAAAGCGCTCCCAATTCCTTTACGCTGCTCTCATGATCTTTCCCAATGCTCCCAGTTTCACTCCCCAGTTTTACTGCCATGCTGTTTCGGAACCCGCCCAGGGCAGAGCGTGGCTGCTTTTGGGTGTCAGCATTGCCTGGGCCGGTCTAGGAGTGAAAGAAAAGTGGAAGGAAGAGGAGGAACAGACGAGGAGTAAGTGGAGGAGCAGAAGGAAGAAGAGCAGCCCAACCACGTTGGTTTCCCCACCGCCTTCCCCTGCCGCTCAGGCTGAAGCTCCCCTGACTCCTGCTGCATTGCCCCCTCCAGAAGCCGCAGGTGAGTGGGGAGGGGGAGCTTGCATCAGATCCATCGGGGGGTCTCTGGGAGGGTTTTTTCATGGGGCAGGGGATCTTTGACTCTTGCAGGACCTCAAACCTGAACCGTTAATTTCCGGTGGAGGGAACAGACTCACGTTCGCCTGGTACCGATGGGCACAGGGGCGATCTCGGGCTGGGGGATGCCCAGGAGAGCAAACGGGAGCTCGGGAGCCCTGGAGTGGGGAAGAGCGCAGAGGGGCGATCCCGGAGCTGGGAGACAAACTGGCTGCCTGGAGGGGTGGGGGAGGCTGGGGATGAGCGGGCTCCAAGCCCCTCAAGGCTGAAAGGGGCATTGACTTCTCCAGCTGCACTTGGGCAACAGGACTATCAAACCCAACACGTTCAGCCCTTGTTTTCCCCCAAACCAGGATTTTCTTTTTCCAAACCTTGGCCCGATGAAGAAGGAGGACACCCTGAGGAAGAAGATGGCCCAGGAGCCCCAGGCAGGTGAGGAGGAAGTCAGTGCCCCTTTCCCCCTCTCTCCTGCTCCATCTCCCACCCCAGCATGGCCCCCGGCTGCAGGACAACCCTGGTGCCAAAGCCGTCCTGCTGGGGACGCACTGGGAGGATCTCCTTGTCCTTCCCTGTGGCACGGAGGCAAATCCCATCTTCTCCTTGTCCTTCCTTCCCCAGACAAGAAGCTTAGGCCAGAGACCAGGGAGGTCAAATCCCCACAGCAGAACCTTGTAGAAGAGGCTGTTTTGTGCAGCTCCACAGCACAGGAATCAAAGGGGAAAGAAAAGCCCCAGAGATCCCTTACGAGGAGGGGCTGCAAACGCCGATCACGGGGATCTGAGGGGGAAAGGCCCACCCTGGGCCAGGGATGGAGCTGCAGCTCAGAGCTGGGAGTCCATGAGCAGCTCCAGGATGGGGAGGAGTCCTGCAAGTCCTCAGAATGTGGAAAGACCTTCTCCCTGAGATCCTCCCTGATCCGCCACATGAGAATCCACACAGAAGAACGTCCCGATGAGTGTGATAAATGCAGGAAGAGGTTTCAGATGAGTTCCTGTCTCATCAGGCATCAGAAGAGTCACAAAGGCGAGAGGCTCTTCTGCTGCCACCATTGTGCAAAAGGCTTCAGATACAACTCCGGCCTCATCACTACCTGCGTGTCCACGAGCACGGCCTGGGGATCCTCTGCAGGTAAAATGGGGGGAGAGACCCCTCCCCAAATTAACAAAAATCCTAAAAACCCAAAAAACGGAAATTTGGGGAAAAAACCCGGAGAAAATAAAAAAATTCTGAAGAAAAATATCAAAAATGGGGGGGAAACACTCAGGAAAGGGGAGCAGATAGGGGCAGTAAACGAGGGCGGAGACCCCTCCCCTAATTACCAAAAACCATAAAAATTAGAAAATCCCAAAGAAACTGAAATTTGGGGAAAAAATACTCAAAATCCTGGAGAAAAAAGCATCAAAATTTGGGGGGAAAATACAAAAAAATTCTGGGGAAAAATATCAAAATTTAGGGGGAAAAAAGGGGAGGGGGTGGGGAACTCTCCCCAAATTAACAAAAAGCCCAAAAATCCAAAAAATCCCATAAAAAAACCCCAAAATTCAGGGGGAAATCCCGAAATTTGGGGGGTCTTGGGATGGTTTGGGGAGGTTTTGGGTGATTTTGGAGGGAATTTTGGGGAAGGTTTTGAGGGGATTTTGGGGTGATTTTTGGGCTGTTTTGGGTGATTTTGGGGCAGGTTTTTTTGTGATTTTTGGGTTATTTTGTACTATAAATACTGAATTTTCCCAGAATCACTGTTTTTCACCCCAACCTGGCCTCAGGCTGCCCCGAGGGGCTGCGGGAGTGCCGGGACCCCATGTAGGAGGAGTTTTGGGGGAGTTTTGGACTGTTTTGGGTGATTTTTGGGTGTTTTTTGGGGATTTTGGGGTGAATTTGAACTATAAATACTGAATTTTCCCAAAATCGCTGTTTTTCACCCCAGCCTGGCGTCGGGCTGCCCCAAGGGGCTCCACAAGTGCCGGGACCCCGTTTTGGGGGATTTTTGGGCTGTTTTGGGTGATTTTTGGGTGGTTTTTGGGGGTTTTGGGTGAATTTGAGCTGTAAATACTGAATTTTCCCAAAATTGAGGAAAATTCGGAGATGAGGGAAAATTCGGACAGACTCTCACACTGGCTCAGTGCCTTTCTGTAGGAGGAGTTTTGGGGGAGTTTTGGGTGATTTTTGGGTGTTTTTTGGGGGTTTTGGGTGAATTTGAACTATAAATACTGAATTTTCCCATAATTGAGGAAAATTCGGAGATGAGGGAAAATTCGGACAGACTCTCACACTGGCTCAGTGCCTTTCTGTAGGAGGAGTTTTGGGGGAGTTTTGGGTGATTTTTGGGTGTTTTTTGGGGGTTTTGGGTGAATTTGAACTATAAATACTGAATTTTCCCATAATTGAGGAAAATTCAGAGATGAGGGAAAATTCGGACAGACTCTCACACTTGCTCAGTGCCTTTCTGTGACCCAAGTATGGGGCTCGGGCTCTCCCTTTTTGCTCTGGGATGCAAAACCTTTTCACTGCTTCCATGTGACTGAACTCTCGAGGTCCCTGATGTGAAATGTTTTAACACAGCTCCTGCTACAGCAGACAAGTTTGGATTTACAAATGTGAAAGGAGAGCTTTTCTTTTGGAATTTAAAACCCGGCCAAGTATGCTGGAAGGAAAGAAGAAAAGGATTCAAAAACCAGGAGAAATGTACTTTATTTTTTAAAATGTGTTGGCCCTGCCCTTTCTCCTATGACCTGAGAAAAGTGAGCAGAAATGTGTGTTTCCCTTGTAGATAAAGTGTCCCTGCTGAAAGAGTTCAGCTACCAATGGAATCACTTGAGTGGCCAAGCCCTGCTGGATGTCACCGAGCGTATCACAGGTTTGGCCTCCCCTTCTGAGCCCAGAGCTCTTCCCAGGGAGCATTTACAGGGAATGCCTGTGAGCAGACAGCAGAGCAGCTCCTCCAAACCAGGAGGTGCTGAGCGTGTCCCTGCTGCCCCATAGCCAAGGCAGGTGGCTTTGGCAGGTTTTCCCTGGCTGCTGCAGAGCTGGGCAGCACCTGAGATGGGGGCAGCGCTCGGCCTGGGGCTGAGCTCTCACTGGGGCATCTCAGAACCACCTCCAGCAAAGGGAGGGCTAAAAATGCCCCAGCTGGCTCCTCTCAGGGGAGCTCAGGGACATCTGTGATCTTTGAGGGGAAATGGTGGTAAATGCTGTTTCAGGGCATCAGTTTGTTTTGTCCTCACAGAATTCTTGTTTTTCTCTTGAAAAGTTTTGAGGCTGAACTGTGCAGAGCCTGGGGGTCACAGCTTAGGCCAGAACTCAACAGAGGTACCAGAGGCACAGGTTTAGTGCAAGGCAGCCTCTGGGCACAGGGACAGAAGCAGAGTGCTGAGGCTCCCTGCCTGTGCTGTCACAGTGGCCTTGGACTGAGCCTTTCAGGGTGTGCAAACAGTGTCTGCCTGTGTCAGCGCGGTCCTAAATGCTACAAATGCAGCTGATAATTGATTCCTCAGAGGAGCTTGCTGTGTCAGCAAGAGCCAAGGAATGGAAAAAGGATAATCTCAATATATAGCAGAGAAGATTATAGATAGCCTTGATTCAACTGGGGCTAAATCCTCTGCTAATTATGCCAACATCTTGAAATGCAAGGTTTAATACACTTTGTGTCTTCATTAGGAATCTCAAAAGGGCATGTTCAGTGATTGGGAATGTCAAAGGCCCTTTAAAGAGCATTTGAATAAAGTAGATCTCTAGCAATAGGGCATTTAGTTTAGCACTTCTTTTGATCTCTTTTTCAAATAAAGGAATTAACCATAAATTAGGACTACTTTAGAAAAAGCAGATGTTCTCTCTGAGATTTAGTAGGAACAGACAGGTGCTCCTCCTGTTCAGTAGTCACCGATGTCTTTAATTGCATTTAAACTCAAATGAATTCCCATTTTAAAATGGGTTCCATAACCCTTTCCTTCTTAGCAGAATTGGTTTTGGGTACTTGCAGGAGCTCTTTCAATGTTGATGTCTGCAGGTGGATTAACAGCATAGAGAAAATGAAGTCTCTTCCACCACAGAATATTAAATTGCTGCTAAATAACATTTTGTCTGATCAGAAAATAAGAATGGTCTCCAGAGCAATTCAGGTTTTCATCTCTTAGCCAAATCTGCCAAGCAAGGATCATGTTGGTAGTAAACATTTGTCTATGTTTGATACAGTTCAGTTAAGATAATGGGCAGAGAGATTTCAGAGACAATATGAAAAAACACTGGTGTTTTGGTTACATTTCAGTCCCCTGTGTAGCATTTTTCTTTCTCTATGCCCCTATTTGAGTGGACATTATAGGAAAAAATGCCATTAACATTGGGAGGGGAAATGGCATTAAAATGTGGAGATGCCCAAATGCCAGGGCAATGGGGTCTGGATAATTATCTAGGACGGCCTGAGGTTTGAAACAGCTCTTTGTTGGCAGCCCCAAAAGCATTCTGCCAAAGACCCCAGCTGGCCACTGATGTTTCTCATCCAGCTGTCAGGCAGCAGCCATCTCTGGTGGGCTGGAGTTTTGAGGTGTGTTCTAATCCTGCCCTTTGCTGTGTGTTGCTGAGCAAAGGGAAGAGCCAGATTAGACATTTGGCACTTGACATCAAAGTTACAAAAATGGAATAATCCTTTTATTACAAATCTCTCCCAAATCTCTCCATTTCCTCTCTATGGTGCATTTCCAAATCTTCAGTGTGGGTTTAGACAACTTCTTAATGGAAATCAAAGGCAATTGGACATTTCATTCATTGTTCATGCAGAAAGACATTGTGAAATAATTTAGTAAAGGTAGGAAGTCTGCCGCAGGGACAAGGCTCTGGTTGGAGCAATTAGTGCTGAGGGGTTGGTGGTTCTGTTTCCAGGATGCTCAGCTGCTTTGCCCGTTTCTGGACCAAGGGGCTCTGGGTGCTGTTTTGCTGCTCTTGGCCAGAGAGGCTGGCAAGAAGCAGAAGCAGAGGCAGATCCTTGTTGCAGTGAGGCTGATGGGTAAGGAGCTGTGTCCCTGTCCCGGCAGTGCTTGTGCAGGGGGTTCGTGCCAGGAGCCCTGAAGTCGCCCAGCGCGACGCCCTGCCCGTGCTCTGGCCCTGCCTGGGGAACAAGGCGCTGCCTGTGCGGAGCGCCAACGTCCGCACCGTGGCCACCAAGCTGGCCTCTGCCCTCTGCAAGGTGATGGGCACCCCGCTGAAGAAATGTGCTGCCAGCAAGCCTCCACATGTGCGGGAAAACCTCTCCAAAATGCTGGGCTGATGAAGGCGAGATGTTCTCCAGAAAGCTGAGGGAGTGCTGAGTTGGATTTGCCTTTTGAGCTGTGCCAAAAATGACGAAATCCTAAGGAAGGGTGTGCATCTGTCCCCGCTCTCTCCATTGCCCTTCCTAGTCATGGCATGGGGGCCTGGAGCAACTCCAGATTAATGACAAGGTGAAGGCAATCATGGCTCAGCCGCATGCAGAGGTGAGGGGGGAGCTGGGCCAATCTCTGCTGGGAGGAAGGGTCTTGTGGCAGCCCAGAGAGGCTGTGCACATTGCCAGGGAACAGCTGTGCCCTGCACGTGCCCCTGCAATGAGCTGTGCTGCTGCCAGTGCCCCTGGAGCTGTGGGGCTGCTGAGCTGTGGGGCAGGCAGAAGAGCAGGAGGGTGCATGTGCAGCTGAGCCATTCCTGGAGAGCACAGGGCTCTGGGCTCCCTGCTGTCCCAGGGCAGCCCAGAGGCCAGGCAGTGCCTGTGCCAGCTCTGGGCAAGTGGCTCAGGGTTTGCCCTGGCCTGCCTCAGTGTCTGCCAGCAGGAGCATGTTTCCCTGTGCAGCTGTTTACACATCTCCAAGAAATGTGTCCCATGAAATACAGAGCTTCAGATGTTTAGGTTTGCATGGTTGCCTCTGCTAAACTTTGCCTCTCTGTTAAACTTTGTGTCTCCATTTTGCAGATCTGACTGGTTACAGTCTTACTGAGAAGTTTTCTCTGGACACTTCGGATGTTCCCTCACCCACAAAGTCCTCGCCTCCCGTCCAGAAGAGCTCTCTGTCCTCCAAGCTCAGGAAGAAGCTGCTGCCTGTATGAAGAGTGTTTGCAGATTAGGATTGATGTGTTAGGCTTCATAGTTACAGCTGTACATATGTTCTGATCTTTAGATACAGTTCTGAATTAATGTGTTTTGATTGTATCTTTAAAATTTGATGACATATTTTTAATTGTATATATTTTATTTTGATGATGAAAAAAAGAAAGTAAATAAATGAAAATTAAATAAACCAAGAGGGGAATGTGAGACCAGCACCTGCTAGTCTAGAGATTATGGGAGTGCAGCTCACTCGATGTGCCAGTGTCTCACCACATCCTTTCCTCATTGGGCCTCTCCTCTTCCTCTTTGGCCATGTTTTCTTTGTGTCATTTGTGCTGCTCTTTGTTACTTGGCATTACAATGGGGCCACACATTGACATGTTTGGGGGACAATGGATCCAAAAGATCCTGTCTAGTCAAAGGTTTTCTACCTAGGTGTGTTCTGTGCTCACCAAAGGCCTGAGCAAAGAAACCAAGAGAAGTGTGCCCAAATCCCAAAGCTTCGCTCCTTTGCAATCTCCCACAGATCTGGCTCACAGGTGTCTTCAGTCACAATTCCATAGGTAAGAAGAGGTCATGGATTTCACTGGGAAATGATGCACTGCTTTGGCAACGTCACCTGTATGTGTATTTATCCGGAACAGCAGTGCAGCTGTGTTGTTTGCACCTTGTTTGCAGAAGGATGAGTTCACTGGGAGGCCAATAACAAGCAACAAGGGTTCCTCCAATCTGCACTGCAGCCTGGGTGCCATTCAGCCCAGAGCTAGGGGATCATTTGTTCCCGTGGACCAGTGCTTGCCAGTGGAATGAATTCCTGCACAGCTGGAAGAAGCAATTCTGGATTCAGCTCGAGCTCTTGGTGGGCTGCATGATCATTGACAATGCTGCACTTCCAGAAATTATTCTGCAGTTTCCTTTGATAGTCATTTGAAGCTTTTAAACTTCACATTTCAATTTGCTTTGCCTTAGGGAAAAACACTTCTGGGCCCAGTGCAAACTGTAACCTCTTGACAGCAAAGTCCTCATGGTTGCCAGCTTCTGATGTCACACAATGTCACCTGGCTGCCTGTGTTTTCTTAGCTCTGGGTCTAGTCCCGGCCTAGTAAAGCCCAGGCAGGGAGGCACATTGCAGGGAAAATTGGTCCATGAGCTTATGGGGTTAGCATCAGCAGCAGAGTGAATGTGCCCTTTGGGGATTCCTCTGGAGACAAAATTAGGGACCTACTCCATGCCACAATATTCTCTTAGATCTTTCTAAAATATCTTAGAAAAGGCTGTGAAACTTCACATCTCCTTGCACAGCCAGTGTTTGAAGAGGGGCATTTTTGTCCCCCCTCAAAGTCATTGCTCTTGCACACCAGAAACATGAACATCCACCAACAGGAATGATGCATGGTCCTGCTGCTGCTGCTTCAGAGCACTGGGCAGTGCAGACCTGGGTATTACCAATATGAGCACTTAATTAGCATTTCATGCTCCTTCAAGCTATCCAGATCTCAGGGGTTTTTGTTTCAAAGCAGCCGCTGCACCATCTCTAGGGAAGAACAGGAAATGGTAAACAGTGACTGCCAGCCTTGCAGGGGTGTAGGGGAAAACCTGAAGTGTCTGCATCAAAAGATGAATGGGAAGAGTGTAATTGCCAAAGCAAACGCTTTGTTAGGATAGCAGGAGCAGTTCTTTACTGCATGCTTGCATGAAGATCATTTGGGATCTCCTTTTTGTGTCTCATGCAGAAAAGGAGCTCTTAATAATACCATGCTGCTTAAACCATATTGGGATGTAGCTCTGTAGTGGTTCACAATGAAGCAGACTGCCTGCTCTGTCACTGGGGTGACCTTACGATGCTTGTATCCCCATTCATCTGTTCTGTGCCTTTAAGACTGGCTCTGAAGAGTGGAAGTTTTGTTTGGGTTTCTCTTATCAGGGACACAGAGACAAGCAGTACATAGGGCTGTTTTTCACTTCTTGCTTTCAGCTTGCTGCTTTGCTTGCTCTCTCTTCTGCTCTCGCTTCTGCTCTGCTTTGGCCTCTGCTTATTAGCTAGTTTAGCTAAACAGTCCACATTCCTTCTTGGACTGTTTCTCCTCTCCTGTTTCTGTGACCATCTCGAACCTGCTCCGGACTGGGACTGGGAACACCGAGGGTTTGCACTGTTCGGCTGCAGCAGCTGCCCCAGCACCGGAGGGACTGAGAACAGAGCAACCACCCCCGAAAGAGACTTTCTGATTTTGTCATCTTTCTCAGAGCAGTGTCATCGGGTATTGCTCATTTTGTGTGCTGGGGGGTGCTGTGCCTGAAATAAACAGGTTCTTTCCACCTCTCTCCAAGGAATTTTTTCCTGAACCGGTTGGGGGGAGGGGCCGTGTGGGTTTTGCTTTCTGGAGGAGTTGGCCCTCCTTTGCAGATTCTTTAACAAATTTGCCCTAAACCAGGACAAAAATTTGGCGCCCAACTTGGGGCTCGAGAGAGAGTGGAAAAACCCTGTTTTGACTGCATTTTGGTTGCTATTCCTCTGTGTTCATTTAAATCAGCTAATAACCATGCTTTTTGAATTCATAATGTCTGTTGGGGTGAAGGTTTGCATGCATTTCTGGTCCCTAGGGTTTTTTGAGATTTTATTACCTCTCTGGTCCCTAGGTTTATTTTCTTTTCCAGAAATAGCTTTAGTATTGCCCCTAATATGTAGTTTCTACATCAGAGGGGCAGTGACCAGAATAGCTATCCTGCTGGGCTTGGTGGCAACGATATGCAAGAAGTTTATAAACATGCTAGGGTCTGCTCCAGGTATGAATGGTTCATGGCTATGATTATGCATCCAGTTTGTTGCAGGAGGAGCAGGAGGGAATGAGGTTTTTCAGCCTCTGCTTTCCTTCTTCTCCTATGAATCAGTTGCATCACTAGTGAAGGATGTTCAGTTTCCCCTCAATGTTAAAGAAACCATCTTTTTGGTATTCAGTCTGGTAACCTTCCTCTATACAGCCTGCTGCTTCTCCAGAATGAGAGCTGATATTTCTAGGCGGGCTGATGAGACCCCTGACTCAGGAGTAAACCCCAGTGTAGAAAATCCTGAGTGGTGTGGGAAATGGGAGGATATGGGCCAAATCCTGAAGGAACTCTCTGACCCTATAGTCTTGGATTTTCCCCATGAACAAATTCAGAACCCAGCTGAGGTGGGGAAATATCTGAAAGAGAAGTACCAGGATGAGCCTAAGGAGAGGAAGGTCATTGCAGTGAGTTGGGCCCTGGCATATGCTTATCTCACTCTGTTAGAGACTGTCGGGCAGCAGACAGAGGCAGGGGGCAGGGAGATAAATCAGCAACTGTCCCGGTGATTCAGGCTGCAGCTAACAGCCCAGGCTCAAAGCCAGCATGTAAACCCATGGCTGTTGCTACCAGCACTAGAAGTGGGAAATGCACGGACAAGACCAATCGACCAGGGGAGGATGATGATGATGAAGAAGAAGAAGGAACCTCAATGCCTCCTGACATAAAATCAGGAGTCAAAGCAGCAGGTGCAAGATCAGATGCAAATATTGAGTCCTTTTCCCTGAAGGACCTTCATGGCTTACGGAAGGATTACACTCGAAGGTCTGATGAATCCATAATTAGTTGGCTGGTCCGTCTCTGGGATGCTGCAGGCAAGGCTACAATTCTGGATGGCACTGAAGCCAGGCATTTGGGATCCCTGTCACAGGATCCTGTCATAGACCAAGGAATGATGAGGGGGGCTAACTCTCACAGCCTCTGGGAACGGGTCCTAAGAAGTGTAGCAGAAAGATACCTGTGTGCAGATGATCTCTATATGCAGCAAACTCAGTGGAAGACAATAGAGCAAGGGATCCAATGCCTGAGAGAAATGGCCATGGCAGAGATTATCTTCTCAGATGATGTAACAACTAGGAACCCAGACTTAGTACCATGCACATCTGTGATGTGGCGAAAACTCATGCGACTTGGGCCACACGAATATGCTTCTGCCTTAGCCATCATGAAGAGGGGTGAGAGGGATGAGAGGGATGAGACTGTGCTTGACATGGCAAGGAAGCTCCGAGCATATGCAGATGCTGTACATGGCCCGACACATGCCAGAATCGCAGCGGTAGAAACACGTCTGCAGAACTTAGAGCATAAGATAGAGGAGAACTATAAGAAGCTTAGAGAGGAGATTAAAGAAGACCTTCTCCAAATTTCAGCAGTACAGATCCGAGGTTCTGGTCTCCAAGGCAGGCGTTTCCCAGATAGTGAGAGAAGGTACACCCCACGAGCTGAGCTGTGGTTTTACCTGCGTGATTGTGGGGAAAACATGAGACGGTGGGATAGGAAACCTACTGCTGTTCTGGCACAACGGGTGCGTGAACTGAAGGAAGCCACCAGAAGGAAAGCAGCTCCAGTTGCCCGTAGCCGAATGGCCAGGTATGATGATGATGACATGTCTGATCCTCTCGAAGGAACATCCAAAACATATGCCCAGGGAAAGAAGGATAACCAGGCTTAGAGGGGCCCTGCCTCAAGCCAGGTAGAGGCCAGGGAAAATCGTGTTTTCTGGTCTGTGTGGATTTGTTGGCCTGGCACATCGGAACCACAAGAGTACAAAGCTTTGGTTGATACTGGTGCGCAATGCACATTAATCCCATCAAGACATGTGGGGACAGAGTCTGTTTCTATTGCTGGTGTGACAGGGGGCTCTCAGGATTTCACTTTGGTGGAAGCTGATGTGAGCCTAACGGGAAATGAGTGGAAGAAGCATCCTATTGTGACTGGCCCAGAGGCCCCATGTATTTTGGGCATAGACTACCTTCAAAGTGGGTACTTCAAAGACCCAAAATGACTCAGATGGGCATTTGGAATAGCTGCTGTAGAGACAGAGGGCATCCAGCAATTAAACACCTTGCCTGGGTTGTCTGAGAATCCATCTGCAGTTGGATGCCTGACGGGAGAAGAGCACTGAGTGCCAACTGCCACTTCCATAGTGCATCGACGGCAGTATAGGACCATTCGAGATGTTGTGATCCCCATCTATAAGATGATCTGAGAGCTGGAGAGCCAAGGGGTGGTCAGCAAGACCCACTCACCCTTCAACAGCCCCATTTGGCCTGTGCAAAAATCGGCAGGAGAATGGAGGTTGACTGTGGACTACCGTGCATTGAATGAAGTGACTCCACCACTGAGTGCTGCCGTGCCTGACATATTAGAGCTCCAGTACGAGCTTGAGTCCAAGGCAGCAAAGTGGTATGCCTCTATAGACATTGCCAATGCATTTTTCTCCATTCCTCTGGCAGCAGAATGCAGGCCTCAGTTTGCCTTCACATGGAGGGGAGTGCAGTACACCTGGAACCGACTGCCCCAGGGGTGGAAGCACAGCCCCACCATCTGCCATGGACTGATCCAGACTGCACTAGAAAGGGGTGAGGCTCCAGAACATCTGCAGTATATTGATGACATCATTGTGTGGGGGAACACAGCTGCAGAAGTGTTTGCAAAAGGGAAGGAAATCATCCAGATGCTCCTGGGAGCTGGTTTCGCCATTAAAAAGAGCAAAGTAAAGGGACCAGCTTGTGAGATTCGATTCCTGGGAGTGAAGTGGCAAGATGGACGGCGTCCGATTCCTACAGATGTCATCAACAAGATCACAGCAATGTCTCCACCCACCAATAAGAAAGAGACACAAGCTTTCCTGGGTGCCATAGGTTTTTGGAGGATGCATATTCCTGAGTACAGTCAGATCGTGAGCCCTCTTTACCTGGTCACCCACAAGAAGAACAATTTCCAGTGGGGCCCTGAGCAGCAACAAGCCTTTGTCCAGATCAAGCAGGAGATTGCCCATGCAGTAGCCCTTGGCCTGGTCAGGACAGGACCAGAGGTAAAGAACATGCTCTACTCTGCAGCTGGGAACCATGGCTTGTCCTGGAGCCTTTGGCAGAAGGTGCCTGAGGAGACTCGGGGTCAACCACTGGGATTTTGGAGTCGAAGCTACAGAGGGTCTGAAGCCAACTACACTCCAACAGAGAAAGAAATCCTGGCTGCCTATGAAGGAGTTCAGGCTGCCTCGGAGGTAATAGGCACTGAAGCACAACTCCTCCTGGCACCCCGACTATCGGTGCTAGGGTGGATGTTCAAAGGCAAGGTTCCTTCCATTCACCATGCCACCAGTGCTACATGGAGCAAGTGGATTGCTCTTATCACTCAGCGCGCCCATATAGGTAAACTGAATCGCCCTGGGATTTTGGAGGTCATTACAAATTGGCCTGAAGGTGAGAATTTTGGTGTCACAGACGAAGAGGAACAAGAACCAGTGACACGTGCTGAAGAGGCTCCTCCCTGTAACCAACTACCACCAGAGGAAACATGCTACGCTCTTTTCACTGACGATTCCTGTCGCATCGTAGGGATGAACCAGAAGTGGAAACCAGCCGTATGGAGCCCCACACGAGAGGTTGCACAAACTACCGAAGGAGAAAGTGGATCGAGCCAACTTGCTGAACTCAAAGCTGTTCAACTGGCCCTAGACATTGCTGAGAGAGAGAAGTGGCCAAAGCTCTACCTCTACAGTGAATCATGGATGGTAGCCAATGCTCTGTGGGGATGGCTGGAGAGGTGGGAAAAGGCTAACTGGCAACGTAGAGGGAAACCAATTTGGGCTGCTAATGAGTGGAAAGACATTGCTACCAGGGTAGGGAGCCTGCCTGTGAAAGTCCGCCATGTAGATGCCCATGTACCCAAGAGTAGGGCCAATGAGGAGCACCAAAACAATGAGCAGGTAGACCAAGCTGCAAAGATAGGCGTGTCCAAAATAGACCTAGAATGGGAACATAAGGGAGAGTTATTCCTAGCTCAATGGGCCCACGACACCTCAGACCACCAGGGCAGAGATGCCACCTATAAATAGGCACGAGACTGAGGGGTGGATCTAACAATGGACAGTATTTCTCAGATTACCCATGACTGTGAAACGTGTGCTGCCATCAAGCAGGCCAAGCGAGTGAAGCCCCTGTGGTACTGTGGGCGGTGGTCCAAGTACAAGTATGGGGAGGCCTGGCAGATTGACTCCATCACACTGCCCCAGACACGCCAGGGCAAGCGCTACGTGCTGACCATGGTGGAAGCCACCACGGGATGGTTGGAAACCCACCCTGTGTCTCATGCTACAGCCCAGAACACCATCCTGGGCCTTGAAAAGCAAGTTCTGTGGAGACATGGCACCCCTGAGAGGATCGAGTCAGACAACGGGACTCGTTCCAAGAACAGCCTTATCAACACCTGGGCTAGGGAACATGGCATTGAGTGGGTGTACCATATCCCCTACCATGCACCAGCTGCAGGAAAAGTGGAGAGGTACAATGGACTACTAAAAACCCAGTTGAAAGCTTTGGGTGGGGGATCTTCCAAGAATTGGGAGCAGCATTTAGCAAAGGCCACCTGGTTAGTTACCAGCCAAAGTTCCACCAACTGAGCAGGTCCTGCCCAGTCTGAGTCCCTGAATGTAACAGAAGGAGACAAAGTCCCAGTGGTACATATCAGAGGTTTGTTAGGGAAGACTGTGTGGATCAATTCTGCCTCGAGTACAGACAAACCCATTCGTAGGGTTATCTTTGCTCAGGGACCAGGTTGCATGTGGTGGATAATGCAAAGAGATGGAACAACACGATGTGTACCTCAGGGAGATCTGATTGTGGGGTAAGAATGATGTGCAATATCTCTATTCAGTGGATGTAACTGCCATTGTCTGTACATTACACCATACAGACATGAGATAGAAGGAAATGTGTAAGTGTTGAAGGTCTGGGCAAGTGGAAGATGGAGCTCTAAGTGACTAAAGTGAAAAAGGGAAAAAGGGGAATCCTGCAGCTCTGTAATATAGGGCCTGGATTCAGTGGTCCAGTGTGGGGATGTGATGAAGGCATGATGGGTATTGCTTGTAAATATTGGGGGAACAGATGGAAATTTTGTATGAATAATGCATGATGTGTTGTAGTATGTTGATGATATGGGGATAAGGGGTGGAATGTCCTGGGGTGACATTATGATGCTTGTATCCCCATTCATCTGTTCTGTGCCTTTAAGACTGGCTCTGAAGAGTGGAAGTTTTGTTTGGGTTTCTTTTATCAGGGACACAGAGACAAGCAGTACATAGGGCTGTTTTTCACTTCTTGCTTTCAGCTTGCTGCTTTGCTTGCTCTCTCTTCTGCTCTCACTTCTGCTCTGCTTTGGATTCTGCTTATTAGCTAGTTCTAGCTAAACAGTCCACATTCCTTCTTGGACTGTTTCTCCTCTCCTGTTTCTGTGACCATCTCGAACCTGCTCTGGACTGGGACCTGGGAACATCGAGGGTTTGCACCGTTCGGCTGCAGCAGCTGTCCCTGCGCTGGAGCAACTAACAGAGCAACCATCCCCAAAAGAGACTTTCTGATTTTGTCATCTTTCTCAGAGCGGTGTCATCAGGTATTGTTCATTTTGTGTGCTGGGGGGTGCTGTGCCTGAAATAAACAGGTTTTTTCCACCTCTCTCCAAGGAATTTTTTCCTGAACCGGTTGGGGGGAGGGGCCGTGTGGGTTTTGCTTTCTGGAGGGGCCCTCCTTTGCCGATTTTTTAACAAATTTGCCCTTAACCAGGACACCTGCTGAGCCTGCGATGGACTGTAGTGTAACCCCTACCTGTTTTGCCTTCAAGCAAAGCTTGGTTTTCCTTAGTAGTGGGGAGTAAATACAAGAGTAATAAAATGGACAATTAAACTGGCCCCTTTGGAGGATATGCTCATGCTTTGGCATGTCAGTCCTGCACCTCATGCTCCCAAGGCTTGTTACTCATCATGAAATATTTTAACAAAAAAACCTCAGCTCTCATGTTACTTCTGAATAAAATTGCACAAGATCATCAAGAATTCTGCTGTCAGGAACAAGACAAGAGCCTTCTGACACTCACGTGCAGCTGTCCTGGGTTTCTGCAGCCCTTTGTGAAAAGCTGCTGCAGACAGAGTGTTTGGAGTTGGTTTGGGCCTTTATGAAAGATCTGTGGAGCAGTGTGCAGGGCTCTCCTGGCAGGAAACTGTTTGTCCAAGCCCAGGGACACGGTGGTGGCAGGAGTGGAGCGGCCCCGCTCCCAGCCTGAGAGTCTGTGGGCTGAGCCACGCCAGGGAGACAAGGCAGCGAGGGGCTCCAGCCCAGCTGCTTCACTGCCCTGCCCGCTCCATGGAGCTCTGCCACGGGAGAAAGCCGACGCCGGACGAGTCCCCGAGCTTCCATCAGCTGCTGGAACTGCTCCATGACAGCTCCTGTTCTTCTGAGAGAGACCCCAGCGCCTTCTTGTAACGCATGTCATGGGGGGATTCTGTTTGATAATAAACTGTTGGGGGTTTGCCACTTTCATCTATTAGTAATAATTTCCTATTGCTGGAAAGGGGTTGTTGGAACACTTTAGAGGAGGCAACTTATTGTACAATATTCTGTTTGAAGTTGTCTGAAACTGTGTGAGACAGATGGCTTCACACAGGAGCATCCCCAAGGCTGCTGAGGGGAAGGCACAGAGGAAGACAAACCCAGTATTTCTGAGAGAACTCCTTGACACAAACCCAACCTGAGTTGTCAAACAGCAGACCTGATGTTTCGAGACATGGGCCAAAGGGGAAACCTTTCAGGGTGTTTGGTCCAGGCGGGGCTATGCTTGAGGCAAAGGTGTGTCAGTGTGTTGGATAATACTCTTTTCTTGACCTAGAGATGGGGCAACTGAGAGGTGTTTTAAACACTTTTATTCTATTTTCAGTCTCATGAGAATGGTGAGACAATACAGATGTTATAATTCATGCCATCACCATCAGAAGCCAACTACTTCCTAATTATAATACACTATAAGCATTTCTTGGTCTATCAGCCTTTTGCCATGCCATGTTGTAGATGCCTTAAAGCCAATGATTTAAAAATACTCTTTGTGGGTCCCACTACAATACATCTTTAATAGCTCTGTTTTTCCAAAATCTTATTTGCAAGGCCATCTTTTGAAACTTTTTTCCAGCTCCATTTCTCTCTCAAAAATATCTGTCCTATTCCATGGAAATTTTTAAGTTAGCATTTCTTGTCTCAAGATTTATATACAGATTCATACTATGTGGGCCTTCTATTAGGCTCTAAAAACTTTCTACTGGGAAATCCATTTCCCACATCAGTGCACTTGGCTCCTTCTCTCCTGATTGTGCCTGGCAAGCACAGGAGCCCAGAGCTCCTGCAGAACCCATCACAGCACTCTCAGTGGGAGCAAACTTGTGTCCAGTCCTCACCTGGAGCTGCGGTGCCCAGCATTCCACCACTCTGGAATGAGGAACTGTTCCTGCTCTTTCAGAAGGAGCTAAGGAGCTTTGGCCTTCAGATCAATTGTCTGCAGGCTCCTGCAGTGCCTCATGCTGCTCCCTTGCCAGAGGCACCCCAGGCCAGGGGGGCACATCTGGGCTGCTGTGTCTGCCTCTGGGGCTCCCTGTTCTGGGCAGTGAGGAGGAGCTGCAGAGGCTCTGCAGGACTGACAGGAGGGGCTTTGGGGCTGGCAGGAGAAGCTGAGGGACCTGGGCTGCTGGATCTTCTGAACAGGAGGCCCAGGGCTCATCGGTCAACTGCTCCAAGTATTCTTTCAGAGAATCCCAGAATCAGCAAGGGTGGAACAGGCTATGGAGATCATCAAGTCCAATCCGTGCCCTGACACCACCTTGTCTCCCCTGGGCCTCCTCTTCTCCAGGATAAACAACCCCAGCTCTCTCAGCCACTCCTCACAGGACTTGGGTTCCAGACCCCTCCCCAGCCTTGTTGCCCTTCTCTGGACATGCTCCAGCTACTCCATGTCCTTCCTAAATTGGGGGGCCCAGATTTGGACACAGCACTCCAGGTGCTGCCCAAGGAGTGCTGAGCACAGGGGAAGAATCTTTGCCCTGCTCCTGCTGGCCACACCATTCCTGATCCAGGCCAGGAGCCATTGGCCTCCTTGGCCACCTGGGCACACTGCTGGCTCATGTCCAGCCTGCTGTCCATCAGTCCCTGCAGGTCCCTTTCTGCCTGGCTGCTCTCCAGCCCCTCTGGCACCTTGTTGGGGGAGGGAGGCAGGGAGGGAACGGGTCCAGATCCAGTCCTTCCTGAAATGTGGTGTTTGCTGGCACTGCCAGTACCCAGATTTTGATATTTCCCTATTCTGACACAGCCCAAGTGCAGCAAGTTGCTGGCAAAGAAAGTCAAAATCAAGCAAAGACCTGGTACCTACAGCAACCCAATCTCGGGTTTGCTGACACTGCCAGTACCCAGATCGGGAATGTTTCAGATACCTGCACAGCCTAATTCCAGCAGTTTGCTGCCACAGAAAATTAGCATCTGGAAATTTCTCAGTGCCAGCAAAACCCGGCTGCAAAAAATGCAGCAATTTTCTGGAAAGAAAGCCAGAACCCAGCAGCTTCCCGGCACTGCCACCAGCACCACCCAGGTCTGGTGTTTGCTGGGCAAGTGCCCATATCTGGAAATTTCCCAGTGCTGGCACAGCCCAAGTCCAGCAATTTGCTGGCACAGAAAGCCAAGATCTGGCAATTTCCTGATGCCAATACAGGTGCCCAGACCTGGTGTTTGCTGCCACTGCCAGAGCTCAGATCTGGATATTTCCCTGTTCTGGCAGAGCCAAATCCATCAATTTTCTGGTCAAGAAAGCCACAACCTGGCAATTCCCTGCTACCGTCATTGGCAATGCCAAGATCTGGTGTTTGCTGGCACCACCAGTGCCCAGATGCAGGAATTTCCCAGTGCCAGCACAGCCCAAGTCTTGTAATTTCTGGCAAAGAAAGCCAAAACCTTGCAAATACCTGGTACCTACAGCAAGCCAGTCTTGTGTTTGCTGACACCACAAGTGCCCAGATCCAGAAGTTTTCAGGTTCCTGCACAGCATAATTCCAGCAATATGCTGGCACTGAAAGTTAACATTTGGCAATTTCCTGGTGCTGGCACATTCCCCACCCAGATCTGGTGTGCGCTGGCACTGCCAGTGCCCACATCTGGCAATTTCCCTCTTCTGGCACTGTCCATGTCCAGCAATTTGCTGGCAAAGAAAGCTAAAAGCTGTCAATTTCCCCTTGCCAGCACTGCCCAATCTGGAGTTTGCTGGCAGCAGGATCCCAAGAAATAAGGAAGGAAAGAAGGAAAGAAAAGAGGAAGGCATCCAGATCCAGTCCTGCCTGGAGCCTGGAGCCTGAAATGGGCTGTTTGCTGGCACTGTCAGTGCCCAGATCTGGAAATTTCCCTATTCTGGCACAGCCCAAGTGCAGCAATTTGCTGGCACAGAAATCCAAAACCCGTGGCAGCTTCGTGCTACTGGGCCTGGCACCGCCCCCACATCTTGTGTTTCTTGCACCAGAACCCAGATTTGGAAATTTCTCAGTGCCAGCAGAGCCCAAATCCGGCAGATTTCTGTCTCTGCCAATGACACCACCCAGATCTGATGTTTGCTGGCAGCACCAGCGCCCAGATCTGAAAACTTCCTGGTGCTGGCACAGCCCAAGTCCAGTGATTTGCTGGCACAGAAAGCCAAAGTTTGGAAATATACAGGTTCTGGCTCCAGCACCATCCAGCTCTGGTGTTTGCTGGGACTGCCAGTGCCCAGATTTGGAAATTTCCCAGTGCCTTCACAGCCCAGGTCTAGCAATTTGGTTTTAGCTAGTTTAGGAAGAGAAGTTCCTCAGACTGTGACTTTCCTTTTTCTTGGAACTGTTCAAACCTGCTCTGGACTGAAAACCCAGACAAAAACTGGCAGCTCACACCTGTGGCCCACCGAGCTCTGGGACGCTGCATTCCAGAACCAGAGGGACTTAGGAGAGACCGAGTGAGCCAACTACAACCCACAAAAAGGACTTTCTGAATTTGCCATCTCTTCAGCACTGTCAGAGGTTTTATTTAATATTATTCATTTTTCATGCTTGTGACTACTTTACTTTTTAAATAAACTGGGGTTTTTTCACTTTTCTCAAGGGAAGTTTTTCCTGAACTAGTAGGGGGAGGGGCCGCTTGACCTTGCTTTCTAGACGGACCCATTTTGGAGGTTTCCTCCCAAAATTTGCCCTAAAGCAACACAAACAGTCACAATGAAAACTGCACCAGTGGCATAATTTCCTGGTAGCAAATCTTGTGACAGAAGCTTGACCTTGTTCTCCATGAGAGATTTTTGGGAAGAGCAGACAAGAGAAGATTCCTGGAAAACTCAAACAGCTTTCCAGATGTGAAATGAAAATGAAAGAAACAATCCATGATGTTTTCCTCTATTAATTTCTGTGCTCCCCTTTTCCATGTTGCACTACTTCTCCATCCCAGTAATTCCAGATGCACCTCACCTCTAAGATCGGTGACTTAGAGATTTTTAGACACTGTAAAATATCATGAGCCACACAGAGTTTTCCTTCCTCTGTTTTTACAGGAAAGTAACGCTGGAGGTGTACGTGCAGTGCTGGGGTCAGTTAGGAATCCTACCCTAAGGGAAGGTGGCCCGACAGTGTTTGCCCCTCAGCAAGGACAATGCACAGCAGCGAGCGAGGGGATCGCTGTGCCAGTGCGCAGGAGTCAGGGCTCTGCATCTGGGCTCAGCGCTGCAAAGTTCCCGTGTTTGGGCAGACGGAGGGGCTGTCCCCGGGGCGCGCGGGGCTCGAACGTGGGGCTCGTGGGGCGAGCGGGGAACGGACACGGGGACGAACGGCCCCGGTGCTTCAGTTGCAGCAGCGGCAGCAGCAGCAGCGGCAGCAGTGGCAGCAGCAGCAGATACTTTCGAACACTCTTTCTCTCTTTCTTTCTCTTTTTCTTTATTTTTCTCTCCCTTTCCCGCTGTCGGGCACCCTTCTCTCGGGGTCCCTTGCCCGGCGTCCCTCTCCTCTCCCCGCCTCCCTCTCCCCTGCCGGGCCGGGCCATGCCCCCGGCCCGCCCCCGGCCCCGGGCGGGGCTGCCCCGAGCCCGGCCCCGGCCGTCTCACCGCGGTCTCGCCTCCGCCTGGCTCTGGCCGTGCTGGCGGTGGCGCTGCTGGGCGGGCATCAGTGCGTGGTGCGGAGGCGGCATCGCCGCCCTTCGGCTCCGCCTGGCCCGAGCCCGGCCCCGGACCCGGACCCGACGCAGGGTCCAGTCCCGACCCCGGCCCCGGCTCCTCCCGGGGCCCGCGGAGGACACACGCGTCGCGGCCGCTCCCGCCGCTTCCGCTGCGGCTTCCCCGGACCGAGCTCCGCCGCTCGGCAGCGCGGCCTCCGGCCCCAAGCCGCCGGGGCCCGGGGCGGGTGGGGATGCCGGGCCCAGGGCGGGTGAGGGGCGCTCGGGGGTCGTTGCTGGCCCCGGGCCGAGCGCTGACAGCCGCGTCCCGCCCGCAGGGGAAGCGCAGGAGGCCCTGCAGGAGCGGTACCGGCTGGGATCGCTGCTGGGACGCGGCGGCTTCGGCAGCGTCTTCGCAGCCACGCGGCTCTCGGACGGCGCCCCGGTGAGCGGCGGGGCCGGTGGCAGGCGCAGGCGGAGGGGGCGGAGGAGGAGGGAGGAGGAGGAGAAGGTCGGGGCACGGTAGAACGGGCGGCGAGCTCAGCCCGCTGCTCTCCCTCGCTCGCAGGTGGCCATCAAACGCGTGCCGAGGGATCGCATCCGGCACTGGGGCGAGCTGGTGAGTGAGCGGGGCCAGCGGCAGCAGCCGGGCCATGCCGGGCGGCGAGGAGCCGGGGCCCGGCACGGTGGGAGCCGCCGTGAGCCCTGCGGGGAGAGCGGGCGTGGGCTGAGCGGGGCATGCAGAGCATCCCGGGTTGGCTGAGGGCTCCCAGAGCCCTGGCACAGCCTCGGCCCCACTGACGGCGTCGTGCTCCTCCCGCAGGCCGACGGCGTCGTGCTCCTCCCGCAGGCCGACGGCACCAGCGCACCCCTGGAGATCGTGCTGCTGGCCAAGGTGTCCTGTGGCTGTGGCGGTGTCATTCAGCTCCTGGAGTGGCTTGAGCTCCCCGACAGCTTCCTGCTGGTGCTGGAGCGTCCGGAGCGGTGCCAGGAGCTCTCGGGTTTCCTGGCGGAGCGGGGGTTCCTGCCGGAGGAGGAGGCGCGGGGGCTGTTCCGCCAGGTGCTGGAGGCCGTGCGGCACTGCACCAGCTGCGGGGTCCTGCACCGGGACATCAAGCCCGAGAATGTCCTGGTCGACCTGGCCAGCGGGCAGCTGAAACTGATTGACTTTGGCTGTGGCGCCTTCCTCCAAGACACAGCCTACACCCAATTTGCAGGTGAGCCCTCGCAGGGGATGCTCCTGGGCATCTCGTGGCCCAGCCTGGGTGCAGCACTGGGGCTTCCCCCTATTGCAGCCGGGATGGGATTGATGCTAGAGCCGAGTTGATTTGGGTGGGGTGTGAGGGCAGCCAGCTCCCAGCCCTGCTGACAGCCTTCAGCACCCACTGTGCCCTGGGCTGGGGCTGGAGCTGGGGCAGCCAGCCCAACACAAACCCCCATGGGGGCAGCAGAGAGGGAGGCCTGACCGCGTGCCCCAGATGGTTTGGTGTGCAGGTGAGGAAGGGCTGGACTGCTCCGCTCTCCTTGTCCGCCTTGGCTTATTAACATTTTTGGGGGCCGTGCAGGTGGGGAGGAGAGTGGGTTTTCTCCACTACTGGGTGGGTTTTTCGTTTGTGTGTCATGGTTGGGCTTTCCCAGGGATTCTGCTGCCCTCTTCCAGCACCAGTGGCTTCTTTTCCAGCCGCGAGTTTGTGCACAAGTCCCAGGTGCTGGCGAGAGGGCAGCACTCACCCCGTGTGCCTCTGGGGCAGCCCCCACATGCCCAGGGATGCTGGGGCCGGGCTCTGGGAGCAGCAGCATCCCCCTGCTGAGCTGTGTCTGTGTTCCACAGGAACCCTGTCCTACAGCCCACCAGAGTGGATCCAGCACCAACGCTACCACGGCGAGGCAGCCACGATCTGGTCCCTGGGCCTCCTGCTGTGCCACCTGGTCATGGGGAAGCACCCGTTCAGGAGGGGCCAGGAGATCATCCGGGGGCGGATCTTGTTCCCACGATGGCTCTCTCAAGGTGGATCCTCATCTCTGGGCACGGGGGCAATGCCAGTGCTGGGAGACAGCAGCAGGCTCATGGGCAAACCACTCTGGCAGCTGCTGAGCAGGCACATGTCCTGCTCTCCTGCTGTCCTTCAAACAGAGCATCCATGGGGAAGTTTAGGCCCAGCTCTGGTCACACCCAGCATGACCTGGGCATGGGAACAGGAGGGCAACTTCTCCAACTGACTGGTGATTTCTGGTTTCTCTCCCCAGAGTGCCAAGATGTTATTAAGAGGTGTTTGTCCATGCAACCCTCAGACAGGCCATCCTTAGAAGAGCTTTTCTGTCATCCTTGGGTGAAGGGTGTTTCCCTGCCCTAGAAGACTGAAGAAATCAACGTGCACAGTTGGATCCAGGGGCCTGGCAGGTACCAGCACCACGCATCTCTTGGCAATCAGTGGCAAAGCAAACCAGGCTGGTTTTGTCCTGCCTGTAGCTCTGAGCAGGGGTCAGCAGAAGGGAACATGCAGCTCTTGGGCTGGAGCTGAGCTGGAGACCCAGTGTGACAAGCACTGGTGGCCACCATCCCCGCGGTTTTGTTTGTATGGTTCATGGATGGCTGGGGCCCTGGGCAGAGCCCTGAAAGCCTGGTCTGACCCCAGGGAAGGGAAAGGAGCCCCTGGAGAAGCTGTTCCAAGTGGGGCTGGTGCTGGAGACACCAAGGACAACCTCAAGGATGACAATCTCTTCCTTGGCCTGGCCAGCTGAAGATGATGGACTTGGATTCTGGCAACTTCTTCAAAGCCAGGCTCCAGGTCCAATTTGCAGGTGAGTCCACAGGCAGGGGGTTGCTCCCAGATCTGGGCATGGCACAGCTGGGCACCAAAGGTTCCGCCTTAGCTGGGGCAGATGCAATTAATTCTTCAGTCAGTTGCCCAGCTGCTTTTTTACTCTGGGCAGCTGCTGAGGGCTGGATGTGCCGTGGCTGGCTGCAGGCTGGGCACATGTCCTGCCCTCCTGCTCTGCTGCCAAAGGCAGCAGGGATGGGCAGCCCTGGGCACAGCTCTGGGCACAGTCAGCATGGCCTGGGCACCGCAGGCCTTGGCACAAGGGCACAGGAGCCCTCAGCTGACGGGCGGTTTCTGCTTTCTCTCCTTGCAGCCGGGCTCTGCGGGTGCTGAGGCTGCTCTGGGCTCTGCCAGGGCTCTGCTGGGCTCAGCCCTGGGCCCAGCTGGGCTGGCTCTGCCCTCACATTGCTCTGACAGCTCTGCAACAGACGAGCCCCTTGCGAGCACAGTGCCTGAGCTTTCTGCTTTGGCAGGTGAGTGAGACTCTGCTGCAGGCCCAGAGATTGCAGCTGGGGACACACATCCAACTGGCAAGGACCCAAAATCTCCACAGTCCCAGCTGAATGCCTGGATCTGCACAGGGTGTTTTGTCTGTCCCACTCTTCCTTCTTGATTGGCTGGAATTGTGCAATTGCACTTTCTTCCTCCTCTAAAAGTGCCATGAGTGGGCCAAAGCTGGCGAGTGGGCCGTGCTCCTGAGGCAGTGCAGTCTGGAGCTGGTGGATGGAGAATTGCCCTTCTGCACTTCCACACCAGAGCAAAAAGCTGTCAGTCGGACTTTGTGACTCTAAGAGATCCCTGACAGTTTCAAAGGGAATGTGCAGCCCATTCCCAGGCTGAGAAGGAAGGTCATCTTCTAAAGGATTTGGGCTTTGACAGAGTTTCCATTCCCAGTCCTGCTTGGAGCTGGAAGGGCACATAGCCTTGCCTCAACCACAATTTAAAATAACAATATTGGAAACAATCCCCAAAAACTTTTTGAAAAGACTGCTGAAGTCAGTACGATGGATCCATGCCATCAGCACATTTACAAAGTAAATAACTGAGTTTTCTTTCAAAAGATCAGTTGCCTCTTAATTCAAAGTTAGAGAAGATTTTTCACTGCACACTTGGGTTTTGTTTTTATCTTTCACATTTTATATAGTTTTTGATTACTTTTTCCTTTCAGTAGAAAACATGTCCTATAAAAGGAGTGTCGTTTGCTCCTGGTTCCTGTGTGAAGCAGCTCCCTTCCTGCTGGCTGAGCTGCTCAGGCAGAGCCCGGCAGCTCCTGGCCCTGCAGGGCTGAGGCTTTTCCCCGTTGCTGGGCACAGACTGATGGAGCAGCACTGCTGAACACGGGCACACAGAGGGACCAGCAGCAGCTGCCTTTGGCCACCTGAGGCTCCAAGGCCCAAACTCTGAGCAGCCAGGGCTGGAAGAGACTGGCAGGATCTGATCCCTGACTCTGGGCCAGGGCTGCACAAATGACCCCACAGCAGCAGCAGCAGCAGATGGAGCTGACTTTGAGCACAGCCCCTGCCCCTCTTCCCTCCCGTGTGCAGCGGTGTCACAGCAGCCTGAGGCACCTGGGAGCCCCCAGTGGCAGCAGGGACTGGAGATGGCAGCCCTGGGCTCCTGGAGGCTGTGCAAGGAACGGAGCTGGGCATTCCCTGTGCATGGGGAGCTTCCAGATGGAAAAGGCTGCTGTGCCCAGGCAGCTCCAAGGGCACAGAAAGGAGGGTCTGGAGCACTGGATCTGTGCCAGTGCCACAGTCCTGGCGAGCCCTGGGGGAACGGAGGGCACAGCAAGAGGGACAGAACCAGGCAAGGGCAGAGACTGGAGAGAGCCAGGCCTGGGAGCAGGAGCAGCTGCTCCATTGCACTCTTGGAGAAAGCTCTTGGCTGGTTCAAAGCGCTGAAAGGCGTGAAGGGCAGAGAGGAGGCCACAGCAAACAATGCTCCTGTTTGCACAGCCTCCCCTCTCCGTGTCCCAGAAGGAATTGCATGGACTGTGTTCTTCTCTCCAAGTCATCTCGTTCAGCATGAGCAGCTCAGCACCCGGAGCTGAAGGAGCTGAAGCCTCAGGCCACAGGAGCTGGGCAAGAGGGAACTTTTGGAGCAAAGGAATGCTGCTAAAATAGCCCCAGCTGAATGCAGTTGATAGAATCATGGAATCACAAAATCCTTTCCGTTGGAAAAGCCCTCTGAGCTCAGCCAGTGCAGCCGCTCACCCAGCAGTGCCAAGCCCAGCACTAAACCACATCCCTGAAGTGCCAAGGCCTGGACACCAGCCCTGAGTGAGGCCTGGACAGCAGGCCCTGAGCCAAAGGTGGCCTCTGGATGAACCTTCCAAGCAAACGTTATCTTTGTATCTGCTCCCTGATGAAATATGCATGGTTATTAGGCCCTGTAATAGATGTAGCCACTCATTAGTGGGACATGTATTGACCTTTGTGTATTTAGAAGCCAGACAAGGCCATGAAATCTGACATCTGGCCCTGTTTGGGGCTGAATGGTCAAAGTTACCTCCCTTGGTTCCTTCTTGCGCCCTGGCCAGGCTTTGGGAGGGACCCAAGGGGAGGATGAAAGCAGATGTTGCCACACTAGCAGTGCCGTCAGTTTTTTCATTCAGCACTGTCAGAGCTGGGCCCTCACCCAGCGGGGTTGGAGCCTCACCTGGGGCTGGAGGCACCTGCAGGAATTCCGAGTGCCCAGGAGTGGCTCTGCAGCCCTTGGCTGTGACAGCTTCCCCAGCTGCTGTGTGGGTCTGGGGGATGGTAAAGGCTGAGGGTAAATGCTGCTGGATCTTTCTTAATCACTGCAGGCAATCTTTGGTGGGGATGGTAAAGGCTGAGGGTAAATGCTGCTGGATCTTTCTTAATCACTGCAGGCAGTCTTTGGTGGGGATGGTTGGGTGCATTGCTGAGCTGCTCCTTTTGTGATTCTTTGCTGCTCTGAACTGCAGGAAATGACACTGATTCATTCAGCTGGTGTCTGTGTCTTTGGTGCTGACCCTGCCCACTGGCAAAACAAAACTGGCACAGTCTGGCCAGATGCCAACAAAATTTCACTTGTTCAATGTAAATGTGAGGAATCAGTGCCATCAGAAATTCCCAGCTGGGAAGCCTTTCCCTGGAGTTCCCTGGCTCTGGAGTGAGCTGAGGTCGGAGCCCCATGGGAGCAGTGGGGCAATCGGGTAAAAGAAGCTGCACCCCTGGATGTCTTCAAATGCATCCAAAAATTGCATATGGAAAAGGAAAAGACCTTGTGAGTTTGGGCAGACAAAGCTGGATTTGCTGAGAGCACATAGGAAACAGCACCTTCAGGAGGAGCAATTATTGTTGGAATGCTACCACATGGAGCAACAGAAGAAGGTTTTAATCTTGAGCTCAGATGCACTTGTGCAAGTGAAATAT
The DNA here is from genome assembly GCF_035770615.1 of Melospiza melodia melodia. Lineage (NCBI taxonomy): Eukaryota > Metazoa > Chordata > Aves > Passeriformes > Passerellidae > Melospiza > Melospiza melodia. Next base: position 18,252,087 of record NW_026948525.1, on the reverse strand, counting down.
CAATATAATAAATAAGTATATACGTATTTATAGGATAATAAGACCTTCATGTTTATATTTATAGATTTTTATATATGTCTATTTCTATATCTACATATCTATATCTACATTTCTATATCAATATGTACATGTAAAATAAGAATAATGTGAAATATTGACAATAATAATGTGATATGCTGACAATACTAATTTGGTATCTTTGGCTGCTCAGGGATGTAACACTAAATACCCTACAGAACAGGATTGGCCAGGACCCTAATGTCAGTGGTCAACTTTGTGAGATTGTATACAATGAAAAAGGAGAAAGAGATGAAATTGGCGATTTTTACAGGATGTGCTGATACTGTGATGCAGAGTGCTTTGTCTGTTCCTGTGAAAAATACAGTGATTTTGCCTGCAGGGTTTTTCATGTACCACACTATCCACAAGCTGCAGGATTGGCTGTGTGGGTGAAGGGGTTGTTAAAAGAACAGTTGGTAAAATGAGGAGATGGGAAACTTTGCCCATGGAGAACCCATCTCCCAGATGTGCTCCATGCCCTTCACAATGGCCCACTGGGGAAATGGAAACCCCCTGGCTGTGCACGGCTGCCCCCAATTTGCAAATCCAACCATGGGCAGTGAGAGTTTGGCTGCCTGGGAAATTGTTCTAGCTGTGATGGCCCCTGGCAGGGCCAGCCCAGAGGCTGCAGGGCTGGGCCTTCATGCATTGGAATTCATTAGGATAAATTCAAAGCAAATGAGAGCTATCAGTTCTGAAACTGGAATTCAGATTCCTCCAGGACACTTTGCTTTGGTAACTGCTCCCTTGCAGCTTGGCCTTGCAAAGTGTTCCTGTCATGGCAGGAGGAATCGATGCAGAATATCCAGGAGAAATTACAGTAATTCTGTCAAACAATAATGAACAAGATTGGATTATTCAACCCCATGACAGGGTAGCACAATTATTGATATTGGAATTTTGAGAACGATTGTGAAAAAATGAGATCCAGCTCCAGTCACCAACATTTGTGGAGACAAAAGGGTTTAGATGCAGCAGCCCTAATAATGGAGCCAGAGTGTGGGTCCGGAGGCCAAATGGCCCTCCCGAGGCAGCTGAAGGAGCAGCTCCTAGGAAAGACAACTCTGAGTCCTGAACCCTGGGCAGGAGCAATGGGAATGTGTCCCTGCAGCCAAGGATTCTGTGTGAGAACAAGTAGATCTGCCAGGAGATTGTTTTACACATCCTGCCAGACCAGATCTCCCTGTTTGCCCCAAGGGCCCCTTTGGAACATGCTCTGATCCACGGGGCTCCATGGGAAGGCTGCTGTGACACTGGGGGACTTGCACAGGAATTCCATCCAGGAGCCTGGGTGCCCCTCAGGGACTGGGACCTGGCCCCTTCCAGCCAGAGGGGAAAGGGCCCCCCAAGCCTTGTTAGCCACAGACAGCATGGGAAAGCTGAACAGCAAAGAGCCTGGAGGCATTATTCCGGAATTAAAAAGGTGCCAGCTCCATGGACAACAGGATTCTTGTTCCTAATTGGAACTACATTGAGAAAAACGAATGAAGAATGGTGTCACTAAAGTACTACTGATGTCTGTAAGGTGTACCTTGATAGTCAGCCAGAATCTTTGTCTGCCACAAACACCTCTAGTGTTTGACCAAGGGATTGGTCATCAAAATGTAATAATGAGTTATGATGGATTGCTGAGCTTCTTTTGTAATTCTTTGCTAATGATGATGTGCTTTGCTGAGCTTGTCCTTTTGTAAATCTCTGCAGCTGTGCATGATATAAATGACACAATGCCTTAAGTTGGTGTCTGTGTCTTTGGTAGTGACCCTGCCCACTGGTGAAACAGGGCCCCCTCTTGCCTAAGTGTTCCCTGGGAAGGCAAAAGCCCTCACTCCAAAATTCCCCCCTTCCTCCTTGTTCCCCCCTTCATACCCTGAGCATGATGTGCTCTGGTCTGGGCTATGCCCGGGGTCAGTTGGGGTCCCCTGTCCTGGCTGTGTCCCCTGCCCAGCTCCCCCACAGCCCCAGCCCCTCCCCAGCGTGGCTGGACGAGGGGCAGGACAGGCCTTGGCTGTGCTGCAGCTCAGCAAGAACAAAACCATCTCTGCGTGCTCAGCGCTGTGGTCAGCACCTGGCCCAGCAGTGTCTCAGTGCCAGGGGCTGTGCCCTCAGTCCCTGCCGGGGGTTTCCATGGCAACTGCCAGGCCAGGTGACCCAGGTGTCCCCCCAGTGCCGGTTGCCATGGAAACAGTGCCCAGCCCTGCCCCTTTCTGTCTGGCTGACCTGGCCTTTGGCCCTGGCAGTGCCGGTGGCTGCTGGTTCCTGGTGCCAGAGCGGCCAGTGCGGCACAGGGCAGGTGGCCATGGCACAGCCCCCAGCAAGGGATCCCCTCTGGCTCTAGGCACTGACACCAGCCCTGAGCAAGGGCCAGGGCAGCTTTCCATGGCCACCAGCCACCACAACAACTCCGGGCATTGGTTGCCATGGCACCAAACCAAGGACCGGGTCCCCATGGCCGTTGCCATGGCACCTGGTGGCACCAACGAGTGTCACTGCAACTGTACCTGGAGCAGCCCTGGCACTGCTTTGTCCTGAGGGTTGCCATGGCAGTCGAGGGCAGCAACAGCTCTGCAGGCAAGTGGCCATGGAACCTGGCTGCAGAAATGGCTCCTTGGGCTGGTTTCCAAAGAAACCTGAACTGATGGGGGTTGCCATGGCACCCAGATACGGCATTGGCAGTGTCCATGGCAACAGTCCCTTGCAATGGCACCACTGCATGTTGGGATGATGATGCACCCTCACAGTTGGCCCGGGACAGGTCTGGAGTGTTCTGGGTGGCACCTTGGGCTTGGCACACACTTAAGGATGATGTCTGTTTGCAGTGGGGAAACTCAGGAGTTTTAGATTGCTTCAAAAATCAAAGAAGGAAAATCCCTCTTTGGCTGTGTGCAGCCAGTTCTTCAAGCAAAGCAGGTCCCAGGGGAGTGAGGACAGACACGATGGGCTTGAGGAATGTGGAGCAAGGTTGTCCAGACTGGCTCAGAGCTCAAGGCACCGCTTCTCTGAGCAGGCCAGACCTCCTTAGGAGAGTCCATGCAACAATATCAGTCACTGAATGCTGCAATCATCTCTTGTGTAATAAGAACAGCAATAAAAGACACCCTTTAAAATAGGACAACATATTTCCTGGAAGCTCTTTGAACTATTTCCCCATAACTCTAAAAGGAAAAGCTCCTAATCAACTACACTGGAGCAGAGGGAAATCAAGGCAGAGACAGGGTTTTTCAGGACTTGCTTGATCCTCATGAGCCTCACTGTGCATTTGGAGTGAGCCCTTGAACATCAGGGCCTGGGAGGAGATTGCACAAACCTTGCCAGGAGTCAAAGGCAGAGGAAACACCCCAAGTGTCTCCAGGCATTCATGGCTCCCACTGAGGTCCCTCTCCAACACAGGCTCCTCATGGACTCCTTGGAGGAGAGAATTGGTGGCCAGGATGGCACAGAAACCTCTCAGACACTCAGTGTGGGAAGGAAAATCCAAAGTACTTTCAACACATTGAGTGTCTCAAAGCATTAATTGAGGCCCCTGGGATGTGGGCTAGGGGGGGATGCTGAGGGCAGGACAAGGGGCTGACAGTTTCCAGCCTGGCTGGGGCTGTGCCCCAGGCCTCAGGACAAGGTGTCTCCTCACAGCCCTTGGTGGCACAGACCCTGCTGCTGTGGCCCAGGGCACCAAGACTTGGCTTCTCTTTGTCCCCACCTGTCATCACTGCCTCCAGTTCTCTGCTCTGCCTGGGGCCTGAGGACACTTCCTCAGTCGTGTCCCTGACAGAGATCTCTTCAAAGTACAAGAAACTTCAGTGTTTCAATGGAACTGAGTTCTTGTGGGTTCTTGAGGGTTCTGTGACATCACAGAGGTGGTGGTGACATCACAGAGCAAGGTGTGAGGCCATAGAGCAGAGTGTGCCATCATAGAGGGTGGCTCTGAGGCATCAGAGAGTGGGTTGTGACATCACCTGGTGGCTGTGTAACATCATAGAGGAGGCTATGACATCACAGAACAGATTGTGACATCACAGGGTGACTTTGCAATATCAGTCTTCTGTGATGTCACAGCATTGCTGTATGAAATCACAGGGTGACATAGAGTTGGCCCTGTGACATCCTAGGGGCAGTGTGACATCCCAGGGGCCGTGTGACATCACAGAGGCAGCTGTGTAACATCACAAGGGCAGTGTGACATCACAGGTGGGTGTGTGACATCACGGGGGCTGTGTGAGGTCACTGGGGAGGTCACTCATCCCCGGCTCCCCTCACAGCTCCCCCCAGAGCAGTCCAACGCTGCTCATGCACAGCAGGGTCCCCCGGGTCCCCCCGCCCCCAGCCCCGCAGCCTCCCCCAGAGGATGTTCCACAAGATCGACCCCAGAGCCTGACACGGGGACGGGGGACTGGGGCCCTGGGGGTGGGACAGGGGATAGGGACCCCCCGGCAGCGTCCCCATGTTCCCCAGGGCCAGAGCCCGGGCCAGGGCTCCTTCACCCTGCTACGAACGAGGGCTTGAGAGCGCTGAAAAAATCCCTGGCAAGGGATCAAAAAAAACCAGATTTAATATTAAGGGACAGCAGCACAAAGTTCCTTGGCAAGAGTCCCTCTGCTCCTGACTGGACACTTCAGGCACACCAAGGAAACAAAGCAACAACAAAACCAAACAGAATCCAGGGAATCAACCCAGAAATTAACTGAGAAATGTCCCTGTGTGTGTGTGTGACACAAGTGAGGGTAAGGATAAAAGGAATATGGCCTAAAGGCTTAACAGGCCTCACACTTAACAGGACTTAAATTACACCTTAAATGTGACCAATACCTTAAACATCAAAGTTTAGCAAAACAACAGCACTTAACACTTTTTAACATTACTTATAACCTATGTCTTAGCAATTTAACAGAGGAATAACACTTAACAATATTTAACTTAACCAATAACTTAAATAAATGTAACAATTTAGCAAAAGAACAACTCTTAGCAGCATTTAATTTAGCTTAGAACTTGTGACTTAACCTTACTTACTGATATCTGGATATCTGACTGACTCAGCTATCCAAGGCACTCCAACCCCGCAGAGAGCAGCATTTCTGCTACATTTCCCCAGCACAGGCACTCCTGTGTGCACACAGACACAAAGAGTCAGTGCAAGGAAGCTGTGAGCAATTCCCCTGAGGGCAGGGAATGCTCCCTGTGGATCCTTTGGCATCTCCCCAGAGGGTGAAGGGTTGAGCCTGGAGGAGTGGGGGGATCGGCCCAGGCTCCGTCGTTGTTCAGGATCCCTGAGTGCAGCAAACGGGAGAGTTCCCGGCTGGGAGAGGCCCCACTCAGAGGGAGTCACTGGCCCAGGAGAGCTCCAAGGGCTCCTTTTGGAGCGCTGTTTGCAGGGCCCCAGGAGAGGGGCTTCAGTCCCAGCAATGGTTCATCCTGGCCGCACTTGGCATCAACAGCTTTCTTTGGCATTGTGAGAACAGGGATGTTGTGCCACTGAGGGAACCAAAACAGTTCCCAGAGCTGTTCCTACAGAAAGCAGGAGCTGGTTGGGAAGCAGCAGTGCCTGGAGCAGACAGTGTTTGTGATGAGCTGCAGAGGAGCTGAGCCCAGGGGCTGTTGGCCAAGGCCAAGGCCCAAGGAGCATTTCTCAGCTGGCAGGGCGGCCTGAGAAGGGGAGGGGGGAATGCAGCAGCACAGGGCCCATGGAACCAAGGGAGCATTGTGACACTGGGGCCCTGTGAGACCAAGGGACCATTGTGACACTGTAGGGCCTCATGGAATCATGGAGACCACTGTGACATTGCTGGGCCTCATGGAACCAAGGGGACTGTACTGACACTGTGTGGCTCCATGGAGTGTAGAGATCATTGTGACACGGTGTGGCCCCATCAAACCAAGGGTCCATTGTGACACTGTGGGGCCTCATGGCACCATGGAGACTATTGTGACACTTTGGGGTGTCATGGGACCAAGGGGCCATTGTGACACTGCGAGACTCCATGGAGCCAAAGGTCCATTATGACATTGCAGGGCCTCATGAAACCATGGGAAGACCATTAAGACACTTCACAGCCTCATGGAACCAGGGACCCATTGTGACACTGAGGGGACTCATGGAATCATGGAGACCATTGTGATACTGCAGGGCCTTATGAAACCTAGGGACTATTGTGACACTGCTGGACCCCTTGGAAACAAGTCACCATTATGGCACTGTGGGGCCCCATAAAAGCAAGGGAACACAGAACAGCTCTGGCTGGTTTGGCCTCCCAGGGACCATCTGACTGGTCCAGCTGACCTTAGCATGTTGAGGGTCTCTTCTCTTCTGCTGCTGAAACACTGGGGCTCCATGTTTTCCTTCCTATGGAAATGATCTCTCCTCCTCCAAGCACCCATGACCAGAATTGGGATTTCACCTCCTAATTTCCTTATATCCAGTGATTGTTCCGATAGGAATATTGCCAGAAGTCTGTCTTGCAGTGGTTTCACAAGGGTCACTTCCCATCTCTCCTCAAACCACTGGGGAAGGCTCCATGCTTTCCTTCCCATGGAAAAGAACTGTCCTGCTTCTCCAGGTGCCTATGGCCAAGACTGGGCTTCCACCTCCAAAATTCCCATAATCCAAAGACTGCTCCCAGACAAAATCTGCCATTCCTGACAAGTCTGGCTGGCCTTGGCCTAGTCAGTCTCTCACCTGCTTTTCAAACATTAGGCTCTGTGCTTTCCTTCCTATGGAAAAGAACTGTCCTTCACCTCTAGGCACCCATGGCCAGAATTGGGATTTCACCTCCAACATTCCCTATTCTGATAGACTGGAGGAGATTGTTGGCTTGAAACACTTCATGTGTAGGGGAGGAAGGGGCAGGTCCAACCTTGCCCTGCCCTGGAACCCCAATCCCTCCAGAGCCTCTATGCCAGCCCAGCAGTGTCTGCCAGTCCCTGGCACAGCACAGGCAATGCTCCACAGCCACCTCTGCAGCCCCAGCCCAGCTCCTGAGGGACCAAATGAGCCCAAGTCCCACCTGGGGGAAGGGCCCAGGAAGACCAAGGGGTATTGAAGGCTGACCACAAGGCAAGCACACATCTTGGCCCAACCTCCTCTTGTAATTTCCATCTTAGTGCTGGAATCCAGGAGCTGGTACCTGTGTATGTGCTTCTCTGGATCTTTTTTGCCTTTCTCTCTTTTTGTGTCTTCTTCTGTTTCTGTGCTCCTGCAAATGTTGAGAAACTTAAAATTGAACAGGCTTAGAGTTTGTGAAGTTGAATGGGCCAAGTCAATGCTTTCAGAAGTGGTTTTTTTTGACTGATTATCTGTCATATTTTGACAGGAGAAGAATTTTAAAAAGTAATACAAAACTTTTTGTGTAACTGACAATCTGTTAAACCACGAAGATACTGAACACGCCTCTGTTAAACACAAATGTTAAAGACAAAAAATCCCAGGAACCTCCTCTTTCTTTTCCAGTCAACAAAGAAGCAGCAAGCCCTGGCCCTGGCCCCCATCTCAACCAAAGCAAAGCAAAGCAAAGCAAAGCAAAGCAAAGCAAACCAAACCAAACCAAACCAAGCAACCCTGCTGTGGGCTCAGCCCCTTCCCCCCTCCCCAGGCTGCTCCCCTCCATTGGCCCCATTCTAACCAAACCAAACCCCAACAACTACCAAACAGGAAAACAAAAGAGGCTACAAAACCCAACCAGAACAAAGCCAGCCACACAACATTAAAATCTTACCATCAAGTCCCCTCCCGCCAACACAACTAACACCAAAACCCCTACAACCTACAACCCATACAAAATAACCCTACAACTAAAAACTTAAACACAAAAAACCACAAAAAGCAGCCAGAAAACCAGTCCTAATACAATCCAACCACAACTTCCACTGCAAGTTACCAGCAGATCAGGTGTAAACCCTGTCAAAACTTCAATCCTCTCTCAAGTAAAAGAAAAAAACAAAATACAAACATTTAAAAGAAACCATTACACCATCAAAGTCAGCAAAGAACAAATTAAATACCCAATCAAAAAGAAGAAAAAATACCTTAGTCTTAAAACTAAAATCCTCTTATAAACTATAATCAAAAAAACTCCTTTTCTTTGTAACACATTAAACTTAAAAAAATTATTCCAAATAATATCAAACAAAAACCTCCATATTAAAATGAACAAATGATAAAATAACTATGATTTCATAAAAAGTTCAGGCAGAAAAAAAAAGTAATCCAGTACCCCCAAGAGAAGATCACTATTCCCAGAGATAAATATAATTTAATAAGGAAATAATAAAAACTTTTACCTTTGAAGAACTCATCTTTAAAACAATACCCCATAAGTTTACATGGCCCATCAACAAGGTGTAAAAAAGCTTGTAGCAATAAAAGCAACTACACAATAACAAAGTTACCCAGACAACGGTTATCCATGACAAAAATAAGAACAACAAAAAAATCTATTTTTTCCTCTTGTAAAAAAATCTCCATAACCTTAACAAGCTGGAAAAAGACTATTCTAGAAATAGCAAACTAACTAGAAATTTTAAGTTTTGTTTCTTTACATTGTCAGTGAAAAGAAAAAGTTGTAAAGGAAGAAAAGGACTCTACAATGTTTATTTTAATACTTCCCACTTTTTTTCTTTTAGTTACTTTTAATAAAATTTTCTTTATACCCTTTTAAAATTTTAGACTTCCTTTACTGTTCTCCTAATCCTATCTCTCAACAAAATAAATTCATAAATTATTAACTGACACTAAAACCCACCCTCATAAATATATTAATTAAAAAATGTCAAAATTAGAAAAATCCTAAATTAAAAAACCAAAACCCCTACAATGTCATATTAAACATTTTGCCAAGGTTTCTCTGACTTTCTAAAGATGCCAAAAATGACTTTGTTTTGAGCTCCTGAGAATCTCCTGTTGGTATTTCTCCAGTACATCCAACTCAGAGTACACAAATAATTGTAATTCCTTTTAAATGTCTCCTTGAGAGAGTTTTTTGGGGGATGGGAGTCAGGGCTTGTGTGTCCTGCTTGGCACAGACCAGGCAGGGCTTTCCCAGCCACATTCCACACTCCATTTCCCAGCTGGAGCCGCTGGTGCCTCTGAGTTTTGCTGCCCCAGCCCCAGGGACGCTCTCCTTGTCTGCCCATTCCCCCACGGTCTCTGGGCAGGGATGGCCTCAGTGGGGGCTGCTGACATCCTCAGCAACTTGGAGGCTGCTGCTGAATTTTCCTGCTGCAGAGGCTTGTTCAGCCTTCAGCTCTTCAGTGCAGGAATTCAGTGTCCCAGGGCTCATTAACATTCAGCCTTAACAAGCCAAGCCTCTGGGAATAATTTAGGTGTTCAAATAATTTGTGGTTAATCAGGCAGATTTCAAAAGTGTATTCAAACTGATTAGATTCTATTTAAAAAGACAGTGAGAAAAGATATTTTAGGTCTTGTTCCATTTTTCCCCTGTTCATAAATTAATATGTGCAATTTCCAGTCAACACTGAATCCAGGTACCTCCTCATGCAGTTTGAATAGAGATGAAAATCAAGACCCTTCATGGCTGACAATCAATCAGACTCTCTCCCTACCCCCATCCCACCATTTCCCCCATCCAAGCCCTGGCACTCAGAGCAGCCTTGTGCAAATCTGAGCTCCCTCCAGCCCAGGCTGCACCTGCAGCTTTCAGCTCCTTGGCTCCAACTCCCACCTGCTTTCCTTGGAGAAGGAGGTGCCCGAGACACAGAAGGATGTTTATTTCTTGTCAGCCAACAAAGCCAAGGGAAGGCACAGCTCCATCAATGCAACAGTCATTCCTCTGCTGGATATTAAATCCACATTCTACAGCAGACAGTCTCAGAGCAATGGAAAACACCTTCTGTGCCCAGCACAGATCCCAAGGTCCCCCCCAAACCCTCCCTGCCCCGATTCTGCCCAGATTTACTCTTTGCACACACGAGTCACAGGCTGAAGTCAGGGGACATCTACATTCCCAGATGGAGGAAAAGAGAGAAAAGGGATGAAGAGCTCTCCTGTGCATAGCCAAGGTCCTCTCAGTTGAAAGGCACTCGAATGACCAGCGAACACCTGGAGGAAGAAACCTGGGAGCAGTGGGAAGGACAAAGATCCAGCTGGTCTAGTGAAGATATATACTCAGATATGGCCATTTAAACAGGAGAGCTGAAAACATCTGAAGGCAAAGGGAGATGATAAACAGAATATTGGTGATGCAAGTAGAAGGGAAGATCAGCATTTCTTTTCCTGACATCAGTAAACTTCGAGGAAGTTGCTGTTCCTGGTGGGAAAACTTTGTCATGTCTTAAAAGTACTCAAATGACGCAGATAATAAAAATGTGCTTCCATATTATAAAAAAAATAGGGATTAACACCTGTGCCCCTTTTCAGGCAGGCATCAGTTGTGTGCCCATGAACAGGGCACTTGTGCCCTAATGTTCCCAGCTAGGATTGGAACTCTCAGAGAGCACCTGAGGGAGAGCAGAGCACCTTGCAAGCTGCAGGTCCCTGACAGCCCTGCAGGACTTCTGTCCCATCAGCATCTGCTCTGCTCCAGTCTGAAACAGGGCCCAGCATGGTGCCAGGATCATCAGAGAGCTGAGGTGTGTGCCAGAATTCAATGCCATCCCCATCCCACAGCAGCCCTGCATTTCCCTCTTGCAGACTTGGTCTCCAGCACAGCTATGGAGGCTCTTTGGGCTCTGGACTGTTCCTGCAGTCCCCAAGGGCCGCTGAGCTCTGCCTTTGGCACAGTCAGGCCTGGCCAGTGCAGGCCATGCTCAGCAATTGCTTGTGTGTGCCTGGCCTTGCTGTCAGCCCCGGCAGTGGCTGCGTGGCCCCTTTGTGGCCCTGTGCTGGCCCAGACATGGTGGCCCAGCTCCTGTGCAGGCCCAGCCCAGGCCAGGAGCATTGCGGCTGGGAATGGCCCCCGTGCCGTGGTGCCCACAGCAGCCTTGGGGCTCTGTGCCCCATGGCCTCCCTGCTGGGCAGCCTCTGCCAGCTCCTGCAGAGCCCCTGGCACCTGTGGGGCTGCACAGAGAGCCCTGCCCCAGGCTCTGCCGGCCCCGGGGCCAGCAGAGAGGCAGCCAGGGCTGGCCATGGCCCGGAACAGGCCCTGAGCCCTGCAGGAGGATGGAGCTGGGCCACAGCCAAACTCAGCCCAGGCCAAAGCTGGGCTCAGCAGCCAGGGCTGCCAAGGGCTGGGCACAGAGACTGGGGCTGACAAATGTCCTGGGCCCCCTCCCTGCTCTGTCCGTGCCACCAAGGGCCCAGAGCAGCCTCCTCTCTGGGCCACTTGCCTGTTTGCAATGCCTTGCAGAGGCACTGGCCCTGCCCCACAAGGCCTGGCCTGAGTCCTGCCCCTGCACGCTCTGCCAGGCTGAGACCATCTCATTGAGACCAACACTGATGGCTTCTGGGCCAGGCTCTCTGAGCCCAGCCCAGCTCCCTGCAAGCTCTGCCAGCTGCCCTGAGCTCTGGGCAGCACCAAGGGCCTCTCCCCAGCCCAGCCCAGCCCATCCCATGTGGCCCCACAGCTCTGCTCTGGCCAGGCTGCTCTGGCCACTGGCCTCACAGCCTCAGCCCCTTGCAAGGGCACAGCAGCAGCTGCAGCTGCCACAGGACTCAGCCCCAGCTGCCCCAAGGCAGCTCCCTTGCTGCCCTGCTCCCCACTGGCTGAGGTGCTGAGAGCTCTGCAGCCCCTGCTGCCATCCCATCTGCCCAGGGCAGCACAAGAGCCCCGGCCTTGGGGCCCTCAAGAGCTGCTCCTGCTCCAGGCCCAGGGCCCATGCCGAAGCTGGGGCAGCCACAAAGCTGTGCCCATTTCTGTTCATTGCTGCTCTCATGGGGATGGATCCTTAGCCACTTGGAGATTGCTGATGAATTTTCCTATTCCAGGGGCCTCTTCTTTCTTGAGCTCTTCAGTTCAGGAATTCAGTGAGAAAAGCATAAAATATTTTTTCTAAACATCTGAACAAGACAAGCGACTGGGAATAATTTAAATTTTCAATTTTTCTGTCGTTAATTCGACAGACTTCAAAAGTTAATTCAAAGTGAATATAATGTATTGAAAACAATGCAAAGTTAACTGCTTTTTCCTGTTTTCTATTCCTCTTTGTAGATTGATATCAGCAATGGCACTTGATATTAGCCCCCAACACCTTCTAATGCATTCTGAGCAGATGTGAAAACCAAGACCCTTCATGGCTGACAATCAATGATGCATTGTCATCACCCTCTCCCCACCATTTCCCTCATAAAACCACTGGCACTCCTATGGATCAGGAATGGTGTGGCCAGTAGGAGCAGGGCAGTGATTCTTCCCCTGTACTCAGCACTTCTTGGGGAGCATGTCGAGTGCTGTGTCCAGTTCTGGGTGCCCCAATTTAGGAAGGCCATGGAGGGGCTGGAGCATGTCTAGAGAAGAGCAACAAGTCTGGTGAGGGGTCGGGAGCACAAGTCCTGTGAGGAGTGGCTGAGGGAGCTGGGGTTGTTTATCCTGGAGAAGAGGCGGCTCAGGGGAGACAAGGCGGTGTGAGGGCACATGTTGGACTTGATGATCTCCAAGGTCTTTTCCAACCTTCCTGATTCTGGGATTCTGTGAAACCACCCTTGGAGCAGTTGCAGGAGGAGCCCTGGGCCTCCTCTGCAGAAGCTCCAGCAGCCCAGGTCCCTCAGCTTCTCCTGCCAGCCCCAAAGCCCATCCTGTCAGTCCTGCAGAGCCTCTGCAGCTCCTCCTCACTGCCCAGAACAGGGAGCCCCAGAGCCAGACACAGCAGCCCAGATGTGCCCCCCTGGCCTGGGGTGCCTCTGGCAAGGGAGCAGCATCAGGCAGTGTAGGAGCCTACAGACAATTTCTGCAGCACTTCTAGGATGATCCTGCTGCCCAGGGGATGTTCCCATGGTGCCAAGTCAGGAACTGCAATGGGGAGTGGGGCCAGAGAGGAAAGGGCAACCAGGGATGGGCTGTTTGCAGGGGAGGGGACAGGGGTGGGCAATGGGAAGAAATTTCTATCAGGAAGCGTGAAGAAAGCAAAGGTGAAGCCAAGGAAATGCTCAGGGCAGTTTGGGGGTGGCTGCCAGGCAGCCCCGGCTCTGACCAACAGCGTCTGTAGTGAGACAGGAAACTCGCAGCTGATGGGAACAAACTTTCTGGCTGACTGCAGAGGCCAGGACAAAGCTGAGTGGTTCCCCTGGTGTCCCCAAGCCCTTGCTGGCTGTGGTGGTTTGACCAGGAAGAAGTGGGAATTCTGGGATGTTGTGGTCAAACCAATGGGTGCTTGGATTTTGATATTGGCACCTGGTGTAGCCAGTGGGATTTTGGACACACCTCCAAGAACACACAGGGGTTAAAAGCAGAGCTTCGGGCCTGGGAGGCTCTCTTGGGACTTCGAGGGACGGAGTTCGGATCTCTCCCCTGTCCAGCCGCTGCTGCTGCGTGGGGGAGGGGCAGCCATGTGGTAGGCCTGGGCCTGGACAGAGATGGGAGGTGAGGAGGCCTTGGAGAATGGAAGAGTGGAGGAGCCCCAAGAGACATCGGGCAGCCATTCCCCCGCCCCCACCCCCTTGGAGACAGACAGAGAGAGAGAGAGTGCAGCCTGTGTCGTTATCTTGAAACTCAGTAAATATGTGCTGGCAGCAGGCAGCCCGGCTGAGGAGATGGCAGGGGTGCAGCCAGGAGTCCAGCCACTTGGAGGAGTTTTTAACCCTTTTTGGACAATGAAAATGTTACAGAACATTAACCCTTCCTAGACGAGTGATAAGAGTGGAGGAGGACGAAGGAAATGAACGAGTGATGGAGGTCTGGACCAGAGAGAGAGAGAGAGTGAGAGATGTTGAAAGAATGGAGAAGATGAATTGGCATTTTATGCTGGACTTTTTCGTGTAGCCATGGACAGAGCCATGTTTCCGTGTGATACAGAGACTGAGTCCAGGGGGAGAAATGTCCCAGAGCCAAAGAAGATTCAGTGTGGGTACCCCTCAGCCCCAGGGGGTATATAAAATATGGGGGGGATAGATGTCCCAAAGGTGGGAAGGTGAGATTCTGTGCTTTTCTGGAACTAGACAAAGCATCCTTAAAAAGACAACCCTGGAAGCAGTCCTGATCCCTGTTCGGTGGTGAGAGCACCGGAACAAGAACGGAAAAGGCCACCACAACACATGGAAGGACTTCCTCTCCTCTTGAGGAACTGAAAGTTTGAGCAATCTAAAGGGTGGTGTTGGACTCAGAACTGGTGATTTTGGAGGATGTATTGTATTGAGAATTTAGAGGGGAGGAGGGGGAGAGTGTTTTTTGTGAGGTTTTCATTTTCCTCGTGTTTTCTTTTTTTTTCTTTTGTGTGTAGTTTAGTAATTGTTTGTGTGTAGTTTAGTTAATAAACTTTTCTTTATGTTTAAGCTGGAGCCTGCTTTGCTTATTCCTGGTCACATCTCACAGCAGACACCGGGGAGAAGGTGTACTCATGGGGGCTCTGGCTTTGCCAGGCCAAAACCATAACACTGGCCCCATTTGTTCTCCCTCAGGTTCATGTCCCCACAGCAGCAGCATGGGGGTGCTCCCGCCTGCTGTGTGCAATGCAAACAGGGGCTCCTGAGCCAGGGCTGCCGTGTCTGTGCCGGCAAGGATGGGGCACCTGTGTGAGCTGGGGGAGAGGCAAGGGCTGCAGAGGGGAGATGTTGTTGGCATCTCCATGAGGATGCTCTGGGACTCAGCCCTGGGCTGTCCAATGATCTGGGGATGGATCAGCCCCTGCTCTGCTGCTCTTTCCTGTCTCCCCCAGGGCCCTTGCAGAGCCCCAGCCATGCTGTTTGCCCCCAGCCTGCCCACAGCCAGCCTATGGCTGCTCATGGGGGTTTTCTGTACCGAGCATTGGCCTGGGTGTGTTCTTGGGAGAGCCTGGGCAAGGAGCCTGGAGCTCCCAGGGCCTGAGCTGGGGTGTCAGCGCTGCCCCAGCAGTGCCCATGGCCTGTCCCTGCTGCAGCCCCAGCACTGCCACCCCCAGGGCTGTGCCTGGCCCCAAGAGCACTCAGGCCCTGCAGCAAAACCAGGGCCACCAGGGCAGCGGGGCAGGGCCACGGCAGCAGCACTGGCAACACCAAGTGCTGCTGGTGCTGGGCACAGCTGCTGGGCCAGCACTGATCTACCCCCAGCTCTGCACACAGAAATTGCTGCTGCAGCTCCAGAGAAGGCAACAAAAGGGGGATCTCTGGTGAAAACTTTGCTGGGAGATCCTTTCCTTCCTTTAAAGCCACCAGGGGACTAGCCCCTCAATGACACAGTCTGTGGCCGTGGGGAAGGTGGAGAGAAACAAAATCAGAAATGGTACAATGACATTTCTTTGTGGACAATATGAACAAATAAAACGGGACAAAAGACCCCACAATGAAACCAAAAAAATATCATAGAATTTTTTTTATTAGAAGTGGTTGGAAGAAGTTGGCCAGCAGTTTAATGTCCCTGAAAGCATCCAGTCATCACTCTCCTCACTCCTTGAGCTCCTGGTTCCTCAGGCTTTAGATGAGGGGGTTCAGGGCTGGAGGCATCACGGAGTACAGTACTGTCACTGCCAAATTCAGGGATGGGGAGGAGATGGAGGGGGGCTTCAGGTAGAAAAACATTGCAGTGCTGAGGAACAGAGACCACAGCTAGGTGAGGGAGGCAGGTGGAAAACACTTAGTGCTGTCCCTGCTCAGAGGGGATCCTGAGCACAGCCCTGAGGATCTGCACATAGGAGAAAACCGTGAACACAAAACAGCGAAATTCAATACAGGAACTAACAGCAAGAAGCCCCAGTTCCCTGAGATAGGATTTGGAGCAGGACAGCTTGAGGATCTGAGGGATTTCACAGAAGATTGGACCCAGGGCATTGCCCTGGCACAGGGGCAGGTAAAATGTATTGGCTGTGTGCAGAGCAGCAAATAGAGAAAGGCGCTGACCCAGGCAGCTGTTGCCATGTGGGCACAAGCTCTGATGCCCAGGAGGGTCCCGTAGTGCAGGGGTTTGCAGAGGGACACGTAGCGGTCATAGCACATGATGGTCAGGAAAAAATACTCTGTATTCGTGCAGAAAACAAAAAAAAGGAGCTGAGCAGCACATCCTGTGTAGGAGATATCCCTGGTGTCCCAGATGGAATTGTGCATGGCTTTGGGGACAGTGATGCAGATGCAGCCCAGGTCGCTGAGGGCCAGGTTGAGCAGGAAGAAGAACATAGGGGTGTGCAGGTGGTGGCTGCAGGCTACGGCACTGATGATGAGGCCGTTGCCCAGGAGGGCAGCCAGGGAGATGCCCAGCAAGAGGCAGAAGTGTAGGAGCTGCAGCTGCCACGTGTCTGCCTCTGCCAGCAGGAGGAAGTGGCTGATGGATCTGCTGTTGGACATTTGCCTGGGCTGGACATGGGGACCTGTTCATGGATAAAGGACAGTGAAAAGTTAGGAGAAACTTCTTCCAGCAAAATCAAAGCTACTTCCCATGGACCTTTCTCCTGTAACCCCCTGACACCCTTTTGATTTTCGAGCAGATTTTCCTTCTGCTCCAAGTGGGGAGCCCTGGCTGGTGCTGGCTTAGTGGGATTTGATATTCAGGGCAACTACAGACAGGTTTTTTTTTAATTCAGCCTTGCTCTGCAGATGGGGGAGGAGGACAGGGACCTGTTCTTGTGTTCCACTTTGAAATCCTGTTAATACAGAAGGCCCTGTCAGCATCTGCACCCTCACTGCCCTAGAGCAGGTATGGTAAAGTCTGTTTAAATCCTCTAGAGTTTTTACAGCTCTTCTTCCCCCTCTCTGTCTGACTATTTTCAGATGTCAGAAACTCTCAGCATTTCTGCTGCCCTCAGGGAGAACAGAGTGAGTTCTCTGAGACAAGGTGGTGAGTGGAGACTTAGGGGAGGCGGTCTTTCTCCCTGTCCTGTTCCAGGTTTCCCTGGGCTTTCTCCATTCTCAGACAGAGGATGATAACTCTCCCATGTTTACTTTAGAAACCATCCCAACACTGCTGAGAGCAGATAGATCTCCCACAGTCCACAAAATGTCCATCCTCTTCTCAAGATGTCAGCCCCACATTTGTACCCAAGGACACACAGGGCTCATTTCACCAACCCAACATCATTTTCCCATCCTAGAACTTCTGTGCCTCACCCTGAAGCTTTCAGATAACACAGACATGCTCTAGGACAGGTTTGCATCCTGAAATGAGGCTCCCAGCTTGGACTGAAATCTCAGGGAGATTCCAAGTGTCCTTATAATGGCATTGGATGAAGGGAGATGCAGATCCTTCCCTGGCTGCACTGACAGCATTGCCCAGAGCCAGGCACTGGGGACAGCGTCACCCTGAGCCAGCTGTGCCCCCTGCCAGAGCCCCCAGGGCCGGGCAGCTGCTCCCAGCCCTGTGCTCTGCAGAGGGAACTGGGCCCGGGGCTGCAGAGCTGCCCCACGGCTCTGCTGCAGCTCTGCCTGCACAGGAGGGGCTGCACGCCTTGGAGCCCCGGCACTGAGGGCAGAGGCTTGACTGGGGCACAGGAGGGAGGGGGCTTGTTCAGAGGGAGGGGCTGCACTGGAGGGGATCCTGTGGACATCTCTAAACTCTCCCTGCTACAGCATTTCTGAGATTTGTTTTCCCTCATTGCCTGATCTTCTCTCTGCTTCCTGGAGATTTTCCTCCTGCAGGT
The DNA here is from genome assembly GCF_035770615.1 of Melospiza melodia melodia. NCBI lineage: Eukaryota > Metazoa > Chordata > Aves > Passeriformes > Passerellidae > Melospiza > Melospiza melodia. The sequence continues at coordinate 18,234,390 of NW_026948525.1, read as the reverse complement.
GTTTCCCTGTTCCTGATCTCTCCCTGCCAGCACTCACAGACCCCAAATCTCTGGGCACTCTCCTTGGCCTGACAGAACCCTGCCTGTTTTCAGGGCACAGGCTGGGGGCAGGTTCTGTTTGCAGCTTGGAGAAAGGACAGCTCAGACTGAGCCTGATGGCACCAAGCAAAGGTGATGCTAGTGCTGTCCATGGGCAGAGTGGCTGAAAGCACATTAGGGATCTCCTGTGAACCTATTGATCACTAAAAGTAACAGTTTCAGATGTCTCAGACACTTGTCAGAATTAATAACAATAATAATAATTAAGCAACCTTTAATATCTATCCCCCCCTCCCTGCCATTCTACTATAGTGGGAAACGGAACACAAAATCTTTCATTTCCATCTGCCTCATGGAACCAGGGAGACCGTTGTGCAACTCAGGGGCCATATGGATGCAAGGATCAGTAAGCAAAGACTGGGGCCCATAGAAACAAGGGGCCATTGTGACACAGCAAGGCCGCATAGAGTCAAGGGAACCCTTTGACTCTGTTGGGGCTCATGAAACAAAGAAGCCATTGTGACATTGCAAGACCTCATGGAATCAAGGAGAATACTGTGACAGTCAGGAGACTCACGAAATCAAAGGGAACATGGAACAGGTCTGCCTGGTTTGGCTTCCTGAGGGCTGTCTGACAGGTCCCACTGAATCTGACATGTCAAGGGCCACTTCCCATCTGACCGTGAAACACTGGCGCTCCTTGCTTTCCTTCCTATGGAAAAGAACTGTTTTTCTTGTCTAGTCTCCCATGGCTGAAATTAGGATTCCACCTCCAAAATTCCCTATATCCAAGGATTTCTCCCAAACAAAATCTGCCCATACAGTCAAATCTGTCTAGCCTCGGCTTCTGGTGACTGCCTCTCATGTGCCCCAGGGCTCGGTTTTTTTCTTCCTATGGAGACCACTTTGACACTGTGGGGTGTTGTGGAGCCAAAGGGCATTGTTACACTGTAGGAACTTGTGGAACCAAGGGGATCATTGTGACACTGTGGGTACCATGGTTCCAAGGGGCCCTTGTGCTATTGTGGGGTCTTGAGGAATCATGGAGACCATTGTGACACTTTGTGGTCTTCTGAAATGCAGGGGATATTGTGACCCTGCAGAGTACCATGGATCCTAGGGACCATTGTGACATTGTGGGGCCTCATGGAACCAAGGACATCTTTGTGACTCTGTTGAGCCACATGGTCCCAAGGGGCCAGTGTGAAGAAGCAGGGCTTTGTGGAACCAAGAGGCCATTGTTGCATTTCAGGGTCTCATGGAGCCAAAGGGCCGTTGTGATCCTACAGGGCACCGTGGATCCATGGAGAGCATTGTGACATTGCAAGGCCCCATGGAATCATGGAGAGTATTGTGACATTGTGGAGCCTCATGGAAGCAAGGGACCATTGTGACTCTATGGGAATTTGTGGAACCAAGGGGATCATTGTGGCACCACTGGACCCCATGGAACCAAGGAGCCATTGGACACAGCGAGGCTTCATGGAACTAATCGATCATTATGACACTGTGGGGCCTTGTGGAACAATGGAGATCATTAAGATCCTTAAGGACTTGTGTAACCAAGGGGCCAATATGACACCTGATGTCATCATGGAAGCAAGAGAACCATTGTGGCATGGCAAGGCTTCATGGAAGCAAGAAGCCATTGTGACACTGCAGGGCCCTGTGGAACCAAGGGAACATGAAATAGGTGTGGCTGCCTTGGTCTCCCAGGGGTCACCTGAACGGTCTGGCTGACCTTGGAATGTGGAAGGCCACTCCAATCTGCCCCTGAAACGCTGAGGCTCTGGGCTTTCCTTTGTATAGAAAAGAACGGTCCATCTTTTCCAGGTATCCATGGCCAAAATTTGGATTCCACTTCCAAATTTTTGTGTGTCCAAGGATTGCTGCCAGACAAAAGCTGCCAGGACAGACAGGTCTGGCTGGTCTTTGAATCCTGAGTGCGAGAACTCACTGGTTTACCAAATACTGCAAAAGACTCTGTGCTTTGTTTTATATAGAAAAAATCATCCTTCTCCAGGCACAAATGTCTGAAATTAGGACTCCACTTTCATAATTTTGAATATCCAAGGGTTGCTCCAAGAAAACCTGCCAGGACAGACAGGTCAGGCTTGCTTTGGCCTCTGGTGGCTGCTGTTCATCAGCTCCTGAAACATGGGAGTTCCATGGTTTCCTTCATATGGAGACTCTCGGTTTCTCAGCTGTTTAAGTGACCTGGAAAAGCCCGGGGTGGCCTTGGACAGCCCGCGCTTCAAAGGACGAGAAGAGGCTTCAGATCTTTTCTCAGTCTCGGTGTTTATTAATTGTTTATCTAAAAGATTTTCTCTTGGCCCGACAGAGGTCTGCACAGCAGCCAGCCATGAGCACACTGAGAGCCCCCGGGGCGGTCACCTATCTTTATACTCGAAATTACGTATACAATATTTATCTTTTTTCCCCAATACCTTTTACCCTTATTAACCAGTGCACTTTTAGTAGTAACTGATGCCAAATTTTGCCCCAAACAGGCAGAGTGACTGCCTAATCAGACTCAGCTTAAGTCAATTAAGCAGGAGGTATTTTTATTAGCGACGCGTCGGAGAAATCACAAAATGGATTTCTGAGTTCACATAGCAAAAGCAAGCCTTATATACATTTTTGGGTATAGGATTACATCAGATCAGATACATAATCATGCATATTCATATGGGGCGTGATGTAGGCGGAGCGTGGGCGGAGCGTAGGTGGAGACATCTCTTTTGGGGAATTTTCAGGTGGTCGTTCCTGTTGCCTTCATCATAGACAGGGTCTTTCCGATGAGGCTTCCTCTTTAAACTTTTGAACTCCTTTCCTAATTTGGTCAATTCCCGGTGTATTTGGCTTAGATCCCGTGGCTTGGCAAAACCCTTAGGGTCGTTTCGACATTGCTGGCTCTAAACCTGCTTAGCCCATTAGTTTCTCCTATACCTATCTCTTCCCCTGTCATGATGCTCTACCTCTTCTATACCTATCTCTTCCCCTGTCATGATGCTCTACCTCTTATCTAATTTGTTGCTCTGTTTTCCTAGTGCTGTGCTTTCTCCGTGTGTTCTAGTGCTAGGCCCTTCTTTACATGCCTCTCATTCCATGTTTTAACCCATTACTTCTGGAAGGCTATCTGCTTTAGGGCTTCATAACCAATCCCAAAGTGCCAACATCACCACAGAAGATGGAGGCCTAGAAGAAGAAGAAGAAGAACAGGACACGCCCCAATTCCTCCATCTTACTTCTTTAGACCCCCCTGTACAGAAATCCTAAACCCTGTGTCTTACATTCTAATTAACTTATCCCTTCACCATTCACCCCAGTGAAATCCTCCTATCCTCATACAGGTGTCGTCTCCTGTGTAGGATCAAAGTCCAGCCACCAGACATTTCTGGCAACATTCCAGGACTCCTGAGCTCCCCAAGGGTGGTCTGGTCTCGGTCACTCTGCACCTCAGTCCTGAGGTGCTGAGATCCCACAGGAGACCAATGGAACATTTGGGAGCCTTGTGAAATGAAGGGGCCATTGTGACACTGCAGAGCACCATGGGTCCAAGGCACCATTGTGACACTGTGGGGCCTCATGGAACCAAGGACATTATTGTGGCTCTGTTGGGCCACATGGTCCTAAGGGGCTAGTGAGAAGCAGTGGTGCGGTAGTTAGCTCAGCTGTAACTCAGAGTCAGCCAGATCTTACCCCAAAATAATTAGGCATGAGTTTCAAGCCCTGGGAAATCATCTGTTTAACTTAGGGTGAGCTTGAGAGTTCCCCCATAAGCCTTTAGTATTGCTGCGCTAACTTGTCCAAGTTCTCCTCCCATACTGGTTACTTGTTTCCCCTACATGGTTATTGTTCTAGAACGTTCTGCCCTCAAGTGTCTATGTTGTTTCTTCCCCCTTATCTCAGGTCTTTGGATCCTGCCCCTCATACTGTTCTCGACTTCTCCATGTTTATTGTTTTTCACCCTGGTATTAAAGTTCCTTTTAAACAACTCCATCAATTCCTTTTCATTTTCGTCACCCTTGCCCTGAAGTCAGGGAACCAGAGAGGTTTGTCGCAGCCACCTTCATTTTTTTTCATTTTTGCCACCCTCGCCCTGAAGTCAGGGAACCAGAGAGGTTTGTCGCAGCCACCCTCACTGAGACATTTGGCACCCGAAGAGGGACCATGACATTCAGGGCTCCCTGTTTCAGTCATGTCAGCTGGGGTTAGCTGATGGATAGGCCAGTGCTCCCTGGGATTTTGGATTGTGCCGGCCCTGGCGGATTCATCATTGCTTCAAGGGACCTTTCCCAGGATCAGCAGGGACAACGACGATTTCACCTGCATAGGATTGCAGGTGGGTTTGGGGAAATGCAAGATATTTATTGCCCATTCTGCCACTGTTTTTACAATATGCACCCACGTCCCATAATTGATTTGGGGTGTTACAGCGGCTCTTCCCCATAAGGCAGAGAAAGAGAAAAATCAGCAGCCGGATGTCCAAAGTAGAAAGGAGCATATATGGATGCTTTAATTCTCACTGATCATGACATAATATTTTCAAAGAACAAATTAAAATCAATTATGAGGTGGATCATTAAAAATTTGCCAGATGCCTCTGCTGATGAAATCCATACCACTGAATTTTGGGTCTCAATGGGAGTTAAACTGTACAATTTTCGATCAAAAGGGACCCCACTGTATCCCACATGCTCCCCACTTTCCACACCACCCTTGACCAGCAAGCAGCATGTTGAAAACTCAATCCGCTGGTCACTCCAACTCAGGACCTCCCCTCAAACCTGCCTTTCTCAGACCTTCCACGATGGTCGAAGATGGCCACGGCTGCATGGTCTTGGAGAATCATGCCCTGGAGACTCAAGATGGAAGGAGCCTGAATGTGGCTTGGGAGCCCAACCATCCTTCCTCCATCTTGGCTCCTCCACTTCCTGATACCACAACCTTTTCTCCTGCCATGAATGAACCTCCAGACTCCACCCCCACAACTACGGGTCACAACCCCACTGTTAATCATTCCACCTTCACTCTGGGCCATGCCTCCAAAACTCCACCCCGCAAGTCCGCCATCCTAAATCAAGGTACTTCCTCCCCAACACCTGACAAAATGGCAGTGCCCTTTGCCTCACCCTCCGGCAAAAATGTAACCCCCATGGTCAAAGATACTAAGCACAACGGTCACAATATTTCTAATCTGAATGTTTCTGCTCCAATTTTTTTTTTCTCCCCAGAAGACCGTTTGGATTCCCTAGAGCCACCTCACCACTCACCCCCAGAAGATCCCTGGGAAAGGATCTGGAAAGAAGCAGTTAAGGAAGGAGACAGGCAAATATTCTCAAAACTTGTCATTGCCCTGGTATGTTATGAAAGAAGGAGGAAGAATCCCAGGTAACAGCCATTGGTTTACGGGGATATCAAGGATCTGTGTAGGGCAGCTAAAGAACATAGGAAGGACTTACCTTGTTTTAATGGTCTAATGAGGGCCATGTTTACAGCACGTCTTAACCCCCTATGATTTAAAATATATTATGACCATGTTGTTGTCACCTACAGAATACACCCTGTGGGGTGGGGGATGGAAGTGTTTACTAAATAAATTAATAGCATACTATGCTAATAATGAAGCAAGGACAGAATTGACAATCAACCATCTAGCTGGAGTAGGACAACACAGCCAACTAGATGATCAAGCAGCAGGTATGTCCAGAGAAGTCTTGGATGATAGCAAAGAGATGGCTTTGAAAGCTTTAATCCAGTTATCAGATGTTAGCACCCCCAATTTGGACTACCTTGGGTGGCTGCAGCTAAAGCTTTAGGACAATTCAACCATCTTGGGTGCCTGTTAAGTAAGCAAACCAATGCTACCTCCCTCGCATTGAGTGGCCTGCTCTCAGACATAGAGACCATCAGACATGCCACCTTGCAAAACAGCAATAGAGTTTTTACTCTGAGTATATGGGCATGGCTGTGTAGACTCTGAGAGCATGTGTTGCATGAACCTCTCCAGCCACAGTGAGTCAATCCACAAGAGCATTCAGGTACTGAAGGAAGGGTTCAAGAAGCTTCAAGTCAAAAACAAAGACTGGGTTGAAAAACTCTTCCAGTCCAAGGGACTAAAGGGTGTGATGATGTCTAGCTAAAACAGGACTGTTCATTCTCTTAGTGGTTATTGTTGTATTGTTAATTGTCCCATGTTTGTTTGGATGCTTTTAGAAAATCTTAGAAAATTCTTTCAGCTCCATCTTTCTTGTAAAATAGAAAGGGGGAAGATACCCAACACAGGCTCCTCATGGACTCCTTGGAGGAGAGAATTGGCAACCAGGATGGCACAAAAACCTCTCAGAGACTCAATGTGGGAAGGAAAATCCTTATAAGTACCTAAAACTATTCTTAAATCCATGAAGTACCTTAAAAACCTTGAGTATCTCAAGGCATTAATGGGCACCACTGAGTGTCACTACAAAGCTCTCAAGGGACTCCTTAAAGCAGAGAATTGGGGCTGTGATTGTACAAACCTCACACAGAGTCTGTATCAAAACGGAAACACCAAGAACCTTAAAATAACTGAAGTACCTTGAGTAGTAATGAGCTCCACTGAGTGTTGTTACTGACAAAGCTTCTCCAGGGACTAATTACAGCAGAGAGCTGGAAGCCATGATTGCACAAACCTCTCAGAGACTCCAAGGCAAAAACCAAACCCAAAGTCCTTTGAAAAACCTGTAGTCCCTGCAGGGAGCATTAAGGAGTCCCCAGTGCCATTCCTGAGTAAGGATCCCCAAGGATTCCTTCCAGCAATCCTTGAGGTCACTGGGATGTGGCCTAGGGGGGATGCTGAGGGCAGGACAAGGGGCTGACAGTGCCCAGCCTGGCTGGGGCTGTGACAGGAGGCCCCAGGGCCTCAGGATAAGGTGTCTCATCCCAGCCCTTTGTGGCACAGACCCTGCTGTGCCCCAGGGAACCAAGACTTGTCTTCTCTTTGTCCTCACCTGTCATCACTGGCTCCAGTTCTCTGCTCTGCCTGGGGCCTGGGGACACTTTCTCAGTCGTGTCCCTCAGCGGGACCCATTAAAAGTCCAAGAAACTTGGAGTGTGATTCTGCCTTGGAGTTCTGGAGAGGTTTCTTCAGCTCCCTCCCAGGGACTGATGTTCAGGGCCTCAGCACAAAGCCCCAGAGGCTCATTAAAGCCCTGGTACTGTGTCTGTGCTGCTGAGCTGGGCTGGGCTCCTGGCACAAAGGCAGCTCCTGGTAACCAAGAAGAGCTTCAAAAGCACATTTCTCTTGATGAGCAGCTCTTCTGCCAGCCCAGCAGGGCTGGGGCACTGCCTGCAGCCACCACGGGCACAGCACAGAGGCACAGAGATCTTCGATCAGTCAGGGCTGGGAAGGGGCTGAGAAGTGCCTGGGGCAGAATCACTGCCAGCCCTTGGCACAGGAATCTCTGGCTGCAGGACAATGCAGCTGCAGCTCCTGCAGTGATCTCCTAAAACTATAACATCCCAATGCCTACAGACCCTGTGAGTACATTCTCTGATTGTCTCTTGTGCAGAGCAGCCAGGGGTGCCCAGGGCTGTCCTGCAGAGCAGGGTCCTGCAGCCCAGGGCACTGTGCTGGGGCAGGGACTCTGCTGCCTGCCAGGGACAGCATTTAGCCAGCCCTGGCAGATGCTCCCAGCGCTGGAGAGAAGCTGTGGGGGGAAGGAGCCACCTTGAGCAGGGCAGGGGCTGCTGCTGAGAGGGGCTGGGTGGGGTAGGGCTCCTCCCAGCTCTAGACCAGTCTGGGCACAGCTCCAGAGGGCACTTCCCAAGGAAGGTAAGCCTGGGATTCCTGTAAAGATCAGGAGCTTTCCTGAGAGTGTTTTCAATTTCCTGCTTGGAGAAGGATGGGAACGTTGGGGTGATGAAAAAAAGATTTTTTCATTTTATACATTTTTCATATAATTGTAGCACTATAAATTACTATTACATAGTTATAAATCTATAATCCTTATTTCAGTCTGGTAAACTCTTAATGAACTCTATTACTATTATATACTTATATAACTATAATCCTGTATTAACTCTATTATTTTCCCTAAGCTTTTTCTTTGATTTTAGAAAAATAAGCTGATATCTAAATGCATTCCGGAAATACATATAGTATACAATACATATAGTATCCTGTATAGTCTTATTATCAGGAAGAGGACCTAGAAGAGCATTTTGTTTTTTGACCAGAATGTGAGCAGTCATAACAAAAACTTGAAAGCAAAGAAGCCCTCGGACTTACTCCAATGGATTGAGCCAGGGGTGTGTAACTGGGGTAAGTGAATCTCCTATTGGATGTTCCTGTTAAATTTTCTTAATTAATCAACTTTAATAAATTATGTAAATCAGTCCCCAGGTGTGCCCCATCCCCACTGGGACACCTGGAAGCTTCCAATAAGTGTCTGGGTTTTACTTTACTGTTTTAACACTGTTGCAAGGGTTGTTTTTGTTTTGTTTTTTTTTTTTTTCTCTTTTGATTATAGAAAACAGGGGGATGAGAGAAGAAGAACAGGAATTGTAATCCCAGAATCCCAGGACATGCTGAGTTGAAAGGGACACACAGGATCATACAACTAATGTTTGAACATTTACAGGGACTGCAGAACTGTAAATTAAGCAGGTCAGTCTCTCTCCTGGGAGCCTCCCAAAGGGCCCTCAGCCACTCCTCAGCCCTGGACAGCAGCAGCATCACCTCTGCAGGGCCCAGCAGGGCTCTCCTGAGCTGCCCTTGCCCAGCTGCACACAGAGCCTGCCCCAGCCAGGGCCCTGCACACAGGCAGGTTTCTGTAGGGCCCCAGCCAGGGGACACAGGCTGGGATGGGCTCTGTGAGCGCTGGCAGGGACAAGGCTCCTCTCAGGAGGGCATGTCCAGGCCCAGGGAGATGCTCAGGGAAGGAGAGGGGGCTGAAGAGAACAGTGCTGGGGGCAGGATGAGGGCACTGTTGGTGTGTGGGAGGTGCCGGGCACAGCTGGGCACAGGAACACTGTCCTGAGTGCCCGGCTGTCTCTGCCCTGCCCTCTCAGGCACAGCACCACAACATCTTCTCTTGGTTCTGCACTGCCCTGATATTGTCACTGTTATCTGCTGCTCTCAGGGAGGCTCTGGCACTTGTAGCAGCTGAGTCAGGCACTGCCCTTGGCATTCCTGCCAGGCAGGGCTATCCATGGAAATGGGGTGTCCAAGCTTCCTTGGCACCTGTGGGGCTGTGGGCAAAGCAGTCCATGGGAAAGGGGAATGAGCTGAGCCCCCTCCCTGAGATCCCATCATGCTCCAAGCTCTGAGCTGCCCTACTGGGTGCAAATCTGTGCCAAGGTCTCTGGGAGTACCCTGAATGTCCCACGGGGAAGGGCAGAGCTGCCACAGCTGAGGAAATGCTGCTGAGTTTGCCAAGGGAGCCGTGGGTGTCCTTGGCAGAAGGGGGTGCTGAGACCCCACCCAGAGACCTTTAGAGAGGGTGAGACATTCAGGGATCCCTTTGCTCTGGGCAGGGTCTGCTTTATCCCAGGGTAACCTGGATGTGTTACTGTGCTCGTATTGCAGCCAAAGGTGCAAAGCCAGAGCAGCTGGTAACCAGCCCATCCAGCCCCTCACCTTCCCTCAGCCACAGGGAATCCTTTGCCTCTCCCATCTCTCAGTGGCAAACTCTGAGTGCAGTAGAAATGCTGGGGATTTCTGACCTCAGAGAGCCAGGAATGATGTGTGAGTAGGAAAACAATTCCTAAAATCAACTCCTGCCATCCATGTCTTATAGAACTAGGACTGCAGATGCTACCAAGCCTTTCTGCATTCAGAGTGATTCCCTTGACAAATCCTGAATACCCAGCCTTGACCGCCTGCCCCATGGCCACAAACCCAGAGCAGCAGGGCAGGGATGGCTACAAGAGAGCCCCCACACACAGGTGTTGCTCCTCCTGCCACACTCAGCCAGCACAACTGGAACTCAGGCAGGGACCTGGGTGAGGTTTTCCCAGAGCAGCAACAAGGGTGGGTGAGTCCCAGCAGGACAATCTGCAGGAAATGGCTCAGGTTTGGCCCATAGCAGCCGCTCCTGACTTGTCGCTGTCCTTTCTCCATGAATAGATCCCTATGTGCAGCACCAGCAAATGTCAAACAGCAGCTCCATCAGCCACTTCCTCCTGCTGGCACTGGCAGACACACGGCAGCTGCAGCTCCTGCACTTCTGCCTCTTGCTGGGCATCGCCCTGGCTGCCCTCCTGGGCAACGGCCTCATCATCAGCGCTGTAGCCTGCGGCCACCACCTGCACACGCCCATGTTCTTCTTCCTGCTCAACCTGGCCCTCAGCGACCTGGGCTCCATCTGCACCACTGTCCCCAAAGCCATGCACAATTCCCTCTGGGACACCAGGAACATCTCCTACAAAGGATGTGCTGCTCAGGTCTTTCTGACTGTATTTTTCATTGCAGCAGAGTTTTCTTTTCTCACCATCATGTGCTACGATCGCTACGTGTCCATCTGCAAACCCCTGTACTACGGGACCCTCCTGGGCAGCAGAGCTTGTGCCCACATGGCAGCAGCTGCCTGGGCCAGTGCCTTGCTCTATTCACTGCTGCACACAGCCAATACATTTTCCCTGCCTCTGTGCCATGGCAATGCCCTGGGCCAGTTCTTCTGTGAAATCCCCCAGATCCTCAAACTCTCCTGCTCCAAGTCTTATCTCAGGGAATTTGGGCTCCTTGTAGTTTCCATTTCTTTATCATTTGTTTTTTTTGTGTTCATTGTTTTCTCCTATGTGCAGATCTTCATGGCTGTGCTGAGGATCCCCTCTGAGCAGGGACGGCACAAAGCCTTTTCCACCTGCCTCCCTCACCTGGCTGTGCTCTCCCTATTCCTCAGCACTGCAACATTTGCTCACCTGAAGCCCTCCTCCATCTCTTCCTCATCCCTGGATTTGGCCCTGTCAGTTCTGTACTCAGTGGTGCCTCCAGCCCTGAATCCCCTCATCTACAGCCTGAGGAACCAGGAGCTCAAGGTTGCAGTGAGGAGACTGATGACCGGATGCTTTCAGAAACATTAAACTGCTGGCCAATTTCTGCGACTCACTAATAATAAAAGTCATAAATGATGTTTAGTGTTGGTTTGGTTGTGGGGTTTTGTTTCCCTTGTTTTAATTTTTCATATTGTCCACAAAGAAATATCAATTTTTGTGCCACTTGGGGGTGGCAGTTCCGGTGCTGCAGCAGGGACAGGCCATGGGCACTGCTGGGGCAATGCTGACGCCTCAGCCCAGGGTCTGGGGGCTCCAGGCTCCTTGCCCAGGCTCTCCCAAGAACACACCCAGGCCAATGCTCAGCACAGAAAAGCTCTGTGAGCAGCCTCAGGCTGGCCGTGGGAAGGCTGGGGGCAAGTAGCATGGCTGGGGCTCTGCAAGGGCCCTGGGGCACATGGGAAGGAGCAGCAGAGCAGGGGCTGATCCATCCCCAGATCATTGGACAGCCCAGGGCAGCGTCCCAGAGCGTCCTGATGGAGCTGCCAACAACATCTCCCCTCTGCAGCCCTGGCCTCTCCCCCAGCTCACACAGGTGCCCCATCCTTGCAGGCACAGACACGGCAGCACTGGCTCAGGAGCCCCTGTTTGCATTGCACAGAGCAGGGGGAGCACCCCCATGCTGTGGGGACATGAACATGAGGGAGAACAAATGGGGCCAGCAAGGGCTGGGGGACACCAGGGAAACCACTCAGCTTTGTCCTGGCCTCTGCAGTCAGCCAGAAAGTTTGTTCGCATCAACTGGGAATTTCCTGTCCCACTGCAGATGCTGTTGCTCAGAGCCAGGGCTGCCTGGCAGCCACCCCCAAACTGCCCTGAGCAATTCCTTTGCTTCACCTTTGCTTCCTTAACTCTTTCCTGGTCCGAATTTCTTCCTATTGCCCAGCCCTGTTCCCTTCTTCTGAAGAGGAGGCCCAGGGCTCATAGTACGAACTGCTCCAAGGGTAGTTTCAGAGAGTCCCAGAATCAGCAAGGTTGGAAAAGACCTTGGAGATCATCAAGTCCAATGTGTGCCCTGACACTGCCTTGTCTCCCCTGAGCTTCTTCTTCACCAGGATAAACAACCCCAGCTTCCCTCTGCCTTTCCTCACTGCTCTTGTGTTCCAGACCCCTCCCCAGCCTTGTTGCCCTTCTCTGGACACGCTCCAGCCCCTCCATGTCCTTCCTAAATTGGGGGGTCCAGAACTGGACACAGCACTCGAGGTGTTGCCCAACCAGTGCTGAGCACAGGGGAAGAATCACTGCCCTGCTCCTGCTGGCCACACCATTCCTGATCCATGGGAGTGCCAGGGGTTGGATGAGGGAAATGGTGGGGAGAGGGTGAGCACAAAGTCTGATTATCAGCCATGAAGCGTCTTGCTTTTCATATCTGTTCAAACTGCATTAGCATGATCTAAGGATCAATGATAATTGGATATTGCTGATACCAATCTACAAACAGAAAAAGAAAACTTAACATGACAAAACACTTCTCCATGTATCGTTTTCCATATGATATATTCACTTAGAACATACTTCTGAAATCTGTCTATTTATTCACGGAAGAATTATTCCCAGGAAGAATAATTTTTCCCACAGAAGAATTAATACAGATTATTCCCCGGAACCTTTTTTTCCCTGTGTTTTTTGTGCAAATGTTAATGTGTTAATGAGCCTTTCTCAGTGAACTTCTGAAGCAAAGAGCTCCAGAAAGAAGAGGCCACTGGAGTATGAAAATTGATCAGCAACCTCCAAGTGGCTGAGGATCCATCCCCATGAGAGCAGCAATGAACAGAAATGGGCACAGCTTTGTGGCTGCCCCAGCTTTGGCATGGGCCCTGGGCCTGGAGCAGGAGCAGCTCTTGAGGGCCCCAAGGCCAGGGCTCTTGTGCTGCCCTGGGCAGATGGGATGGCAGCAGGGGCTGCAGAGCTCTCAGCACCTCAGCCAGTGGGGAGCAGGGCAGCCAGGGACCCTCCTCTGGCCTTGGCCAAGCACCTTCCCCCATGGCTGGGGCTGCGTCCTGTAGCAGCTGCAGCTGCTGCTGTCCCCTTGCCAGGGGCTGAGGCCGTGGAGCAGTGCCCAGAGCAGCCTGGCCTGAGCAGAGCTGTGGGGCCAGAGCCGGCTGGGCTGGGCTGGGGAGAGGCCCTTGGTGCTGCCCAGGGCTCAGGGCAGCTGGCAGAGTTTGCAGGGAGCTGGGCTGGGCTCAGAGAGCCTGGCCCAGAAACCATCAGTGTCCATCTCAGCCTGGCTGAGCGTGCAGGGGCAGGACTCAGGCCAGGCCTTGTGGGGCAGGGCCAGCGCCTGTGCAAGGCATTGCAAACATGCAAGTGGCCCAGAGAGGAGGCTGCTCTGTGTCCTTGGTGGCACGGACAGAGCAGGGAGGGGGCCCAGGACATTTGTCAGCACCAGACTCTGTCCCCATGCTTTGGCAGCCCTGGCTGCTGAGCCCAGCTTTGGCCTGGGCTGAGTTTGGCTGTGGCCCAGCTCCATCCTCCTGCAGGGCTCAGGGCCTGTTCCCAGCCAAGGCCAGCCCTGGCTGCCTCTCTGCTGGCCCAGAGGCCGGCAGAGCCCGGGGCAGGGCTGTCTGTGCAGCCCCACAGGTGCCACGGGCTCTGCAGGAGCTGGCAGAGGCTGCCCAGCAGGGAGGCCATGGGGCACAGAGCCCCAAGGCTGCTGTGGGCACCACGGCACAGGGGCCGTTCCCAGCCGCAATGCTCCTGGCCTGGGCTGGGCCTGCACAGGAGCTGGGCCACCATGTCTGGGCCAGCACAGGGCCACAAAGGGGCCACGCAGCCGCTGCCGTGGCTGACAGCAAGGCCAGGCACTGAGACAGAGTAAAGATCCATTCTGAATTAGGTGAAGTGTCTAAGAAAGGTGAAAAGTCTGTGAGGCCAAAGCTGAAGGAAAAACTCGCATGCTGAGACAGGAGGAGACAGAGAAAGAAAAACAGAAAAGACCACAAGGTCGATTTGCCCCCAACTTAGAAATTCCTTTGATAAAGAAGAACTGGTGCTAAATGTCACGCGGAATGAATATGTATGAACTTATTGTGAAACTGTATGCATATGCCTTTGGAAGGGGGATAAAAGAAGACCCGAGGTCTTCAGAGGCACGCGTTCCTTGTTGGGGGACTTGCGTCCGGCACGCGTCGTAAATAAACATACCGGGCTTTACAACTTTTATAAAGTTGTGAGGTTTCTTCTTTTCTCCGCAAAACATTATGGCGAGCCAGCCAGGAATTCTCTGCCCTGCAGGGGCAGGGGGGATAGACGGACCTCCAAGGCGCGCCCTAGGATTTTTTCCTCGTGGGGCTCCGCTCGTTTCAACTTGCCACCTGCGAGGACAGACAAGGACCTACTGGCCTGTGGAGGAAGATACGGTATGTACTGAGGGGCCCCCGGGGGAGGGAAAGGAGAGCAAGGGAGTAAACCACCCAGAGACGTCTGGGTTTAGCTGATAGAACAGCTGTATTAGAGATGGGGTTCAGCGTTCTGATAGAGGAGACCGCAAGCGGTTCTGGGGGTGAGCCGGGTAAACCCGTGTATGTGTGTTGGGGGTTCATAGTTCTGATAGAGCAAAACTGTTGAGCCCGTGTGTGCTTTGTTTGTGTGTGTGTGATGTCCGGACACTGTGTTGCTGTATGGTTAATGTGTGCATTGTGTGGTCGGTGCACTGTGTTTCTAATCGTGCAAGTGTATAAGTGTATGGTGTATAAAAGAGAATAATTCTACAGTGCGGGGGGGTCAGTACTACCCGTGTTTGCAGCAACCGAGTGAGGCCTGAGGCGCCGGCTGCAGCAGGCTGCGGGGGCAGGGACAAAAGTGCCCCACAGAGAAGCGAGTGGAAGAATGTCAGTGAGGGTATTTATCGTGTTTAAATGTAGTGATTTGTGTAGATCTGGTACATTTTAACCGTGAGTATGAGTATGAGCTCAGAGAGTTCCTTTGCCTTAGATGTTTGATTTTGATTGTGTCCAAGAAAATTGATGTGAGTAAATGCTGAATTATGGTATGCTATGTTGTGTTGAGAAAAGCGAGCACTTTGAGAGATATGCCCTTTCCCAGTGGTTTTGTGTGGTGATTTTCTTCCGCTGCATTGTGGTAATTTGATTCTCAGATTGTATAGTAGTGTTTGTGGAGATTTTAAGATTTTGTTGCAACAAGAGTGGCATTTTACATAGGAGAACTATAGTACGGTGATTTATGCTTAATTATGATAGAGTTAAAGGAATTCCAAGAATTCCCCCCCTCACAGCAATTCAAGCCTTGGCTCTAGCGAATTTGAGATAAAGGGGGGATCCGGGTGCGAGTGTTTGTGTCTGTGGGCATATCAGAGTTTCGGCTGTGACTAGCACAGCCTTTTTGCAAAGCAGTAAAACAAGTGTAAGTAGACACAGTGCTTAATTAGATTGTGCAAGAAGAGAACTAGAAAAGACTGATATTTTGTTTGAACAGAACATAGTGTCTATGTCACGTTTTTGATTAGCATGCTGTGTGAGGTGACAGTGGCTGTCCCCTGGGCACAGGGACAGCTCTGGCTGCGCCGTCTCCCCAGGGAACATGGGAATGGCCTGTGAGCAAAAGCTGGATGTGCAGTTATTATTGCAGTGCGGTGTTTATGAGAAACACTGGTTTTGCTGTTCTAATAAGTGTCAGGGCACATGTAAATTAGGTTTCTAGTCAAGCGGATTCAGAACCTAAGGTCTTAGAACTTGCGTGTGGGAATCACATCTGATACCTGCCACCTGGAGCTGTGTGTATAGGAGGAAAGTTGAGAAACTACTGTGAAGGTCTGTAAAAAGGTTTGAGTGGAAGCAAGATAGGGCAAGGAGAAATAAATAATAAGAACTGACCAGAGCAAAGAGGTTTTTAAATTAGCCCCTTTTGGGAGGGGCTCACTGGGAGAAGGCTGCCAGTAGGAGCAGCTCAGAAAATAAAAAGATTTATAATACTTCATTGCTGTTAGTACTGTTTTAAAATAGAAGGATAAATGGGATAGAGTTTTGTATGCTGAAATGTCTTTGTGTTTTAAAAAATCACCCAGATTTCTTGAAAAGGGAAAACAAGGCAAAGAGAAAGCAAATCAAACATGTTGTTCAGCATGCAGCATAAGATAGCGACGTATGAAATCAGGCAAGGATTATCATGCTGAAATGCAAAGCAATCACAGTTCACAAAATGAGTACATATGATTTGCTAAAGGCTCCTCCCAAGGTAAGGGAGGAAGGATAAAGATGACCTCCCCAAAAGGGAAGAATTTTTGTTGACACAAGGGCCATATATTCAGTTTTAAATAAAACTTTAGTACCTGTGGAGAATGTTTATGTTGCAGTGTGGGGAACAACTGAACAACTGGCCAGTCTGAGAAGGCATCCTTGTGCAAACCTTTAAAGTAATATGTGTACTAAGTGTACCTAAAAGCTTTTGTACAATTCGCTCAATTTGCTAAACATTCTCAAATGAGAAAGGTTACTCTGGAGGCAAATGATATAAAGATGTTAGGCTTAACATTAACAGACACTGAAATTAAGAAAGATATTAGTAAGGAGATATTGGAATAAGTAAACAAGTGTTTTCAAGGGTATGGGCCTCTGCTGTACCAGGGAGAGTGAAAGATGCTCCCCCATGAGCATCAAGTTTAAGGAAAGAACACAACCAGTGAGAACTGAGTAGTACCCTCAAAAGGAAAATAAGGAAGGAATCAGCCCAATAACTGATAGTACTGGATTAAGGGCTGTCAATAAGATAACACAGAATTTATACCCTGTGGTAGCAAATCCATATACCTTACTGACTTGTTTAACACCTGAGCTAACCTGGTTCACTGTTTTAGGCCTAAGAGATGCCTTCTTTTGCCTCCCTATCCATGAAGCCAGCCATGAAATTTTTGCATTCAAACTCAAGCTCACATAGTCCATGTGCCTGAAGGCTTCAAGATTCCCCACTCCGATTGGAGAACAGCTTGCAAAGACCCAGAGTCCCAGGAAGCTCCACAAGAGGAAAGGAGGCTGTTGCAGTACGTGGACGATCTTCTAGTAGCTACTCGGATGATGGAAGCAAGAGAAGCATGGACAGTAAGCCTTTTGAATTTCCTAGGACTCCAAGGACACAGAGTCTCAAATTAAAGGCACAGGTAGTGAAACAGAAGGTAATCTACCTGGGGTAAGAAGTGAGTGCGGAGCAGCAGACTTTAAAGCAAAGAAGCCGTATGCCAAACCCTGAAACCCCAGACAATGAAAGAACTCCGAACCCTCTTAGGCATGGTAGGGTAGTGCCAGATGTGGGTTTATAATTATGGACTGCTTGCCAGACACCTCTATGCTCCTATTGCCAATGGAAACAGAGATCTCCAGTGGACAAAAGACACCACATGGGCCTTTCGCCAGCTAGAGAGAGTGCCCTCATGTCAGCTCCAGCTTTGAAACTTCCAGATGTAAGTAAACCATTCTTTCTATTTTTCCCATGCAAGGAATTGCCCAGGGAATACTGGCTCAGGACTTGGACCCTTACTGAAGGGCAGTTGCTTACTTCTCTAAGCAACTAGATGCAACAGCCAAAGGATGGCCAGGTTGCCTCAGAGCTGTAGCAGCAGTCGTGCTGAATATTCAAGAGGCACGCAAGTTTACCCTGGGACAAAAATGACTGTGCTAGTGTCCCACACAGTGTCCGCAGCACTGGAAGTAAAGGGTGGCCACTGGCTCTCACCACAGAGGTTTCTGAAATGCCAGGCCATCATGGTAGAGCAAGACGATGTAGAGATAGTGGTGACTAATATTGTCAACTCAGCTTCTTTTCTCAGTGGACACCATAGTTGCCTAGAGACCACCGAAGCTACCTACTCCCGCCGCCCAGACTTAAGGGACACTCCTCACTCCTCCGGACGATGCAGAGACCTGGTTCACTGACAGGAAAGCGACATTGCAAAGTTCACAGTGACTACCTGCAGAGAGGTAATCGAGTCTGGACCCTTACCAACAGGTACCTCTGCGCAGAAGGCTGAGATAATTGCCCTGACCCGTGCCCTGGAAAGGGCAAAAGGGAGGAAAATAACCATCTGCACAGACTCAAGGAATGCATTTGGAGTCATACATGCACATGGAGCCATCTGGAAAGAGAGGGGACTGCTGACCTCACAGGGAAAGAAGAGACAATCCAGATGCTGGAAGCAGTTCAGCTACCTGAAAAGGCATATTAAGGCACACTAGAGAGTGAGCTTAAAATTGGAGGAAAGAAATGAGCTGGCGGATGGAGAGGCAAAGAAAGCAGCAAAGGGTGAGGTACAGATTTTCCTCGAAGGTAAGACATAATACAATAATACTAACCAAAAGAGACGTACAACTGGAAGGGGTGGGCTACCATTGAAAGAGAGCTAGTAATCCCTTCCCATTTTCGTAGTTACTAGTGAAGGAAGGGCACTAGAAAACACACTAGGGCCTAACTACTTAGAAGCCTTTTATAGAGTGTGGCTCCTTTTTCGAAATGACCAAGGCTGCGAGTGATACAGAGTGCATTACACAAATCTGATTGAAACAATCGTTGTATCGTTGTCAGGAATTTATATGCCACTATCACTCAGGTAAGCCGACAATGTGATCCTTGCCTCCAGACTAACCCCAAAATACGCCCCCGGCCAAAACTCGGTCAGACTGGGAGAGGCCATGGGCCTGTACAGCAGTGGCAAATTAACTTTTCAGAACTCCCAAGGAAAGGGGGGTATCAGTATTTACTGGTATTGATAGATACATTTTCAGGGTGGCCAGAAACATTCCCCACCAGAACTGTCAAAGCTCAAGAGGTGACCAGATTATTTTTATAAGGAATAATACCACGCTTCAGAGCTCCAGCCACGATATCCTCAGATAAAGAATCACATTTCATTTCCAAAATAGTGCAACAGATTAGTAGCTATCTGGGCATAGATCAGGAACTTCACACCCCATACCACCCCCAATCAAGCGGCCAGGTGGAGAGAATGAATCATTTGATTAAGCAGCAAATCATAAGACTGGGGCAAGAAGTTAATCTACCCTAGCCCAAGCTCTTCCACTAGCACTATTGCAAATTCAAACTAAAACTTGAGCTAAAGGAATGCTGAGTCCTTTTGGAATGCCTTATAGAAGACCATATAGAATACAAAGGGAATGTCCAGAATGTCCACCTACATGGTGGCATTAAGCAAACAGCTCAGAGTAATTGAGAAACATGTGGCTGAAACTTGGAGCAGGGAGTTAGATAGCCTGGGGATGATGTATGTGTTAAGTCTCTTACAGAGAGGACTTCGGAACCACAGTGGGACAGACCACTGCGAGTACTTCTCACCACCTTCACTGCAATCAAAATCAAGGAGCAGAATGCCTGGATCCATCACTCTCGGGTGAAGAAGGCCCAGAAACCCCTTAAGGAGTGACGCCAGGAGACAATGAACTGAGATTAAAACTTACTCGGGCAAAATGAGTATATTGCGGTCGGGAGTAGCTCATATTTTAGTTTGTAGAATTGTATTGTGTGTAATCATAACTGAAGTTTCAGAACTTGAGAGTACCTCTGTTCAAAGTAATGCTAAATGGCCTTGGTCCCTGGCATTTAATCAGTATACTGGATCCATAGGAAAACCTTCTGAGATAAAAGATTTAAACATATCTACTGTAGTAATCCACAAGAATCAGGTATGTGAGGAGCAAGAATGGCAAGAACAGGAACTGTGGACTCTTCAAGGAATCAGAGGAGAAGAAATCAAAGTAGGGTACCTAAACCTCTGTCAGATACACTTGTGAAGTGTGTCTGAATTTGCAGTGTGAGCCCAGCACATCCCTCTGGCAGGGAGGGATGGTCATAAACAGAAAGCAGTTCCTGTTCCCCATAACAAACATCTAACTGGCATATTAGGGACAAGATTAGGAGTTTTAAATGGAATTGATTCAGAAATACTGATGAATAAACTGGCCACTGCAGCAGGTGGCCTAACAAAATTGAAGCAGCCTTTATAGTAATCTCTATTAGCATTAGGAACTAGCCAGTGACAGATTTCAAAAGTACTGCCAAAGTAAAGAAGTATGAAAAGGCCGGGGACCAAGACCACAAGTTGATAGTAGAAGCACTTAGTATAGTTCAAGATAATGTGTCTTTAGCTTTCAGTTGTATACAAGCACAGTTATGGATACAAGCAACAGCAGCTCTGATCATATGGGAAAGGGGTGAAGGTAATTTTCCAGCTGAAATTCAAGAAATCGTGTTAGATAATGCAATTGATTTTGAAAGGAACTTTCAATCCTGGCAGACTATGGTGAATTTCACCTATGATCCTGTTTCTAATGTGGCAACTGCCTTTGTGCTTACCATACATAATGCCACTGTTTATGTTATCCATCCCATCATTGCCCTAGGATTAAACCATGAAAAAACAATATCCTTCAGAACATAGAGTGTGGGCACGAAAGATGAATGCAAAGTGGCAGACAGTAAACTTGGAATCCTGCATTACGCGAGAACAGATGGGATTCATTTGTGAAAGCAATACTATTAATGCTCAGGATGTGTGTTTGGACACTGAACAGAGTATTTGTCACTTTGAAATTCATCCAGTCACTGACCAGAAAACTGTGCTCGTATATACTAGAAAAGGGTGTATGCTTGAGAACTGCTTGTGCTGCTGTACAAATTGATAGCAATGATGTTATTCTGTCTAGTAGAAACCATTCTAATCTCTGTATTTGTAATTTTGTTAAGATTATTGGGTGTGATTTTTGGTATTTGGTACCAGTAACATCCCACCAGCTGATTTAAGCCAATTACACAATGTATCACAGACTACCACCTACCCCTAGTGGGATGAACCTTACATTGGTAAAACAATTAATTAAGCACCAAGACCTACTGGAAGGCTTGAAAGGAATCCAAGGAAGCGGAAAGAAAACCTTAATTACTGTCCAACATGATACAAAGGAGATAACCAGAGTTCTACAAAGAATAAAACAAAATATGGATCATTACTGGTGAGATTTGATCTTTGGGTGGTCACCAACTGCAAATGGAATCTTTATTAAGTTGTGCCACCCCACTTAGTTTTACTAATATTAGTTGGGATAAGCTTAAGATTATCTATTATATTGTTAATTTGGAACTGTAGAATGCTACAACGCTGTACTAAAATCTTTGTCAAACGTACATGGTGAAGCACTAAAAGACACTTACTGTCATGAAGGTTTTCATTAAGTAAAAGAATTTACTTATTTCCTAGGAAAGGGGGGAATGAGACAGAGTAAAGATCCATTCTGAATTAGGTGAAGTGTCTAAGAAAGGTGAAAAGTCTGTGAGGCCAAAGCTGAAGGAAAAACTCGCATGCCGAGACAGCAAGGAGACAGAGAAAGAAAAACAGAAAAGACCACAAGGTCAATTTGCCCCAGACTTAGAAATTCCTTTGATAAAGAAGAACTGGTGCTAAATGTCACGCGGAATGAATATGTATGAACTTATTGTGAAACTGTATGCATATGCATTTGGAAGGGGGATAAAAGAAGACTTGAGGTCTTCAGAGGTATGCATGACTTGTTGGGGGACTTGCATCCGGCGCGCGCTGTAAATAAACATACTGGGCTTTACAACTTTTATAAAGTTGTGAGGTTTCTTCTTTTCTCCGCAAAACAGAGCGGCTGGCAGAAGTGCCAGCTGATCAAGGATCCAACGGCTGCGCACTGCCCAGTGACGGCACTCTGCCTTGAGTGGTCAGTAAATCCAAACATCCACCTGAGACCAATCACACATCCACCTGTTGCATTCCCCAGCAGCAGATGACCATTGTTTACCTTTTGTTGCTGAGGCCACAGCTTCTCAGAAGGGGGAAAAATCCTAAAGAAAGGATTTTTATGAAAAGATGTCGGTGACATTTCACCTATACTGCAGGTTCCAAACCTTCATGAAGTCTGTAAGAGCATCAAACCCTCTGCTGTGCACTTTCTAGCTTAAACTGCAACTAAATATAATGGGATTCAAAAACCCAAGTGTTTGTCAAATTTGTTTCCATGAATGAGGAAATTGTAGCTCACCCCTGTTCAGCAGTTCATACTGCCAGTGATTTTAGTGCACTGCAGGCTTGTGAGTGTTTCTCTTGGGACTTTATTTTCACTCCAAGGGATTCCTAGGTGGGTGAGCAGCACTCAGCTGGGAGGAAACTAACTCAGGTTAAGAAACCTGTTCCCCTGCACACAGGCTGTCAGAATAACCTGAAAGTGCTCTACAGTCAGAAAATGGCACCTGGATCCAGCAGGAAGAATAGCAGAAATATTCCCTCAAAGCCAGAACGGGTCTTGGATGCACCAGAGATGTTCAACGACTACTGTAAGTAGGCTACAGGGTTGAGTGCTGGGCATCCAGAACATTCTGCACTGGATTGCTGTTCCTAGGACAGTGTAACTGGGCTGTCTGTATTATTTTGTGTAGCCAGGCTAGCACAGACCCCTTCTGGAGTGTCCCTGTGTGGCCTTAGCGGGACAGTGGTCTAGGGCACAGTGTAGATGCCTTGGAGCAGGGTACCTGGCCCCAGCAGCTGGGCATAGTGACACTCAGAAGGCTGCCCCTCACCTGCACGTGTGTGTGTGCACATGTGCACCCGCACCTGCTGCATCAGCACGGGTGAAGGGCAGGGCTCTCTAGCCAAGCATGGTGGGACCTGCATTGCTCTTTCAAATTGTAGAACTGAATCTCATAGACTGGAGCTCCTAGAACTTCCTGGCAGTGGCTCTGGACAACACTGCTACACAGTGCTCTCATACCAGGACCTCAGTGCTGCCTCACCTGAGGATTTAGAGCTGCCTCCCGGCCTTTCCAGGCTAAGTGCAGGTGCTCAGGACTCTGAGGTTTCCTAGCTTCTTGGGAGAAGGTGTTTGCTTCATCTGGACTTCTTGGGGTTTCATCGGAGGAGCCAGGCACAGGCAAATTTCATCTCCACTGTGAGCTCTTCATTCTGCTTGTTCCCATGAAGCTCAAATGCCAACCTGAGCTCATCATTCCTCTGGTTCCTGTAGACCATCACAGCCCTTCCATGGCCTCTCCAGAGAGGAGCAGCTGCACATCTTCAGAGCAGCAGTTGCCGGCCCGCATCCCACCAGGGAGGGAAAGAGTTTCTACCCTTGCTTTCCAAGCAGGTCCTGGTTAATGACCCTTTAAAGTGTTTTCTTGCAGTGCTCTATCATGGGTAGATCTCAAGTGAGAATCAGGTAGAAAGGGTCAAGTCGCCTAGGAAGGGGGACCTTGAAAACAGAAAGATTCTCTGCCTGCTTTTCCTGTCCTTGCTGCAGATTTGGATGGTGTTCTGGGCATTTTGCAGACAGCCTCTCTGTACGGGTACAAGGGCAAGGTGGAAGATATTGCCTAACAAGTGGTCAGTGTTAGGTGCACTCTCCTTTTTCTTTGAATGAAGCCAAACTAGGACTCTGATAGTATATTGCAGATGTTTAAGACTGTCTGCCCTGCAAATCAAGCCGTGCCATTTGACGCTGGCAGGGGGCTATGTAGAAATCACGAGCGGGCCGGGGCTGCTGAGGAACGCGCCTCGAGCTGTTTGTTTTCCAGCATCAGTCTCATTACGTGGTTATGACAATGGGAAGATGCCAGCAGCTCACATCCCAGGCAGCAGACAAAGAACTTAATGTTAAAATTTACTTTAAAAGTTTTTTGACCAATCACACAAAGCAAAAGCATATTGACAGCAGTTCTATCCAACCACTATAAGCACAGGTACCTTTGGTTAAAACAGTGCTTGTTTATTTTGAAGACAATACCTACCAGGAAGCCTTAAAACACAATGCACTGAGCTCCATTATTAAGCTTCAACCTTCCCAATATCTTGCTAGATAAACTTTTCTGTAGCTTGGAGATTTATTCTAGACCAGCATTAATACACAGACCATTGTTCTATTTGTCCTTGCTTTTCTGCAGTTTAAATAATTTTTCTGCTGACCTATCTCACGGCTGCTGCTTGGCTCTAATCACAGTTCTGCTGTATCTGAGACCTGCCTTTTGCAGCTTTCCCAAAACTCTCTAATTTTGTGGATTCCCTCAGAGGACACAGTGTCAGAGCCTCTGGAGAAGCGTGGAGGGCAGGGCTCAGGCAGGCTGTGCCAGTGCAGGATTTGAACTCAAGGCACCAGGAAGCACCAAGGCTGCAGACAGGAACTCAACCCTTCTCATCTCCCTCCCTGCCAGAGGCAGGCTCAGAGCAGCCATCTCACACCTCTCTAAACCAGTGGGGGCTCTGTCCTTACCAGGCTCCTCGGGCTCCTGGGGATTGTTCCCACAGCTCTCGGTGCCAGGCAAAGCTCCCTGTGCTGCAGCTCTGTCCACAGGCTCCCCTCCTGAGGACTCAGGGGCAACATTAATATTCCCCTTGAAAGAGAAACAGAAAGGAAGAAACCCTTCTCACCACTTAGACAAAACACCTGGTCCAACAACTCCATGGCTCACACACTTAATCCCTTGTTCCTAACAAGAACTCTAGGCCCCAAAGCCCTTCAACAGTCAGAAAAAATTGACTTCTCAAACACAGTCCAAAAGCTGTCAAAGCTGACAGTGACAGTGTTGAACATGGGGGTGACACTGAACACATGGAATGGCTGCTAAGGAAATCAATTGCTGCTCTGTTCTGTAAGGTTGCATGTCTGACAGCACTAACATCAGTCCTCATGTCACTAATTGCAATGGAAGTAGCACTGTCTTCTTTCTTCAGCCAACACCCCAATCGATGTAATGGTTTCAATGCCTCACCCAAGGCCAGTTGATGTAGAAATAAATTCAATGTACCTCATTTTGCAGGGCCCTAGGGTCTGAAATTGCTATTACAGTTTTTTTTATAATGATGGGCAAATCTTTTTTCTTTGTGTTTTCTCTTGATGGCTTTTTGAACGATAGGTGCTATCACAGTGAGTTGTCTGATGCTACATGGGCCACCTTTAATTTTTGAGGGAATGTCCTGCCAGGCTCTATCTCCACAAATGAGGCAATATTCTGTTGCTAATTGATGTGGGGACTCATCTAGGTCATCTACTCGTCAGCAGTTTCACCCTTAGGGGGCACTGGGGTAGTACAATTGCACCACAAACTGGAGTATCTGTCCTCAGGATGATGGGGAGTAACATTCAACTGTGGATCTCCCTGGTACTGAAACTCAGCACAAAATTCCATCACCAATGAACCAAGAATTCCAATTCTTGAGGTTCAGAAGGTGCTTTAAGAAGATCGGGGCCCAGTGATGTCAGCTGGTTATGAGATTGGTCTCGTTGGCAGCCTCACACCAATATTTGTCACGATTGGGTATTGGCTGCTCCTTGGCTGGCACAGGCACACCAACCAGATGGGTTGCAAATGATTTGTCTGGGCTGAAATGGGTCAAACACACGGTGTCTGAGCCTGCTGACTTGGCTAAAGCAAGGCAAACCTTCATTTTTGGTTGATCTGCAGGCACGTATGCATGCAAAAGCAAGCAAGCAAAACCAACAAGTGCCAGTATATAATTTGATCAAGCCCCATGTTCCTGTTCAGCTGTTTTTTGGCAAAAGCTTCCCCATCTATTTCAGTTCTCAAGCAAATCTTTTAGCGCTTGTTCAGGGACTGGCCAACTATAGGGCACTAAACTGTCCCTCGAACCTTCAATTTTTACAAATTTGGATATCTTAGAATTCTTTGGAACACAATGGACACCACACTTTTGCTGAAAGAGCTCTATGATACAAACCATTTTCCCAGTCCAAAAATCAACATCAAACTCCAGAATTGTAGCTTTCACAGGTTGAACGGGGAACGTCTGGCATGCACCGTAGCTTCTCCGTGCAGCTCACGTCTGCGTGCTCATTTCCCTGCTGGTGGAATTGTTGGTGTGCTCTTGTGTATGAGATGGTTTCACATCCTTCACCAGGACCCACTTAGGTCCGGCACCTGTGCAAATACAAGCATACCCTTTGCCCCAAGTGATTAGTGAAAATGGTCCTTCAGTTTGTCCTAACTCAAGGTTTCTGATCAAAACTGAAGGATTTTCTTTCAATTTTTCCTGTGTGCTGTTTGAAAAGTGCCTAAAAATTGGAGGATTAGTTCCTGCAAATGAGCTATTAAAAACATAAAGACATATAAAGCTTTGCTCAACCTCATCTGGGGTGTTGCTTGGGCCACTCCCCATTTTCTTGTTGTAGAATGGTTTTAGAGTGTGGTGCGTCCTTTCAACAATTGCCTGACCTGTGTAGGAATAGAGAATTCCAAAATGTGACGAACACTCCAGTCCATCAAAAATGTGGCCAATTTTTGAGCTGTGTATATGGGACCATTTGTCAGTTTTCATCTTGTGGGGGATCAGTTTGGCGAGCTCTGGGCCCAGTGACACTGACAAGGACAAAAGCAAAAGACGAGAGGTGCTCTCTCTTCCCGGGACCAAAGTCCCACAGCTTTAATGGAGAACAGCTCCAGGAGAGAAAGGGAGTGTCCAGGAAAGGAAAGAGGATGTCCAGGGGAGGCAAGAGAGTGTCCTCCTCCTGGCAGGAGACTGTAAATGCTCGGAGAGGGGGGCAGTAGAAAGGAACTGCCATAGTTCAGCATAATAAATCACCACACTGTAGTTTTCTGCATAAATTGCTGCACTTGTTGAAAACAAAATCCTGAAATCTCCCCAAACACAACCGTGCAGTCCCAAATGACCACAGTGTGGGAGAAAAACCACCCAACCCCCCTGTATACCCAAGCACCAGGTGTCACAGGGAGTACCAATCCCTGCAACTAGAAAGTCCACACACACAGGCTCACCGGGAAGGGAATATCTCTTGATGAGGGGACAGAGAGCTCACTCTTCTCAACACAACACACACCATCCACCACATCAGCATCCACCCACATCATCTTCCTCAAACATTCACACACTGAAAATACAACCACAGTTACAACACACAGGAAAAACAGCAGCAATAAAACAGGATTTGCTCAATTCACCCCCAGAATTCCTAGCAGGCCCTTATTGACACAGCAAATCCTTTCTGCCATCAGCCAGACCCAAGCCCAAACTGCACAGGCGTACATTGTGCACAGGACATCTCTGTGTGACTTGTGAACAGCCCTTCCCCTGCATACGCCTTATGGGTTACTTTATACAGAGTTAAACGTTCCTTTCTCCACAGTGCCAGCAGTCTTGTCTGTCCCCCACGAGGAACAGCCGAGAGCGGAGGTGCCTCCAGGAAAGGAATGTCCTGGCAGCGCCCAGAGACGTCCAGAGCCCGGATGTTCTTGCTGGAGCAGGGAAGCGTTCCTGCCGCGGTCAGCAAATGAGGTGTGGAATAGAACTCCCCACAGTTAAAGGTAGGAGGTGGTGTTTTTATTACAGCCAGGCACAGGAGGAGTTGTCTCCTGAAGACGTGTGTGAAGAATCACTGGCTCTCTCTCTCATCTCTACTCACCTAAAATATCTTACACATTCATATAAATCCCAAAAAACCTAACACATATTCATTAGATAACACTGCCTACCCTCCTTTGAATTAAAATGTATTATAATTGAGTCCAAAGTTCCTTCACATTTCTGCAGTCTTTCACTTCAAATGGGTTGGTGGGTTTTAAAGTGGGGAATGGTCTCCTTCTGATGAAGGCCAAGATGTCTTCCTCAATTTGTCCTCTTTCCTTATGATCTGTTGGCAGGCTTTCACACCCCTTGGCTATAGTTGTAGTTTCAGGGCCCAGCTGCAGGCTACAGTCCTCTTCTTTGTCACAAAGGAATCCGCATCCCATCCTGCTTCTTTAAACATAGTAAAGACAGGCAAGTGATATATTACCCTAGCCTTAACTACCTTATCTGCTAAAAATTAATTATCCCTTATTATTTCTACTCTTCTTGCTATACTCTTTCCCCCTAACTAAATCTTGCTAAAATTTTAACTCTTCCAGTTCTTTTAAATCCTGGATTCATGGCCTCATCTCACACACCAGCCATGTGTGAGCCGATGCTGTAACTGGGAAATTCCACTCCTGAGCAGGAGATCCCAGGCCTGGTTCTGAGCTGGAAGGGTGAGAAGGATGAGATGCACGTGGTTTTGCTCCAGGGGATGTCCTGAAAGTGCACTGCCCACCTGCCCCTGCTGCCGAGCACCATGCTCCACCTCCTTCTCCTGCTCAGCAGATTTTTAGGAATCCAGAGCTTGGTATGTATTATTTGCTACTGCAACAAATAGAATGAATTTGCTTTGCAAGCCCAGTTTTGTCCTGGCTTATTTTCTGCATTGTCCTGAACCTGGGACAATGACCAGTAGGGATCTACAGGACACTCCTATTCTCTTGTCAGTAAATTCGGAGAAGTGATTTAAGTATCAAGAAGTCAATAAGTATCAATCAGTAAATCAAATCATTTGGGGGAATATTTAGCCTGTGAGTTTCAGCAAAGTATTGAATATGTCTTAGATCCATGGATACAAACTAGTGAGATTGCTGGGAGTGCACGTGTTAGGGAAGTGATTCCCCACACACCCAGTGCTGAGATCAAGGATTGCCTCTCTTCTAACCCTGAGCTGGCAGCAGGAATTGGGCCCTGCTTGGTAACGTTCATTTTGAAGACTTCTGTTGAGCAGGTAAGAATGGTGAAAATGAAATCTTTTCCAGCTGTTTTCCTTTGGTTTACCTGTTTGAGGGTTAAAATTGTGTGCTGCAGGTGTGCTGGGTGTGTGCAGAGCAGTGCAGCCCCAGAAACCCCTTGGCTTGCCCACAGGTTGTCATGCCTTGTTGCCAGGTGTGCCCAGCTGTGGCAGGAGAAGGAGCCCGCAGCGCAGTGGGCACCGTGCCCTGCCCAGCCGGGGCTCTCTGGCACAGAGCAGCAGCAGTGCCAGCACCGTTCAACCCGCTCCTGCCTTGGCTTCCCCTGGCACACAGAAGCCTCTGGAAATCAGCACCGCCAGTGGCGTTCCCAGCTGGGAGCAGCTGCTGCTGGCGGGCAGATGCTGCCAGTTCGACTGCTGCCAAAGGGGAAGAGAGGCAGAGATGTACCCACACCGGAGCCCTGGGCATGTCCAATAAAGGTGCAAATATGTGGGGAGATTTGTTATGAAGCATTTCAGCTGTGATGCCAACAGTAGCTTCTCTCCTGGCTCTGTGTGTTCTAGACGAGTAATGCAATGGTTGGCTCTGACAATGAAGAAGTAGATGTTATGTGGATGTTCAAATGTGTAGTGATTATATTGTAATATATCCTCCCATAGTCCTCTTTCCCGTCCCCCTTGTAATAGCCTTGGTAGTCAGGGCATTTGGGGAGGGCTGGCTTGTGACCAGCAGGTAGGGTATAACAACACCTGGCCTCCAGTCAGGATGCAAGAAAGTAATATCCTCCAATGGATAGCAGAGAAAAAGTTGACTGACAAAACTTTTAGAGGAGCTAAGGGTATAAAAGGCAGAACATCGTTTTTGTAGATGAGCACATGGCTGCTAGTCACAGAGACTCCCAATGCTGCAATTTTTCCTTATTCAGTCCTTTGTTAAGGTTTACTAAACCTTTAAAATTTTAAAAGTGAGAGTCATTTCTCACATGTGCAATGCTGTGGGCCATTGTCTTGTTCTGGTTTCCTTTGCTTGGGTCCCATCTGAGTGCTCAGCTGGGGTACAGGCTGTAGGTGCTTGGGGCACTCCTGGAGTTCCTCTTGGATCCCTGAACCGGGTTTGGCCCATGAGGGGCTTTTGCGCTGCTTTGTGACACAGAAAAACTTCCCAGGCTCTTTTGTGTTTGCTGTAGGGAAGGTTGGTTATTGCTTTGCATAAACTCACAGACCAACATGGAGCGTTTGCTTTGTGATGTCAGGGCATGGTTGCCACCTTGTCGTCGTGACATCAGAAGGTTGCCTTGGTGCACAGAAGGCCTGAGTGTCAGAGCAGCCCTGGGCCTTGATCAGTTGAGGAGAACTTTTCTGGTTGGGGTATTTGTCAGTGGGTAGCTGCCCACTGACAAGAGCCTTGTTTCTTCTATTTACCTAACTTTCAAAAATGACAATGTTTCACCATCTGGCCACAACAGCTTTTGCTGCTTATGGCATTTCTTTTTCCGCGTATTATGTTACACACTTTGCACGTAAGTAGAGTTTTCCATTCTACTTAGGTTAGAGTGTATCCTTGCGGCTTTTGTATGTCTTCCTGCTCTTTCTTGGGGGCTGAGTTTCTGATTTTGAAAGAGAAAAAGCATTAGGATGCCAGTGGTTTGGTAAAGCTCCTGTCAAGAGGTTCAGCTAAAAAGGGGGTGTCTGTAGCCACAGGGGCAGCATTTGCAAGGGAACCTGCTGGGCTTCCATTCCCTCCACAGGAGAGTCTGGGGTGATGCCAAATTTTGCCCCAAACAGGCAGAGTGACTGCCTAATCAGACTCAGCTTAAGTCAATTAAGCAGGAGGTATTTTTATTAGCGACGCGTCGGAGAAATCACAAAATGGATTTCTCAGTTCACATAGCAAAAGCAAGCCTTATATACATTTTTGGGTATAGGATTACATCAGATCAGATACATAATCATGCATATTCTTATGGGGGGTTGTGTAGGCGGAGCGTGGGCGGAGCGTAGGTGGAGACATCTCTTTTGGGGAATTTTCAAGTGGTCGTTCCTGTTGCCTTCATCATAGACGGGGTCTTTCCGATGAGTCTTCCTCTTTAAACTTTTGAACTTATTTCCTAATTTGGTCAATTCCCGGTGTATTTGGCTTAGATCCCATGGCTTGGCAAAACCCTTAGGGTTGTTTCGACATTGCTGGCTCTAAACCTGCTTAGCCCATTAGTTTCTCCTATACCTATCTCTTCCCCTGTCATGATGCTCTACCTCTTATCTAATTTGTTGCTCTGTTTTCCTAGTGCTGTGCTTTCTCCGTGTGTTCTAGTGCTAGGCCCTTCTTTACATGCCTCTCATTCCATGTTTTAACCCATTACCTCTGGAAGGCTATCTGCTTTAGGGCTTCATTTCCCCCCTTTTTCTTGTAACTTACAAATTCTTTCGTCAAGTTCTGGTCCCACAGGACGTTGATAGGCTCGTACCATTGCCCAAATCATTTGGGTCCTTTTCATTATGCTCCTGAGTCTCCACCACAAACAAATGTTTATAAGAGTTAGTAATAACAAAGCTACAATTACTACTAGCATTGGGTGCACCAGGTAATGGAAGACCTGTGTAGCTGTTGGGGAATATCCTGTAAAGATGTCCCACCAGTGATGCTGGCCTACTTGTTCTACTTCGGTCAGGACATTCTTTATTCTCTCTGAATTGTGTTCGATCTGCCATACCATTCGTTTAGTTGTTTGATTCACCTTTTGCACCAATTTCCTTACTTCAGGGTGTGCAAGCATTGCTTTGAGAATCTTGACGTCCATCCCTATTTGTAATTTCGGTATCTCTTGATATAGGTTGAAATTTGCGTTAATTAGCTGTTGGGTAGTTATTGGGACAGTGTAATGAAAATCACAACCTACGATCTTGGCAAAGTTGCATACACAAAAGTTAGTATTGTTAGTCTCTTCTTGGCAATTATCTATAGTGACGTTGTCACAAGCCGTCCTTACGCAAGCACACCCATTTCCTATATAGTAAACTTGTGATTGTGTTCTATCATGCGGAAGCATTTCTAAGGTACATACACTATTTTCAGCATCTAAGCATAAATCTTCGGCTTCTACCACAGCATTTTCGCAAACATAGCTTAATTGTCCTCTAGGGATACATGCTTCTGTGCTAACCGATTGCCACCTATTTTTGGTGTAATCATAACTGGCCCAGACGTTATGGTCTATTGGCCTGACAATGACATCTTGGTGTATTGTCCCTAGGGTGAGGATGGGAAAGATAGCTCTTTCCTCTGCCGCACTAATGGTGAGGACGTAAGCTTCAATGTGTTCCTGTTGAGGCTCATAAGTGAAGTTCACTAATTGCCACCAAGCCTGATGGTCCCTCTCAAATTGTGTAGTATGATTGCCTTTTAATATTGTTTCCCTTATTTCTTGAGGTAATATACCTGACGTTCCTTCTCTCATTATTCCTGCCGCTACTGATTGCACCCATTGTTGCGTCTGAGAGCATTGGATAGCGAGTGCAATGTCTCTGCTAAGTTCCCCTGTGTAGTCAGCGAGCTTTACAAAATCTTCTGCAGTATGGTTTGCTACCATGGTTAGTAATTTCACCACTAGTGATTGTGTTTCAGCTAATGTAAGCATGGATGAACTGAGGGGCATCTTAAGCTTTCCTAAGCTTGATGTGACGGTACTTAATTTGTTTACTAATACCTCTTGATCTATTGTGTTTATTATGCCAAATCCGGTGCCAATCCACCCACTTAGATCTCTTTTTGTTCTTCTGTGATGAGACCTTGTCGCTAACCATGCATTCCATCTCTTAAGGCTTTGCTGTATAAATGGTCGGCAATCTTTTTGCAAATAAGTAATATCGGTGTGAATGTTCATTTGCACCTTTTTCAGGGAATAAGTGGGGTCTAACAATAATTTTAGTTCGTTAGATTTTCTTATCACCTGAGGCCTTATAAAGGTTAGGTTATGTACTGCTTTACATTCCACTGGTAGGGTGGTTTCTTGGGTCGAGTTTACATCCGGATCTGATGGGATCACGCCCACCTCATATGCACCATTACGCTTAGGGAAGAAAGAACCCTGTTTCAGTGTCTTCGATTCTCTTTCACACGTGAGCATCATTGCCTGATCTAATCTGAATGCCATCTCACACTGTGCTTTCCCTTCCTTCGGGCCACTAGATGCTACAATTTCTCCCGGAAGATGGAGAAGGGGGTGAGGGTTATAGGTTATGTTTTGGGGACGTAGTTCCCCAAGCGAATCCTCTCTATAAATTACCGAGGTCCGGGGTTGGGACCCGGGTGGATCTCCCCTGAAATCGGCCCACTGACATGAAATTGGGCCCTTATGCTGAGTCCAAATAGTGGGCTTGCCCATCTTCACTGGACTATAGGTGATTATGTCATTTTCAGAGTCTGGGTTCGAGGGTTGAATGGTTAATACTAGTCGCCTCGTTTTTCCTTCTACCGGTCCTTCTACCGGGTCAAGCTCTCAACACCCAACCTGAATCTGGTCTCCCTTGTTCACTACCATGGAGAGCCGCTCCCATGTTTCACTTGGAAATGGCTGGTTGTTACGTAAGGCATAAACCTCGAAATAGAGTTTCCTCATTCCCAATTCTGGATGGATACACTGGTGTGCCTGAGACCATGGGTCTATTGGGGAAGGGTCTTGGGGAAGAGCTATACTTATTGAGAGTCCAATGATCAAAGTTGTAAAGGTTTGAGGTGGAGTCGGGGTCATGATGTCTGGCTGTCAATTTTGTTTCTTTTGGCGCTCTCGTTGCTTGATGTGAATTTGTTCTACCCGTAAAATAACCTTTTCTAGTTCAGTGTCTAAATCTCTTTGTTTTCTAAAGGGTCCAATTTGGTCACTTGTTAGTGGATGTCGTGGGAGAGAAGAATAGCAACGGGTCGATAAAACCTTAGAACGACTAAGTTTCAAACAATATTGTAACCAGCGGTGTACTTTCCAATGGCACCACCCTAATACAATTTGTTCGGGAGCTTCAAACAATTCCCTAGCCTCTAAAATGGGTCTGTTGGCGAATTTCTCTAAGGCTAAATAGTCGTCATTTTCCCTTGCTTTTTTGCAGCTACACTCATAACATTGGAGGTCCAATAAACAACTTTGTACGTTCCAAAATTTTCTATCACAACCTCTACAAAGAAACTCAATTAGTCTCACACAATTTCTTTCCTCACACCCAAAACACGGCTGATCGTGAATAGGGTCCTGTGGGTCAGGTCCTTGTTGACTGTATGTTTCAACCCACCCTATCTACTGTATTGGCGTGCTACGCAATGCAGCTCTAGCTTCGGCATTAAATTCTGCTATGAGAGATAAAGGTTTTGGCAAAGTCAATGTTAGTTTATGTCGGATTCTCACGTGATTCTGCGGAGACAGCTGACTCAGAAGTCTGTACATCTAGGGCAGGTTTAAGCTCCTCTTGTTTGTTTTCCGGAGCTCTCTTGACCCGTGAATAGTGGATCCACGTAGGTCGTTCCTTGATCCGAACCGCGGTGAAGGTAGTCAGCAGCACTTGGAAAGGTCCCTCCCACTTTTCTTGTAGGGGTTTTCCTAAAAGATTCTTAACATACACCCAATCACCGGGGTTAAACGGATGCAATTTACAATCAGGTTGCTTAGGTTGGTGCTCGATCATCACAGTAGCATTCTTATCAAACTGTTTCCCCACCGCAATTACATAATCATAAATGTATTGATTACCGATCTGGTCTATGACATCTTCATTTACAACTTGCATAGCATAAGGTCTACTATACAGAATTTCAAAAGGACTTAACTTTTCTTTCGATCTTGGCTTGACTCTCAGTCTCAGCAGAGCAATAGGCAAAGCTTGATACCACTGCAAATTAGTCTCTTGGCATATTTTAGCAATTTGCTGTTTGATAATATGATTCATCTTTTCCACTTGCCCACTGGCCTGTGGACGGTAGGGCGTGTGCAATTGCCATTTGATTTGTAATGCTTTGCTTATTGCTCTCACTACTTTTGCACAGAAATGTGTACCTCGATCCGAAGAAATGCTCTTCGGCACCCCAAACCGTGGAATAATTTCATTCAACAGTACTCTAGTTACCTCTCTTTCCTTATTTGTCCTACAGGGGAATGCTTCAGGCCACCCAGAAAATGTGTCAGTTAATACCAACAAGTACCGAAACCCCCCTTTTCTTGGGAGTTCAGAAAAATCAATTTGCCATACCTCACCTGGGAATTTACCTCGGTTTATGGCTCCTTGGTGTACTTTGGTTCCTGGGTTCGGGTTGTTCTTCAGACACCGTTCACACTGGGATGTAACGTGTTTTATAGTAGTAAATAATTTTGGTCCTGCTATTCTGGTCTGCAAATATTGGTAAAGCGAATCTAGGCCCCAATGGGCCTTCTCATGTTCTGCCTTCACAAACTGCCACATCACGTTTCCTGGTATCACTAACTGTCCTGTTTCTAATTGACCCCAACCATTTTCTAGTATTTTGCCCTTATTCCTTTGAATCCACCTATGATCTGATTCTTGGTAATCTGGCTGGATATTGATATCCAGCTCCCCTGGTATTAGGGCCGCTATTTCCGCTTCCCTATTTCTTGCGGCCGCCAATTTAGCTTCTGTATCTGCCTTCCTGTTCCCTATTTCTGGAATAGTATTGCCTTTCAAATGCCCCTTGCAATGCATTATGGCCACTTGTGTTGGGAGTTGGACCGCCTCCAGCAGTCGCAGAACCTCTTCTGCATGTTTGACTGTTTTTCCTTGTGTAGTCAGCAGTCTTCTTTCTTTCCAGATGGCTCCATGAGCATGTACGACAGAAAAGGCATATTTAGAGTCTGTCCATATATTAATTCGCATGTTCTCTGCTAATTCCAGGGCTCGGGTCAGAGCTATCAGCTCTGCCTTTTGAGCTGAAGTCCCTGCAGGCAGGGGGTTTGACTCAATTACTCTTTCTGTAGTGGTGACTGCATAGCCAGCCATTCTTACCCCTTGCTTCACGAAGCTGCTGCCATCCGAAAACCAGTTGTCCGCGTCTTCGAATGGCTCTTCTTTGAGATCTGGGCGACTGGAGTAGACGGCTTCAATTGTTTCCAGGCAGTCATGTTCGATGGGTTCTGCTGGGGCTCTTCCTTCTAAGAATGAAGCTGGGTTCACAATATTAGTTACTTGAATGGTTACATCATCTGATTCAGCCAGGATGGCCTGGTACTTTAAGAATCTGGAAGGCGACAACCAATGGTTGCCTTTCTGTTCCAGCACAGCTGACACAGTGTGGGATACTAACACAGTCACCTTTTGGCCCAGCGTGAGCTTCTTGGCCTCTTCTATGTTAATTATCACTGCGGCCACTGCCCTCAGACAGCCTGGCCATCCTTTACTTACTTCATCCAATCGCTTGGAGAAGTAGGCCACAACTCTCTTGTGTGGTCTCAACTGCTGTGCTAGGACTCCTAGGGCCATCCCTTGCCGCTCATGGGAAAATAGCCAGAATGGTTTTGACACATCTGGGAGACCTAAGGCTGGTGCTCTCATCAGCTCCCGCTTCAGCTTCTTGAAGGCCCCTTCCGCCTCGGGAGTCCAAACTAGGACATTCTTGGTTTCCTTCAGCAAATCATACAGTGGTTTAGCGAGTATCCCATACTGATAGATCCATAGCCGACACCAACCTGTCATCCCCAGAAAGGCGCGCAGGTCTCTCACCGTCTCTGGTTTGGGCATCTGGCAGATGGCCTCTTTCCTGGCTGCTCCCAGGGATCGCTGTCCTTTGGAGATTTCGTATCCCAGGTACACCACTTCCTTTTGCACCAGTTGTGCTTTCTGTTGAGAGACTCGATATCCACTTAAACCCAGGAAATTTAACAAGGAAATAGTCCATTCAATGCATTCTTCCTCCGTCACTGTCGCTATTAAGAGGTCGTCTACGTACTGCAGGAGGGCGCCATCTCCCGGCGGCCCTTCCCATTGTTCTAATTCTTTGGCTAACTGATTCCCAAAGATCGTGGGCGAGTTAGACCAGCCTTGGGGCAACCGTGTCCAGGTAAGTTGGGTCTTTCTCCCCCTATCTACTGATTCCCACTCAAAGGCAAAAATCTTTTGACTCTCGGGGGCTAAGGGAAGGCAGAAGAATGCGTCTTTCAAATCTAATACGGTGAACTAGGCCAGGCTATCCTTTAGCCTAGTTAAAAGCGTATATGGATTAGCAACCACCGGGTGTAATGTCTTGGTTATTTCGTTTACTGCCCTCAGATCCTGAACGAGCCTATACGTTCCATTAGGTTTCTTTACTGGCAAGATTGGTGTATTAAAATCCGATTCACATTCTACCAATAACCCCAGTTCCAGAAACCTTTTGATTATGGGCTCAATCCCCTTCCTGTCTTCTATTCTCAAAGGGTATTGTTTTCTTACCACTGGTCTTGCCCCGTTTTTAAGTTCCACAACAATCGGTGCTGCTTGTTTTGATTTTCCAGGTACATCAGTAGCCCATACTAATGGGTATGCCTCGCTCATGATTCGCTCAGAATTGTGATTCTCAAATTTAGGTTCCACACAACTGATTGTTAGGCTTAAGGCTGTAATCAGTTGTTCTTCTTTTACTAGAAATTCCAATCTATCCTTATTGAATTTTATTGTGGCTCCCAAGTTCTCCAATAAATCTCTCCCTAATAGAGGCTTTGGTGAGTTTGGCAAATACAGGAACTGGTGAATTCCCATTTGTTTCCCAATTTTGTATTTGATAGGTTTCAAAAAGTAAGCTTTTTCTGGTTGGCCTGTTGCTCCCACAACTTGTACAAATTCATCACTTTTAGGTACCAGTTGTTGATTTAAAACCGAAAAAGTTGCTCCCGTATCAATCAAAAAGTCCAATTCCTGTTTACCTTCCCCTAGCTCCATTTTAACCAGTGGGTCTGCTAGGGTACAGCCCACCGGTCTCCCTCATTCACTTTCTTGCTGTGTGGTGGTAGTAGTGGCCATTAGCCTTTTCTTTAACTGGGGGCATTCTTGTTTCCAGTGCTCAGTCTGTAGGCAGTATGCACATTGATCTGGCCCTACTCTAGCTGGGTGGGGTTGGAACCTCCCTCCCCCTTTCACTGGGTAACCTCTACCCCTACCCCTGGCTCCAGGTTCCGGGTAACCTGTCTTCTGAGCTGCTACTGCCACAGCCACTACTCGAGCTATCCTCCTGTCCTCTCTTTTCTTCTCTTCAACTTCTCTATTATTATATACCTTCCATGCCTCATTCAGCAAGGCCTCCAGGTTTTTATTTTCTGGATGTTCAAGTTTTTGCAATTTCTTCCTAATGTCTGGGTTACTCTGTCCCATCATTAATCCCAAAAGGTGTTGTTTTCCTTCTTCCGTTGCTGGGTCCAGGGGTGTGTATTGTCTCATGGCTGCCCTAAGTCTATCCAAAAACTCTGATGTGGTCTCATCCTTTCCCTGCCTAATGTCATATAGCATCGACCAATTGATAGCCTTAGGGATCGCATTACGCAAGCCCATCGCGATCAGCTTTCTATACTGCACCAGTCGTCGATAGTGTTCTTCGTTGCCCGGGTCCCATTCTGGTTTACTGCTGGGGAAATTATCCTCTAGTCTCCCTGACAATACTTGGGCATGCCGTTTTCCTGTTTCCAATACGAGTTCCCTTTCTGTATCTGTCAGTTCTGACAGCATCACCTCTATATCTTCCCAGTCAATATCTAAATTCTTCGCCATTAGCTCAAACCTCTTTGCTACTCCCTCTGGATTCCTCCTGAAGTTTCTTGCTTCATCCCTCCAATTGTTCAAATCACTTGTCGAGAACGGCACCTTTACTCTAGTCTTTTCCCCTACCATTGGCATAATTTGTCGGAGAGGAGCTATCGTATGGTTCCCCTCCTCTCTTCGCTTTGCTTCCCCTCGTGCCACAGATCTGGTATAATACGAGTGACTGGTCCTTGCCCCGGGGTCCTCTTCCTGTGCCTCTATGTCCAGTTCCTCATTTTCACCTCCTATCTCTATTACACAGTCCGTCCGACTCCCGTCCTGGGTCTGTTGTCCCCCTAATATCTGTCGGCTCCTATCCTGCCCCGGGCTACTACCCCTCTCGTCCTCTGCTGCTTTCCCATCTCTTTTATCCTCTATCTGTATTATTATACTCAGTCTCTGCGAGTTGTTCTCTGTCTCCTTTTCGCATGTCACATTACCACTCCCCTTACTATATTTTAATTCAGAGACGTCGCTCCCCAATGAGCCGCTCTTGTCCCCAGCCTTTGGTGTGCTGGTTTCCATTCTGCAAACACCAGTCCTTGGTGTGCTAGTTTCCATTCTACAGTCACCCCCATTTCTGGATGTGTTACTATCCCCATATGGACTAAGCTCGGGCGGGCTGCGTGTCTCCCCCCGGCTCTCTACTCCCGACGGACTGCCTTCTTCCCTTTCGAGTTCCAGTCTGGGTGGGCTGTCAGCATAGCTCCCCGACCCCTGTGGGCTACCTGGTTCCTGAGGGCTGCCTTTCCCCTCGCTAATCCCCGATTTTGATGGGCTACCCTCCTCCCAGCCGTTGTCTAGCTTCTGAGGGCTGCATCCAAACTTAGATTTCCACCACTGCTCCAATTCCTTTAATGGGCTAGGGTCCCCTTGTTCCTCTTTTGGTCTGGGAAGGGGTCCTTCCCGCCCTGGAGCGAATGGATGGTATTCCCACAAGCTTATTTCGCTCTCCTTTCCACTATCTCTCCTTGTTAACTTGAGACACTGCTGTCCAATACTGCATGCATCACAGCAACGGTCCTTTGACTTCGGACCCTTCTTATCTCTTTCCAAAGCCAATACTAGGGGGTCCTGAGGGGCTACATTAATTCCACATTCCTTTTGCCACTCAGGTTTATTCCTTAGGGTGAAAAACATGTCTGCGTATATTACCTCATCCCATTTATTGAGCCGCCGGAGGAAGAGCATAAGTTGCAAAATGGTATTATAGTTAGTTGTCCCCTCCGGTGGCCATTTTTCTCCGTCATCAAGACGGTACAGGGGCCACCATTGTGTGCAATACTTAAGAAGTGTCTTTTTACTTATGTTTCCCCCTGGAATCCCTCCCAGGTCCTTCCAGTGTTTTAGGATACATCTTAAGGGGGTTTTCATATTTATGTCCTTACTCTGTTGGCCTCCCATGGCTATTCTCTGTATTCGTGCTCTTTTCCACAAGTACTATATGCCAATATACCTTAACACTTCATTCACACAATTTCCATTCGCTTCGTCCAGAAAATGCGGATCGGGACTCCGCTCTCGTTTCGCAGCGATGCTGCGTCTCACTCACTCCACACACACACCCGTACAGTGAAAGGCTCCTACCTTATGGTCTTATGTCAGAACAGACTGTTTTACCAGGTTTGGTCATGAGAGGTCGCCTACTGACCGCGAGATACCGGTTTGCCAGACTCATGCAATCACAACTGTAGACAGTATAACAACTGCAGGGGGTGACAAATTTCTTGCCGGACGTCTATCAACTTAGTCTTTTCTAAAAGATTACAGAGAGAGCGACAAGATATTTCCTGTAAGATTTTGCAACAGGCACATAGAACAGACACAAAAGGATCTCTGGCTGACAGACCTCTCAGAAAGCAATCCACAGTGTTACAACACAGTGCACAATGTTTAAAACAGTTCCCACACAGTAAAAACAGATCGAAGATACCAAGATAAATGAATACTCCCTCCAGCAGGACTTTAACCTGTGTTTTCTCCCAATCAATTTTAACCGAAGCTGGGATTTTTAACCCCAGCAAAACCAATGCTAGCCAACCAATGCTAGCTAACCAATGCTAGCCAACCAATGCTAGCTAACCAATGCTAGCAAACCAATGCTAGCAAACCAATGCTAGCAAACCAATGCTAGGATTTCAACCCAGCTGGGATTCTTTACTGGGGCGTCCCCCAGCTTTCCCTTCGGACGGTCACGTCTGACCCCCGTTTCCCAATAAAAGCGCTTTATTCCGAAACCAATAAAGAATTTAAATACCTCTTAATTGGAGCAGGAGATGCAGGGTACTATTCGTCCACCGAAAGCACTGGTCCGGGGGGGAGTCTCTTCTGACAAACGTTAGTCAGGGGCGCCCGAGGGTCCCGACCCCGGACCCGGCTCGGGGAGGACCCCTCAAGTCCTGGATCTCCTGTCTGGTCCCATCTGGGTCGCCAGAAATGGTGCCAAATTTTGCCCCAAACAGGCAGAGTGACTGCCTAATCAGACTCAGCTTAAGTCAATTAAGCAGGAGGTATTTTTATTAGCGACGCGTCGGAGAAATCACAAAATGGATTTCTCAGTTCACATAGCAAAAGCAAGCCTTATATACAATTTTGGGTATAGGATTACATCAGATCAGATACATAATCATGCATATTCATGTGTAGGCGGAGCGTGGGCAGAGCGTAGGTGGAGACAACTCTTTTGGGGAATTTTCAGGTGGTCGTTCCTGTTGCCTTCATCATAGACGGGGTCTTTCCGATGAGTCTTCCTCTAAACTTTTGAACTTATTTCCTAATTTGGTCAATTCCCGGTGTATTTGGCTTAGATCCCGTGGCTTGGCAAAACCCTTAGGGTCGTTTCGACATTGCTGGCTCTAAACCTGCTTAGCCCATTAGTTTCTCCTATACCTATCTCTTCCCCTGTCATGATGCTCTACCTCTTATCTAATTTGTTGCTCTGTTTTCCTAGTGCTGTGCTTTCTCCGTGTGTTCTAGTGCTAGGCCCTTCTTTACATGCCTCTCATTCCATGTTTTAACCCATTACCTCTGGAAGGCTATCTGCTCTAGGGCTTCAGGGGCAGCAGAGTCTGTCATTTCCTCAGGTTGCTGGGACAAGCAGGACAACTTCCAAAATGCAGCCTGGGAGGCCTTCTCAGAAGGCCTTCTAAGGACTTTGTAGTTCTCCCCAGAACTCAGGGAAAGCTTCTTTTGTTCCAAATTTTGTAATGAAAGGATTTGACTGTCTATTTTGACCCTTGACTGAGTGCTAAAAGAGTGATTCCCTTTGCAGTGAAGTGCAAACACCAAAGCAGTGAGTGTCTGCTCCTGAGCCTGGAGCTGCTGCTGTGCTCTTTCACAGCAGAACTGCCACAGCTCAGGGGGATTTGGGGCAAGCTTTTCTGGGTGACTGTTTTCAGCAACTTAATGGGAATTAGTGCATGCAACTTCTTTTTTTAAAAAAGTACCTGAAAGACAAGAGAACAATAGCTGCTTTATCTGCTGGACAGAACAGAAGCATTGAGTGTTGAAGAACAATTTGCATTTTCTTGATCACGTTTGTATTCATTTACAGGCTAAACAGGCTGAAGTGTAGGCACAACCAAGATTATTGTCCTGATCTCTTGCTGGCTGTGTGAAAGAACTATGTCACCTGGAGGGATGTTGATAAAGAAAAATACTCTCTGTTTGGGTTGACTTCTTCTCTTCTGTGGGATTCAGCAGCCCAGGCAGTTTTCTCACAGCACTTGTTCATTTCCCTTGCCCACTCCAGATCACATGATCCTTGTATTCAGAGGTGCTGATACTGAGGTGAGTGAGAAAGGAACATTCCATGTTCCTGGTGCTTAAGAATTGTAGAGCAAGCTGTGAGCTTGACCTGTGGCAGTAGAGTGTAGAGGGCCAGCTGGGCAGGCTGAAAGAAAATCCATTTCCATGTCTGCAGCAGCAATAACAAAGGCATCGCTGGCTATTTCCTAATTTTCCATTTCAGAACTTTCAAGGAATGAAAAGCTCATTTTGCAGAGAGAATGTTGCTTCTTGATAGTAGCCAGGGTGAAATGTCTAATTCAGAACTATTAGCAATTCTGTTGAATTAGCCCATTTAAATTTAGTCGCAGTGACTTAGAATCCCATTGTTATCAAAGTTTCTGATTTGTCCTTAGCAGAGCTGGTTGTCAGCTAGGGCTGCCCTGCTCCTGCCCTGTCCCCAACGGCTCTGCAAGCACCTTGAGGGGACACAAAGGCTGAGCCAAAGGGTGAGAATTGTACAAGGGGCTGAAAAGAGCTCCTGAGCGCTTTCTGTATTTTGATGATCCCCACAGTGGATTTGGGGCTGAGTCCAGGACCCTCAGGCACTGAGAGAAGGCTGAAGAAGCTGCTCAAGGAGTCAGAAGCAAAACTCCAAGTCCTTTGGAACATCACTGGGCCCCACTGAGGGCAGGGACTGCCAAAGGCTCCCCAGGGACTGCGGAGAGTAGATCCTTGAGGCCAGGATTGCAGGGAGCCAAATGCTCTGAGGAGGGAACTGCAATGCTGAGCAAGATCTGGGCTGGGCTAAGGGAAGCAGAAAGGCCAAGGCCTGAGCCCAGCCTGGAACAGCAGGGCCTGTCCCTCACGGGTGGCTTGGGGTGGTTTGTGGGGCAGTGGGATGTGAGGGGCAGCAAGGACAAATGTCATAAACCTGTGTGACACTGCAGATCCTCAAGGAACCAAGTGGCCAGTGGGACACTGTGGGGCCTCATGAAAACAAGGAGACCATTGTGAAACTCGGGGGCCCCATGGCACCAATGGTCCATGGTGACCTTGTGGAGCCCGTAGTGTCACAGAGGAGCCACTGTGACACAGCGAGGGCACATGGAGTTGAGGGGCCATGGTGACACATCAGAGCTTTGTGGAACCACGACACCATTGTGACATTGCAAGGCCCCATGGAAGCACGGGACCATTGTGACGCTGCAGGAGTAAGGGGAACACTGTGACACTGCAGGGCCTCATGGAACCAAGGAGACCATTGTGACACTGTGGGGTCCCATGAAACCAAGGGAACATGGAACAGGTCTGGCTGGCTGGGACTCCTGGCAATCACCTGACAGGTCTGGTTGACCTTGGCATGTCGAGGGCTGCTTCTCATCAGCCCGTGAAGCACTGGGGCTCTTGGCTTTCCTTCCTAAGGGAGAGGACTGTCCTTCTCCTCCAGGGGACCACGGCCAAAATTGGTATTCCTCCTCTAAATTTCCTTATATGCACAGACTGTTCTCAGATGAAATCTGCCAGAAGAGACAGGTCTGCCTGCCTTGGCCACCCAGGGGCCACCTCTCATCTGCCTTTGAAACCCTGGGACCATATGCTTTTCTTGCTTAGGAAAAAAAAAATCCATCTCAACCAGGTGCCCATGGCCAAAATTGGGAAACTGCCTCTGGAATTCCCTATATCCAAGGACAGCTTCCAGACAAAAGCTGCCAGTACTGACAAGTCTGGCTGGCCTTGGCTTCTGGAGGACTGGCACTCATCTGCCTCTGAAACACTGGGGCTCTGTGCTTTCCTTCCTAATAAAAAGAACTCTTCTTCCTGTTTAGGTGCTCATTGCCAAAATTGATGTTTCACCTCCAAAATGCCCAATGTCCAAGGATATCCCCTAGATGAAAGGTGCCAAGAGAGACAGGTCTGGCTGCCCTTGGCCTAAGGTTGGCCACCCTTCATCTTCTTCCAAAACACTTGGACTTTTCACTTTTCTTTCCTATAGGAAATAAACCACCCATCTTGACCAGGTGCCCATGGCCAAATCTGCCATTCTACCTCCAAAACTCTGTACATCCAAGAATTGCTCCCAAGTTAAAACTGCCAGGACAGACAGATCTGGCTGCCCCTGGCCTCTTCGGAGCTGCCTCTCACCTACTGTCCAAACACTGGGGCATAGTGTTTTCCTTCCTATGGCACTGAACAGTCCTTCTTATCTGTGCAGAAATGATAAAAAATGGGATTCCACCTCCCAAAATCCCTATATCCAAGAGTTGCTTTCAGACAAAAGCTACCAGGACAGAGAGGTCTGCCTGGCCTAGGCCTCTGATGACTGCCTTTCATCTGCCCCTCAAACACCAGTGTTTTGTGTTTTCCTTCTTATCAAAAGTATGATCCTTCTTCTCTAGGTGTCCATGTCTGAAACTGGGATTCCACCTCTAAAATTCTGAATATCCAAGGGTTGCTCCCAGGCAAAATATGCCAGTACCATCAAGTCTGGCTGGCCTTGGCCTCTGGTGACTGCCCCTGCAACACTGGGGCTGGGGTCTTTCCTTCCCATGGAGATCCCTGGGACACTGTGGGGACCTCATGGAACCAAGGGGATCATTGTGGCACCACTGGAGCCCATGGAACCAAGGGGCCATGGTGACACAGCGGGGCTTCATGGAACCCAGAGACCATTATGACTCTGTGGGGCCTGATGGAACCATGGAGACCCTTCAGGGCCTCATGCCACCAAGGGGGCATTATGACACCTCAGGGCCTCAGGGAAGCAAGGGACCATTGGGACACTGTGGGGCCCCGTGGAACCCAGGGAACATGGACCAGGTCTGGCTGGCTTGGCCTCCCAGGGGCCGCCTGACAGGTCTGGCTGATGTTGAGATTTCAAAGGCTGCCTCTCCTCAGCT
The DNA here is from genome assembly GCF_035770615.1 of Melospiza melodia melodia. Classification (NCBI taxonomy): domain Eukaryota; kingdom Metazoa; phylum Chordata; class Aves; order Passeriformes; family Passerellidae; genus Melospiza; species Melospiza melodia. The sequence goes on along the minus strand of NW_026948525.1, from coordinate 18,189,401 downwards.
CCTGGAGCACTGGGACTCTGTGTTTTCCTTGCTATGGAAAAGAACCATTCCTCTTTTCAGATATGCATTGCCAAAATTGGTACTCTCCCTAAAATTTTCCTATATGCAAAGGTATCTCTCAGAACAAAATCTGCCAGCTCTGGCTGGCCTTGGCCTCTGGTGGTCACCTCTCATCTGCCCCTGAAACAGTGGAGCTCTGTCCCTTCATTCCTATGGAAAAGAACCAGAATTCTTGTCCAGGGACCATGGCCAAAATTAGAATTAGGCCTCCCAAATTCTGTATATCCAAGGATTGCTCCCAGACAAAAGTAGCCAGGACAGACAGGTCTGGCTGGCCCTGTCCTCTGGTGATTTTTTTGGGTTATTAGCTGAATGTTTTAATTTGAAAACACCTTGGAGAGGGCCCAGAAATCTCCCAAGGAGGAGTTTTGAAGCCTCGGGCAGATGACTAGTACATATGGACAAAGGAGTTCTGTTCTCTGTGCTGTTGTGGTGGTTTTGCATAACTGAAGTACTGTTCTAAGAGAAGCTGCTAGCAGTTTCCTCTGTGTCTGACAAAATAACCAATCAGTAATTAGCTATGAGAATTGACAATCTGTTAAACGACTAAGGAAACTGTGCACACCTCTGTGAAGACAGATGCTAAAGATCAAAAAATCTCTGGGGTTCACCCGCAAGCCCCAGGCAGGGGGAGGAGAAGCCATCAGCCCCCGGCCGTGCTGCTGCTGTGTTCTGGCCAGGCTGCTGAGATCCTGGCCCTCCCCCCAGCACGGCCCATCCTGACACAGCCCCAGAGCAGCCACTGCAGAAACCTCCATTGTAAAACAGCTCCAGCCACAAGCACCGAGCCCGGCCAGGGTCACAGAACCATCTGCAGGTCCCGGGTGAGATATGAACTTTTTCAGTGCTTCCATCCTCCCTCGAGTGAGAGAAAAGGACAAAGTGCAGGCTCATAGAGAAGCAATATGAAGACACTAAGGTCACTGAAGAGGAAGTTGAGTCCCTGATGGGAGGGATAAGGAGATGCCCTGATCTGGGGGCTGAAATCCTCTTGTAAAGCTATGGAGAAGGATGTAATTGATACATCAGACTCTCTTTTTCCCTCTAACGCACTAAAAAGTATGAGGAAATTACTTATTCAGTAAAGCCTTCTATGGTAGAAGCTCTCTGGCCACAGTGAGAAACACAACTTTCCCAGGCATTGTTTTGGAAAAGCCTTTGGAGAAGATCAGAAAAATGAAAAAATTCTTAGCTTAACTTGCTGCATTTGGTATTTTAAAAAAGTTGAATGTTTTATGGAGATTTGTTTCCCAAAGGGTGGGTTCTTAATTAGCCAATGGTGATGGTGTTTGGATTGGAGGACCATTTAGGTCCACCTGTAGCAAACTGGGGTATAAAAGTATGGGTTTCTTAATAAAGATTATTGATCAGCCTTCTGTGAATCATTGAGTCAATGTCTATCATTACCCGTCTGGGAGCCCTTAACGTGAGATACATCAATGCTAAAGTAAGCAAATGTTGAAATAGCTGTGATCGCATGAGAAATTTGAACAGAGAAAGAGAGAAGAGTGTTGAGACCCTTTGCCCTCATGAAGAGAAGATCTCTATTCAGAGATGAAGATGATTTCAGAAATACATGAAGAGGACTTTTGCTCTTCAACAGCTCATCTTTAAAATAATACCCCATAAGCAGACATGGCTTATGAACACAGCTGTGGGAAAAATTGTGGAAAAAATGGGAGGGACTTCACAATTGCAGATTTGCCGGGCAGCTGCTATTCATTGAAATTGAGAGCAATGAAAGAATTATTTTCTTATGGAGAAGTCTCCATAGAATGAAGGAGAGACTCCTCTCCCCAAGAGAACTGAAGAAAGGCTCTTATAGAAGTGGTAAACTGACTGAAACCTTTAGGTTTTGTCTCATTACATTGTCAGTAACAAAGAAAAGGTTTTAGAGAGAGAAGTATTCTAAAAGTTTTGTTCTGATTCTTATTTCTCTTTCTTTGAGTTACTATTAATAATCTTTTCTTTATACCCTTTAAAAGTTTTGAGCCCACTTTGCCTTTCTCCTAATTCGATCTCACAGCAGAAAATCAGTAAGAATATTCTAGTGAGTGTACAGGTAATACGCCAACACTTAACCCACCACACTAATTGATGCATTGGCTAAGAAATCTCATATTGGTGATCCAAAACCACTACAGAGAACTTCCTGATGAACTGCATGAGAGCAGAGGGAAATCAAGGAAGAGCCATGGTTTGTCAGTACTTGCTTGATCCTAATGAGCAATGTGGTGCATTTGGAGCTGAGCCCTGGAACCTCAGGGCATGAGAGGAGATTGCACAAACCTTTACAGGAGTGAAAGTCAGAGGAAACACTCAAAGTGTCTGAAAGCATGAATAGGTCCCACTGAGGTCCATCCCCAACGCAGGCTCCTCCTGGACTCCTTGGAGGAGTGAATTGGAGGTCAGGATGGCACTAAATGCTCTAAGAGACTCAGTGTGGAAAGGAAATTCCAAAGTACCTTAAAAACCTTGAGTATCTCAAGTCATTGATGAGCCCCACTGAGTGTCAGTACAAAGCTCTCAAGGGACTCATTAAAGCAGAAAATTGGGGCCATGATTGCAGAAACTTCTGATAGAGTTTGTATGAAAAGTGAAACACCAAGTACCTTAAAATAACTGAAGTACCTTGAGGCATTAATGAGCCCACTGAGTGTTGTTACTGACAAAGGCTCTCAAGGGACACAAAGCAGATAATTGGAGGCCATGTTTGCAATAAACCTCCCAGAGACTCCAAGTCATAAGCAAAACCCAAAGTCCTTTGAAAAACTCTGTGAGCATGAAGGAGCCCCTAGGGCCATTCCTGAGCAAGGCTCCCCAGGGACTCCTTCCAGCAGATCCTTCAGGCCACTGGGATGTGGGCTAGGGGGGATGCTGAGGGCAGGACAGGGGTCTGACAGTGCCCAGCCTGGCTGGGGCTATGCCAGGAGGCCCCAGGGCCTCAGGACAAGGTGTCTCCTCACAGCCCTTGGTGGCACAGACCCTGCTGTGCCCCAGGGCACCAAGACTTGGCTTCTCTTTGTCCCCACCTGTCATCACTGCCTGCAGTTCTCTGCTCTGCCTGGGGCCTGGGGACACTTTCTCTGTTGTGTTCCTGAGTGGGACCCATTAACACTTCAAGAAAGTTTGGAGTTGGATTCTGGCTTGGAGTTCTGAAGAGGTTTCTTCAGCTCCTTCTCAGGGACTGATATTCAGGGTCTGAGCACAAAGCCCCAGAGGCTCAATAAAGTCTCTGTGCTGTGTCTGTGCTGCTGAGCTGGGCTGGGCTCCTGGCACAGAGGCAGCTTCTGGTAACCAAGCAGAGCTTCAAAAGCACATTTCTCTTGATGAGCAGCTGTTCTGCCAGCCCAGCAGGGCTGGGGCACTGCCTGCAGCCACCCCAGGCACAGCACAGAGGCACAGAGAGCTTCAATCAGTCAGGGCTGGGAAGGAGAAATACCTGGGGCAGAATCACTGCCAGCCAATAGCACAGGAACCTCTAGCTGCAGGACAATGCAGCTGCAGCTCCTGGAGCCATCTCCTAAAGCTGGAACATCCCAATGCCTACAGACTCTGTGAGTACAATTCTGAATATTTCTGGTGCAGGGGAGGTGAAATGCTCATGAAGCTCTGACATGCTTAGGGGTTCCGATCAGTCAAGGAGTATTTCCAAGACAAGGATTTTGATAAGAACGTGGAAATTTCCAAAGATTTTTTATTCCATTTCATACTACTGAACAATGGCAGGGAAGGGGGTATAAATATTAAAGACTGATTATGAATTTTGACTAGTGTCTGAGACATTCGTACTGTTCCTATTAGTGATCAATAGGTTCACAGGAGATCCCTAATGTGCTTGCAGCCACTCTGCCCATGGACAGCACCAGCATCACTTTTGCTCTTAACCATCAGGCTCAGTCTGAGCTGTCCTTTCTCCAGGCTGCAAACAGAACCTGCCCCCAGCCAGTGCCCTGCAAACAGGCAGGGTTCTGTCAGGCCGAGGAGAGTGCATAGAGATTTGGGGTCTGTCAGTACTGGCAGGGAGAGATCAGGCACAGGGAAACACCTGCAGGAGGAAAATCTCCAGGAAGCAGAGAGAAGATCAGGCAAGGAGAGAAAACAAAGCCCAGCAATGCTGAGGCAGTGAGAGTTTAGAGATGTCCACAGGATCCCCTCCAGTGCAGCCCCTCCCTCTGATCAAGCCCCCTCCCTCCTGTGTCCCCAGCCAAGCCTCTGCCCTCAGGGCTGGGGCTCCAAGGCATGCAGCCCCTCCTGTGCAGGCAGAGCTCTGCAGCAGAGCCATGTTCCCTCTGCAGAGCACGGGGCTGGGAGCAGCTGCCCGGCACTGGGGGCTCTGGCAGGGGGCACAGCTGGCTCAGGGTGACGCTGTCCCCAGTGCCTGGCTCTGGGCAATGCTGTCAGTGCAGCCAGGGAAGGAGCTGCGTCTCCCTTCATCCAATGCCAGCATAAGGACACTTGGAAGTCTCCCTGAAATTTCAGTCCAAGCTAGGAGCTTCAATCCAGGGTGCAAACCTGTCCTAGAGCATCTCTGAGTTATAAGATGGATGGAAAAAGGCAGAGGTGTTCTGACACTGAAAATGCTGCTGGGTTGTTGAAATGAGCAACGTGAGTCCTTGGCTACAAATGTGGAGCTGGACTGTAGGGGATCCACCTGCTCTCAGCAGTACCTGGTGACATTTTAGGGGAAGCATGGGAAGGTGGTTTCCCTCCACCTGGGAAAGGTTAAAGCTGAGAGAAACTCTGAACAGGTCAGAATGACAGACCATCGCCCCTCACCACTCATCACTTTGCCGCCCAGAACTTGCTCTGTTGTCCCTGAGTGCAGTAAAAATATTGAGGGTTTCTGATATCCAAGAATACCAGGAGAGACATGGGGGGAGCTCAAAAACAAAGACTTAAACACAGCAACATGTTAATTTTCAATAAAAATAATCTGTGCCTGTTACAGAGGAGGATTTGTAGGAAATGGCTTTGGTTTTGGTTAGAGGTATCTCCTCTAACTCTGCACTGTCCTTTGTCCGTGAACAGATCCCCATGTGCAGCCCCAACAAATGTCCAACAGCAGCTCCATCACCCACTTCCTCCTGCTGGCATTGGCAGAAACGCGGCAGCTGCAGCTCCTGCACTTCTGCCTCTTGCTGGGCATCTCCCTGACTGCCCTCCTGGGCAACGGACTCATCATCAGTGCCGTAGCCTGCAGCCACCACCTGCACACGCCCATGTTCTTCTTCCTGCTCAACCTGGCCCTCAGCGACCTGGGCTCCATCTGCACCACTGTCCCCAAAGCCATGCACAATTCCCTCTGGAACACCACGGACATCTCCTACACAGGATGTGCTTCTCAGCTCTTCTTCTTTCTGTTCTTCATTGCAGCTGCATTCTATCTTCTAACCATCATGTGCTACGACCGCTACGTGTCCATCTGCAAACCCCTGCACTACGGGACCCTCCTGGGCAGTAGAGCTTGTACCCACATGGCAGCAGCTGCCTGGGCCAGTGCCTTTCTCAATGCTCTCCTTCAAACGGCCAATACATTTTCCCTGCCCCTGTGCCAGGGCAATGCCCTGGGCCAGTTCTTCTGTGAAGTGCCCCAGATCCTCAAGCTCTCCTGCACACACTCAAACCTCAGGGAATTGGGGCTTCTTGCTGTTAAGTGCCTGTTTAGCATTTGGTTGTTTTGTGTTCATGATTTTCTCCTATGCGCAGATCTTCAGGGCTGTGCTGAGGATCCCCTCTGAGCAGGGACGGCACAAAGCCTTTTCCACCTGCCTCCCTCACCTGGCAATGGTCTCTCTGTTCATCAGCACCTCATTTTTTACCTACCTGAAGCCCCCCTCTATCTCCTCCCCATTCCTGGATCTGTCAGTGTCAGTTCTGTACTCGGTGGTGCCTCCAGCCTTGAACCCCCTCATTTACAGCCTGAGGAACCAGGAGCTCAAGGCTGCAGTGAAGAGACTGATGACTGGATGGTTTCAGGACCGTTAAACTGATGGTCAATTTCTGCCAATCATTTGTAATAAAAGTAATCTTTGATACTTCTTCTTGGTTTCATTTTGGTGGTCCTTTTTCTTAGTTTTTCTTCTTAATGTTGTCCACAAAGTAATGTTATATTTTGTGACATAGCTCATTTTGTTTCTCTCCACCTTCCCTGTGACCAACAGACTCTGTTAATGAAGGGCTGTTCTCTTGGTGGCTTTAAATGAACTAAAGGATCTCCCAGCCCAGTGTTCTGCAGAGATGCCCTTTCATTGCCTTCTCTGGAGCTGCAGCAGCAATGTCTGTGTGCAGAGCTGGGGGCAGATCAGTGCTGGCCCAGCAGCTGAGCCCAGCAGCAGCAGCACTAGGTGTTGCCAGTGCTGCTGCCATGGCCCTGTCCCACTGCCCTGGTGGCCCCAGTGTTGCTGCAAAGCCTGAGTGCTCTCGGGGCCGGGCACAGTCCTGGGGGTGAGAGTGCCAGGGCTGCAGCAGGGACATGCCATGGGCACTGCTGGGGCAGCACTGACGCCTCAGGCCAGGGCCTGGGGGCTCCAGGCTCCTTGCCCAGGCTCTCTCAAGAACACGGCCAGGCCAATGCTCAGCACAGAAAACCCCCGTGAGCAGCCCTAGGCTGGCCGTGGGCAGGCTGGGGGCAAACAGCGTGGCTGGGGCTCTGCAAGGGCCCTGGGGGAGATAGGAATGAGCAGCAGAGCAGGGGCTGCTCCATCCCCAGTGTGCTGGACGGCCCAGGGCAGCATCCCAGAGCGTCCTGATGGAGCTGCCAACAACATCCCCCCTCTGCAGCCCTGGCCTCTCCCCCAGCTCACACAGGTGCCCCATCCTTGCAGGCACAGACACAGCAGCTCCTGTTTGCATTGCACACAGCAGGTGGGAGCACCCCCCATGCTGTTGCTCTGGGGACATGAACCTGAGGGAGCACAAATGCAATCAGCCCCTGGGGATAGCAAGAGCTTGGGAACTTGAACACCTTCCCCCATTTCTGGGGCTGAGTCCTGTGGCAGCTGCAGCTGCTGCTGTGCCCTCTGGGCTGAAGCTGTGGGGCCAGTGCCCAGAGAAGCCTGCCCTGAGCAGAGCTGTGGGTCCAGAGCTGGCTGGCCTGGGCTGTGGAGAGGCCCTTGGTGCTGCCCAGAGCTCAGGGCAGCTGGCAGAGCTTGCAGGGAGCTGGGCTGGGCTCAGAGAGCCTGGCCTGGAAACCATCAGTGTCCATCTCAGCCTGGCTGAGCGTGCAGGGGCAGGAATCAGGCCAGGCCTTGTGGGGCAGGGCCAGCACCTGTGCAAGGCATTGAAAACTGGCAAGTGGCCCAGAGAGGAGGCTGCTCTGGGCCCTTGGTGGCAGGGACAGATCAGGGCAGGGGCTCAGGATATGTCACCACCTGCCTTTGTTCCTGCTGGCTGATGCGCTCCTGTCAGACTTTGACAGGCAGATCCTGTCCCTCCCTCAGAGCTCAGAGCTCTTCCTGGCCATGGGCACTCACATGTGGGGATGGGCAATGCCAAGGGCAGGAGCATGAGGCAGCCTCTGCCAGGCTACTGAGCCGGGACAAGGAGGCAATGAGGCCCCAGCCCTGCAAGGGTCACTTGTCCCCTCCTGGCCTCAGGCCCAGGCCCAGCAGCCATGGTCAAAATGCTGCCCAAGCTGGCTCTGTCAGGGCTGTCTTGCAGCTGCTGCCCATCCCTGTGCCCTGTGCAGCCCAGGCTGTCCTACGGTGTCCCTGCCTTGTGCCTCTGCCCCTGCAGGCTGTCGTTATTCCCTGGCTGCCCCACCTGGCTGGGCCCTTCCTTTGCTGACAGCTCTGCCTCCTGCCTGCCTCTGCCTTCCCGCACAAAGCCTTGGGCTGCTCCAGGCTCGTTCTGATGGACGTGCTGCACCACAGCCCTGCCCTGGCAGGGAAATTCCTTTGTTTGGTGTCCAGTCTGGGCCTCCCCAACTTGGCAATAATTCTTCCTTTCTCCAGCTGTTCTTTACTATGCCAAAAGAATCCACCATCTCTGAAACCACCATTCAGTCACTCCCAGGGCTCTTCTCTGCTGTCCTCAGTCTCCGCCCCACTGAGCACAGAGCTCGTTTGTTCCTATACAGTGGTCAAATTCCTGATGCCAGCAGCACCTGGACAAGAGGGACAATTCTTTTCTATTGGGAGGAAACCAGAGAACCCCAGGGTTTGAAGGCAGATGAGAGGCGGTCACCAGAGACCAAGGCTAGCCAGACCTGTCTTTGTAGCTGTTGTCTGAAAGCAGCCTTTGGATATATGGGGAGTTTTGAGGGTGGAATTCCATTTCAGCCATGGTTCCTGGACTGGAATGGCAGTTCTCCATAGGAAGGAGAAGGGTGGAGTCCCAGTGTTTCAAAGGCTGATTAGAGGCAGCCCCAAGGAGGCCAAGGCCAGCCAGACTTGTTGTCAGGGAAGAATGCTTGGAGAGACAGAATTTGGGAGGCCAAAGCCCGCTTTTGTCTATGGGCATCAGGACAAGAAGACAGTTCTTTTCCACAGGAAGGAAAGTACAGAGCCCCAGTGTTTCAAAGGGAGATGAGAGCTGGCCCTCAGGAAGCCAAGGCAACCTAAACAGTCCTGGCAGCTTTTGTCTGGGAGCTATCCTTGGATATAAGGAATTTTAGAGGTGGATTCTCAATTTTGGCCATGGAGGCCTGGATGTGAAAGATGTTTTTTTCCATGGGAAGAAAAGCACAGGTCCCCAGTGCTTTGAAGGCAGATGAGAAGTGGCCCCCAAAAGGCCAAGGCCAGCCAGAGCTGTCTGTACTGGCAGGTTTCATGTGGGAACAATCTTTGCATATTAGGAAATTTGGAGGATGAATCCTATATTTGGCCATGAACCCCTGGAGGAAAATGACAGTTTTTTCCCACAGGAAGGAAAGCACGGAACTCCAGGGCTTCAGGGGGTGATGAGAAGTGACCCTCAACATGCCAAAGTCAGCTGGACCAGTCATGCACTCCCCAGGAGGCCCAGCCAGCCAGACCTGTTCCATGTTCTTGGATCCTTGGGGCCCTGCAGCATCACAACGGTCCCTTGATTCCATGAGGGTCTGTAGGATCACAACAGATCTTTGTTTCCATGAGACCCAGTGATATAACAATGGTCTCCTTGGCTCCACAGTGACACAATGGCCCCTTGCTTCCATGAGGCCTTGCCGTGTCAAAATCGTTTCCTTGTTTCCATGAGACTGTGCAATGCCACAATGGCCCATTGGTTCCATGAGGTCACAGAGTCTCAAAATAGCCCCTTGATTGTATTGGGTTCCCCGGGATCATAATGCCTCCTTGGTTCCACCAGGTCTGGATGTGTTACACCGGTCCCTTGCTTCCATGGGGACCCATAGTGTCACAATGGTCCCTTGCTTCCATGAGATCTTGCAGTTTCACAGTGGTTGCCTTGGTTCTGTGAAGTTCTGTGGTGTCACAATGGCCCCTTGGTCCCATGGGGACTCAGAGTGTCAGAATTGTCTCATTGGTCCATGAAGCCCCTCAGTGTCACAGTGGTCTCTTTGGGTTCCGCAGTATCACAATGGCACCTTGGTTCCGTGAAGCCCTGAAGGACAGAATGGCCCCTTGGTTTCATTGGGCTCCTCACTGTCACACAAGTTCTCAGTTCCATGGAGCCCTGCAGTGTCACAGTGCTCTCCTTGGTTCCATGGTGCCACACAGGGTCACAAGGGCCCCTCAGTTCTACAAGGCCCCATAGTGTGACACAATGGCCCCTTGCCCCCATGAGGCCGTGTCACAATGGTCTCATTGGTTCCGCAATGCTCTGCAGTTCCACAATGGCCCTTGAAGTGTCATAATGGTCGCAATGGGTTCCCCTGCTGGCTCACAATGACCTCCTTGGTTCCATGAAGCCCCATTGTGTAACAATGGTACTGTTGGTTCCACAGTCAGGATGGCCCTATGGTCTCACAGAGCTCCACAGTCCCTTATAGAGCCCCATGGCCCCTTATGGAGCCTCACAGGGTCACTGTGAACCCCTTGATTCCATGAGGCCCTGCTGGGCTACAATGGCACCTTGGTTATACAAGGCCCTGAAGTGGCCCCTTGGTGTTCCAGTGGGTCCTGAAGTGTCACATCAGTCTCCATGTCTCTGTGAGGTCCCATAATGTCACAATGGACTGTTGATTCCATTAGCTTTTGTACTGCCAACAACAGCCAACAACAGTCTCCTAGGTTCCATGGTGTCACACTGGACCCTTGGTTTCATGGGGAGTCACAATGTCAGAAGGTTCCATGAGGCCCTGCAGAGCCCCTTGATTCAATGAGGCTTCAAAGTCTCACAGCGGCCTCCAGGATTCAACGAGGCCCTGCAATGTCACAATGGACCTTTGCTTCCATGTGTTCCAGCACTATTCCGTGAATCCTTAGTTCCATGGGGCCCTGTAATGTCACAAGGGACTCCTTGGTTCCATGGTGCACCACAGTGTGACAACTGCCCCTTGGCCTGCACACACCGCATAGTGTCACAATGGTTCCTTGCTTCTATCAGGCCGTGTAGTGTCACAACGGCCCCTTGTTTCAGTAAGGCCTTTCATGTCACAGTGGTCTCCATGATTCCACAAGACCTTGCAGTGTTACAACAGACCATTGGTTTCACTGAGCCCCACAGTGTCACTGTGATCCCCTTGGCTCCACAAGGCTTTCAAGTGCCACAATGGCCCTTTGGTTTCACAAGGCCTCAAAGTGTAAAAATGGCCTCCATGGTTTCATGAGGCCCTGCTGTGTCACAATGGACCTTTGGTTCCATGATGCTCCAGAGTGTCCCAATGGTATCCTTGGTTCCATTGCACCCTTCATTACATGGAGACCCACAGTGTCCACTGTAGTCCCCTTGATTCCAAGAGGCCCTGCCATGCTGTAATGGCCTCTTGGTTCCAGTGGGTCCCAAAGTGTCAGAACAGTCTTCGATGTTCCATGAGGCCCCAAAAAGTCACTGTGGTCCCCTTGGTTCCAAAGGGCCCCACAGTGTCACAATGGCCCCTTGGTTCCAAGAGGCTTCTCAGAGTCACAATGGTCTCCTTGGATCCGCAGTGTCACAATGGAACATTGGTTCAATGTGGCCTCAATGTGCCAAAATGGAGTTTGGTTCCATGGGGTTCCGCTGTGTCAAAATGGACCCTTTGTTCCATGAGTTTGCTCAGTGTCACAGCTGGATCCTTGGTTCTGTGAGGCCCCACCATCACCAAATCTCCACAATATCTGAATAAGACTCATTAACACTATTTTGCTATTTAAGAGGGGGTCATTTATTCAGGCCAGAGGTCTAGAGAGGAATAACTCCTAATCTTATGTGGACATGTAATTCTATCAGTGTCACTAAATGTGTATTACAATTTATCCATTACCATAAAGTTCCCCACCCCAAGTTCCCAGATTCAGTCATTTTTCTATGATGGAATTCTTGAGCCAGATGTCTTCTTCTCTTCCAACCATTTCGGCTGGGAAGGAAGTCCCTGAATGGCTTGTTCCTGTGCTAAAAGTTTACAGGCACAGTAAAAATTGAATTAACAATTTTGGTATCAGCCCAAGGCCTTGTGTGGGCAGGCAGAGGCAGGCAGGAGGCAGAGCTGTCAGCAAAGGAAGGGCCCAGCCAGGTGGGGCAGCCAGGGGATAACGACAGCCTGCAGGGACAGAGGCACAGGGCAGGGACACTGGGGGACAGCCTGGGCTGCACAGGGCACAGGGATGGGCAGCAGCTGCAAGACAGCCCTGACAGAGCCAACTTGGGCAGCATTTTGGCCATAGCTGCTGCCCTGGGCCTGAGACCAGGAGGGGACAAGTGACCCTTGCAGGGCTGGGGCCTCATTGCCTCCTTGTCCCTGCTCAGCAGCCTGGCAGGGGCCGCCCCATGCTCCTGCCCTTGGCATTGCACATCCCCACATGCCAGTGCCCATTCTTGGAAGAGCCCTGAGCAAGGAGGGAGGGACAGGATCTGCCTGGCCAAAGGCTGGGGCTCAGACCTTGGCCCTTTGCATTCCTGAAACACATCCAGGTTTGCTCAGCACCAGAGACACCTTTGCCTTGCTTGTCCCCAGCTGTCATTACTGCCTCCAATGTTCTGCTCTCCCTGGAACCTAGGGACACTTTCACACGAGCTGTGTCCCTCAACAGGACCCATTAAAAATTAAAGAAAATTTGGACTTTGAATCTGATTTTGAGCTCTTGAGAAGTTCTTTGAGCACACTCTGAGGGACTGTGTCTGATGCAAGAGCACTGAATCCCCAGAGGGTCATTGAAGTCCTTGTGCTGTGTCTGTGCTGCTGAGCTGGGCCAGGCTCCTGGCCCAGAGGCAGCTCCTGGCAAGGGCAACGCTGCAGAGAGACAGCTCTGGCCAGGAGCAGCTCCTGTGAACAGCCAAGCAGGGCTGGGGCACTGCCAGGGCCCCTCAGGCACATGAGCAGGGCACAGACAGAGCTCACAGGGGCTCAGCACTGGCAGGGGCTGTGGGATGGCCCCAAGGTCAGAGCAGCACCTCTGTGGCTGTGTCATAGAGGCACAGAGCAGCTGTGATGTCAGCAAGGGGCTGTGTGACAGCACAGAGTGGGATGTGTGAGGTCACAGGTTGGGCTGTGTGACAGCACAGAGGGGAGTGTGATGTCACAGAGCTAGTTGTGACATCATAGAAGGTGGCTCTGTGACATCACACTGTGGGTTGTGACATAGATATGATAGCATAGGGCAACTGTGTGATGTCACAGAGAAGGCTGTGACGCCACCGGGTGATTGTGACATCACAAATCTGCTCTGTGACATCACATATCAGCTGAATGGCATCATATGGAGGCTGTGTGACATAACAGAGTGGTTGTGTGACATCATAGGAGGCTGTGTGACATCACAGGTAGCATGTGATATCACAGGGGCTATGTGATATCACAGGGGATGTGTGACATCACAAGGATGCTCTGTGACATCACAAGGATGCTCTGTGACATCACAAGGGCAGTGTGACATCACAGGTGGGTGTGTGGCATCACAGGGGCTGTGTGAAATCTCAGGGGCTATGTCACATCACAGCGGCAGTGTGACATTGCTGGAGCTGTGTGACATCACAGGGGCCGTGTGAGGTCACTGGGGAGGTCACTCTGCCCCAGCCCGCCTCACAGTTCCCCCCAGAGCAGTCCAACCCTGCTCATGCACAGCGGGGTCCCCTGTTCCCCCGGGTCCCCCTGCCCCCGGCCCTGCAGCCTCCCCCAGATGATGTTCCACGAGATCGACGCCAGAGCCTGACATGGGGCCGGGGGGCCGGGGCCCTGGGGGTGGCACAGGGGGACAGGGACCCCCCGGCAGCATCCCCCTGTCCCCCAGGGCCAGAGCCTGGGCCAGGGCTCATTCACCTTGTTAGAGATAAATATCATATAATTGGCTTTTTGAAAATATTAAAATGAATTTTCTAGTAGGAGTCCTAGTAAAATATATGTATTGTTTAAGTGGCTTTGCCCCGATCCTAGTATTTCTAAATGGGCTGCAACTGTGATGTCCTTAATTGGGTGGCAGCTGTGGCTAATGAAGATAACTAGGATAAAAGGGGGTGGGCTGGCCAGTCAGGGACAGCCTTGGAGGAGCGCTGACAATGAAGCAGGAGCAACACTGCTGTGAAGCGCTTTGTGTGAGAAAACCACCCAGAAGGTACGGGACTTTAGAAATATGGTAACAACAATAAGGAAACAACAGATTTTATATGTGGGATGTTAAAGTGACTTTGTTCTAAAGATTGTTTTTATTTCTGTTGTTAATAAGGCTCAGTGAAATAGCTGCTTGTGTTAAACTGCCTGCTTGGAAGGGATAACATCCAATGCACACAGGATGAGGACACCTGTTCAGATCTGCCAACTATCAGCACTCCCCGTCTGAAGGCCGAGTGGACCAAGGCCAAAAATTGGAGGTGATAAAGAGAAGGAGCCTAAACCACAGCCAAGAAACACACATGCTCTGAAAAGGCAGACCCAAACAGGGGCCATGTAAAATCGTTCCAGGAGTATGTAAAATAGTTTATGGATATGCATGAGGGTCTATGATTATGCAACAGACTGATGTAAGGGGAAAGGTATTTCAGGGGATCCCTGAAGGTAACAGGGTGCTCCTGGCTGAGTGCCAAGATGCACCTGGCCATAATAACCTTTGCTACATGGTCCTGGTCTCCCACTGTCCTTTATTAAACTTTTTACATTTTCACAGGGGAATTAATGTGTTTTTCACAAATGGAATCTCACAGAAACAAGGGTCAGTTGTTAAGCCAAGGCTCTGCTTTGACCAAGTGGGGCCTCATGGGACACAGGTGCCACTGGGACATTGCCAGGTCTGGTAGGAACAAGGCTTCATTATTGCACAGCAAGGCCTCAGGGTGCTCAGGAGAGCAACGTGACAATAACATCTTGGGGAACCAAGTGTCACCTGCAAACACAACGGGGCCTCATGGAAGCCAGGGGCCACTTGGATATTGCCAGGGCAGGTGGAACTCAGTGTCCATTGTGACATAGCACAGCCTCATGGAACTCAGCAGAGCATTGGGACAGCCTGGAATCTCATGGAGCCAAGGCTCTGCTTTGGCAAAGTCAGGCCCACAGGACACAGGTGCCAGCGGGACATTGCCAGCTCTTGTGGAACCCAGTGTCCACTGTGACACAAGAGAACCTCATGGAAACATGGGAACCACTGTGACACAATGGAATCTCATGGAAGCAAGTGTCAGTTGTGAACACAGCCCCTTGATGGCCTCATGGAACCCAGGTGCAATGGGGACCGTGCTGTGGCTCGTGGGAGCAAGGGGCCATTGTGACACACAGGGGTTCCATGAGACACTGCTGTGTCACAATGGGCCCTTGGTTCCATCAGGTTCCATTGTGTCACAGTGCTCTCCTAGGTCCCATGAGGCTTTGGTCTGACACAGTGGTGTCTTGTTCCTACTAGGACTGACAATGTCCCAGTGGCACCTGTGTCCCATGAGGCACCATCTGATCCAAGTAAAGCCTTGCTCCCATGAGACTGCACTGTGTCACAATGTTCTGCTTGGTTTCATGACAACCTGATGTGTTGACAATTGATCCTTGGATGCCAGAGATTCCATTGCATCACAGCAGTGTCCTTGGTTCTGTAAGGCCCAGCTTTGTCACAACTGGACCGTGGTTCCATGAGATTCCATTGCGTCACAGCTGTGTCCTTGGTTCCATGAGGCCCTGCTGGGTCACAGAGGAGCCTTTGTGCCATTCGTTTCCATGGTGCCACAATGGTCTCCAGCATTCCATGAAGCCACGCAGCAAAAGAGTGGACCCTTGAATCCATGAGTTTCCATTCCATCACAACGGTCTCTTGGATTCCATGAGGCCATGCTGTAAAAGAGTAGACCCTTGGATCCATGAGTTTCCATTCCATTAGGATGATCTCTTGAATTCCACGAGGCCCTGCTGTGTCACTAAGAAGCCTTTGTTCCATGTGTTCCCATTGGGACACAATGGTCTCCAGCGCTCCATGAGGCTGAGCCGTGAAACTCTGGGCACTTGGTTCTATGAGATTCCACCATGGTGTCACCATGGTCTCCTGGGACCTGTAACAATTCACACTTGGTTCCATGAGATTCCACCACGGTGTCACCCACTCGATCTCCTTTAGCCTTCAGTTCCATTTTAAAAGTCAAATTACACTCCATTAGCATACTCATATTTGCATAAAGCTGTGTCATGTTTTTACAACCCTGTGTGGCTTCAGCACCTGGGTCAGTTGCTCCTGTGGTGCTCATCAGTCTTCTGGTGCTCTTTTGATGAAGGCTTCTGTCATCCTCCTCATGTTGGAACTTTTTACCTGGATCATCAGCCTATTCCTGGTGCTCCTTGTTTTTCATTCTAACCTGGTTTGAGCTGATTTTGCCCTTTGCAAGTTCTGTTCAAACTTGCTCTCTTGCTCTTGAGGCGTTTGTTGTGTCGCTTGCTCTGCTCTCTTGCTTTCTCTGCTGTCTCACTGGCTTTGCCTGCACATCTCGCTCCAGTGCTGCTTGTGGGGAAGCTTTCCTTGCACAGTCCTGAGGATTATCCCCCAGCCTGGGCTCCCAGCAGCTCCACGCCTGGCCAGGAGGAGCAGCAGGGCAAGGGCTGACAGGGCATCCCCCCAGATGTGGCCCCCACTGGTGACACAGCTGGACATTTGGGAGGCTGCCTCAGGCTTTATTGTCCACCAGCATCCCAGGAGGGAGCAGAAAATCCTCCTGCAAACACTGATTCCGGAGGCTCCCAGTGCTTCCTTGTCTCCAGGAGCTTTTGTCAAGCCCCAGGGAAACCTCGATGCCACACTGTTCCACAGCCTCACAATGCTCTGCTGGCTCCCTTGAGGTCCCCCTGTGTCCCCCTGCAGCCTTGGCTCCATCAGGGTCTCCTGGCTCCATGATGCTCCACTCTGTCGCAAGGGGCATCTGCAGCTCAGCTTTGGAGCCCTGCAAGATCCAAAGATTCCCCCCCAAAAACACCAGCCCAGGGACACCCAGGATATTTGGGCTGAGCTCCTGCTCCCCAGGCACCTGCATGGAACCCAAGTGACCGCTGGAATTCCAAGGAATGTTCTGGAACAAACTGTCTCTGGTCAGACAGCAGGGTGCCCTGGAACACAGGTGCCACTGGGACACGAACACGACCCATGGAACCGAGTGTCCATGGTGACAGAGCCAGGCCTGATGGAACTCTGGAGAACATTGTTACCCAATGGAATCTCATGGAACCAGGTGTGAAAGACTGGAGAACATTGTTCCCCAAAGGAATCTCATGGAGCCAAGTGACCACAGTGACAGAGCCAGGCCTGATGGAACACTGGAGAACATTGTTACCCAGTGGAATCTATGGAATCAGGTGTCCATGGAACAGTGGAGAACACTGTTACCCAATGGAATCCCATGCAATCAGGCGTCCATGGAACAGTGGAGAACATTGTTACCCAATGGAATCCCATGCAACCAGGCGTCCATGGTGACAGAGCCGGGCCTAATGGAAGCTAGTGGAACACAGGAGAACATTTTTACCTGTTGGAACCCTGGCTGCTGAGAATTTCAGACTTTCTGAGCTGACAGACACTGACCCCCAAGAAAACACTGCATTTGACCTGAGGCTGTGAAGAAGGCTTCCAAAATGGAAAGACAGAACTGGTATTATGAGTGTGGAATTTGAATAGAAGGGTGTAATATCACATGGTGGAAAACTTGGAGTTTAAGGTTTTTGAATATAGTAATATATATAAAACAAGATGGAGGTTTTAGGATGGAGGCTGATCCTTCCTCTTTGCCTTCTCCTCCCTCATCCTCCCTCGTCCTCCTCCTCCTCCTTTTCCTCCTCCTCTGCGGAGGATCATTAATGGGACATCACATCATGATCAATGTGATCATGTGAAGCCAATTTATTACAAAAAGCGAGTTTTATACTATTCTCTATTGTTCATGCCTCAAGCTAATACATGATTGATTAAATACTTTTTATGCACACATTTTAACATTTTAGTTAATTTTTGTTGGTCTTCCTTCTTCATGCTTCTCGCTGCAGTTTTCTTGTCTGTGTTTGCATCCTGAACTGTCAGCTTTTGAGTGTGTTCTTCTTTTGTGTCCTTCATGGACATCGTGACCTTACTCAGTCCCTATGAAGGCTGGATTGTGCATATGTTGCATTAGTCCATTGTCCTGCAAAAAACTCTCACCACTCCTCGGGTTTGGGTGGTATTGTGTTAATGGATAAAAAAGTCCCAATTGCTAGGCATGGGTGGTTGGTTATTGGGTTAAAAGTAAGAATAATTTAGGTGTCATTTCTTAATTGGACAGTTTATTCTTAAAAGACCTTGTAGAGAGAGAGATGGAGCTCCATTTTTACCTTGTTAGCGAAGTGCTGCAGAACTAACAGCTTGTGAGACTGTTCTAGAGACAAGAGCTAATGGACACCTGAGTCCAAACAAGACATGCTGTCTTGGGATTTAATCCCGACCTTGGCAGAAAAGAAGCAAAAGAATTCACTGTTATCCCACAGACTCTCATGGAACCAGGTGTCCACTGTTTCATGGTACAGCCCCAGAGAGTGGTGAGACCATTGTGCCACAATGGAATATCCTAGAATCAAGGCTCCCTTGTGATAAACCTGGGCTTTATGGAACCAAGGACACCGCTGGGATGCAATGGGATCTCAAGGAACCAAGGGTCAACTGTAAACACATCAGATTCTCAGGAAACCACAGAGAACACTGTGACACAGAGAGGGGCCTCATGGGACCCAGGAGACCAAGGTGACATTGTGGAATCTCATGGAACCAAGTGTGAATTGTTTCAGGACCCAAGCGACCATGGAGACACAACAGTGCAATGTCATGGAATCTCAACTCTGAGTTGTTACAGGACCCAGGAGACCATGGTGACACCATGGTGGTATATCTCATGGAACCAAGTGTGAATTGTAAAGGACCCAGGAAACCATGGTGACACCTTGGTGGAATGTTGAAGATGGCAATGCAAGTTGTTTTCCATTACCATCTGTATGGCAGATTGCCTTTGTCAAGTGGGCAGTTTGCTTTATCTCTCTCTTTGAGTGACCACATTCACACCTCCCTCAGGAGGGGACATCTGATAACAGGCTATAGAATGTCACTTCATGACTGATAAGAGCTATAACATCCCATTGTCAGATGCTCTGCCCAGAGGGAAGAGACAAGCATTGCTACCCAGATATAATCCAGAAATTTTTTTGAGACACCAGCATGTTTTTCTCCACGGGATTCCCCAGAGAAACAGCAGCTGCCTCTCCTTCCATGGGATCTTCAGAGGAAGAATACATCCTTCTCTACAGATTCCCTTTGCTCCAACAGAACCACACCTGATACTTCAGGAGGACTGCAGTCACATTTCCAATTGGACTGCCACCAACACCCTGACACACA